>NW_025111025.1:0-670251 GCF_015476425.1 Leptopilina heterotoma
AAACTACAAAAAAATAAAATTCTCTATTCTTCAGGATTGTGTAGGGTTCAGTCCCTACTAGAACTCTGGGTAATTTTCAGATGATTAGATTGAATAAATTTGGATGAAATAAATTTTTATTTTCGTTTTACCAAATTTTGATTGTCTGATGGCGTACGGGTTGAACAACCTGCTACTACTAAAAAATGGGAAATAAAATTCTCTATTCTTCAGGATTGTGTAGGGTTCAGTCCCTACTAGAACTCTGTGATTTTCAGATGATTGAATAAATAAATTTTAAATAAAATAAATTTTATTTTCCTCTTTATCAAATTATGATTGTCTGATGGCTTTCGGGTGCGGGTGCTACTACTAAAAAATTCAAATAAAATTTTCTATTCTTCAGGATTGTGTAGGCTTCAGTCCTACTAGAACTCTTGGTAATTTTCAGATGATTAGATTGAATAAATTTGATAAAATAAATTTTTATTTTCGTTTTACCAAATTTCGATTGTCTGATGGCGTACGGGTGAACCTGCTACTACTAAAAATTTAAATAAATTCTTATTCTGCAGGATTGTGTAGGGTTCAGTCCCTACTAGAACTCTGGTAATTTTCAGATGATTAGATTAAATAAATTTGGATGAAATGAATTTTATTTTCGTTTGTACCAAATTTTGATTGTCTGATGGCGTACGGGTGAACCTGCTACTACTAAAAATGCAAATAAAATTCTCTATTCTTCAGGATTGTGTAGGGTTCAGTCCCTACTAGAACTCTGGTAATTTTCAGATGATTAGATTAAATAAATTTGAATAAAATAAATTTTTACTTTTCCGTTTTTATCAAATTTCGATTGTCTGATGGCGTACGGGTGAACCTGCTACTACTAAAAGATTCAAATAAAAATCTCTATTCTTCAGGATGTGTAGGTTCAGTCCCTACTAGAACTCTGGTAATTTTTCAGATGATTAGATTAAATAAATTTGGATGAAATAAATTTTTATTTCGTTTTTACCAATTTTGATGTCTGATGGCGTACGGGTGAACTGCTACTACTAAAAATTCAAATAAAATTCTCTATTCTTCAGGATTGTGTAGGGTTCAGTCCTACTAGAACTCTGGTAATTTTCAGATGATTAGATTGAAATAAATTTGAATAAAATAAATTTTATTTTCGTTTTTACCAATTTGATTGTCTGATGGCGTACGGGTGAGGGTGCTACTACTAAAAATTCAATAAAATTCTCTATTCTTCAGGATTGTGTAGGCTTCAGTCCCTACTAGAACTCTGGTAATTTTCAGATGATTAGATTAAATAATTTGGATGAAATAATTTTTATTTTTCGTTTTTTAACCAAATTTTGATTGTCTGATGGCGTACGGGTGAACCCTGCTACTACTAAAAAATTGAAATAACATTCTCTATTCTTCAGGATTGTGTAGGGTTTCAGTCCCTACTAGAACTCTGGTAATTTTCAGATGATTAGATTGAATAAATTTGAATGAAATAAATTTTTATTTTCCGTTTTATCTAATTATGATTGTCTGATGGCTTTCGGGTGAGGGTGCTACTACTAAAAAATGGAAATAAAATTTTCTATTCTTCAGGATTGTGTAGGCTTCAGTCCCTACTAGAACTCTGGTAATTTTCAGATGATTAGATTAAATAAATTTGGATGAAATGAATTTTTATTTTCGTTTATACCAAATTTTGATTGTCTGATGGCGTACGGGTGAACCTGCTACTACTAAAAAATTGAAATAAAATTCTCTATTCTTCAGGATTGTGTAGGGTTCAGTCCCTACTAGAACTCTGGTGATTTTCAGATGATTAGATTAAATAAATTTGGATGAAATAAATTTTTATTTTCGTTTTTACCAAATTTTGATTGTCTGATGGCGTACGGGTGAAACTGCTACTACTAAAAAATTCAAATAAAATTCTCTATTCTTAAGGATTGTGTAGGGTTCAGTCCCTACTAGAACTCTGGTGATTTTCAGATGATTAGATTAAATAAATTTAAATAAAATAAATTTTTATTTATCTTTTTATCTAATTATGATTGTCTGATGGCGTTCGGGTGAGGGTGCTACTACTAAAAAATGGAAATAAAATTCTCTATTCTTCAGGATTGTGTAGGCTTCAGTCCCTACTAGAACTCTGGTAATTTTCAGATGATTAGATTGAATAAATTTGGATGAAATAAATTTTTATTTTCGTTTTTACCAAATTTTGATTGTCTGATGGCGTACGGGTGAACCTGCTACTACTAAAAAATTGAAATAAAATTCTCCATTCTTCAGGATTGTGTAGGGTTCAGTCCCTACTAGAACTCTGGTGATTTTCAGATGATTAGAATAAATAAATTTAAATAAAATAAATTTTTATTTTCCTTTTTATCTAATTATGATTGTCTGATGGCTTTCGGGTGAGGGTGCTACTACTAAAAAATGGAAATAAAATTTTCTATTCTTCAGGATTGTGTAGGCTTCAGTCCCTACTAGAACTCTGGTAATTTTCAGATGATTAGATTAAATAAATTTGGATGAAATGAATTTTTATTTTCGTTTTTACCAAATTTTGATTGTCTGATGGCGTACGGGTGAATCTGCTACTACTAAAAAATTCAAATAAAATTCTCTATTCTTCAGGATTGTGTAGGCTTTCAGTCCCTACTAGAACTCTGGTAATTTTCAGATGATTAGATTAAATAAATTTGGATGAAATAAATTTTTATTTTCGTTTTTACCAAATTTTGATTGTCTGATGGCGTACGGGTGAATCTGCTACTACTAAAAAATTCAAATAAAATTTTCTATTCTTCAGGATTGTGTAGGCTTCAGTCCCTACTAGAACTCTGGTAATTTTCAGATGATTAGATTGAATAAATTTGAATAAAATAAATTTTTATTTTCGTTTTTATCAAACTTCGATTGTCTGATGGCGTACGGGTGAACCTGCTACTACTAAAAGATTCGAATAAAAATCTCTATTCTTCAGGATTGTGTAGGTTTCAGTCCCTACTAGAACTCTGGTAATTTTTAGATGATTAGATTAAATAAATTTGGATAAATAAATTTTTATTTTCGTTTTTACCAAATTTTGATTGTCTGATGGCGTACGGGTGAACGGTGCTACTACTAAAAAATTCAAATAAAATTCTCTATTCTTCAGGATTGTGTAGGCTTCAGTCCCTACTAGAACTCTGGTAATTTTCAGATGATTAGATTAATAAATTTGGATGAAATAAATTTTTATTTTCGTTTTTACCAAATTTGATTGTCTGATGGCGTACGGGTGAACCTGCTACTACTAAAAAATTCAAATAAAATTCTCTATTCTTCAGGATTGTGTAGGGTTCAGTCCCTACTAGAACTCTGGTAATTTTCAGATGATTAGATTAATAAATTTGGATGAAATAAATTTTTATTTTCGTTTTTACCAAATTTTGATTGTCTGATGGCGTACGGGTGAACCTGCTACTACTAAAAAATATAAATAAAATTCTCTATTCTTCAGGATTGTGTAGGCTTCAGTCCCTACTAGAACTCTGGTAATTTTCAGATGATTAGATTTAAATAAATTTGGATGAAATAATTTTTATTTTCGTTTTTACCAAATTTTGATTGTCTGATGGCGTACGGGTGAACCTGCTACTACTAAAAAATTGAAATAAAATTCTCTATTCTTCAGGATTGTGTAGGGTTCAGTCCCTACTAGAACTCTGGTAATTTTCAGATGATTAGATTGAATAAATTTGGATGAAATAAATTTTTATTTTCGTTTTTACCAAATTTTGATTGTCTGATGGCGTACGGGTGAACCTGCTACTACTAAAAAATTGAAATAAAATTCTCTATTCTTCAGGATTGTGTAGGGTTCAGTCCCTACTAGAACTCTGGTAATTTTCAGATGATTAGATTGAATAAATTTGAATGAAATAAATTTTTATTTTCGTTTTTACCAAATTTCGATTGTCTGATGGCGTACGGGTGAACCTGCTACTACTAAAAAATTCAAATAAAATTCTCTATTCTTTAGGATTGTGTAGGGTTCAGTCCCTACTAGAACTCTGGTAATTTTCAGATGATTAGATTGAATAAATTTAAATAAAATAAATTTTTATTTTCGTTTTTACCAAATTTCGATTGTCTGATGGCGTACGGGTGAACCTGCTACTACTAAAAAATTCAAATAAAATTCTCTATTCTTCAGGATTGTGTAGGCTTCAGTCCCTACTAGAACTCTGGTAATTTTCAGATGATTAGATTAATAAATTTGAATAAAATAAATTTTTATTTTCGTTTTTACCAAATTTCGATTGTCTGATGGCGTACGGGTGAACCTGCTACTACTAAAAAATTCAAATAAAATTCTCTATTCTTCAGGATTGTGTAGGCTTCAGTCCCTACTAGAACTCTGGTAATTTTCAGATGATTAGATTAATAAATTTGGATGAAATAAATTTTTATTTTCGTTTTTACCAAATTTTGATTGTCTGATGGCGTACGGGTGAACCATGCTACTACTAAAAAATTCAAATAAAATTCTCTATTCTTCAGGATTGTGTAGGCTTCAGTCCCTACTAGAACTCTGGTAATTTTCAGATGATTACATTAATAAATTTGGATGAAATGAATTTTTATTTTCGTTTTTTACCAAATTTTGATTGTCTGATGGCGTACGGGTGAACCTGCTACTACTAAAAAATTGAAATAAAATTCTCTATTCTTCAGGATTGTGAAGAGTTCAGTCCCTACTAGAACTCTGGTAATTTTCAGATGATTAGATTGAATAAATTTGGATGAAATAAATTTTTATTTTCGTTTTTACCAAATTTCGATTGTCTGATGGCGTACGGGTGAACCTGCTACTACTAAAAAATTCAAATAAAATTCTCTATTCCTCAGGATTGTGAAGAGTTCAGTCCCTACTAGAACTCTGGTAATTTTCAGATGATAGATTAAATAAATTTGAATAAATAAATTTTTATTTTCGTTTTTACCAAATTTCGATTGTCTGATGCGTACGGGTGAACCTGCTACTACGAAAAAATTCAAATAAAATTCCCTATTCTTCAGGATTGTGTAGGCTTCAGTCCCTACTAGAACTCTGGTAATTTTCAGATAATTAGATTAATAAATTTGAATAAAATAAATTTTTATTTTTTACCAAATTTCGATTGTCTGATGGCGTACGGGTGAACCTGCTACTACTAAAAATTGCAAATAAAATTCTCTATTCTTCAGGATTGTGTAGGGTTCAGTCCCTACTAGAACTCTGGTAATTTTCAGATGATTAGATTGAATAAATTTGGATGAAATAAATTTTTATTTTCGTTTTTACCAAATTTCGATTGTCTGATGGCGTACGGGTGAACCTGCTACTACTAAAAAATTCAAATAAAATTCTCTATTCTTCAGGATTGTGTAGGTTCAGTCCCTACTAGAACTCTGGTAATTTTCAGATGATTAGATTAATAAATTTGAATAAATAAATTTTTATTTTCGTTTTTACCAAATTTCGATTGTCTGATGGCGTACGGGTGAACCTGCTACTACTAAAAAATTCAAATAAAATTCTCTATTCTTCAGGATTGTGTAGGCTTCAGTCCCTACTAGAACTCTGGTAATTTTCAGATGATTAGATTGAATAAATTTGGATGAAATAAATTTTTATTTTCGTTTTACCAAATTTCGATTGTCTGATGGCGTACGGGTGAACCTGCTACTACTAAAAAATTCAAATAAAATTCTCTATTCTTCAGGATTGTGTAGGCTTCAGTCCCTACTAGAACTCTGGTAATTTTCAGATGATTAGATTAAATAAATTTGGAATAAAATAAATTTTTATTTTCGTTTTTACCAAATTTCGATTGTCTGATGGCGTACGGGTGAACCTGCTACTACTAAAAAATTGAAATAAAATTCTCTATTCTTCAGGATTGTGTAGGGTTCAGTCCCTACTAGAACTCTGGTAATTTTCAGATGATTAGATTGAATAAATTTGGATGAAATAAATTTTTATTTTCGTTTTTACCAAATTTCGATTGTCTGATGGCGTACGGGTGAACCTGCTACTACTAAAAAATTCAAATAAAATTCTCTATTCTTCAGGATTGTGTAGAGTTCAGTCCCTACTAGAACTCTGGTAATTTTCAGATGATTAGATTAAATAAATTTGAATAAAATAATTTTTATTTTCGTTTTTACCAAATTTCGATTGTCTGATGGCGTACGGGTGAACCTGCTACTACTAAAAAATTCAAATAAAATTCTCTATCTTCAGGATTGTGTAGGGTTCAGTCCCTACTAGAACTCTGGTAATTTTCAGATGATTAGATTAATAAATTTGGAATAAATAAATTTTTATTTTCGTTTTTACCAAATTTCGATTGTCTGATGGCGTACGGGTGAACCTGGCTACTACTAAAAAATTCAAATAAAATTCTCTATTCTTCAGGATTGTGTAGGCTTCAGTCCCTACTAGAACTCTGGTAATTTTCAGATGATTAGATTAAATAAATTTGATAAAATAAATTTTTATTTTCGTTTTTTACCAATTTCTGATTGTCTGATGGCGTACGGGTGAACCTGCTACTACTAAAAAATTGAAATAAAATTCTCTATTCTTCAGGATTGTGTAGGGTTCAGTCCCTACTAGAACTCTGGTAATTTTCAGATGATTAGATTGAATAAATTTGAATGAAATAAATTTTATTTTCGTTTTTACCAAATTTCGATTGTCTGATGGCGTACGGGTGAACCTGCTACTACTAAAAAATTCAAATAAAATTCTCTATTCTGCAGGATTGTGTAGGCTTCAGTCCCTACTAGAACTCTGGTAATTTTCAGATGATTAGATTGAATAAATTTGAATAAAATAAATTTTTATTTTCGTTTTTACCAAATTTCGATTGTCTGATGGCGTACGGGTGAACCTGCTACTACTAAAAAATTGAAATAAAATTCTCTATTCTTCAGGATTGTGTAGGGTTCAGTCCCTACTAGAACTCTGGTAATTTTCAGATGATTAGATTAAATAAATTTGGATGAAATAAATTTTTATTTTCGTTTTTACCAAATTTTGATTGTCTGATGGCGTACGGGTGAACCAGCTACTACTAAAAAATTCAAATAAAATTCTCTATTCTTCAGGATTGTGTAGGCTTCAGTCCCTACTAGAACTCTGGTAATTTTCAGATGATTACATTAAATAAATTTGGATGAAATGAATTTTTATTTTCGTTTTTACCAAATTTTGATTGTCTGATGGCGTACGGGTGAACCTGCTACTACTAAAAAATTGAAATAAAATTCTCTATTCTTCAGGATTGTGAAGAGTTCAGTCCCTACTAGAACTCTGGTAATTTTCAGATGATTAGATTGAATAAATTTGGATGAAATAAATTTTTATTTTCGTTTTTACCAAATTTCGATTGTCTGATGGCGTACGGGTGAACCTGCTACTATTAAAAAATTCAAATAAAATTCTCTATTCCTCAGGATTGTGAAGAGTTCAGTCCCTACTAGAACTCTGGTAATTTTCAGATGATAAGATTAAATAAATTTGAATAAAATAAATTTTTATTTTCGTTTTTACCAAATTTCGATTGTCTGATGGCGTACGGGTGAACCTGCTACTACGAAAAAATTCAAATAAAATTCCCTATTCTTCAGGATTGTGTAGGCTTCAGTCCCTTCTAGAACTCTGGTAATTTTCAGATAATTAGATTAAATAAATTTGAATAAAATAAATTTTTATTTTTACCAAATTTCGATTGTCTGATGGCGTACGGGTGAACCTGCTACTACTAAAAAATTGAAATAAAATTCTCTATTCTTCAGGATTGTGTAGGGTTCAGTCCCTACTAGAACTCTGGTAATTTTCAGATGATTAGATTGAATAAATTTGGATGAAATAAATTTTTATTTTCGTTTTTACCAAATTTCGATTGTCTGATGGCGTACGGGTGAACCTGCTACTATTAAAAAATTCAAATAAAATTCTCTATTCTTCAGGATTGTGAAGAGTTCAGTCCCTACTAGAACTCTGGTAATTTTCAGATGATTAGATTAAATAAATTTGAATAAAATAAATTTTTATTTTCGTTTTTACCAAATTTCGATTGTCTGATGGCGTACGGGTGAACCTGCTACTACTAAAAAATTCAAATAAAATTCCCTATTCTTCAGGATTGTGTAGGCTTCAGTCCCTTCTAGAACTCTGGTAATTTTGAGATGATTAGATTGAATAAATTTGGATGAAATAAATTTTTATTTTCGTTTTTACCAAATTTTGATTGTCTGATGGCGTACGGGTGAACCTGCTACTACTAAAAAATTCGAATAAAATTCCCTATTCTTCAGGATTGTGTAGGCTTCAGTCCCTTCTAGAACTCTGGTAATTTTCAGATGATTAGATTAAATAAATTTGAATAAAATAAATTTTTATTTTCGTTTTTACCAAATTTCGATTGTCTGATGGCGTACGGGTGAACCTGCTACTACTAAAAAATTCAAATAAAATTCTCTATTCTTCAGGATTGTGTAGGCTTCAGTCCCTACTAGAACTCTGGTAATTTTCAGATGATTAGATTGAATAAATTTGAATAAAATAAATTTTTATTTTCGTTTTTACCAAATTTCGATTGTCTGATGGCGTACGGGTGAACCTGCTACTACTAAAAAATTCAAATAAAATTCTCTATTCTGCAGGATTGTGTAGGCTTCAGTCCCTACTAGAACTCTGGTAATTTTCAGATAATTAGATTAAATAAATTTGAATAAAATAAATTTTTATTTTTACCAAATTTCGATTGTCTGATGGCGTACGGGTGAACCTGCTACTACTAAAAAATTGAAATAAAATTCTCTATTCTTCAGGATTGTGTAGGGTTCAGTCCCTACTAGAACTCTGGTAATTTTCAGATGATTAGATTGAATAAATTTGGATGAAATAAATTTTTATTTTCGTTTTTACCAAATTTCGATTGTCTGATGGCGTACGGGTGAACCTGCTACTATTAAAAAATTCAAATAAAATTCTCTATTCTTCAGGATTGTGAAGAGTTCAGTCCCTACTAGAACTCTGGTAATTTTCAGATGATTAGATTAAATAAATTTGAATAAAATAAATTTTTATTTTCGTTTTTACCAAATTTCGATTGTCTGATGGCGTACGGGTGAACCTGCTACTACTAAAAAATTCAAATAAAATTCCCTATTCTTCAGGATTGTGTAGGCTTCAGTCCCTTCTAGAACTCTGGTAATTTTGAGATGATTAGATTGAATAAATTTGGATGAAATAAATTTTTATTTTCGTTTTTACCAAATTTTGATTGTCTGATGGCGTACGGGTGAACCTGCTACTACTAAAAAATTCGAATAAAATTCCCTATTCTTCAGGATTGTGTAGGCTTCAGTCCCTTCTAGAACTCTGGTAATTTTCAGATGATTAGATTAAATAAATTTGAATAAAATAAATTTTTATTTTCGTTTTTACCAAATTTCGATTGTCTGATGGCGTACGGGTGAACCTGCTACTACTAAAAAATTCAAATAAAATTCCCTATTCTTCAGGATTGTGTAGGCTTCAGTCCCTTCTAGAACTCTGCTAATTTTCAGATGATTAGATTGAATAAATTTGAATAAAATAAATTTTTATTTTTACCGAATTTCGATTGTCTGATGGCGTACGGGTGAACCTGCTACTACTAAAAAATTGAAATAAAATTCTCTATTCTTCAGGATTGTGTAGGGTTCAGTCCCTACTAGAACTCTGGTAATTTTCAAATGATTAGATTGAATAAATTTGGATAAAATAAATTTTTATTTTCCTTTTTACCAAATTTTGATTCTCTGATGGCGTACGGGTGAACCTGCTACTACTAAAAAATTCAAATAAAATTCTCTATTCTTCAGGATTGTGTAGGCTTCAGTCCCTACTAGAACTCTGGTAATTTTGAGATGATTAGATTGAATAAATTTGGATGAAATAAATTTTTATTTTCGTTTTTACCAAATTTTGATTGTCTGATGGCGTACGGGTGAACCTGCTACTACTAAAAAATTCAAATAAAATTCCCTATTCTTCAGGATTGTGTAGGCTTCAGTCCCTTCTAGAACTCTGGTAATTTTCAGATGATTAGATTAAATAAATTTGAATAAAATAAATTTTTATTTTCGTTTTTACCAAATTTCGATTGTCTGATGGCGTACGGGTGAACCTGCTACTACTAAAAAATTCAAATAAAATTCCCTATTCTTCAGGATTGTGTAGGCTTCAGTCCCTTCTAGAACTCTGGTAATTTTCAGATGATTAGATTGAATAAATTTGAATAAAATAAATTTTTATTTTTACCGAATTTCGATTGTCTGATGGCGTACGGGTGAACCTGCTACTACTAAAAAATTGAAATAAAATTCTCTATTCTTCAGGATTGTGTAGGGTTCAGTCCCTACTAGAACTCTGGTAATTTTCAAATGATTAGATTGAATAAATTTGGATGAAATAAATTTTTATTTTCCTTTTTACCAAATTTTGATTCTCTGATGGCGTACGGGTGAACCTGCTACTACTAAAAAATTCAAATAAAATTCTCTATTCTTCAGGATTGTGTAGGCCTCAGTCCCTACTAGAACTCTGGTAATTTTTAGATGATTAGATTAAATAAATTTGAATAAAATAAATTTTTATTTTCGTTTTTACCAAATTTCGATTGTCTGATGGCGTACGGGTGAACCAGCTACTACTAAAAAATTCAAATAAAATTCTCTATTCTTCAGGATTGTGTAGGCTTCAGTCCCTACTAGAACTCTGGTAATTTTCAGATGATTACATTAAATAAATTTGGATGAAATGAATTTTTATTTTCGTTTTTACCAAATTTTGATTGTCTGATGGCGTACGGGTGAACCTGCTACTACTAAAAAATTGAAATAAAATTCTCTATTCTTCAGGATTGTGAAGAGTTCAGTCCCTACTAGAACTCTGGTAATTTTCAGATGATTAGATTGAATAAATTTGGATGAAATAAATTTTTATTTTCGTTTTTACCAAATTTCGATTGTCTGATGGCGTACGGGTGAACCTGCTACTATTAAAAAATTCAAATAAAATTCTCTATTCCTCAGGATTGTGAAGAGTTTAGTCCCTACTAGAACTCTGGTAATTTTCAGATGATTAGATTAAATAAATTTGAATAAAATAAATTTTTATTTTCGTTTTTACCAAATTTCGATTGTCTGATGGCGTACGGGTGAACCTGCTACTACGAAAAAATTCAAATAAAATTCCCTATTCTTCAGGATTGTGTAGGCTTCAGTCCCTTCTAGAACTCTGGTAATTTTCAGATGATTAGATTGAATAAATTTGAATAAAATAAATTTTTATTTTTGTTTTTACCAAATTTCGATTGTCTGATGGCGTACGGGTGAACCTGCTACTACTAAAAAATTGAAATAAAATTCTCTATTCTTCAGGATTGTGTAGGGTTCAGTCCCTACTAGAACTCTGGTAATTTTCAGATGATTAGATTGAATAAATTTGGATGAAATAAATTTTTATTTTCGTTTTTACCAAATTTCGATTGTCTGATGGCGTACGGGTGAACCTGCTACTATTAAAAAATTCAAATAAAATTCTCTATTCTTCAGGATTGTGAAGAGTTCAGTCCCTACTAGAACTCTGGTAATTTTCAGATGATTAGATTAAATAAATTTGAATAAAATAAATTTTTATTTTCGTTTTTACCAAATTTCGATTGTCTGATGGCGTACGGGTGAACCTGCTACTACTAAAAAATTCAAATAAAATTCCCTATTCTTCAGGATTGTGTAGGCTTCAGTCCCTTCTAGAACTCTGGTAATTTTGAGATGATTAGATTGAATAAATTTGGATGAAATAAATTTTTATTTTCGTTTTTACCAAATTTTGATTGTCTGATGGCGTACGGGTGAACCTGCTACTACTAAAAAATTCGAATAAAATTCCCTATTCTTCAGGATTGTGTAGGCTTCAGTCCCTTCTAGAACTCTGGTAATTTTCAGATGATTAGATTAAATAAATTTGAATAAAATAAATTTTTATTTTCGTTTTTACCAAATTTCGATTGTCTGATGGCGTACGGGTGAACCTGCTACTACTAAAAAATTCAAATAAAATTCCCTATTCTTCAGGATTGTGTAGGCTTCAGTCCCTTCTAGAACTCTGCTAATTTTCAGATGATTAGATTGAATAAATTTGAATAAAATAAATTTTTATTTTTACCGAATTTCGATTGTCTGATGGCGTACGGGTGAACCTGCTACTACTAAAAAATTGAAATAAAATTCTCTATTCTTCAGGATTGTGTAGGGTTCAGTCCCTACTAGAACTCTGGTAATTTTCAAATGATTAGATTGAATAAATTTGGATAAAATAAATTTTTATTTTCCTTTTTACCAAATTTTGATTCTCTGATGGCGTACGGGTGAACCTGCTACTACTAAAAAATTCAAATAAAATTCTCTATTCTTCAGGATTGTGTAGGCTTCAGTCCCTACTAGAACTCTGGTAATTTTGAGATGATTAGATTGAATAAATTTGGATGAAATAAATTTTTATTTTCGTTTTTACCAAATTTTGATTGTCTGATGGCGTACGGGTGAACCTGCTACTACTAAAAAATTCAAATAAAATTCCCTATTCTTCAGGATTGTGTAGGCTTCAGTCCCTTCTAGAACTCTGGTAATTTTCAGATGATTAGATTAAATAAATTTGAATAAAATAAATTTTTATTTTCGTTTTTACCAAATTTCGATTGTCTGATGGCGTACGGGTGAACCTGCTACTACTAAAAAATTCAAATAAAATTCCCTATTCTTCAGGATTGTGTAGGCTTCAGTCCCTTCTAGAACTCTGGTAATTTTCAGATGATTAGATTGAATAAATTTGAATAAAATAAATTTTTATTTTTACCGAATTTCGATTGTCTGATGGCGTACGGGTGAACCTGCTACTACTAAAAAATTGAAATAAAATTCTCTATTCTTCAGGATTGTGTAGGGTTCAGTCCCTACTAGAACTCTGGTAATTTTCAAATGATTAGATTGAATAAATTTGGATGAAATAAATTTTTATTTTCCTTTTTACCAAATTTTGATTCTCTGATGGCGTACGGGTGAACCTGCTACTACTAAAAAATTCAAATAAAATTCTCTATTCTTCAGGATTGTGTAGGCCTCAGTCCCTACTAGAACTCTGGTAATTTTTAGATGATTAGATTAAATAAATTTGAATAAAATAAATTTTTATTTTCGTTTTTACCAAATTTCGATTGTCTGATGGCGTACGGGTGAACCAGCTACTACTAAAAAATTCAAATAAAATTCTCTATTCTTCAGGATTGTGTAGGCTTCAGTCCCTACTAGAACTCTGGTAATTTTCAGATGATTACATTAAATAAATTTGGATGAAATGAATTTTTATTTTCGTTTTTACCAAATTTTGATTGTCTGATGGCGTACGGGTGAACCTGCTACTACTAAAAAATTGAAATAAAATTCTCTATTCTTCAGGATTGTGAAGAGTTCAGTCCCTACTAGAACTCTGGTAATTTTCAGATGATTAGATTGAATAAATTTGGATGAAATAAATTTTTATTTTCGTTTTTACCAAATTTCGATTGTCTGATGGCGTACGGGTGAACCTGCTACTATTAAAAAATTCAAATAAAATTCTCTATTCCTCAGGATTGTGAAGAGTTTAGTCCCTACTAGAACTCTGGTAATTTTCAGATGATTAGATTAAATAAATTTGAATAAAATAAATTTTTATTTTCGTTTTTACCAAATTTCGATTGTCTGATGGCGTACGGGTGAACCTGCTACTACGAAAAAATTCAAATAAAATTCCCTATTCTTCAGGATTGTGTAGGCTTCAGTCCCTTCTAGAACTCTGGTAATTTTCAGATGATTAGATTGAATAAATTTGAATAAAATAAATTTTTATTTTTGTTTTTACCAAATTTCGATTGTCTGATGGCGTACGGGTGAACCTGCTACTACTAAAAAATTGAAATAAAATTCTCTATTCTTCAGGATTGTGTAGGGTTCAGTCCCTACTAGAACTCTGGTAATTTTCAGATGATTAGATTGAATAAATTTGGATGAAATAAATTTTTATTTTCCTTTTTACCAAATTTTGATTCTCTGATGGCGTACGGGTGAACCTGCTACTACTAAAAAATTCAAATAAAATTCTCTATTCTTCAGGATTGTGTAGGCTTCAGTCCCTACTAGAACTCTGGTAATTTTCAGATGATTAGATTGAATAAATTTGAATAAAATAAATTTTTATTTTCGTTTTTACCAAATTTCGATTGTCTGATGGCGTACGGGTGAACCAGCTACTACTAAAAAATTCAAATAAAATTCTCTATTCTTCAGGATTGTGTAGGCTTCAGACGTGTAAGAGAAAATTTGTCCACAAGAATCGGTGACATACACACACACACACACACATACATACACACATACATCCGGACATTTGTTCCTCTCGACGAATTATATATACTACACTTGAAAATTTGTAAAAATAATTGATTCTAAAAAATTCGGAAATCGACATCACTATAAGGCTTCCTTTATGAGGAAGCAAAATATAATTAATATTTGCTAAATATTTAATAATTAGAATAAATAATTAGAATTATTAAATTATTGTTAATTGACGGAAAATTAGTGAAAAATTTTTACACCCACTCACCCACTCACACGCTTTAAGCACCGCGGCTAATTTCAAGTGTTAATTATCAAATAATTAAATGATAATTATTAATTAAAATATGAACTATTAAATAAATCAATAATTTAGTTTTGATAAAAATTAATTAAATAAATTATAAATTTATTGCTTCCTCATAAAGGAAGCCTTATAGTGATGTCGATTTCCGAATTTTTTAGAATCAATTATTTTTACAAATTTTCAAGTGTAGTATATATAATTCGTCGAGAGGAACAAATGTCCGGATGTATGTGTGTATGTATGTGTGTGTGTGTATGTATGTGTGTGTGTGTGTGTATGTCACCGATTCTTGTGGACAAATTTTCTCTTACACGTCTTGACGGATTTTGATAAAATTTTGTAAGTGTATTACGGTCACGAATACCAAAAATCAGACAAAAGGATTTTCAAAAATATCTAAAAAAAAAAATTTTTTCAACAATTTTTTAATTTTTGAAAAAATTAATTTTTGGATTTTTCGAAATAACTTTTTTCTATATTAAAATTTTTATTAATTCTTGGCAAAATTGCATTCCTGACATAAAAACAAATTGATTCATGTATATAAAGTATATATTTTATTCAAATTTATAGAATTAATAAATATTTTAATTTTTCACAAAAAATTGAAATTTTGTATTTTTTGAAATTTTATCTTAACACTTTAAAATAATTATTCTAAAATAAAAAATTAAACGATTGGTATATATTATATTGAGGAAGCTTAATGATCATGAAATGAACAACTTTTTAATGATTGAAGCTATCACTCGGCAAATTTTAATCATAGAGTTAAAGTTATCGATCACTCCGAGTCAGGTTTAATTATAAATTTGTTAAATTATAAATTTGTTATAAAATAAATGCAAATAAAAAATATTTAAAATGATTTATTTTTTTCTTGAACGGAACAAAAAGGGAAAATAAACTTTATTATTCTGATACATTTTTCCCTTAGGTTTAATCACCTTAAATTTAAAAATACTATTGGCCGCAATCTTAGAATGTAACAGATTTGCATTTATTTTTTGGCCTCACGCCATGAAAGCTCATCTCTTTACCATGTAGATATCTTTTCAACCAGTATTTTTCATTTCTAAAAAAATAACAATCTTTTTTTGTTTTTCAAAAAGACAATTTTATTCAATCTAGATTTAAAATTGCAAAAAAGCCTCATGTTTTTAATTAAAAAAAACTTTTTTGTTAATTGAAATAAAACTGGAAATTTTTTTTTTTTTGCAGAATATGAAAACGAGTTCTTTTTTCGAAACAAAAAAATAACATGGAAAAAAATTCATTACATACAAAAAAGATATTTTTTAATTGAACCTATTAAATTTTCCTTTGGCTTTGTTTAACTTTATTAATTTAATTTGTTTATTTTATTTTTTACTCTTTCACTGCGTTATTTAAAAATAAAAAAAATAATAATAATTACTATTACTAAGGATGTGTTTTGGTGAAAATTTTCATGGTAATGAAAGAATAATTACCGCACGCCTTTATATCTACTTTGGAAGAGAGAAAATTTCATTGTCCCGGTTTTTGTCTTTTAGTCGACAATGAGTGTCTCAAGTTGAAAAAGAAAAAAAAACGAGTTTATTACTTCTCGTAATTACTACTTAAACAAGAAGCTAGTGATAACACATTTCATGGGTAGTACTGAATAAAATTTAAAAGAGCATTATTGCAAGTTTCTCCTCGAAGAGAAAAAAAAATGTTATTCAAGTTTAAACTATTCAGGTCCGTGCGACACACTTTAGGTGAAGAAAAAGAAAAAAAAGTCTTTATAGCCTGCTATCCTGCTAATAGATAAATATTTTTTCTTTTTGTGCGAAAAAGTCGATTTTTTTATTGCAAAGCATGGTTTTTTTAATATTATAATTATAATTAATTATGATAATAATTTATAATTAATAAAAAAAAAGCAAAGAATAAATAATATAATTGTTAGTTCATGCGTCAATAAATACATTGATAAAAAATACACTAAAAATAAATAATAAAAAAAAGCGAAAAATAGATAAAATTTCTCGTTAATATTTCCTTGAATATTTTAATCTAGACGTTGAATAAATTTCAAAGGTGTGAATAATAAAATCGAAGTAAATAATTTCAAGTGGAGGGGAACTGGCGATGTTTAAAAGTAGAGATAAATATTGGTAATAATTCTTATACTGTGAAGTTAGCACTACCTTACAAAAAAAAAAGGAAAAAAAAGAAAAAAAAATAGAAAGAAGAGAATGCTCTCAACATATATTTCAGAGAAATTCTCAACGATTTTGTGAGGTAGGTATTCTCACATCACTCAACGGTTAAGCACTTCTGCATTCCATATTTTGCATTCCGATTTCAAGAATCCACGCATTTGACATTTCACCTCGAACGGCATATAGGCTCATTTTCAAAGTAATAAAATAATTCCCTTTCTCTGCGATCTTTTATTTTTATAAAAGTCTCACTGATTTTTGACAAAAAAAACGCCTTTTTCAATTTATTGATTATTGATGAATTTCTTATTATAGTTAATGACTTTTTAATTAATTTTAAATGCGTTTTTATTAATTTTAATAAGCTTTTGTATATATTTTAATAAATTTTAATAAATTTTAATAAATTTTAATAAATTTTAATAAATTTTAATAAATTTTAATAAAGGACACAACAGGATTTAGTTTTGTCTCTCAGTCGATTTTTTTTGTAACTTTGTGATTAAAAAGTAAGTTTTTTTTTTAAATGTCAAGAACAGCAGAATCCGAAAGTTTTAGAAAAATTATCTAGGAGCCAAAATTAATGCAAATATTGCAGTGTCCTTTTAATAAAGTTTAGTAAATTTTAATAAATTTTAATAAATTGAAAAAAAAAATGTTAAAAATAATTTTATTTTTATTACAGAATTGTTTCAACTAATCAATTAATTGAAACGGTAATTTTTAATAAAAATTAATGTATTATAATTCAAATTTTTTTTTTTTTGCAAAATAATTTATAAAATCTAGATTTTTATTTTATGGTAATAAAAAATTTTACTTAAAACTTTATTCTTTAAAAGTGCCGCAGGAAATTTTTCAACTTTTATATAAAAAGTAATCCCTACAATTTTCTTGTAAACAATTTATATGAAACAGTCAGTGTTTTATATCTTTCTTTGTTGTTATTTTTCATTGTAAAATGTAAGAAAAGTAGAAACATATAAGGAAAAATGGAGCTTTAGAAAATTAATTATGTTTACAAAAGATAAAAATATAAGGAAACAAAGAAAACGTCAAGTCTTTTAAAACTTATTTAAACTTTAAGAAATGAATAAGCTAAAGTTCTAAAAATATTTTGAGAAAACAATATTTTCTTATAATAATTCTTATAATAATAAAATAATAATAATAATTATTATTTGAATTTTCTCAGAATTTTTTCATAGTTGTAAATTTATTTTTCAATAATACCTAATAATTAGTATTATAATAATATTATTAAATAGAAAATAAAAAACTTTGTTTTGCTTTGAAAATATTTTTTAATAAACAGAATTTTTTTTTACTTATAATTAAATATTATTATTAATATTTTAAAACTTCGTTGAAATAAAAATAAATTTTTTAATAATTTAATAGGTTTATCATCAAAACAAAAGTTTAATTTATAAATAGAGAAACAAAATTAATTTTTTACAATGTTCTTTTATTTACACGAAAGTGTTTTATTTTTCAAAATCGATAAAAGTAAATGATACGTTTTACTACCAATCAGTAGTAAAAGACAATTTCTGTCAGACAAAACTTCTTTTTTCTAATTTTAGTTCAAGTATTAAAAAGCTATTTTATTCAGACGAATTAAAAAAAAATTTTTTTTACGCATCAGTAGAAAAACGTTACTTTAGTCAGACGAAACAAGTTTAATCTCTTAAAATCCAAATTAGTATTAAAAGACCATTCCCAGTGAAATTAAATACATTAATTTTTTCCCCAAAATTGCAGTTGATGCAGAAAACTTTTTATAAGCCAGACAAAAAAAAACATTTTTTTTCGGTCTTTACTTGTGAATTTTAAAATACATTTTACATTTTAGTCTAAATTTTAAAATCCAATTTCTAAAGTAGAATAAAATTAACATTTTCTGGAGATTTTTAAAAAAGTTTTTAAAGAATAAAATGGAAATAATAATCTGTAAATCTGTAAATTAAGAACAGAATTCGAAACTTATTAGTGTGTTTAACGAAGAAGTTATACACGAACAGTAATTATATTATGCTTGAGATAATTGTTGAAATTTGAATAGAGAATGAGAGGGGGGAAGAAGGTTAATGAATTTATAATTTTAATGAAATTTTTACCAAAAATAAAGTTTAGTAATTAAAGTAATTAAATAAGTGAAAAGAAGTACGTGAGACAAATTGATAGACAAAGGAAAATTTCGAAACATATTTCTCTCCCTTTTAAAATAGTGAATTTATTTTACAATTTCTTGATATTTTGTTGCTTTTCAAGTCTCATAAACTTTCATCTTTCTTGTTAAATATTAACATCGATTTTTGCTCTCGACATTTTCATATTCTTCATCCCCTTACACGATGATTTGATTTCTCTTCTTCTTCTTCTTCTAAATTATCTTTTTCATATTTCTCTCCTTTCCCTCTTATTTTTAGACGAACAGGAATTCTTAATGGTTCTCGTTAAAGATCCTCACGATTCTCGCAACGGAGTAAATGAAATGCCAAGTTATTTTGTATCTAGTATTAACATCTCATGAATATCAAGTAAAAGTTTTCTTTCAAACAGACTTTTGTTGATTTTCATTCAAGTTTATATATATATGTATAAAGTTTTCGCATCCACATAGAGAAAAGCAAAGGTTGTTGAATTCTTTCTTCGTTGAGATCTTAGAGGAAGAAAGAAATTAAGGATACGTTCCGGTTAAATTGCACAACCTGCTTTTCGCGAAACGATGATTCGATACAAGGCGTGTATATATATAGAAAGTGGAATGTGCTGCGCACTTGAAACTCTCTTTCTCTTTTGTATTTTGTGGAAATTTACTTTAATGCCATTTCAATAAGAGTACCTGCCTGACTGTCTTTAAAATGTTTTCCTCACGAAGCTTCACAAATTCAATGAAAATTGGAGAGGGGAAAAAAGGAAAAAGAAACTATGCAATGTTCTTTTGCAAACCTGGCGAAAAAAATACGATTAACTTTATTCTCTTAGAAAGAAATGTATTGTTTGAGAAAATAAAAAAATTTATCGAAAAAATTATAGAGAGGAAAGACAACAAAAATTGGTCCCCTATTTTATGTAGTTAATAAATTATAGTTTTATTTCTTATTTCTGTTTCGGTAAATTAGAAAAAAAATCCTAGCCACAGTTTTTTTAGGGATATCAAAGTGAGACAAAAAATGAATCAAAAGTGTTGCAAAACGATTCGCTTTTTTTCTCAATTTTGATATCCCTAAAAAACTGTGGCTATTTTCATAGGATATTTAAACTCTTAATATTTTTCCTGATTTTTAATAATTGTCTGACTAAACGTTTATTCTTTCTCCTTTGTCCTATTTTCGTTATTTTACTCTTTTCTTAATATTAATTATTCAAAAACTAAATTATTCTAAATTTGAAAATTTAATGATTTAAGTTATTAAAAAAATGGTAGGATGAAATAATTTAATGATCTACAATTTTAATTATTTAAAGTATTAAAATTTATTCAAAATTTTTAAAATTATTGTTACTAAAATTAATTATCTTATGAAATAATTATTACCAACAATGTGAATACATTTTTGAACATTATTAGACAGAAAGAATTTCTTAAATTAAAAATTTAAAATAAAATAAAAGAAAAATATTTAGACCAGAAGAGAAAAATTAATTTTTCTTTATTTTCAGGAGTGGAATGTTAGTTAAGACAGGCAGGTTTTAAATTATTAGAGAACAATATTTATAACTTTTTTAGATTATTGTTTTTTAGTAATGCAAAACTAGTCTTTTAAAAAAAAAACTTATTGCTTAATCGCAAAGTTAAATATGTCAATTTTTTGCTGGTCAGTAGTAGAAGATAATTTTAGTCAGACAATAGAAAACTTAGAAAAAAAATATATTCTAAGTAGAAATAGTATTTTCTAATCAAATATAATCTTTTTTAATTAATTTCTTATTTCTTAATTTTTAGTCAGACATAATCTTTTTTGATTAATAGCTTAATTAGTTCGAAATTATTGTAATTAGACTAGAATTCAAGAAAAGTTATTCATTTGTTTAAATATTTTTTTTCAGTTTTTTCTTACAAAAATCGTGTTCATTGGAATAATACCTGCTTTCGGTAATTTTTGGAGATCAGTAGTAGAATATAATTTTAGTCAGACAATATGGAATTTTTTCCATTCATCCCTATTTATTAAACTTAGAAGCGAACTATTTACACTGAATTGAAAAATTAGTTTTTTCTTATTTTCAGTAGTAAAATGTCAGTTTAGTGTTTAGTCATACAATATTTATTTTACAATTGAAAAATTTTCTGAAAAAACTCAAAAATGGTTACATTTTTATGTTTTCGATAAATTGTAGTTTTATTTCTATTTATTTCTGGTTAGATAAATTTAAAAATATTCCCATGAAAATATAGTGTTTTATAGAAAATTTAAAATCTAACTACTTTTTTTATATTTAGTGATTGTCTGACTAAATGCTTACTTTTTCTACTTTGTGCTATTTTTCTTTTTTTTTACTTTTTTATTTAATATTAATTATTTAATTTATTTTAAATTTATAAATTTAATGATTCAAATTATTTGAATTATCAAAAGTTATTTAATTTTCTTTTAATTTATTGTAACTAACAGTTACTCAAATTCTTTGAAATCAAATCAAAATTCTTAAATTTTTTTATCATTAAAATGATTAAAACTAATTTATTATTATTATAGTTAAATTTATTAAAACACATTCAATAATAATTGTCTGACTAAATATTTATTTTTCTACTTAAATATATTCTTGTGCCCTTACTATATTTTATATTTAAAGTTTTTCAAATAATTAATAGATTTTTTAAAGGTACTGTAAAAGTTATTTGTAAAATTATAACTAAAAGTTGGTAATATTTATATTCTAACTTTTACAACAAAAGCTATTGTAATTTTTGAATGATCAAATATTTATTTTTCTACTTGGTTTATGCGAGTATAAAATTAATTTTATGTTCTAATTACATTTTTATATACTAGTTAATTTAAATTATTAAACATTAAAACTGATAAATTTATTTAATCACTATAATTGTCAAAAGTTTATTGAAAATTTTAAATTTACTAAAAAAGTAATTAAAATTGTAATACTTTTTTCTTTTTCTTTCCTTTTTCTCTTTGGTCTTCTTCTAAATTCCATTTTATCAGAATTTCCCGTTTTTTTGTTTCGAAATTTAATTTTGAAAAATATTTGTCTGACCTGAATAAAATTACCCGCGTGAAAATGAAAGTATGGCTAAAAGATATTAAATCTAGAGAAGTATGTTTTCAGACTGACCAAGTATGGTTGAAAGATAATACAAGTTGACTGCAATTCTACATCAGCCAACTGCCAAACTTCTTAAAGCTGACAAACAATGGCTAATGAGCAAATCCCATTGTTCGAGTACAGCAAAGAATAATGTCAAAAGCTTAGAAAGTATGGGCTCAGGCAAATCGGTTTTATTTTCAAATTTTTCTTTTTTTCCAAAGTCTTGGAAAGTATGGGAAGAAGCTAGAATCAGCTTTTTGGAAAGTTATCATTTTACTTTTAATTTTTTCGTATTTTTCGAAGTCTGGAAAAGTATGTGAAGAAGCTAGTTAAAATTTTTCCACAATTTTTCATTTTACTTTCAATTTTTCCTCGTGAAAATAAAAGTATGGCAAATCAGTTTTTTATGGTAAAAATAATCAAAATTTCAGTCATGTGTAAAAGCCTATGGTTTAATCATATTGAGTGTATGTTAAAATTTTTAAAGGTTGGACTATGGGATATAGCATACAAAGTATTGACAAAAGGAAAAATGTATTTTTTATTAATTTTATTATATTATAAATTATAACTATAATATATAAATTTTTATTTTAAACAGAAATTTAAATAAGCAAAAATAAAGGCATCCCGAGTCGAAATTTAAGACCTACTTTAAGCCTGAATTTTCAGGGTTTGTTGACTATTAGTAGTAGTAAAGGAGGTTCTAATTTCAATGCAATTAGGCCCTACTTTGAGTCCCGAAGTCAGCAAAATAAAAATACAAAATCCAACCTGAAATTCGCCAATCTTTCATTTGGAGAACTAAAGGAGGGTCTAGTTCGAATTTCGTATACCTTACTTTCATACTCCTAGACCCTACATTCTGAAGTATAATTTTAAATTATTTTCTTAATGCATTGCTTGAAACACTGCAAATGCAAAAAGTACTCCTAATTGACAAATGCTGATGTGCTTTATAGCGTCTATATACGAACTGTATATAGACGCTATAAAACACATAAAATTCCACTTTTACTCATCCCAAGTGCTTCAATGCAATCTGATCAAATTTTCAAATTTTTCTTTTTCTAGTTGTAGGGTCTAGGAGTATGAAAGTAGGCATTAAAAATCGATAAAGTTTTGCAAAATGCTCGGATTTTAGTGCATAACCTAATTTTGCCTTTCGTCATACTTTGGCAGCCTTCACGAAAAATTAAAGATTCGTTAGACTTACATTTAAAACCGTAAAAATTAATTGAGACCGGTCTATTCTTTGCTTTTTCTTCATTAACTTTCCCAGGCACATTAAAAATCCATAATGTTTTGCAAAATACTCGAATTTTAGTGCATAACTTAATTTTGCCTTTCGTCATACTTTGGCAGCCTTCACGAAAAATTAAAGATTTGCTAGATTTACAATTAAAACTACAAAAATTAATTGAGACCGTTCTATTCTTTGCCTATTCTTTATTAACATTTCCAGGCACATAAAAAATCGATAAAGTTTTTCAAAATACTCGAATTTTAGTGAAAAACATAATTTTGCCTTTCGCCATACTTTGTCAGCCTTCACGAAAAATTAAAGATTCGTTAGACTTACATTTAAAACCGTAAAAATTAATTGAGACCGGTTTATTCTTTGCCTATTCTTTATTAACTTTCCCAGGCACATTAAAAATCGAGATATTTTGCAAAATACTCCAATTTTAGTGAACAACCTAATTTTGCCTTTCGCCATACTTTGGCAGCCTTCACGAAAAATTAAAGATTTGCTAGATTTACAATTAAAACTACAAAAATTAGTTGAGACCGGTCTATCCTTTTCTTATTCTGTGTAAACTTACGTGTCATTTTAAAAATCGATATAGTTTTGCAAAATGCTCAAATTTTAGCGCAAAACCTAATTTTTCTAGACTTTTCCACACTGTAAAAAGCAAGGTATTAATTTAGTACCAAAATTGGTACTAAATCGTAATTTGGTTTTATTTTAGTACCGAAATCAGCTCTAATTTAGAACCTTTCTTTGATAGTGCATACTCTGAAAAATACGAAAATGTTGAAAGTAAAACGAAAAATTTCCAAAAAGCTGATTCTAACTTCTCCCCATACTTTCTAAGACTTTGGAAAAAAGGAAAAATTTGAAAATAAAACCGATTTGCCTGAGCCCATACTTTCTAAGCTTTTGACATTATTCTTTGCTGTACTCGAACAATGGGATTTGCTCATTAGCCATTGTTTGTCAGCTTTAAGAAGTTTGGCAGTTGGCTGATGTAGAATTGCAGTCAACTTGTATTATCTTTCAACCATACTTGGTCAGTCTGAAAACATACTTCTCTAGACTTTAATATCTTTTAGCCATACTTTCATTTTCACGCGGGTATTTACCTTTTTTTATAAGACAATTCTACGAAATCATATGAATTTTCGATTCTTAGTATTTTTCCCCTCGTCATGATCACTACCTCCAAATAAATGTTGAATTTTCCACTTTCATTTCAAATATTTCCGCCAAATCATTCAGATTTTACTGTCGTTAAATATTTTTTCCCCACAAGATTTTTCCGTTTGATTGATTGCCCACTTACTTTTCTGTACTATATTTAAAAGCGAATCTAGTTATACTTTGTCTTTAATTTATCTCCCTACTTTTCCCTCTTTTTTCTGCTCAGAAAATAAATTTAAAATCTAGAAAATTTTGAAGTTATAAAATATATATTTATTCAGAGAATAAAATTAAAAATTAATAAATAAATAAATTAAATTAAATTCTAAAATTCTATTCGCTTAAAAATTTTTATAAGTTTTTTTTTATTTGTTAATTATTTAGTATTTATTTTTCTTTTCTATTCTTTTTTTTTGTTTTTTGAATTATCTTGCTTTATTTTTCCGCAGTATAGAAACTTTGTGGAAAAGTTGGTAAATTAAATGATTTGAAAAATAAGGGGAAGAAAAGCGAATTTTGATTATTGTGTGTATAAAACACGATAAGTAAGCAAAGCGAAATGGAATATTTAAAAGAAAAGTCTTCTTCGCAGCTTATTTGGCACTCTGTTGGTTAATTTAAAATACGCGAAGAGCCACATTTTTATCAGTACTCTATATATATATATACAAAGCGAGAGAGAGAGAGAAATAGAGAGGGAGTGTGCACGGAAGGGAAGTGGAAGCGGAAGTCTGCATCGCACGAGCAGAACGCAAATAGCTGTATTACAAATAAAACACGTCTCTCCAAACCAAATCGTGGTCCGAATGCCCAGAATTTTGTCCACATTTTACCGCCGCACAGAATGCAATATTTTTCCCTTTTCAATTTCGTTTAGTTTAATTAAATCAGATCCGTTCTTATCTTCTACCAAAAAAAAAATACCTTATTTTGTTGTACTTTTCTTTCAAATTAAATTATTCTTTATTTTCTGAAAAATAAACAATTAAAACTTTTCTTATTTGCTTTTTTTTAGAAAATAAACAAATAAAACTTTTCCTATTTGTTTTTTTTTAGAAAATAAACAAATAAAACTTTTTTTATTTGTTTTTTTTAGAAAATAAAGAATAATTAAAGTAAAGCTTGTAAGAAATGCTACATAAAAAAATGGTAAAAGCGACTTTAAATAAAAAAAAACAGAAAAAAAATGGTGAATAACAAATTGAGCGTTTGTTACATCCTAGAATTTTATTCGAGACAAGAAAATATTTCTTTGAAAATTTAAAATATTCGTTTTCGAAAGATTTTCCTTGATAGTGACGTATGGGAAACGTAGACTTATGAGATTTGGACTTCAGGGATGTAGACTCTCAAGGATTTAATATTCATAACTCAGTTGAAGAGTCTACATGAGGCTAAATCACAAGCGCTAAGAAGCTTTGTTAATCTGATACACGAGTAGTTTAGTGCTCGGCCACGGGGAACAATTTTGGGATAATTATGATGTGTAGCACAACTGTAGAAGGATCTCTCTCTTCACCACGGTAAAATCCAATAATCCCATAGTGTTGTATTCCTCGTAATTGTCGATTAAGCGCACTTCTTGTTTGCACAAGTGCTAAATATGTTTTATTGAAGCTCACACATTAATTACTAATCAATTTCAAAAAGAAATTTTCATCTTTCATTTTTTGGAAAAAATTATATCTTTACTTCACGAAAAACAACTTTTATAAGAAAATAAAAGCACAAGAAGATAAAAAAAAGTTAAACAATAAAAAGATGAACAAAAGAAAAAATTGATTTTTTTATAATGAATAAACCTTATCGTTACTTTACAGTTAAGTGTTAAAATGACATTTACCTCAGACGAAAAAGGTTTTTTTTAGAGATGAGAATATTTTCAGTAGTCAAACTCAATTTTAGTCAGACCATAATATTTTTAATTGAATTAAAAGAACAATTAGGTTTTAGTAGAAAAGTGTCGACAATATTTTTTTATTTGTATTTAGTTTGAGTGGTAAAAACAAATTTCAGTCAGAAATGAATATTTTTCCAATGCAGTTTTAACTTTAGCAAAAATCAACTCCAAAAGAGAGTTAATTTAATAATTAACTTTCTTTTGTAGTTGATTTTTAACTCGAAAAATTTCACTCACAACTTCAGTGACCGTCAACTCCCTAAATTTTTTACAGTGTAGATACAAGATGAACGTTTTTTTCTCTCATTAGTAGTACAAAAAAAATTTTAACCAGACATTTATTTTTTTTACAAAAATATTTGATATTATTTATCAGTAGTGAGTAGAAATTTTAGTCAGACCCAACGATTCTGTAGAAAAATTTGTTTTATCATCAGTAGGATCAATAAAATTTAGTCAGACGTGACTTTTGGCACAGAATTGTTTTCTAAAGTAGTATGTACAAATTTTGGTCAGACGTAACGTTTCTAAAGAAAAATACTTATTTTTATAAATAGTAAGTACATATTTCAGTTAGACCAACAGTTTTTAAACAGAAATATTTTTTTCTTACTAGTAGTGCTAATAAATTTTAGGCAGACGAAACTTTCAGTAGTAAAACCCGTATTAATCAGACCACAGTATTTTTTATTTTTTTAGTTTTTTATTTTTTTATTTTTTTATTTTTATTTTTTTTATAGTAGTAAAATACTATTTTGATTAGATAATAATATTTTTTATTTAATTTTAGTGAAGGAAGTAGTATATTACCGATTTAGTCAGACAACAATATTTCTTGGTCTAAGTATAGTTTTTTGGATCTATGCTAAGATTCAGTAGTAAAAACTCGTTTAGTCAGACGAGAGTAGTAAAATACTATTTCGACTGGATGACAATATTTTCTATTCAATTTTAGTTTAAGTAGTATAAGACCATTTAAGTCAGACCAAAATATTTTCTATCTATGTTTAGTTTTAGTAGTAAAAAAAGTTTCAGTCAGACGAGATTATTTTAGTGTTAGTCAAAAGACTGTATTTTTTACCTATGTTTACTTTATTTTATTCAAATTTAGCTTTTGTAGTGAAAAACGTGATATTTTTATTAGTGATAAACCTTTTATAGTCATACATCAATAATTTTTATTTAAAAAGCACTTTCAGTAGTAATAACCGCTTTAGTTAGACCACAATATTTTTAATGCAGCGTAAAAATTTTAGTAGGAAAATTCTATTTCGATAAGATAATAACGTTTTTTATTTAATTTTAATGTAAGTAGTTATTAACCGATTTAGTCAGACGACAATATTTTTTAACTATGTTTAGTATTAGTTTATGTAGACAAAAAATTGTCGCCTGACCATAATGCAATTTTACTTCTAAAAAGATTAAATTAAAATTATTATCGTCGGAATAAAACAGTTTTTACTACTGAAACTATACTCAGATCAAAAAATATTGTCGTAACATAGATTACTATGTTTAATTTTAGTAGTAAAAACCTTTTTAGTCAGACAACAATAATTTTTATTCAAATTATACTTTCAGTAGTGAAAACCATTTTAATCAGACGACAATATTTTTTATCGCATTAATTTTCAAAAAAATTAAAAATTTTATTTTATAATATTTTTATTAAACACTGGCGTTGTTGATAATACCCCATAGATGTAAAAATAACCCCTGTTGACGATGGTAGAAAGTAATTTACTTACAAGAAATTTGGTAAAATAAGTGACTTTGTGAAACGTAGTTTAGTAAAAACTAAAAAGTAATTTAGTATGAAAAATAATTAAGCAAATCGCAGTTTAGTAATAACTAAATCAGTAAAAAACAATTCAAGGTATAAAATTAAAAATTAAATATTAAAAAAAAAATTAGTGTGCGGAAAAAATGAAATAAAACAAAATCAAAAACCAAAGTTGGCTTCGTATTCAGCGAAGAAGAAAAAAAAAATGTAATCGATGCTGGTGGGAGTATATAAGAAAAAGAGAGAAAGTTAAAGCGCTGCGGGGTTCAATATTCTAACGAATGCTGCGGAAACTCTCTCACAAGTGGAATAATTATCTTGCAATTAAAACGGCAGTTTCCATCTGCTCGATAATTCCTTTTTGGTTAGCGATCGTCGATTGAGATAATACCTGCAACGATATTCTTGATCCTCGACGAACAAAAGGGTGATTCACATACTAGATATAGATATACTATATATACATATATAGAGACAGAAAGAGAGATGTGTGTGTGGGTGTCATTTGAGAAAGTTACACACAATGGACGAAAGCTCTCTAAAATCGCCTCGAAGACAAGGACTCGTTATTTAAACGTTTTGTCTTTGAACTTCCCCGCACGCTCACCTCATCACTAAAATGACAATAATTTCTATTCAATGAGAACGCTTTTATGTATCTTTTACCCATAATTTGTTGAATATTACTTTCGGTAATGGTCATTAATTTCACAATAGAAACTTTTTTTAATATAAATTGAAATTTTGACGTTAAATCAATATTAAATTACTTTAGCTTTAGAAGTTCGTCTATATCTATATTGAAAATTGAGAAAAAAAATATTTCATGCGTTAATATCTAAATTTCGAATTAAAGGTTAATTGTATGTATCTGTTAGCATAGGGAAAGTTATTATACCTAATATCTAGATATTTAGACTTAATTCTTAGGTATTAAATTTTAATACCTAGATGTTAGGATTTAATGTCCAGGAAATTTTTAATATCTGGATTATAAATGATAATATCTTTTTTCTTGGTTCTTTGTATCCTTCTTCGACGACTTTTTCCTACTTAATTAATTAATTAATTATTTAATTACTAAATTAAAATTATAAACAAATTTAATGAATATTTTTTTATAACTTTAATAATGAAATTCAACTATTAATTAAATTATTAAATTTCTAATAATTAAACTTTTAATTAAATACAATGTTTAAATGTTAATCGATTATATACTTGAATTTTGATATTTTAGCATTGGAATTAATTATAAACTAACAATATTGAGAGGAAGTGAAAAATAAATCCTATGTCGATTAGTAATTTTAAGAATACAATAATTTCGAATAATTACATATAATAATGTAAAATGTTTATTGTTCATGCTATGGAGAAAATTGTAGGTCTGCAAAATAATAGTTACACAGTTTCTCTATAACATTTGATTTAACTGTATGATTCAAAGCACCGTGATTAAAGGGTATAGATAGGGATTATCGTAAAATCACTTTACACTTTACAACCACGTTAAAGGGCGTAAAGTTAACATAAATTTAACATTTCTGTTAGAATTGTTTATCTACACATTCAAAATATATTTAAGACAATTTTCTATTTTAAAAATTTCTATTTTATTTTTATTTTATTTTTGTAAAAGTTAATTTCGAAAAAAATTTAAAAAGAAAAATTTTGTTGTTTGCAGAATTTTTTCTTTTTAAAACTGAGTTAAAAAAATATTTTTTGTTTTTAATTTAGTCTTGAAAAAAGAATTTAAATAGCAATGAATTTTATTTAAATAATAGATAGAAACATTTGTCTGACCAAACGATAATTTTTTCACTTGTAAAAAAATACATTTTAGAATAGATTTTATATTTGAAAAGCGTTATTACCTATTATTTTCTTTCTTACATTTTTTTCGCTAAATGAAATCAGTTTCGAAAAACTTGTAAATTATTTTAAACAAATTCTTTATTTGCAAAATGAGTGGGTTTGTTGAAAATTTGTAAATAATTTATGAAAATACTCTTTCATTTGCTTTAGCTAGAAAACCGCATTGGAATTAATTCAATTCTCTCTCTCTCACACTCTCTCTTTCTCTCTTTCCTTATAAATACCGCACAGAGACGAAACAGAATGCGGAAAACAGTGTAAAATCAGGTAGCAGTGAAACTAGTGAAATCCTAACGAATATAAAGAGGGAATTAAGGGAGCATTAAGGAAACGTAAAATTTCAAGGATTATTTCGAAAATCTTGGGAGAAAAGATCTTATTCTATTTTGTATTTCCATTTTACCTCTCTTGGTGCGAATGCATGATTTTAAAAGATTTTCTCAATTTTAATGACACTGCATAATTTCGGTTTATATTTTACTTTTAAATTTAATAACGTTAATCTTATTAACGGTCAAAATAAAATTTTCCATCTTCTTAAATTTTATTGTAAATAATTTTGTTTTAGAAAAAAGAGAAAACTAAATAATTATTAATTTATATTATTAATATTTTTGTCAGTTGTACAAAATTTTCGTATTTGTAGCAAAAGTTAGCGACAGTAAAATAGAAAAAAATCATTTTCGTCAGACGAGAATATTTTTAATTGAAGTCGTAAAATCCCACTTCGATTAAATGACAATATTTTTTTATTTAACTTTACGTTAAGTAGTATGTATCCGTTTTAGTCAGACGACATCATTTTTTTGTTCTAAGTATAGTTTCATTAGTAGAAATCATTTTATTCTAACGATAATTTCTAATAATAAATATTTATGTTTTATCAGTAGTATCTATATAAATATTAGTCAGACGTAACTTTTTCTTTAGAAATAATGATTTTTTTAAAAGTAGTACGTACAAATTTTTGTCAGACGTAACGTTTCTAAATAAAAGTGTTTATTTTTTCATCAACGCTACAAATTTCAGTTGGGCGTAATATTTATGAACCAAAATGTTTTATACTTTAATCAGTAGTATCTACAAATTTTAGTCAGACCATACATGTATCTAAACATAAAATTTACATTGTTAGGGAACAATGGAAAAGAAAAGAAAATGAAGTAGAAGGGAAAATTATAGCATATAGAGAAGAAAAGATAGCACTTGCTTTAAATTGAAAAAGTGTCTCCAGCATCGTTGGTGATGAATTTCAACTAGATTTAAAGGGTTATATCATATATTTCATTGGCGAAACACGCGCCGAGAAGGAATTTTATTGCGACGGGCCAATTTAACAAATTCAGCCCTTGAGGCTCGTCGGTTAACGCATTAAATTTAACTTTCTCTCTCTCTCTCCCTCTTTTCAAGTCTAGACTTATATAAGGGATGCCCCTAGCGTTAGATAAATTCAACGGACGCGAGTTTAGATAACGTCTGTTACTAGAGTCATGCATTCAAAGTATATGTGTATACACTCTATAGTCTATAACTGAAAACGTATAAAATTGTATAGAAATTTCTACAATTTCTGGTTGATAGAGAGTATAACGAATTTCAGTATTATAGAATCTATAGAGAGTCGATTTTCCATCGGCTCAAAACTATAATGATGAAAATTGGTGAGAAACAGACTCAAATGTTAACGTTTTAGCAGTTAACTTTATTGTGGAAATAACAAGGCTATGTTGTAAAATTTATAGGTATATGTATACTTATTCGCGGTTACTGACACATCACGAACAGTAGCAATAATACTCTTCACAGGAAGCGAATACTCAGTAATGGTATTAATTATTTGTTCATATCGTTTACTATCACTATTTCATGAGATCATAGACTGTTGCGTTAAATTATATAAATTTGACACGAACAAGCTTTGAATTGCGTTCAAAATTGAAATTTATTTTTTTCTAAAAATATTATTAATATATAATAGTAGTAAAATTGCAATACATTTGGGCGAAAATTTTTTTGTAATTCATACTTAATTTCAGTAGTAAAAACCGTTTTAGTCATACGAGATTATTTTTAATTGTAGGTAATAAAATACTATATCGATTCGATGGCAATATTTCTATCTTTAATGTTAGTTATTAAGTAGTATATCACCGTTTAAGTCAGACGAAAATATTTTCTATATTTTTTTAGTTCTAGTACCCAGGAAAAGGAAAAAAATTAAAATTTTACTTCAAACTATAAATTAAATTTTTTCATAAATATAAAACATGAAGAAATCGATCACTCCGAGTCTTCGACTCACGGTAAATCGTTAGGTGTTAAAATAACACCAAAATGGATTAAAATAACACTAAATTGGATTATTTTAATCCTTTTTGGTGTTATTTTAATACCTAACGATTTACCGTGCTCTGAATAATCGATATCTTCATGTTTTATAATAATTAAAGATGTCAAATTGATAGAATCATTATTTTTATATTATAAGAATATTGTACTTCTTCAAAATTATTTTCATCATTTCAATTCAATTATTATTCTTAAGAATTTTTCACTAAAATTTTTCTTTAAATCAATTAATTTTCGAAAAAGTTCTTCGACAATTTTCAAATTTTATTTACTTAGAATATTTTATTTTTCAATTTTCATATATGTAAATTTTCCAATTAAATATTTATTAGAAAATAAAAACTTCAAGTAATATAAAAAAAATTCAATTACACTTTTTCAAAAAAATTTATTTCAAAATTAAATTTTTTCTATAAATTCACGCTTTATTGCTTTCAATATTCAATTATTTATTATGTAAAATTTTAACTGAAATTCATTTTTAAATAAATTTTTATTAGAAAATTCTACTAGAATTCAATTATTTAAATACAAAATAAATAATTTATTGAACAATTAAACATTTCTTAAAATTCAATTTTCATAAAGAATTTTATCAACATATTTTTAAATAATTGAATTCTTTCGACGATTTTTAATAAAATTTTTAACAATAATTACATTTTCCGAGAAATTCGATTAAAATTGTATTAAAAATAATTGAAATTCTGCATTGAGATTTATTATTTATGAAAATAATTAAATTCCTAAGAAGAATTTGATAATTTTTGAACATAATTAAATTTCTGCGAAGAATTTTATTACTCTTGAAAACAATTGAATTTCTGCAATAATTTGTAACTTCTTCAAAATTAAATTTTTTTTATTGTTAACTAAAATTTTTCTATAAATCCACTATTTTTAAAACTTTTAATACAAAAAAAACTTTATTGTATATTTTAATGTTTCTTAAAATTGAATTCTCATAAAAAATTTTACCAACAAATTTTTAAATAACTTGAATTTGTTTGACGAATTTTAACAGAATTGTTAACAATAATTACATTTTTCGAGAAATTCGATACACAGAGAAAAGCGAGTGTTGTTTTTGATGCGGGTAAATTTTGGTAGGGTAATTTCAGTGAGGATAAATTTTCTATAATAGAAAATTTACCTTATTTTCGGTGTTAAAATAACACTTCCGAGCTAAAGTTTGATGCAGACACTTTTAACACCGAATTCAGTGTTAAAATAACACTCACTTTTTTCTGTGTAAAAAATTGTATTAAAAATAATTGAAATTCTGCGATGAGTTTTACTATTTATGAAAATAATGAAATTCCTAAAAAGAATTTTATTATTTAGAAAAATAATTAAATCATTGTAAAAATGTTATTATTTATAAAAATAATTGAAATATATTGCGAAGAAAATAAAAAATTTCTAAATAATTGAATTTCGGTGATATTTTTATTACTTTATGAAAATAAAAAAAATTTTGAAAATAATGGAAATTTAGCCAAGAATTTTTAGAAATAATTGAATTTCGGAGAAAATTTTATTATTTATAAAGATAATTGAAATTTTTAAAAGAATTTTTAAAAAATTTTGAACATAATTGAATTTCTGCTAAGAATTTTATTACTTTTGAAAATAATTGAATTTTGAAATAATTTTTTTTTAAATTTTCAAATTTATTTGCTTTTAACTGAAATTAATTTTCAAATCAATTTTTATTATAAAATTCTACTAGAATTTAATTATTTAAATCCTGATTTAAGTACAAAAAATAATTTATTTAATATTAGAATGTTTTTTAAAATTAAATTTTCATAATGAATTTTATAAACAAATTTTGAAATAATTGAATTTGTTTCATGAATTTAAAAAAAAATTGAATAATAATTAATAATGACATTTATCGAGAAATTTCATTACAATTTTTTTAAATAATTGAAATTCTTTCAGAATTACTTTCTGCAGTAAAAAACTTTGTAATAAAACGATAATATTTTTTAGGGCATTAAGAACTTTTGTATAATATAATTATTTTAAGAGAAAGATTTTCTTTTATTTTAGAGTATTTTTATTAAATACTGGCGTTGTTAATAAAACCCCATCGATGTCAAAATAACTCCGGTTGCCAATGGTAGTAGTTTAGTAGTTTAGTAAAAACTAATTTAGTATTAAAAATTATTTAGTAAATCGCAGTTTCGTAAAATCTAATTCAGTAAAAATCAATTTAAGGTATAAAATTAAAAATTAAAAATTAAAAAAAAATTCACATTCGGAGAAGAAAAAAAAATGTAATCGATGCGGATTTATAAACTTGTGAGAAAGTTTATTTACAAAAATTTATTTCATTTTAAATGGTTTCTGTTAATATTTTAGAATTATTTTCTTAAAAAAAAAAACCGTCTTTTAAATCTTTGAATTAAATCAGTTTCCTAAAAAAAAGAACATTCCATCAAAATGACCCATTTGAGTCATCGTCGACAGTAATTAAATTTAGTGCATTTTAATTTATCGATTGTTGGAACATGAAATTTATGCCATTTTCAAACGTACAACTTACAGGACGAGGGTATTGGGTTGTAAATGTGGTTTTGACAGTTTAAGGCAAGTTGGTTGAAAATTTTCGATACACACGATAGTTAAGCTTGTGGATCCAATGCAGAACAGTTGCAAACACTGATTATTTATTTATATAGAGCAACACATATAATTTATGACTTCCTCTCACACACAAATTGCACCTACCGGAAATAGTCGCGATAAAGCATTGACTTTCTGTTTTCTAAACTTTATTTTTTAATTCAGAAAAATAAAATAAATAAAACTAAAAAAAAAGACGGGCAAAGTTATTCCCAATGAAATACACGAATGCCAGTAGTAGCAGTAGTAGTAGTCTTTTTAAAACTTTAATGAATGTGAGATTGAGACTTGATTCATTGCTTATAAATAAAACATATGGGTTCAAGTGGGTCAAATGTTCAATTCAAAACATCCAAAATACATGCTCAACTTAACATATAAGTATATATATATATTTTTTTCAGATCAAATAAAGAATTTGACAGAGAAGAAAAATACTTACATTTTTAGCAAAAAAAAAGTGCACTTCTATATTAGAGAATTAATTATTGTATTCAAGTTAATTTTTATAATCAATTAAAAATGTAAAAAACGATACTAAAGGTAAAAACTAATGCAAAACGAGAAAGTACAAACTTTATAAAGAAATATATATTTATATAAAAATTAGAAAAAGAATTTTTGAAAAAATGTCACACAGAAAGATAAAATTAAAAATGTAAATTCAAAGAGAAATTCCTTGTTCAGAAATGTTTCATTAGAGATTTATGCAGATGGATATAAATTGTCAATTTTCCAAACTCGAAGCATAAAATCAATCCTGATAAAAAATGAGAAATGAACTAGTTTGTGCGTACATTTGTGTGAGTATCCTTGTGTATAATATTAAAATTTCTCTTTTACAAATCGAGTTAAATTCAATACATAAATAACAAAAAAAAAAATTTGTAATTTCTCCCAATAAATGACATTATATTGCGTTTATTTTTCATCTCACTAAAAATATTGATTAGATTTTCGTCTATATAAGAAAAAAATAATAAATTTCACCGCTCTCATAGAGGATAATTTTATTTTCCAAAAACTAGTTTATATACAGACTGGTGAAAATTGCATTTACCCCAAAATTACTGTTTAAAGCCATTAATTTCATTTTCATTATTCTCGGGCGCAAGTAGCTCGAGGTTAGGACACACAAGGCGCAATTGCATTTATCATACATGTCTGGTGAGTTTATGCTTGACTTAACATGTATGTCTATAGGAGCATCCGTTTTCAGGGGGACAAAATTTTTACAGTAAAACCGATTAAAAAAAATATATATATATATATATAAGAACGTACTTTGAAAATGTCCCAATGTAGAGGAATAGTTTTTTATTTATCGTTGCAGTTTCGTCGGTTACGGAATTTCATCCAGAAGCCTCAGCATTGCAATTTTTTTTCCGTTCCGCGCGCGCGGAAGCGTAATTGTCTGCAATACAACAAAGCAATCCCTAATGTGCGGGACGTCCGCGTCTTGATTTACGACGTCAGACAAACTAAAGTAAAAGAAATTTTTTCAAAAAAATTTTACAACTTGAGTAATTGTCCGTCTGTGGTTGGTTTCTTTTTTATTTTGCGACATTGTGATTCAGAGATTAAATATTTGATTTTGTTTTGTAATTTTTGATAAACTTCAAAAAAGGGAAAATTATTATTGAAAAAATTATTATCAAAAAATTCTGTAGACAATAAACTACTTTTGTTCACAACTGTTAGGTCTGACTAAAATTTTAACATACTACTTATACTTATAAAGAAACATTTCTGTGCAGAAAAAATTCGTCTGACTGAAATTTGTATAATAATTAATTGGACGAATTTTTTAACCTGTCGTCTGACTAAATCTTTATTTTACCACTTATAGCAGAGAGGCAGGGGATTTAAAACATAATTGTCTGGCCGTAACGTCACTTTACTACTTAGAAAAGTATTAAACTTAATTTTTTTTTAATTAAAGAGTACTTGTAATTGTAATAAAATAAAGAGAAAAGAAGAGACATTATGTCTGACTGCAGCTTTGTACATACTACTGCTAAAAAAAATTCACAAACAATCATTTGGTTAAAACTAAATTACGTTTGACTAAAATTTGTTGATACTACTCATAAATTTGACTAAAATTTGTAGGTACTACTGACGAAAATTAATTAACATTTCAGATTAGAAACCTTAGGTCTGACTAAAATTTGAACGCACTACTGATAATAACTTTTGTTCTTAAAAAATTATAACTAACCTAAATTTTCTCACCTCGTTAACAATAAAATTTTAGGTCACAAGTTATACATGACAGAAATCGTTAAAAATCTTAAAAATTAGGTCTTATTTTAATAACTTAAATCATAAAATTTCAAATGTAACAGATAAATAAGTAAATAATAAAGTTATAACGAAATGAGCAAAAATAATGTGAATATAACCACAAGAGAATTCAGTAGGTTTTCATTTCGATCATGCACAGCAGCGGCCATAATCCGCGCTGAACGTTAAGTAAGAATGGACTGGCCATGAAAACAATTTGTTGAAATCCTCGAAAATCCCAAGATTGCTGGCCATGTTTGTGGTAAATGGCGCCAGGGAGCACTTACATAACACGCTCAGGAAGATTTGTTCTTAGTACGACAGTGAAATTTGAAATTTTTTTTTTTAAATCCACATACATAACCAGTTTTTCTCGAAAAATTACAGAGGAAAAATTACAATATCATATAGTTGAAAATGGTTTCATTCAATTTTATCAAATTGTTCAATTAAATATACCAGCACATTTAAAACAAGAGTTTAACACAGTAATTAATTTTGACAGGTAGAAAGAGAGTGAGTGAGTGAGTGAGTGAGAGTTTACAATTATTACAGCCATTGATTTTCAACGAACAAAGATCCTTTGTTGTTCCAACGTCTTCTCGAAATATTTCTCCATCGATGCTTTTAATTCAAATTAACGTTCAGGTATCGAGTTTCTAAGATCAGCTTTGTGAATAGACTCAAAGCTTTTGCTTATCTTAATTGAAAATTGAGAAGCGGAAGAGAATTTCAATAAACGGTCGCTTCTTCAATTAAATGGACAGTTTTAGATTATTAATTATGGATTTTAAGTGGAAGACGGTGTTTCTAATTTTACTTTTTACAAGTTTCAGTTTCATTTTACATTTAATCTACGCGGATCAAATTTCAATGGGAGAACACGAGAGAAAGAGAGAAATAAAGAGGGGGGGGGAAACTTTATGCCAGTCGTATATCGGATTATTTTTGATTGGTTTTATTCATCGTTTTATCTTTGTTATTACATCATTCCAGAACTTGAATGAGCGAATTATATAATGTCACAATCTACCATCGTCACTGAACTTTCATTACAGTTTTTTTTCAAATTAAAAATATAAAGAGAAAATTTATTTCAAATAAAATGCGTATTCATAAATTAGGAACTAATTTTTTTTATTGCAATGGTATAAAAAGAGAGACAACTTTTCTATCTGCAAAGGAATATTTTATATTCTGGAGTGTGATTTCGTAATTTTACATTGAATTTCGATTCGATTTTGACTTTGGGTTTGAATTTGAAATTTTCTTTCATGTTATTTTTTATTTCGACTTCCTCTTTAACTGTAAAAGGCAAAGTGACGAAATAAAATTCAAAATGATTTTATGTATTTTATTTAAAAAAATTATAACTTAAAATTAGTTAGAAAAATAATAGAATGAATTTTGGTTGAAAAATGAATAACAATGGTAGTTTTTAGTATTTTCAACTTAAGAACAATGTTTTTTCTCAAAATGACGCTTCAAAATTAGTAAAAATCAATTTTTTCTTTTCGCAATTTTTTTCTGGGTATAAAAACATATTTTCTACCGAATTACTTAAAAATTAGTTACAAAATTATGGATTTTAAAATACATTTAAGAAAAATAAAAATTCAAAAATGTTCAAAATATTTTCTGACCGTTTTTATTTTCTGATCTTTGAATTCCTCTCAAAAAATTACTATAAAAATAATTTTCTGGAAAATTTATTGTCAAAGTTGACTTATCTAACTCAGACAATGACAGTCTGATCAAATATAGAGTTTTCCACTTAATTTCAAAGTATTTGTACATCGTAGTAAGAATTTACCGTCTCTTTGTGTTTTCTTCACTGAAACTTTTATTTTAAGCACATCGGAGTTTTTCTTAAGTAAAATTCTTTTTTAACTAAAATAATATTGATTTTTCCTGTTTTGTGTTTGTAATGAAATTCTTTTTTCTTTCCTAAAATCACTTTTTGTTAAAAAAAGACATCTTTTTTAATTTTTTTTAAAAAGTGGTTTTGTTACCTAACAGTAAAGTTTTTCATAATGTAAAAATTTTATCTACAAATTTCTATTTTTAAATATTTTATTTTTAAATATTCCATTTTTAAAATTTTCTAAATTTTTAATTAAACTTGAAATTTTTGTTAGTTAGGAAAAAATTTTCCTGTAATTAAAAAGAAAATTTGGAACTGGAAAATTTGTCTGATCTTGTATGAAAATTTCCACTGTAAATGAAAAAACATTTTTAAATCGTGAAGAAAGAGAAAAATCTTTTTATTTAGAAAAATTTGTTTTAGTTTGAAAATTTAACTAAGTATATGTAACAAGATGTGACTGGTTTGTTGGCAAAGTGCCTAAATAGATACCTTAAATTGTCGATCGATGTATATATCCTCATGAGGTAAACTGTACTGTATTGTGTATGCTTTATGTACTCATAAAGCCCCTCCATTGTTTAGTATAGGAACCGTGGTATTTCTAAATTGATGAATACAATTGCCATGCGTCAAAAGCGGTTATCCGTTCCACCTCACTGGATAGAAAATTACGATCAGGTCAAAGTACACACAATTCCTCCTCTGTCAATCCAGTAGTTTTAGTTTTATGTTACTAAATACAATGCATCGAAAAAAAATTTATTTTACTATTTTTTTATTTTTATTTATTTAGTGAGTAAACACTTTTTATTTTTTTATTTTATTATTTAAAAATCTAAACGTTTTTTAAATTACTCTTTTAATAGGTAGACTTTTTTTTTGTTCTAGAAATTGAAATTTTATATTTTATTTGTCTATCATCCTTTTAAAAAAGTAAATTAACAATTTTTATTCTACTTTTTCTTTTTTTAAAAAGTGAAAATGTTTTATTTTATTTTTCTACTTTTTAAAAAGCGAAAAATTGTTCAGCTTTTAAAAAATATTTTTTTTATACTTTTCCATTTTTTTTCTCTGTAGGTAAACATTTTTTTTATCTGTTTTTGCAATAAGTTATAATGAAAAGAATTTTAACTCTTCCAGTAAAAGAATTATTTCGAAAACAAACTTTATTGGCGACATTTTCTCAGAAACAAAAAAGTAATTCTCAACTATAAAGAGCAAAAAAAAAAAAATAGTCCTTGTGTGTCGTTCTAAAATGACGTTCACTAGGTCGAGAGGGTGGAAAATAGATACACTGAAATTGTCGACTTGCTTAATATTCCAAGTAGCAAAAAATATAATGAACAAAAAAATTTTCTACACCTATATAACAATTACTTTTGTTATTTATTTTCTTTTTTCCATATCCATACATCATTCTTTACTTTATTGTGTATACAATTTTATTCAAACAATTGAAAAATTGATTTATATTATTAGAATATAATTTGATATAATATATGATGGGAAACTGTGATATACAATAATATATATTATTTATGGTATCAAAAATTTATGGATAAAAATTCTTTGAATGAAAATTGTTGATTATCTAATTCAAGAAGTTTTTGAAAAATATTTCTTTCGAAGTAATAATCTTATTGAATAAAATACCAGCGAGAGAGAGAAATATGAGTGAGAGATTTTTCTTACTGGGAGAAAGTTTTCTTGAAAACTTTTCGATTACAAACTGACAATGAAAGGCAGTGAGAAAGTTATCACAAACGCGTATCTATATAGGAATGAATATATTCTATATATATATATATATATATATATTGAAATAAAGACAGGATCAGACGCTCGTTTTCTATATATAAGACAGGAGACACTTATCGAGTATGATACGAAGAATGCTAGACGCTTATTATTGAAGAAAAACCTGACGATTCGGAGAGCCATAAATTGAAACCGAAGGTATAATACATAATCGTCAGGTAATACCTTTTAGTATTTGTCTAAGTACCCTTTTATTCGAGGATTTTTTACAATGCCTCCATATTATCAAACTTCTAATCTCAAATATGAATCGTTCAAAATTACGAATTATTGTTAAAAAACGAAAAAAAAAACGTTTTTAATAAAAAAATATTTGTCGAAATCTTTCTCTTAATTCAGATTTACACTTTTTAGGATGTGGAAAAATCAAAAGAATCGTTGAATAATACTTTTTTTGATGAATTTTAATTTTTTTACATTTAGTAGAAAAAACAATGTTTGGTCAGACGGGAATTAATTTTCTATCTGTATTTCTTTAATGATTGTAATAAAAATCACGTTTTTTGTTTCAATTCGTAGGTTTTCGATGTAGTAATTGGCACGGGGAATGAATTGTTTACTATTAAGTGGAAAAATCGATGTTCGGTCAGACATGGGTGAAAATAACTGCTTGCGTGTTTTCTTAAATTTAGATGTTGGTGTTTATTGTACAAGATAATTCTTGGGAAATTTTTGTGAAAAATTTTAGACTTAGAAAGTGAAATTAAAATTCGTAAATAAATAAGATTTTTTAGTAATTCTGATTGGTCAGACTTGTTTTAAATTTTTCTCATTTTTTTTTTGTACGAAATGTAAAATCACATTATTCCTTTTAGTTTCTAGTTTTTGCTGTAGGATTAAAAATTACTTTAATTTAGAATTTTTATCGATCGATAAAGTAATTGTTTTGCATTTAGTAGAAAAATTCTCCTTTAGTCAGACGGTGCGGCCTTAAAATTTTATTTCCATCTTAGAAATTAATTAATAAGTAATTAAGTAATTGTAATTAAGTCTAGTTAAAATTCTTTATGTAGGAAAATTGGTGTTCGGTTCAAGCAATATTAATTTTCTTCTCTCCTTGATGTGGGTAAATTAATTATTTAACGATTAAGTGGAAATATTCATATTTAGACAGGCAGGTGGTAAAATTTTTAAACCCCCATAAAAATAAATAAGTGCACCTCATAAAAGAGGCAAATAGTCTCAATTATGTTCCTTGAAATACAGAATTGGAACTTTATCAATGGATCTTGAAGATAATTATTATGCGGCCTAAGTAGAAAATTCTCGTTTGGTCAGACACACAGTAAATTCGAAATTTTTCTCAGTAGCATGTAAATAAATAGAATTTTTACAGTTGCTCCAAATTTATAGTGGCTAATCTAAAATATTGATTTAACGTCTAGGAAAATTTATTGCTTCCTGAAGTAGTAAAAGCGATGTTTGGTCAGACGAGCATTTTTTGACCTCTTTTATGAAATTGGGGAGAAATAAAATTTTATTGCTTTTTATTGGTATTCTTTCTATGAATAATAGACACTGAAAATTAATTGTTTAGAATAATTTTCGTAATAAATTAATCATTTTTGCATTTGTACGAGAAAAACAATATTTCTTCAACTTGAGTAGAAAAATCGATCTTTGGTCAGACATCTTCTAAATAATCTCTAAGTAGAGAAGTTTGTTTTTGGCACGACAAGTGGTGAAATATAAATTTCATTTACGATACATATTTTACTACGCTTTTCTGTATTTTTTCAGTCGGTAAAATTAAAGGAGAACTACTCGATTAGTAGGTAAAATTAAAAAATAGATTTTTAAAATATTTTTTTACAATTAAGGGGTATAACTCAATTGTTTGGTCAGACAATTTAATTGATTGGATCCTAAAGAATAAATTTACTTTTGAAGGAGAATAATTATTTTTTACATTAAAAAACATAATTTTCATTCTTCAAATGAATTTCTTCCCTTGAAGAAAAATCTTATCTTCCATAAATTAAAATCTGAAAATGAAAGTTTAAAAAAAAATTATCTTTTATAAATTCGAATCTTGAAATTAATATCTAGAAATTACAGGCTAATAATTAGAATCTAAAAAAGTATCTCCTGTAAATTTAAATTTAGATCTACATATTAAAATCTAATAAATCATAAAAAAGGTACTAAATAGAGGCAATTCCACTGAAAGATAATACAAATATTTTTCAGGAAATTTAAATTATACTACTTTGTATAAATATATATAAAAGTACATCGATGTATTTGTGGTCTTTGGGTTCATTGCTCTTCCATCAAAGTAGCCTCAGGTTTCATTTTGAATAGTAAGTCTTTTTTCGTATACCGCCACTCACTATATACATATATATATATCGGTATAACCTCCTAGGTGTATATATATATATAGTCGTCTTTTACGAGATTCTCTTATGAACCATTCTATGGCTGTTCTACTGCGGTTCCGTCTCTTGATTTTCTCCTTGAAAGCAAATGTAAAACTTTCTAGATTTCGACCTTTTATTTCGTCATTTTATTTAACTAGAGTATATGCAGTGCTTCACTTTGTGAAACGCAATTCTTTTCCCGCTGTAATGTTATCAGAACCCCTGACACTGCATTATGTACATTTTATTGTATTTTTTTTCTTATTTCTTTCAAATCAAGTCAAAATCCGAAAGAATTCTTTTTAATTCAATTTTTCGGTGAAAGATTGAAAAAAAATCTAAAAGATTTCGCTTTCATTCCTAGAATTAAAAAAAAAGTAATCAAAGAAAATTACAAAAAAAAATTGATTTCGATAAATTTTGAATTATTAACACTTTATTCAAACAGAAAGAAAATAGAAACTTTTCTTTTTCTTTCGGATTTTTTATTGAATGAAAATAAATAAGAAATAGTGTTATTGTGTTTCGAATGGAATGCAAAAGAAAAGAAAGTTAGTGGCAAATTTTCTTTTTTATTTCTTGCCCTCTGCCCCTCATTACTTTCTCATTGCCAAAGGGAATAATTTTACAGGTCGAGTGCTCCCTTATTCTATGTTGTACAATGTATGCCGTAGGGTGAGATAAGTTTAAATTTTATGATGATGAATTCCCTTGTCACAGAACTCTCCTAAGATGAATAATAAAACTGCTATACCAAGTTATGCAGTTGAGTTTATATATTTTCCAAGTCAGAATCCGTGTGTCCCTCTGACATTCCGATAAAACAAAGCAAAAAGCTTTTTTATTCAACACAAAAGATAAATATAAATAAAATTTCCTCATGAAAATCTAAAACAAAAATGAAATATAGAATTTGAGAATTTCAAACAAAGTTTCTAACAATAGTAGTTTCAAAAGATCGAAGATTTTACAAATATTAGCAATTTTTTTTTCCTTTCTTTGAAATATATCTAAAAATAATAAAATCACTGTTTTCAAATTAGTGCATATAAAAATATAATTATGAATAAATAATTTATCTTATTTTTATAATAACTATATTATTATAAAATATATTATTTATAACTATATGTATTCATATTTCATAAATATAATAAATAACGAAAAAAAAGAAATTTGAAAATGTTTTTATTTTGAAGATTTTACATTTGGTTTGGAAAATAATTTCTAGTTTGTAGAATTTCGTATCATACAAGTCACGTTATAGGAACATATGTCGTGTCGCATCTTGTAGAGGGTTTTTAAAATAGCTTTCGTTTGCTTCGAACTGCTGGCGATGTTTTTGAGTGAATCAGATAAAGTAGGAGAACAGAGAAACATACCAAGTACTCTACTCTAGATCGCGTTACGTTTACACAAACAAAACGTAAAATTTCATTTTTTAAGCAGACACATTTTGATATTCTTGTATTATTATAATTTACAATACACATATATATTTATTATTTCAATGTTAAAAAATTATGAAAATCTAAAAAATAATGTTGCAACCAAATTTTTTCCCCTAAAGTTTTTTAAATAATATTTCCTGAAACAAAAATTTTTACTCATTTTTAATTTTTAGAAACATTAATAAATATTAAAGTAAAATTATAATAATATTAAATAAATTATTATAGAATAATTATTATATAATAAATCAAGAACCTAATATATAACGTCTTAATTATAGGATTTTTACAATACTTTAAAATTAAGAAGTAAAATGCTATTTCGGTCATACAAAAATGCTATTTAGAGTTCAGAAATTTATTTTCAGTAGTAAAAGGCGGTTTAAGTCAGGCGATATTTTAAATTCGAAGGTCTAAGTAGTAAACACGCATTATATAGTCAGACGACAATTTCTTTTGATTTAAGTATAGTTTCAGTAGTGAAAGTCGATTTTAGTCAGACAACAGTATTTCTTAATCTCAGTTAATTTTTATTTATCTAGAGTTAGGGTTAATAGTAAACAATAATGGTATTTTTAGTAGTAGAAGGTCATTTTAGTCAGACGATAATATTTAGGATCAGTAGTAAAAACCATTTAGACCAGACGTTTATCATAATTATTATTATTATTATTTTCAGTTTTTGAAGAAGTAAATAAATAAATTCAAAGATAAAAACATATCTGTTTATATTTATCCCTTTTTTTAAATCGATAAAATGCTCTTGGCGTATTATTTTGATAATAAAATGAAATGAGAGGGCAGGGGAAAAAATATCTCTCGGCTATCTCCAATTATTGTACTAAAAAAAAAAGAATATATTTTGTCAATATTCTAAATTAAGTATTTCATATTATCAGTAATCGACAAATTCAAAAATCTCTATGAGTAGATATAATTGTGAATTAAGCATCCATATCATTTTAATTTTTTTCCCCTCTTTTTTTTTATTAAATTTTTACAAAATGCGGCAGTTTTCCCGTAGGATCCTCAATAATGATGTATCCTAGATAAAAGCATTCTCTTGTGTATGATATCGTAAATCTGTATCTAGGTTTAGCCATGAGGAAGTAACTTTCCTTCTCTCTGCAACAAAAAAAAAAAAGAACAAGTGCGAATATTGGAAAAATGGCGTTCCGAGAATATATAATGTCATTAAAATTTTTCGATCACAAAAGAATTCCTTGAAACTTTCAGAGAAAAACAGTTTTGATGGGAAAAAATTGTTGATTAACTTGAAAAGGGATATTTGAAAAAAAAATAAGGAAATTATTTGAATTTTAGAAGAAGAAAAACTGCGACCAGGTGTTTGTTTTTGATTTTAGTGGAAAATTTAATGTTTGGTCAGACAATTCAGACCAATTATAATAAAATTATAAAAATGCACTTTTTTCGAAAGTAGAAAATTATTTCTTTTGTTAAAAAAGAAACTTTTTTAATTTGAAAACAGGAAAGGAATTATTTTCATTAAGTAGAGAAACCCATGTTTGGTCAGACGGAATCTAGAATAATCAATAATTAAGAATCTATAATTTTCAAATAAAAACTGAATGATAAAATTAATAATAATAAAATAAAATAGAAAAGGTAAAAATTCATTAGTACTAAAAAGTAAATTTTTTATTTTAAGAAAAATTGTACTCGCCGTAAATTTTTCTCACTTTCCAGCGCTTGACTAAATAAACTTTGGGAGTGTAATATCCCAGAAGCATTTTTTCACACTTGTCTGGTATAATTCGATGTTTGGCATAAGGCCAATCAGAGAATAAAACTTCTCCAAAAACTTACACAATATACACGTTTCTCTGCGATCTTAAAGACAGATTATTCATCCATTTCAAACGTTATTCCAATCATAAAAGAAAAATTATTTATGACTTTTTCTATTTTTTTTAAATTTCAGAAAACTTGACTTAAAAAATTTGATTGGTGTATTTCTCTACAAATATTTATTGTAAATTATAATTATTTACTGATTAATTTATTAATTTATTTATTTATATTTATTTATATTTATTTATATTTATTTATATTTATTTATATTTATTTATATTTATATTTATTTATATTTATTTATATTTATTTATATTTATTCATATTTATTCATATTTATTTATATTTATTTACATTTATCTATTTAATTATTTATTAATTTACTCATTTATTTATTAATATTTGATCGAATGTTTGGTATTAAAAAAAAATTGTTTACTTTTTCAAGAAATTTGGTAAAAGTTTCGTTTCTCTTTTCCTTTTATTTTCTGTTTTTTTTAAGAAAAGATTTTAAAAAATTTTCCTCCATAAATCTTGTTCACAGAGGAAAGTCTTAGATAGGGCACAGCATATGATATGAAAACGAACATAAGATGGAGTAAGATTATGACCTTGTTGAGCAACTCGCTAGGCGGAAATGCTTATATAAATCTTCGTTTACCTTGGCCAGTTCATATATTTTCAGCAGCTCTGTTTCCTCCATTTTTCTACATTATTGATTTTTTTTCACTTCATTTATCTGTTTATAAAGATATTTTTACGGTTTTATGCTGCAACAACGTTTGTATTAAATCATCTCTCACTATTAAATATAATTTCCTTTTTTGATAATTTTTTTTAATCCTATTTTATTTTTATTTTTGTTTTTAATTTTTAATCCTATTCTGATGATTTTATTTATTTCCAGCTATTATTTTTACTACGTGTTAACAATTCACGAAAACATTTTTTTTCTTAAAATTTTAATATATTTTTATTCAAACATTTACAGATATTAATTCAGTATTTTTTTATTTATTTACAGATATTGTTAGGAAAAATATTTTTCGAAATTAAATATTCTAATTTGGTTGCAAAAAATAAAATTATTTTAATTAGTTTCGTTTTTTTTGTAAATATTTTATTATTTAGATTTTATTAACTTGTAGAAATTTTTTTACTTTTGTAAAATAATATTTCTTTTGTTTCAACAGTTTTGTATTAAAAATTTAAAACAAAAACGATTTTTTCTATTTTTTGGATTTTTTGAAATTTATTGAGAGTTTTTTACAATGAACTTGATTCAGTGTCAAGTGTGGATCGATTTTCTATTGTTATTATCCGATCGTTTTTTTTAAGAGCATTAAATTCTCGATGGACAAATAGAAACTGTATATTTTTCCTAGTTTATAGTAAAAAAGACGGGAATTAAAGTTCCCACCGCAAGTATTCAAGGATAAGATTAAGCGTTTATTTATCTCGCCTCATCGAGAGAGATTACTTCTTCGAATCATTTAACTGTTTACTCCCAACGATTTTCTTCTCCATTTAAGAGACCTCTTCATTAAGAAGTTTTCATCCACTCTGGCACACAACAACAAGAAGGAACTTTCCTTCTTATAATTATACAAAGAAAGATTAATAATTATAGCTTCAACTTTAATTGTTAAACAAACCATAACTTTAGTCATCTAATTAAACGAAACTAATAAAAAAACTAATAATTATTTTTCTTCTTTAATTAATATGATAATTATTATTTTTTAATAAAAATGTCTAGAATACTTTTTACTTTCTTATAAAGTAAAAAAATTTCTAAACATTTTTATTGATTTAGTAATTGAATGAAATTAATTATTTATTATTTATTATTTATTATTTATATTTATTAATTAATTAATTTATTATTTTTTTATTTATTTATTATAATTATAATTTTAGTTCAAAAAATTAATATTATTTCGACTTACATTAATTATTATATAACACTGTTTGTGATGGTAAATTGATGACAATGTTCCATTATCGTTTAGTAATAATTTGATGGATTGTTTATTAGGTAGTTGTTTGTTTAAATGATTAATTCAATGATCTGGATATATACACATATATATTATTTGAATGAGTAACAATACAGAGAGAATAACTTAACTTGGATGAAATTTAATTCCATAAGGGCTATGCTTCTAATTAATTAGAAATTACAGAGACAAGCATGATAAATTACTGCGACCTTGGTAAACTCGAAGGAAACCCAAATTTCCGTGTAATATGAGAAATTGTCCTCGTCTGGTATACACAGCAACAACAACAACAACTGTGATCTTATAGATTATATAATACGAAAACTGAAAATTGTTTATTTAGATTATATTTTTATTTTTTACTTTGAAAATTAAAAAAAAAAATTACGTCTACTCTCAATTACAATTTATTTACTTTTTTCCATACATTAAAAAATTATTTTCCTCTAAAAGTTTCTTTCACAATCTTTAAGTTTCAGAAATTTTTTTTGTTGACCTAAAATTAAATCCAACAGAAATAAAATTTTTAAAAAAATGTTTCCTTTCATTTAATATCTCGTTAAAGAATATTATACATTTTTAAATCAGTTACGTGTTGGGAAATATTTTTAATTTTTTTTTTCTATTTAAATTCTTCGCTCTCTTGACTTTTTAAAAAAATATAGAGGAACGGATGACAAAAATTTTCACATAGTTAATTTTATCAGTTATTTAATTAAAATGAGAAGGAATTTTGATTCAAACGAAATGAAAAATCTAAAAAAGTTGAATGTAATTAAATTGTCTGGAATTTTCTTTAAATGTGTAAATTAAAATAATGAAAAACCTAAAGAGACACATGAAAGTTACAGAGTAATTAAAAGAAAGGAAGACTAAAAGTTAATTAATTACATTATTAAAATTTAATGAAAAAAAATTTGATATATAATTTTCTTGTTGTTAAATTTTAGTAGCTTAATAATCATTAATTAACTGAAATGAATGACTTAATAAAATATAGATAATTAGAAGTAATAAAATTTAAAGGGATAGTGAATTAAAAAATCTACACTGCTGTAACTTAATTGAATTATCAATTTATGAGATGAGGTATAAAATTAATTTAATGAAATTAAGCTCAATAATTTTGTAACCATATACTAAATTTCGAGTTTTGTTGGCAGTGGTTACGAAGGATAATCTGTGTACCCAGTAACTAACGCACACCTGCTCAATTTCAGAGTCGAGCGTAATCATTCAATTAGCTATAGTCTTTGATTATATGGTATTCAAATAGATAACATTATTTTTATGAATAATGTGTTGAATTTAATTTAATTACTGTCAAAGTTTTGTTAATTAACATTTATGATTTCTTCTTTAAATGAATGAATATTATTAAACAGAATTTACTCTATATAAAATAAAAATATCATATTTTACCGCTTTTCAAAAATTGTTACTTTTGAATAATTTTTTTTTTAATATTTGATCTAGATTATGTCTGACTAAACAAAAGTTTTCTACTTTTAACACGATCACAAAAAATTATAGTATTTAATAAATGTTTGTTTTCTTTTAAGAAAGGGAGAAAATTTTTTTTCCCTCTTCAAAGTTTTTTCTTTTGCGACATGTTTGTCCAAAATTGTGTCTGACCAAACGTGACTTTTTCTACTTTGGAGAAAATTTCAGAGTGTCAACAAATATTGTCTGATTTAAATTCTCTTTTTCTACTTTAATCGTTTCAACGAAATAGACAAGAAAATTTTTTTTATTTTCATATAATTATTCATTTTTTCATTCCACTTTTACAAAAAAATGTCTTCCACTTTAAAATAATATTTCAAAATCAAAAATACTGTCTGTCAGAAAATGACTTTTTCTACTGAGGAAAAAATTGCAAAAATCGATTGTCTGATATTGGAACTACTTTTACTACTAATAACAAAAATCAAGGAAATAAAATATTGTCTGATAAAAAATTAAAAATTGATTTTTCTACTAATAACTTAGTAAAAATTGAAGAATTGTCTGACTAAAAATGACCTTTTCTACTAACTAAGATATTTAATAAGATCTAAACCTGCATTATTAAAATACTATCGAACTTAATTTGACTTTTTCTACTTAACAAAAAATAACAATTCTTAAGATACTATGGGGAAATATTAGTTATTTATTTCGAAATCGTAATTAATTCTTACATGTAAAAAATTATTGTACAATTTATTTTCTTTTTTTGTCATAAGTAGGGGAATGTAGTCAAGGTTGGCCTACTGTCTAGGTAGGCCACTCGCGTTTTTTTGTCAAGTTCACTAGCGCCACCTACGCGCATTTTTGTCGAAGCTTGTCTTAGTGAAACCTAACTTTTTGTTCAATTACATTTTCGGAAAATCGAAAATTGTGTTTTCTGTGACGTCGGTACAAAAAAAGCTCAAAAAAAGTTTTGTGCATAATGTGAAAAACCATTAATAAAAGATAAAAAACAAATTGAATCGTCAAGGCAAGTATGCAGAAAATTTGTGGGACTCATGGTTGAAAGGAAAACAAAGTAAAAAATCGAATCCCGAAACGTATTTCTTTATGGTTACAACAATTCGGTAATGTTACTTACTGTCAAGGTCGGCCACTATGTGTTTAAAATGCGCAAAGATGAGGACGAGCTACTTCATTTGCAAAAACTGCAATTCTGTATAACTCATAATATAATTGATCATCTTATTAATATTTTTATTTAATTTTATTAATATTTTAGTGCAAAATTTTTTTTTATTTATATTTATTTTTTTATATTGTTTATTTTTATTATTTTGTTATTTCATTAAGTTACAAACTGTAAACAATAAAGAATCAATTTTCCGTAACTCCAAACATGTTATTTTATTTTTTAACGATTAATGCCCTTTGAATTTTAAACATGGCCGACCTTGACTGTAATGGCCAACCTGGACTACAAATTTTTTTTTTTTTAAATCTTTATAACTTTTTCATTTTTAAACCTGTCAATTTACTTTGTACAGAAAAAATGTTCCTATTAAACAGGACTTTCCAACCATATACTTCAATTGTCCAAATTTATTTTTAAAAAAAAGTTATAAACAAAAGTCAAAAAGGTGGCCGACCTAGACTATGTTCCCCTAGAAAAATAATTTTTTAGTCAGACAAGTAAATAAGTAGGGTTTTTTAAAAGTAAGTTATCGTTTCTTTTTTCAGAGAACAAATTCAAAAAATTTTTTTTTATTTAAATAAAAAATGCAAATTATTTTCTTATTTATTTATTTTTTTTATCTACTAAATAATAAAATTTTTTTGAGGAGAAAAATTTATTGCAGCAGAAAATAACAAATCATGTCTGATATGTGTATTATAGGATTATATTGTAACATGTAAATTTTTCTGTTTTCAGTTGCTCGAAAGGAGATTTCCTCAAAGTCTTTTTGCATTTGGAGAGTAAAGGTGTTTCCGAGTACACGCCTTGGACTGGATATCTCTGCGGCAGCTTGCGCGATATTCCACAAGTTCTTTATAGTTCGAGATCCACCCTTATCCTCGAGTTTCACAGTGAAGAACCACCCTCTAATGCAACGGGTTTTTCTGGGACATTCCGCTTTATTGACAGCCGTGAGTTTTAAAAAAAATATTTCCACTCATTTTATTTTTCAAAGAAAAGAAAAATTCCGTTTTCTTTTTTTTTTTAACTAAATATTTAATGTAACAAAGATTTAATTTGAGAAAAATTAAATTTTTTTCAATAAAAAATTAATAATGTTTTGAACCTGTGAATGAAAAAAAAATTATTCCAGTTCACAAACAAATATATAGTGTTATCTCAAAAATAAAGATAAAATTTTTTATTTCTTTGAAAAGAAAGTTTCATAAAACGAAAATTTATTAAGAGAAAAAAAGTTGATTTAAAAAAAAAAATGTTTTCTCTTTCTCAAGGTACATAATAGATTTGACATATGTTTTTATGAATATAATTTATGTGTACTTGAGTTAAGGTACAAGTTCGTGACGACAACGACGACGACGACGACAAAAAAGAAAAAAAAAAAGGAACTGTTACCTTTACTGTTCTTTATACTCACACGCAACACAAACACATATCAGTGCCCATAAAAGTTGGATGAAACTTTTGCGTACGCTAAGATCGTTAAAATGTTTCGCATAAACGAACAACTCTAAAAAAGATATTTAACAATACAACCATAAATGTTAGTTGCTTCGAGAGCTTTACAGAATGTCGGTATTTACGATTCGAGATTTCTATAGCAGTGGTCAAATCATGAAACGATTCATTTTTGGATTGTTGCCAATTTATTACAATTTATTACTGACATTTTTCGAACATTTCGATATTATTCAGTATTTTTTTTTCATTGTTGTTGTTGTTTTGTTTCCTTTTTATTTGGTAATTTGAACTGAAGGAAAAATGGATTTTTTGTTTTATAATTATTAGTGTTACTATTTTTTATTATCGAAAAAATATAGTTTGGAAACAAATTTGTTCTTCTATTATTTTCTGTACATTTATTCCATTTATTTTATTTATGATTTTTTTTCTTTTTTTTACTTTCTGTTTTTTTAAAAATCAATTTATTTTTATTTTTCACTTCTATTTGTTTTACCTATTTTTTATTTGTTTATATTTTTATTTCATTTTCATTAATTAATTATTTTTTTTACTTGCTTGTTTTTATTTGACTCATTATTTTCATTTTCATTTATTCCTTATTTTGTTTATTTACCATTTTATTCATTTTATAATTTATTTATTTACCTATCTATTTATTTATTTCGTTATTTATTTCAACTTTACCAAAAATGTTTATTGAAAAATAATTAATATACATGGAAAAAAGAAGTAAATATGAAAAAAAATTAATAAATCACGTAGAAAAAAAAGAAAATTTCTCTCTAAAATAAAAACTTTCCTCTAATTTACATTAACTGTAAAAGTTAGAAGTTTATTTATACTAAAAAAGATTTATTAACGCAATATATTTTTATGAAAAGATTTCTATTATTATAGCAACTTATAATAACAAATCTTGTTCATTCATCATTTTCTCGTACAATAATCACTGGCATTGTCACATAATGCCTGTTATATTTGCATATATTACAATCTCTATGAGTAAAATAGAGAAGACAGTTATTTTTAATGGTAAAGAAAGATGTATGTCCTTTATGCGAACTTGCGACATTATTTCCATTTGCAGACACTAAATGATAAACGTCTATGTTTGCGAAAAAATTACTTTTGCCCTCTTACCCCCTCCCACTTTCTATCAACATAAATCATATTTAATTTGTCATTTTCTTTTGTTAAATATGCAAATAAATTAAATCTATTGCCATCATAGTGACTTTAATGAAAAAAACGAATAGTAAATATTCGTTTCATTTGAAGAAATAAAAAAAAAAAAAGTTGATAATTAATCAAATTTCAGTGAGATAAAAAATTATAATTGTTACTTGTTGCAAATGATAATTAATTAAACAAGTAATTATTAATTATTGTATTAGAATTAGTAGTTAATTGTTATTATGTTACAAGTCTTTATTAATTGCTATTATTGTTACAAGTCATCATTCATTAATATTTTTTTAGAAAAAAAAACAATCAATTATTATTTTGTTACAAACAACAATTAATTGTTTTGCTTCAAAAAACAATCAATTATTTTGGTTCAAAATACAATTAGGTATTATTTTCTTTAATGAAATAATTAAATATTCTTTTATTGCTGGTAACAATAAATTACTATCTTTATAGAAAAAATTCTGTAATAATTAACATTTAATTATTATTATCTCATACTATTTGAATATTAGTAATTGAAATTTTGCTTCTGAATCAGTTATTTTTAAGTGATTCAAATTTAGAGAGTAATAATTAATTATTATTTTTTAAACTAGTAACAATTTTAATTATTAATAATTAATTAATATATTAATTTATTAAGTTATAATGGAAATGGACAATTAATAACCTAATTAATAATTAAATTTAAAAGATAAAAATCTTACGAGTAACAAATAATTGTTATTTTATAATTTTTTTATAACAAAATCAATTATCAATTTCCTATCGACAGTTTATTATTTGTTTATTATTTATACACTATACATAAAATAAATAATATTTATGTATTAGAATGAATAATTATTTTATTAAGTAATATTTAACTGTTATTGTTTTATATTCTGGAATTATTATACTTTTTAATTAAATGATTAATTTTGTATGTGAGAATTGAAAATAATATAAAATTGAAAAGGGGGAAAAATGATAAATAATAAACTATGATGAGAGTACAGCTTGATGATAATATTTAGTAGAGATTTTCAAATTCCAAGTGTATGAATGGAACCACTTTAACGTGAAAAGCAACCCTCTTTAAAAGGATATTAGTCTTTTTTTTCGTCAAAAACTGGTTTTACTGGCGTCGCGATGTCTGCTCCAGTCTCCGCAACATGAATTGGTTCTGCTACCAAAAGATAAGGAAATCCAGAGGAAGATGAAATGCTTTTTAAGTGTTTTAATATACAGGCGATTTTTAACTTGATTTTTCTTCTTCTTCTTCTTCTTCTTCTTCTTCTTCTTCTTCTTCTTCTTCTTCTCTTTTTTCTTTTTTTCTTCTTTTTCTTTCTTCTTTCCTTTTTTATTCTTTACTTCTTCTTTTTTTTCCATTTTCTTTTCTTCTTCCTTCTTTAATTTTTTACCTGTTTCTTTTTCCTACTTTTTTATTTTTCTTTACCGTATTCGTCTTTTTTTCCTCATCCCCTTTTTATTCACAATTGTAAAAATTCTCCCAACGCAAAAAAAAACATTATTATTCCCATAATTTTTCTCACTCGTGATTAGTATGCGGTGAAAAAGTTTATACGTGGTATAATAATGAAAAGTTTTGCCTAACATATTTTATGTAACACGAAAAGTTTTTAGCGCTCTCGACATGCGCAGCACAGCAGTAAACTTAACGTTATTTGCAGCGATAAAATGAACTATTTCAGAAATGATTTTTTTTCATTGCCCTTTTCTTCTCCCTGCAAAGAAAAAGAAAAAGGTAAATACACATTTTTTCACTAGATGAGCAACAAAAAAGGGGGAGTTAAAAAAAAAACTATTCTTTACTGTCGTAAAGGAACGAGAAAAATATTTCCTTTTTTCTGTTATTATTAGTGAAGACAAGAAAGAAAGGACAATGAGGGTCAATTTTTTTTTCTATCATTTTCACCTTATGGCTCAGTGTAATAAATATCGTTACGATAAAGCAGTGAAAATAGATAGCAGGGTGAAAGGAAAGTGGGATGAAAGGAGGGGGGGTGGTGGTGGTGGTCGAAAGGGTGGAACTTACAACCGCCCTAAGCTAATTCATTTGCCACGCTTCCTCGCTCCTGGCTCCAATCTCGTCCAAATTCTGCAATTAAAGGAGGAAAATTGCAAGCGTCTCTTCTCCTAACCGCGTACAGTTTAATCGAGTGAATAAAAAAAAAAAAATATAATAAAATTTTTTTTTTGTTTTGATCATTTTAGTTACGGTTGAATTAACTCGAAGATCGTTTTCGGTGGCTTGTTATCGGAAATTGAAAGACGATGAGGGTAAAATGCAATTAATGGTAATTTTATGAAGCCATTAACGTCATAAGTTTGAGTATAAAAACCAGAAAATAAAATCTTAATTATCCTGTCATATATATATATATATATATATATATATATTTTTTTTTTTCGGTTTTTTATTTTGGTAAATAGAAAATTTAACGAGGAGTCTTTTGTCCGACCATTGCATATTCGCGTAAAATTTAATATGAGTTTAACCTTTACTAAGTTGGAGATTTAAGCTAGCAGCATATATACGTCAAGATTGTAGGGAGAAAAATGGTTAGGAACTTTCGTCGTTTAAGCTGGTCATTAAGCTTAATGAGATTACTGCATACAATAGATTCTATAAATAAGGGAGAGAAATTTTCCAACCGCGTTAGGAGTGAAAATATCATTTACAAATTGGTATATAATGATCAAAAATTTGTTTTGTTTTTATTTACGATCAAGTGATTCTAACTTCATTGAGAATTAACTTTATTGAATTATTTTTGAAATTTGAAACTTTATACGAAATTTATTTTTTGAATAACGTTATTATTTCTATTATTTATTTTATTGTTTTTCTTTATTTAGTAAAAGAATCTTTTTATCAAATTATTAAATTATTGAGAAAAAAATACTTTGCAGTTATTGTAGAAGTGAATGAAGAGTGTCTGGCTATAAAACTGACTTATACTACTTACAAGATAAAAATTACAAGAGAATAAAAATTGTGTATAACTAAAACTTCTCTACTAACAAAAAAACCTAGAATAAAATATCGTCAGAAGAAAAATGATCTTTTCACTAATAAAAAATGACTAGAATAAAATATCGTCAGAAGAAAACTTAGTTTCCTGTACTAATAATATTTATAACAAGAAAAAAAATTGTCTGACTAAAAAATAATTCTTCCACTGACGATATTACGTAAATTAAATTATTGTCTGACTTAATCAGACGTTTTCTACTAATAATTGGACTAATAACTTTACAATAATTAGAAACAGACAAAACTTAGAAAATAAAGTTAGAAAAGAAAATTATTTTTCATTTTTAATTATTTATTTAAAAAATATTAAGTTTTTAGTAGAAACATCAATGTTTGGTCACGCGCTATATTGCTTTTAATATTGAATTATTATCTAAAATTTTAACTAAAATTTATTTTTAAATCAATTTTTATAAAAAAGTTCTTTTAGAATTCAATTATTTAATTATAATAATAATTTAAAATAGTTTTTTGTGAATTTTCAAATTCATTCGTTTTTAACTGAAATTGATTTTTAAATAAATTTTTATTAGAAAATTTTTCGAGAATTCAATTATTTAAATACGAACAGATATAATTTTATGAATAATTGAATGTTCCTTAAAAATGAATTCTTATACATAATTTTATCAACAAAATTTTTAAATACTTGAATTCTTACGACGAATTTTAATAAAATTTTCAATAATAATTACATTCGATTAAAATTTAAAATTGAATTAAAAAATAATTGAAATTCTGCAATGAGTTTTATTATTTATGAAAATAATTGTGAATTTCTAAAAAGAATTTTATTATTTACGAAAATAATTGAGTCTCTGTAAAAAATTATACATTTTATGAAAATAATGGAATTATTACAAAGAAATTTATAAAAAATTTGTAAATAATTGAATAACGTCTGTAATATTTTAGTATTTATGAAAATAATTAAATTTTTTTGTAGAATTTTATTAAAATTTTTTTAAATACTTGAATTCTTTTGGAAAATTTTATTAAAATATCAGATATATTAAAAATCATTAAATTGAGGAAAATTTTTTGAAAATAATTAAAATTTTGCCAAAAATTTCATTAAATTTTTTGAAAATAATTGAATTTCGGAGAAGAATTTTATTATTTATGAAAATAATTTAAATTTTGACGAGAATTAAAAAAAAATTTTAAACATAATTGAATTTCACGAAGAATTTTATTACTTTTGAAAATAATAGATATATTTTATATTTGAAAATAATAGAATTTTGAAATTATTTTTAATTTCTCTAAAATTTTCCAAATTATATCGTACAATTTACGAAGATTTTGTCCTTTTTTAATCAAATTACGGACTTTACGGAAATATGGAAAGAATTTGAAAATTTTATTCAATTTATTAACTTGATTATACCTATATTAATTAATTAATTTTTAATTTAATCAAAACTATGCTTCTTTTAAGTTGAAATTTAATAAAAACTTATAAATAAATATAACTTTTTGATTACACATTGAAAATAAATTCTCAAAAAAGGAAATAACAATTTTGTGTGATAAAAATTAATTAAAATTCTACTTCGAAGTGTAAAAATTCGTTTAAATTGAAATTGGATAAAAAACAGTAATAAAAATTACTTTTTTTTGAGGGTGAATATTCATGTAATTATTGATGATGTACAGAATATATATACGTACAGGGTTTGCCCTGGAGAAATCTCGGGTCAATTGGAAATCAGCACGACGCCGTTCCGGGATTTAAGAGCTTTCACCCTCTCCCCCCCCCCCTCCACTCCTGTTCATCACCCCTGACCTCTGAGGTGTAAAGAAAATTGTTAAATTTCGTGTAACACGCCCTGCAGATAGATTTTAATGGAGTTGGTAATCCAGACACGTAGTCACTTTGCAGTGTGTCTGCTCTCGGGAAGCAGTAACACCAGAGTAGGGGAACATAGTCTAGGTCGGCCACCTTTTTGACTTTTGTTTATAACTTTTTTTTAAAAATGAATTTGGACAATTGAAGTATATGGTTGGAAAGTCCTGTTTAATAGGAACATTTTTTCTGTACAAAGTAAATTGACAGGTTTAAAAATGAAAAAGTTATAAAGATTTAAAAAAAAAAAAATTTGTAGTCCAGGTTGGCCATTACAGTCAAGGTCGGCCATGTTTAAAATTCAAAGGGCATTAATCGTTAAAAAATAAAATAACATGTTTGGAGTTACGGAAAATTGATTCTTTATTGTTTACAGTTTGTAACCTAATGAAATAACAAAATAATAACAATAAACAATATAAAAAAATAAATATAAATAAAAAAAAGTTTTGCACTAAAATATTAATAAAATTAAATAAAAATATTAATAAGATGATCAATTATATTATGAGTTATACAGAATTGCAGTTTTTGCAAATGAAGTAGCTCGTCCTCAACTTTGCGCATTTTAAACACATAGTGGCCGACCTTGACAGTAAGTAACATTACCGAATTGTTGTAACCATAAAGAAATACGTTTCGGGATTCGATTTTTTACTTTGTTTTCCTTTCAACCATGAGTCCCACAAATTTTCTGCATACTTGCCTTGACGATTCAATTTGTTTTTTATCTTTTATTAATGGTTTTTCACATTATGCACAAAACTTTTTTTGAGCTTTTTTTGTACCGACGTCACAGAAAACACAATTTTCGATTTTCCGAAAATGTAATTGAACAAAAAGTTAGGTTTCACTAAGACAAGCTTCGACAAAAATGCGCGTAGGTGGCGCTAGTGAACTTGACAAAAAAACGCGAGTGGCCTACCTAGACAGTAGGCCAACCTTGACTACATTCCCCTACTATAATACCCACCGCAATACACCCATTTGCCTCTGACATTAATGTCATCTGTGTCATTCAAATCTCTAATTGAAATAGGTCAATAAATGTGTCTCTCTAATCATAATGATTCAGCTCACAATTATGAATGAGATCCATGAGACATGGCTTGTATATACTGTCATTTCAATTATTTCGATCAAAAAAAAAAAAAATATCAGAAAAAATTTGACAAACTATAAATTTTCCCTGACTTGCAATTAATTTAAATTTAATAGCCTCGTTTTGCAATCCCGTTCAGTTGCAATAAAAAAATTTTTTTCACAAATCGATTAGATTTTTTTAATCTCCTGTTTACACTTTTCACCCAGAGAAAAAAAATTATTTATTTGAGATTTTTTTTTAATTCAAATAAATTTTATCTCTAGGTGTATTACTAACACTCAATATGCGACCGAACTGAAAATATTTCCATGGAATTATTTCTAAAATAAATAATTATTTTATTTACAATAGAAGCAGTTTTTTTAAAGAAACAATTTTTTTATTCTGCAAAAATTTGTTGAAATAGAATAAATTTTTTTATAATAATAGAACTAAAAAAGAAGCAGAGATTTCTATTTATTTTCAGAGTTTAAAGAAATAAATTTTTATTTATTTAGAGTTAAATTAAATTAATGAATTATTATTTACTTTTAGTGCGTTTAATCAGAAGAGTACATTTTTATTTAATTTCAGAGTTTAAATATAAATAGTTGCGAATAATTAAAGTTGAAGAAAAATTTTCTTTTGTCATTTTATATTTATAGTTTTCTAAATTTATTGAAGTTGTGAGACGTGAAAAATTTTGTCAATTTAAATTCAAAACTTTATCGTCGACATGTTATTTTCGTCCAATTTAAAAGATTAGTTTGAATATATTATCACTTCCTGTTTATCATTCGGTGAATATAAATCTCATTTGAAATGAGAACACATATTTATGATTTATGTTATTATAAAACTTTCTATAAATCAAGAAAATAAAGAATATGAATGGAAATATTTACGAGTATTTTATAAATATTCTTCATTTTGTGGAAATAGTAAATTAAATTTAAAAATTTTCAATTTTAAATTTATTTATAATTTAAAAATTTTTTTTAGTCTCTTGTATTTTTAAAGAAATTTTTTAAATAAGTTACGAAAAAGTATAAAAATATTAGTATTGAAATTATATTTATATTTTTATATATTAAACAACAAATTACATAATACAGTAGTAAAAGTCAACGTTCAGGCAGACGTTACTACTATTGTTATAGTAAAGTGTAAAACAAAAAATTTGTCTGATTAAAATTGACTTGTACCACTTTGAATTACCATAATAACATAAAAATAAATAAAATTTCATCTAACTAAAATTAACTTGTACTACTTTTAACTACTAGTAAAATAACAAGAATTAAAATATTGCCTGACTAAAATTGACTTGTACTACTTGCAATTGATAATATTAAAGTAGAAAATATTAAAAATTTGTCTCACTAAAATTAACTTCTACTACTTTTAACTACTAGTGAAATAAGAAATATATTAAAATTGTCTGACTAAAATTGACTTGTACTACTTTTAACTTCTAGTAAAATAACAAGAATTAAAATATTGCCTGACTAAAGTTAACTAGTACTACTTTCAACTATTAGTAAAATAACAATAAATAAAATATCGTCTGACTAAAATTGACTTGTACTACTTGCAATTTTAATTGAAATATTTTTTATTAGTTTAATTTTGAAAAAATTTGAAAGAATTTTAAAAAAATATTAAAGAAAGTCAATTTACTAAATAAAAGAAAAATGTTATAAATAAAATAAATTAATAGAAATAATAAATACAACAAATATTAATTTAACTGCATGTTTTATCGAAGAAAACATCACTCACAAAATAAAGTACATTTTGTATAAAGTTTAATAATAAATATTACGAAAAATATAAGAATCTACGAGAATATATTTTTTTCGAATTTTTTCCCTTTCTACTCTACTGGGGAAAAAAAATATTCTAGAAGATTTAATTTAATCTAATTTTTATGAAGCCAAATTTTCCTAATTTTTTTAATGAAAAATTTCTACCCTTTTTGTACGAAAAGAGCAATTTGAACTTCTTATTTTTCATTTTTAAACAAAAGCAAAGATAATTGTGATCTAAAAAAAATTGTAAGTGGAAAAAAAAATTAATTATGAATATTACAAACCGGATGGGAAGTTATGAGAATATTTTTTTTTTCATTTATTCTTTCCCTTTTTTTTTGGTGTTGCGGTTTGAAATTAAAGACTCGGTAAAGAGAGGTAATTTCGTAAAATTGTTTAATAAGCGGAAAAGAGAAGGAAAAAGTGGATTTTTTAAAAAGCCGGTGAGTTCTGACCTTTATCCAACGCGCTTTAATAGGTTTAATATTCACAAGGCGCAGTGGATGCTGCTGCGAATGCATGGTGGTGAGATCCACGAGGGCACAGTTGGGGCCCCTGGTACTTTATAGGATAATGCAAAACCATTTGGTCTCTAGGATAACGACCATGTATCCTTAAGGATCCACAGCTGCTAGTATGTTTCTATGCAGATGCGTCCCTCTGGAAGAGTCGACAATAACCCCCCTCACAACCCCTTTTTCTCCCTACTGACTTTAAAAAAATAACAATATTCTCTCCATTCAATACATGCGGTTTTATCGAACGAAAAAATAGGGTAAAAAAATTTCAGGAAAAATCTTTTTCAATGGGTGCAACATTATCTATATATGTTTAACGTTAATAATGAAGTTGAAACACAAAACAATTAACTAAATTTTTGGAGAAACATTTTTATAAGTTACTCTGAAGAATATGTTGTGATTATTGGAAATAATTTACATTCTTAGCTGTTAATAAAAAAAATAATTTTTTATCTTATTTAAATAATCACTGACGGTAAAAATTTGTAATGATTAAGGGGAAAAATCAGTGTATGGTCAGACAAGTAGTGAATTAAATGTAAATACTATTAATGACAGTTTTTTATTAAATAACATGAATTGGTCGCATTTGGTTAAGCAAGTAGTTAATTAAAAATTGATAACAGAAAATTTGTTATAGTTTTAGTAGAAAAATCAATGTAGTGTCAGACATACACTGAAATTATTAAGTAGCACAGTAAAACGTGAAGTGTTAAAATAACACCAGAATGGATTAAAATAATCTGCAACAGTTTAATCCCTCTAGGATTAAATTAACACGAGAAAGGATTAAAATAATTCATTTTGCTGCTATGTTTGACTATGAATGAAATTTTACTTTAAATAAAACACCAAAGTCAACGATTTGTAAAAATTCAACGAATTTAGCTTCGCTAGGGAGAATAGTAAGTTTGTAAGATAGTTACTAACTTAGTTACTAACTTACTAACTTAGTTACTAACTTACTAACTAACTTAGTAACATAGTTGCTAAATTTAATTGTGTTAAAAATTTTTTTTTAAATTCTCGACAAAATTTAAATTTTTTTTATAAATAATAAAATTCTTCTCTGCTATTCAATTATTTAACAAAATTTTAATCAAATTCTTGTCAAAATTTCAATTATTTTTAAAAGTTTTCTAAAATTCAATGATTTTCAATATCTACTAAATTCAATAAAATTTTCCAAAAGAATTCCATTATTAAAAAAAAATTTGAATAAAATTCTACGCAAACATTCAATTATTTTTATAAATAATAAAATTCTTTTAGGAATTCAATTGTTTTCATAAATAATAAAACTCATTACAGAATTTCAATTATTTTTAATGCAATTTTAATCAAATTGATCGAAAAATGTAATTATTCTTAAAAATTTTATTAAAATTCGTCCAAAGAATTTAATGATTTAAAAAATTTGTTCATAACATTTTTTATGAGAATTTAATTTCAAGAAACATGAAATTAATAAATTATTTATTTTTGTATTTAAATAATTGAATTCTCGTAGAATTTACTAATAAAAATGGTTTTAAAAATGAATTTCAGTTGTGTGTTTATTTACTCTCCCTGCAATAGGCAGGGTTCGAGACTCCCAGATACATTTACAAATCAACTTATTCTATATGTACAAAACTTCTTAACCTATAACGTCGCTCTTATTCCACATCAACAACTTAATCAACACGCAACTTAACCTATTCTCATCACACTCATCCACTCAAAATTCGCCAGTGCCAGGGCTTCCGTTTCCAGTTCCCTTTGTCCATACTGACTGATTCCCCATTAACGCCCCACCCCTTTAAATCCTAAACCTCCATCTTCCTTCCTGTCCTTCTTCATTTCTCCCCATTCACCCGATCATCTATTCCAACCTCAAGCACTCGTCCATTACCTTCTCTCACGCACCATTTTACCCCATCCACCCACACACATTCCCTACCCATTCTTACTTCTCTTCCATTCCTTCTTTCGATCCATGCCTTCTCTCCCAGTAACCATCTTATTCTCCTTTCCCTCCACGTTCTATCCTCATCTATTCTCTCAACACATCCTTTCAACCTTCCTTTCATCCTCATAACCTCCTCTTTCTCCTCCTCACTTCCCAGTTCTACTAACCACATCCTCGGAATTCCATTCGCATCCATACTCATCGCTTTCATCTGCCTAATATTAATTTTCACCCCTATCCTTTCAGCCAGTCTCCCCACCTCTCTTATTCCTTCACTTAAACCTGCATTCATACCCCTAATAATTATATTTCTTTTTCTTTTATCCTTTTCCATCCATTCCACTCTTCTTTCCAGCTCATTCACCTTTTGTTCATAATATACACTTTCACTTCCCTCACTACACATTTTTACCCCCTTTTTCAACATAACCTCCATTTTCTTATCCTCTTCCTTCTTCTCTAAAATAAATTTTTCCAAATCATCCACTCTTTCTCTCATACCTTCCAACTCACTCGCCCACCTTTTCCACTTTTCCTGCATCCTTTCCATTTCCTCATCTAATTCATCAATTTCTTTACTCCTCTCATCACCTAATTCACACACCGTTACAAAATTCTTTCTCACTCTCACAAAACGCTCTTCCATTGCCTCATTCAACATTTCCACTAACTCCATCAAGTCCATACAGTCTTCACACGTCATCACCTTTCCATTCTTCCCAAACCCTCTTTTAAATATTGGCGCCTTTTTCTCAGTCTCTCGCACACTACTTGAATCAAATTCAGCCATTCCAGAAATCTACCTTATCATTCAATATTTCCCAATGTCTCTCTCTCTCTTTTCTCTCACTTCAAGCAACCTAACCTCACAACATTCACTTCTCTATTTTTACCTTTTTTATCACTCACACTTAACCACTCGCACACATACACTCTTTTTACTTTCACCACCACTCTTTCCTTTGTTATCTCAAACACTACACTACCCACCCTTCAGTAAAATACTCAAAATTTTGCCAAAAACTCTTAAACCTTTACAAACGCGTGCACAACTCAACGGTACCGGAAACGGAAGCCAAAATGAATTTCAGTTAAAATTTTAGATTATAATTAAATATTAAAAGCATTATAACGTGGATTTTTAGAAATAATTAAATTTTGAAAAAGTTTCAAACTAAAATCATTGAAATTCTTAATTTTTCATATTTTTGACAAAAAATTCTGTAGAATTAATTCTTTTTAAAAGTTTAATAGGATTTTTATTGAAATTATTTCAAGTTTTTATTTTTCATTATATATTTAATTGGAGAATTTTCGAATTATTGAAATTTTGTAAATTTGAATTGTAAACGAATGAATTTGAAAATTCTCATAAAACTCATCACAGCGTTTCAATTATTTTTCATACAATTATATTTGAATTCCTTGAAAAAAATAATAACGTTCATGCAAATTTTAATAAAATTCGACAAAAAGAATTCAATTATTTACAAATGTGTTACTAAAATTCTTTATGAGAATTGAATGTTGAGAAACATTTAATTATTCAATAAATTATTTACTATTGCATTTAAATAATTAAATTCTCGTAGAATTTTCTAATAAAAATTGATTTTCATTTTATAAAATTGAATTTCAGTTAAAATTTTAGATTATAATTGAATATTAAAAGCAATATAGCATGAACTTTTAGAAATAATTGAATTTTGAAATTAATTTTTTTGAAAAAGTTTAATTGAATTTTCTTTTATATTATTTGAAGTTTTTATTTTCTAATATGCATTCAATTAAAGAATTTAGGAATAATTGAAATTTTGTGAAATTGAATATTGTAAACAAATGGATTTGAAAATTTCCAAAAAACTTTTTCGACTATTAAAAATAATAGATATTTATATCTATTATTTTTAATAGTTGTAGTTAAAAATTTTTGAAAATAATAATTGAATTGAAATAATGAAAATAATTTTGAAGAAGTATAATATTCTTAAAATATAAAATAATGATTCTATTACTTGGTCTAATTATTATAAATCATGAAGAAATCGATCACTCCGAGTCGAAGACTCAGAGTTATCGATATCTTCATGTTTTGTAGTTATAAAAAAATTTAATAAACTAAAATTTCATTCATTGTAAAAAATAACACCAAAATTGATTTACTGTGAGAGGAATTAGCTTTGGTCCAGAAAAATAGTATATACCAAGTAAAAAAATTTCTTTTATTAAGTAGAAATATCCCTGTTAGGTCAGACACATCATGAATGTAAATAAATGTTATAATTGTTTTAATCAAGTCCAAACATAACGAGCTTCCATAGAATGAGCAAAATAATAAACTAAATAAGCAAATTAAAAAATATAAAACTTGATGTCTCTGGTCGTATAAGATTATAGTTAAACATGAATTTAATCACATTACTGTAAATTTAAATAATTATTATGTATGCGTGTGTAGTCTCTCCTTATAACCACTGCTTGGAGAGTCTAAAATTTGCTGGCCTCCTAACGAACTTCATGTTCATACTCCCAAGTCCTTAAGGCAACAAGAGGCGTAGCTACATTGTTGCACACATTCCCGGTTAATTTGTTCAACATTTACTTTTTCCCGAGGTAAAATTTCTTTTTTATTGTACACGTGTCGCATTAAAATAATACAAAATGGGGAATTTTTTTTCTAAGCTTTATTTTTCAAAATTTTGTCAAAGGAAAAAATGCAATTAGTAATTAATAGGTAAAGCCGTATAGTGAGGAGTGGGGGTAGGGGTAGTTAATTATCATTCAAAGTGTAATTTGAATATTATACTCGTGAGAAAACTAATTTATTTATTGCTCACAAAAGAGGCCTAATTAGAAATTCCATCAAAGTGAACTTTAAAGTACGTTGTTCGTACATTTTCTAGTCATGTCCTTCTTAATTTTGTTAAACTTAATTTTACCCTTTATGTATATATATATGTGTGTTTGTGTGGGTTTGGGATTTCAAAGATGATTTGTTTCGACCTTTATAATTAGATACCTGTAGATTAAATGTCATGAATGGCAAAGTGATAATTTTTTTATTGACTTGTACTACTTCAAATTGGAAGCAAAATAACAAGCATTAAAATATTGTCTGACTAAAACTGACTTGTACTACTTGCAATTACTATAGTAAAATAACAAAAATTAAAAATTGTCTGACTAAAATTGACTTGTACTACTTTTTAAAAACTAGTAAAATGACAAGAATTAAAATATTGTCTGACTAAAATTGACTTGTACTACTTTCAACTATTACAAAAGTAGAAATAATTTAAATATCGTCTGACTAAAATTGACTTGTACTACTTTCATCGTGCAACTGTTAGTAAAATAACAAGAAATCAAATTTTGCCTTTTTCAATTTTACACAATACGTTGATACTAAAAATTTGCAATAAATAAAGTTTCAATAAGAAAGAAAATTAAAACATTAAATTGTCTGACTAAAAATATACTTTTTCTACTTATATACGATAAAATAAAATAAAAATAGAATTGCTATAAAACACAAAAAGAACGAGGGTGGAATTGTTTTTTTTTTTTTTTGCGAGTCTCAATTTTCTTGAAACGAACTTTAATGTGAATTTGATTCCCTGGCTTAATCGTGTGATTAGAACAATGCCCAATGGTTAAAAGGGGAATTTGAAGGATTCAATGTGAATATGCTGAGGGTTAGGAAAGTGTCTCCGGGAGGGAACTGCGACCCAATTATCAATTGTCCAAGCAAAGACGAGGCCAGTTTAGGTTGGAGAGGAAATCCATCGGGGAGTAATCCCTGTTGAGGCCACTCCTTTGAATAGTTCCAAACTTGAATTGAAAGAGGTCCTTCGTGAGCCCTAGAAAATGTTACGATAAAACTCGCACTGAATCTCGACACTCCTTAAAAGTTACTTTAAAAACTTTTTTTCATCCCTCTCTTTTAGAAAATATTCTTTAACTCACATTTTATTCGGTGAACTACAAGAAACAATGTTGTAGCCAAAACAAAAATAATGTATCAATATTTTTTATATCACAATTTTTATTATTAAATTTTGAGTTTTACTTTTACACTCCTATTTTTATTCCACTTTACTTTTACTACTTTATTTTTTATTCAGCCTTACATTACTATCTTTTAAATTAATTTTCATTTTACTATTCTTTTTTTCTTTACTTTTTTACGTTCTCATCAAAAATGAGAAAGTCTTGGATTTTTTTCTATTATTTTTATCTAACTTTTACTATATTCCTTTTTTCTTTACATTTTTTCTTTTGCTTTTTTTATTTTACTTTTACAATTCTTTTTACCAATGATTTTTTTTAATTAATTAGATTTCTAGGAGTATAGAAATTTTCTTTTTGTGAATATAATTTTCTTTGACAGAAAGGATATTTCATATTATTGGAAAAACAAGTTTTATTTTCACTTCTCTTTTTTTTTTGTTTATTGTTATGGAAACTATAAAGGAATGCTATAGCAATAAATGTCTAAAATTGAATATTATTTACTACTTTATGCGACAAACAACTGCGTACTCTAATGAGAGGATTAGTTGAGTGCATTCACGTCTCGTTGGAAGAGGTAATGCGGCGTTATCTCCCCCTTTTCGCGCTTAAGCTGGACTTTTCCTTCTCTCAATTACGACTCTTATATTATTTCGAAACTAAATGTATTTAACGGTCATTAAATAGATCCGCTCATCTTTTCCTTTTATATTTTCAACTTTCCACAATTTTTAATTAAACAATTTTAAATTAGTAACAAATGGCATTTCTTTTTCTTACTTAATACGAAAAGTGTAGTACAAATTATTTTATGTAAGAAATAAATAATAAATCAATAGTAAGTAAATAGTAAACACTTAACAGAAATCATTATTTTTATAATTTTCTTATTTTATAATTTATTCGAACAATTTATTTAATTTGTATACTATTGTTTACTATTATTATTACTATTAAAACTAGCAACAATTCGCGCGCTAAAGCGCACTGCTAACTTCTTCCTACCTTTTTTAAATAAAATTAGCAATCTTAACAATAATAGAATTTGTAAATTTTCTAATTTCAATTTTTGTTGAAAACACTAAAAAAATTCAATTATTTTCAAAAAAAAAAAAAATAAATAAAATTCTCCTTATAAAATTCATCTATGTTTAAAATTTGAAAAAAAATTTCGTAAAAATCCCAATTATCTTTAAAAATAACAAAATTCTTCTCTAAAGTTCAATTATTTTCATAAATGTCAAAAAAATTCTTATCCTAATTTCAATTATTTTCAAACATTTTTCTAATTTTCAATTTTTTTCAATATTTACTATTTTAATAAAGTTTCCCAAAAAGAATTCAATTATTTAAAAAAAAATTTAATAAAATTGTATGCAAACATTAAATTATTTTCATAACTAATAAAAATTCCACAGGAATTCAATTAAATTTTCATAAATAATAAAATTTTTTTAAGAAATTCAATTATTATTTTTATAGAAAATAATTTAAAATTTTATTGCGAAGAATTTTACTATTTATAAAAGTATAATTAAAACGTTTCGAAAAATTTATTAAAATATCAAGAAATAATTAAATTGTTATAAAGAAGTTCATAGAAATATTTGGAAATAATAAAATTTTTTCGAGAAATTCAATTAAAGTTGTTTTAAAAAAGAATGGAATTTCTTTAAAGAATTTTATTAAAATTAAATATATTCAAAATAATTGAGTTCATCACAAGAATTTTATTATTTTTTGAAAATAATTGTATTTTTTCAATTTTTTTGTTGAATATATTTAAAAATTTAATTGAAAGTAATTTAATTTGAATACAGAATTTTTTAAAAATATTTTGAGAATAATTGAATTATTTTTAGAGAATTTTAAATTCTTGTTGTAATTGCATTTTATGGAAATATTTGAAAATAATTAAATTTTTTCATGTAATTTTATTGAAATTTGATTAAAAATAATTTAGTTCCTGGAAAATTTTTTTTGTATTCATAAAAATAGTTGAATTGTTTAAAAAAATTTATTAAAATTTTAGTAAATAATATTGAAATTTATGGAAATATTTAAAAATATTTGAATTTATCCGAGGAATTCAATTAAAATTGTTTTGAAAATCATTGAATTTTTGTACAATTTAAAAAAATAATTGAATTGTTTAGAAGGATTTATTAAAATTTTAGAAAATAATTGGATTCTTTCGTGAAATTTGAAAAAAAAATTTTGAAAATATGAACAGTAATAATTAATTTTGTACCTAATTAGTAAATTTTTTAAATTTTCATTATAAAATTATTTTTAAAATTTATATTTGAAAATACTTCAGAGTGTGAGAGACAGAAAAAGTGAATGAATGAAAGAACATTCAAATTATTATAGTTAATTATTATATTTGTTGTTTTTTTCTTGTTGATATTCTTATTGATATTAAAGTAAATTGTTGATAGAAACAATTTTTGTTATCAGTAGAAAAGTCAGTGTTGGGTCAGACATGTACTCAAAATCAAAAAACCATATTTTGTGAAAAGTAGAAAAAACTGCATTTGATCAAATAAGTGGTAAAGTTACAATAAATTGTTGACAAAAACAATTTTTTACTTTTAGTAGAAAAATCATCATTGGCGAAAGTAGAATAAAAATTGAATAACAGATTATTACCTTTTTTGTTTGAATAAAAAAATCGTTATTTGTAATATTGTTGGCATTGTTTACGGCATTATTATAATAATAATTATTATTTCTCAATTTTAAGTAGAAAAATCAACGTTCGATCAGAAATTTAAAGATTTTGAATTTATATACTTAAAGTAAAGACCTAATAGCAAAGTGATAAATATTACCGACAAGTGATTAGAAATATTTTTAAAATTAATTATTTTTTCTGTTTCAATAAAATATAGAAAAAGAATACATTTTTTCTTAATTAGTTGATAAAAAGAATAAAAAATTGTCTATCCTATTAAAACCGTTCATTTTGTAAGCGAAGCATCTCATTATTTTTCATTCACCTGAAAAATGTTGGATTATATATGAGTGTAGAAAAATGCATTCATATTTCACGTGAGCAATAACAAGCTTATAAATAATTCAACCATTCTTTGTTGTATATATACTTTCTTGAATTAAAATGCAGTGGGAGAGAATTTCGTTTTATGTCTGATTAAAAAAATTTTTTTTCTACCCCGTCAACATCGTAAATTAAAGAATTGTAACTATTTTTTTCTTGTTTTCCTTTTTTTTTTTTTTTTTGGTTCAAATAAAAGAAAAATGCTGAAAAATGAAATTATTTGCTTTCTTACTGCGATATTGAAAAATGTAAACGTGGCGGTTTTTGGTACATAGAGAGCAATTTGCGTGCAGTGTATAGTGTGATTCAAAGATTTTCATGTGCAGATAGGTGAAAACGTGAATGGAAGCTTGATTAAGAATGTATCTCCAGCTTTTGTGTGTCAGGCAAACGCCTGAAGGTGATGAAGTCTCTTAAAAGACGTACACGAGTGTTTATTTTTTCCATTTAAAGATTTAAATAATAACCGCAAAATTTTATTTCACACTCTAAAAGGGAATTTTTTTCATTTTAGAATTAAGTGCTTTTATTTTTTTCCTTTTTATTGGAATTTATTTTTATATTTTTCCCTTTTCTTTACAATTTTAATTTTTTTCATCTATAAACTGTTTACTTTTATTTTTTCTTTTGTTTTGAATTGAATATTTGTATTTTTGTTTGGAATTAATTTTCCCTTTTACTTTAATTTAATTCATTTAAATACAAAAACAAAATTTGTAGGCAGTTTCTTTTTAGTAAATGTTTCTTTTTTCTCCTTGCATATGATGGTTATTCAATAAAACATTCATGTCTGACTAATGACTGACTTTACTACTTCAAATCCGATACAAGTTTGACATTCGACGAGAACATATTATTCGCAATGTGCAAAAAACATTCGTGATTTATGTTATTTTCTGGTTTTTTGTATTTTCTCCCTTTTTTTACAATAGGAAATAAAATGCCTCGAAAAAAATTTGTTTTTTTATGTGACAATTTTCGTGTATTTTTTTTTTTTTGTCAAAAATTGTCACTTTGGAAATTGTTTTTTTTTACTTTTCAGAATTTTCCATATTTATAGTAATTTTAAAATAATTGTTTTTTTTCGCAAGATTTATAGTATTTTTTGGGAATTGTTAGATAAATAATGGGAAATAAAGAAAAATTATTTTTTCATTTGATTCGAAATTGCTTTTGAAAATCGGAATGCGAGACAGTCATTTGCAGTTGGAAACAATTTAAGTGTTAATGAAAGTTCAAAAGGTATTTGAGTGGAAAATTTAGAATCTCCTAATTCTCTTTGCTGTGAAAGTAAATTGAGAATGTAGCATTCTCTTTGTCAAGAGACGCAGGCAGAAATCCATTAACGAAAAGCAAATTCCGTTCAAGCGATTAATATTTGATAATAAGATAAATAAACGTTTTCTCGAAAATGAAATATGAAAACGTCATCTGGAGTTAATGCAAAAGTAAACGAATAATAATAAATAAAAATAATAATCAAAATAATAAAAAATTAGTAATAATAAAATTATTTTTTATTTATCTTACTATAATAGGGATAGTTTTAAAAATAATTTATTTTTATTTTCAAAAAAAGAAATCTTTCTTTTTTATAAATATTTTCTATTTATATTTATGTTTTATACATCATTATTTTAATAGTTAAAATTAAGAAAAGAAAAACTTGAAATGGAAGAGGATTTAAATTAAAATTATTCTCTGTTAAATTTTTCTCAAACGTTTTTAATAGTGTAGAGACATCCAGGTGGAATGAATTTAGTTGTAATTTAAAATTCTTCTTCATTCTATTTCTCGAGGAGGATTTCATAAACAGATAAGAGTGTGACGTCAAGCTTTCAGCAGACAGAGGTTTATTTTTTCGCAACTCTTCTGCAGAGTAGCAAAATTGCTTCTTTCTTTTTTGCTTCCAAAAAGAAAAACATACAAAGAAATAGAGGAAACACTCACAAACTCATTTGGCTACTAACGTGTTCCATTTATTAATTTTATAGAAATATACAAAAATTTTTAATTCTTTGATCTTAATTTTTTCATTAATAACAAAAGTTGATAAAAATTTATTAAATTTATATTTGTTTATATGAAATTAAAAAATTGTCAAAATATTTTTTCATTTATAAATCATAAACTATTTATTATAACAATGAAAAAAAATTATTCACTAATTTAGAGGTTGAAATATTGCAATTTCGCATCTTAGGAAACTCTTGGGGATTAAATTATAAGCGAGAGTCATAAATAATAGGATGACATATTCAAGAGAGTGTGAGATATTTTGATATATATGCATAAATATATATCAATCTCAAGCTATAAAATTTTGAGAGTTTGACGAGGGCTATTGTCCTTTCCTTTTATGACGTGAAATCATTGGTCAGTGGAATGCATACAAGGTATAATTACGGGAAAGCTCGATAATGGAATAACAGTGCAAGGATAAATAGCGTGAATGGATCCATTGGTGCGAGGCTGATACAATTCCATCAATATAGCAATTGTAATGGGAATAGCCTAAAGGATGATAAACAAAGCAAAGCGATTATTAACGATACTTATGATGTCTCTAATAACAGTATAAATTTCTAATTCATAATCAACTATATGCCTCAAATCACATGATCGAATTGAATGACCTGATTTATATTTCAACATAACGAGAAGGGACATTAATTCGGTACCACTTCCGGTCTCTAAGTTTGACAACAATTTTATTTACTTCATTAATATTATAAAATAGTAAAATTATAATTATACTAATAACATTACTGATATTTTAATACAAATTTTTAATAGAAAAAAAAAAATGAAAAATATACAACAGTCGAAACAGGCCCTACCCTGACTATGTAATTTTGTATTTTCTAAAACTTAAAGCTTCAACGCTAAGAATAAAATAATAAATAAAAAGAAATGTAAATAATTTTTTAGATTAGTAAACATTTTTTTAAATTAATTACAAAAATTGTGGCTAGGACGTAATTTGATTATAAAGGGACTAGAAGATTGTAAACTGAACGTTATAATTTGCAGAAGTTTAGAGATTAAAATTCTCTCAAAAATTTCAATTATCTTTATAAATAATAGAATTTTTATTCAAAATTCAATTATTTTCATAAATTTTAACAAAATTCTTGGCAAAATTTCAATTATTTTCAAAAATTTTCCTTAATTCAATGATTTTTAAAACCTACTATTTTAATAAAATTTTCCAAAAGAATTCAAGTATTTAAAAAAATTTTAATAAAATTCTACGCAAACATTTTTATATTTTGATAAAATAATAAAAATTTCACAGAAATTAAATTATTTACAAATTTTCTATAAATTTCTTTGCAGTATAATTCAATTATTATTATATAAATAACATTTTTGCAGGGATTTAATTATTTTTCTAAATAATAAAATTGTTTTTAAAAATTCAATTATCTTTTTAAATAGTACTCATCATCGCATAATTTGAATTATTTTTAATTTTAAAATTAAAAATGAATTTGAAAATTCTCAAAAAACTTTTTTAAAAATTACCATTAAAAATAAAGGATTTTTAGAAAAAGTTTAGTAAACACTAAAAAAAAATTTATTTTTGGAAGTTACAAATTATTGCAGAAATTCAATTGTTTTCAATAGTAATAAAATCCTTCGCAGAAAAATTATGCTAAAAAATAGTAAAATTCTTCTTAGGAATTCAATTATTTTAATACATAACAAAACTCAAAGCAGAATTTTTCTTATTTTTAATTCAATTTTAATCGAATTTCTCGGAAAGTGTAATTATTATTTAAAATTTTTATCGAAAATCGTCGAAAGGAATCAATTATTCAAAAATATGTTGGTAAAATTCCTTATGAGAATTTTGAATTTTAAGAAACATTCAATTGTTCAATAAATTATTTATTTTTGTTTTTAAATAGGTAATTGAATGAAGTAGAATTTTCAAATAAAAATTGATTTAAAAATTAATTTCAGTTAAAATTTTAGATAATAATAATTAAATATTAAAAGCAATATCGCGTTAATTTCTAGAAATAATTGAATTTTGAAATTAATTTTTTTGAAAAAGTGTAATTGAATTTTTTAAATATTATTTGAAGTTTTCAATTTCTAATATATATTCAATTAAAGAATTTATGAATAATTGAAATTTGTAAAATTGAATATTGTAAATAAATTGATTTTGAAAATTGTCGAAGAACTTTTTCGAAAATTAATTGATTTAAAGAAAAATTTTAATGAAAAATTCTTAATAATAATTATGCAATATTTTTACATAATTCATTTTTTAATAAATTTTACAGAATTAGAGAAACAATAAGCTAATGAGACAAAAATTTTCTTTTTAGTGAATTTAACTTAATGAATTAAATTTTTAAAAAAATTGTTTGAAGACGAAACGATTTTAGTCATTCATAGGTATTGTAATATAAAAAATTTGAAAATTAGAAACAAAACAAAAAAATTTTCTACTCGTGATGATAATTTTACTTGTTAATTATTACTGTGTGATTTAATAAACTTATTATTTAAATTTGAAAGACTTTTCCTTTTCGTCGGCAGTTAGATAAAGGAAAAAGAATAAAGTTGCTGTGAAACAAAAAAAGAGTGAACGTTTTACAAGTTTTCTGTTCTCGTCTCTCGCTTTTATATATCTGTATATTCTATATGATTGTCCAGAATTTTTGTTCTCCAAAGTCTTCATTTTCTTTTATGTAAAATTAACAAATAATTTCGGCTTCCTTTATGTTTAATAAAATTATTAGTTAATTTTAAATATAAAAATATACAAGATAAAGTGTAAATGAATGGAAATAATAACAATAATAATAAGTTGATAATATTAATTTAATAATTAAAATAATAAGAATGAAAATAATAAACAGTGAAAATAATAATAATTTTATTAATAATATTGAAAATTTGAATAATAATAAAGCTGTAATTCTAAATTTTAAGTTGAATGTGAATATAAGAAACGAAGACATCATTAAAATCTTCTTTTCCAATGAAACATAAAAAATGTAAACATTTCATTCGGTTTCTTTTGAAAATTCACTGTAATGTAAATTAAGGAGATGAAATAAATGTTGAAAAATGCTTTGTAATGTAATGAAAGTGGCCATTATTTTTGAGACTGCTGTAAAAGTGGTTTTTTTTAACAAGTGTTACACGAAAAAAAAAATCGACTATTACTTTAAGAGATTGAGTTCTTCAGATCAAAAAAAGAACCGCAGTACAAATCTGGTCATGCACACTAGATTGGCAAGAGTCACGTTGTGGGGAATAAAAGCTAGTGGCACTTTGAAGAGATTGCGTCCTATAACATCTCTTCTAGAACCTGGAGAGAATCCCCTCCATATAATACTTTTCAGTAGTCTAAGATACTTGTATTGAACAAGGTATCTTTCCTTGGCGAAACGTGTATAAAGAAAGTCTTACGGTATTATGCAACCAAGCCTTCTTTATACTCACCACTTTATTATTCCAATAAAATAGGATTACTTACTTTCCGTTTATAAGAATAGACTTTTTACACACAGTCCCATAACCTAACAGATAAAACATTCATTTTTGTTTATTAACAACAAACAAGATTTTTTTTTTTTTTTGTCAGAAATTTTCCCTGCACCACGTTTTTTTTTTGTAAATTTATATTTTGAAATTAATTCTTTCAAGAGAAAAAAATGTTCTATTTTTTATTAATCTTAAAAAAATATTTCATTCCGTGACATAAAACAAATAAAATAAATGAATGTAATCAAAAAATTTTTTTTTGGTAATTTTGAAAATATAAATCAACTAGAGTAATGCAGGTGAATAATAAAATAGAAAAGAAAAAAATTGTCTTGAAACATTTATACAAGTTTTGTTGAAATATGTTCGTCTTCCTTTTTTTACGCCTCTGAGAAATACATTTCTGAATTACCCTTCTGAAAGGAATGCGAGATTATGGTAAAATTGCCGGCTGCTGCTGCTTCTACTGCGGTACAACCACCGTGGATTCATTCTCGAAAAATGAAGGGTATGAGAAAATAACATCGTCGAGTTTTACACATTTTCTATCAAGAAGATGATGCGCCTTTTTCCCTAAAAGCTCAACATCCAATTTTAATGGCAAACTATTTTCCCAAAAAGAAAGACGTGGAAAATAAACAATATATGTTCAATTTTTACATGTCAAGGGTAAGAAGATGGTGTAGTTTTTTATATTCATTCGAGACATTAATATGATTTTATAAATGTTAGACGAGAAAAAAGTCTATGGTTCTCTTACAAATCATAATTGTTAAATTTGAAAAATAATCGAATAGATTACTACAATCCTTGTCTGACAGTAAATTGACTTTTATCACTTAATATCGTTTATTAATATCGTTATTTATTAATTATTAATTATTATTATTAATTAATTAATTATTATAATTAATTATTAATTTATTAATTAATTATTATAATTAATTATTAATTTATTAATTAATTAACTAGAGAAATTACAAAAATTGCAAAGAAATTTCTGGCTAAAACTAATTTCTACTACTGGTAGCAAACTTTTAGAAAAATTTGTTAAGTCTGACTAAATGTGGCTATTACTACTTATAGTACAATGACTGGAATTAAAGAAATTGGCAAAAGCGAACGCATTTTCCTACTAATATTAAAAAATGTTCAGCATTTGAAAAGTCTACCATAAACTGTCTATTACTACTAGCAAAAAATTTTAGAGTCTTAAAAATATCGTCTGACTATAATTGAAGTTAACTACTAGCAGAAAAATAGCGAAATTTTCGAAATAGTATTTTTAGCAACAAAATAAATCAAAAGTAAAAATAAAACAAGGTAATAATAATAATAATAATAATAATAATAATAATAATAATAATAATAATAATAATAATAATAATAATAATAATAATAATAATAATAATAATAATAATAATAATAATAATAATAATAATAACTATTAATAGTAAAATTACTTGCTTTATATGTAATTTCTGACTAAAACTATTTTTTACTACTTGTAATTATAATCAATTTGTCTGACTCAAACTTGATAATACTACTAATAAAAGAATTGTAAAAATTGAAAAATGAAAATTCTGTTTAAGTACCTGTTTTGACCTTTACTACTAGCAGAGAAAAATTAATTTTAGGAAAATAGGAAAATTTGTAAATACTGTCTTAATAAAACTGATTTTTACTACTAATAGCAAATCTGACATAACACTGGTATTACTTCTAAACTCAACAATTAAAAAAAAATTAAATTATTGTCTGAATACAAAAGCCTTATTTTACTAGTCGTACAAACTTAAATAATTAAAAAAATAAATAAATAAAATTGTTGTCTGACTATTATTAACTTTTACTACTAACGGTAAAAAAGTAAAACTGTGGAAGGTTTGTTTTAGTACTATAACTAACTTTTATTACAAACGGTAAAAAAATTAAAAATTTGAAAAGTTTATTTCACTATACAAATAAATAATAATTACAAAAATGAAACTATGGTCTGACTAAAACTTGTTATTACTACACATAACAAAATAAATGTAGTTAAAAATGTTGTCTGACTAAAAATTACCTTAACTACTAGTCGAAAAAAAACTAAAACTTTGGAAAGAATTTTTAGTAATATGAAAATGAATAACAAAGAGCAAAAGAAAAAAAAATAGGAGTAAAAAGGAAATTAAAATTCGCTTAGTTCCTTTCAAGAGAAAAAAAAAGAAAGTGTAAAATGCAATATATAAAGAAAATATTTATACTTGGACTATGCGGTTCAATGGTCCGACATTCATGGGCCAATAATATCCTGCAACACAAACTTGTTCATTCATGCGACAATTGTAGCCTCTCTTTTGTCAACGGAAACTTGCACTAACCTTCTCTCTAGAAATTTTTTAAAGAAAAATTTTGCTTCTTCCGTTGCGTAGATTTTTCCTTGCATGTGTAATTTTATTTATATACATATAGCCATTTATACATGTATATATTGCGAGGTCGTCTCCTTTTCTAGATACCTTGAGTGCAATATGCTTTTCTTACCATTCTGGTATTGTAACTGCATGAATACATGTGTATACATGTGTCTGATACCGAGAGCAAGTGTAATATACATAAAAAATTTTTTTTTTACATTTCTTTTTTTTTTATCTGCCAATGTGTGCTTGCACTTGTAAATATTCGCATTTTTGTATGTGTGTGTGTGTGTGTGTATGAAATATCCTCAAGCAAAAATATTTCTAAGGGTGCGTGACGTGAAAGCTTTTGCTTTCACGCCAAATCAAGAATTCTCGAATAGTGAAGATTCACCGAAAAAATTGTTCACATTTTTGTCTTTTTTCTCTATTTTTCCATGGGAATTTATTTATTTATTAAGAGCAGATCGTAAAATATAAATTCTATGCAAATTTTGAAAGAACATGTTTTATCAATTTTAATCTTCCACTATAGTGATTTTGAAACATTTTATGGGTGCCAAAAAAGAAAGTTTATTCTTATTTAACTAAGAAAGTTTATTCTGACTAATATTTTTTTTATTACTTACAGTATCTTAACAAGTGCTATATCACCTTGAAAAAATACAGACAGTCTGTCTATAACATACTTATACTACTGTTGCTGAACTTCAAGAATTGACAAACTCGTCTGACCGAATATAAATTTTACTACTTATGACAATAATAAAAAGCCCTTTGTCCGACTGCAACAGGCTCTAACTACTTATACTAAAGGAGATAAAGATAAACTTTTCAAAAGGGTCGTGTCTGAGTAAAATTGTCTTATACTACTGCAGGTTCTGTCAAAAAATAGTGTTCTACGTACATAAAAATATAAAGTTCTAAAAAAAAGCATTTTTATGTCTTTTGTTGCATTTATTGTTGATTACTATTCATTACCAATCATATTACAGGGTTAAAAATATGGAAAATGTATAAAAACTGTCATAAAAAATAAAAAAAATTTCAAATACCTATAAAAAGTGATAAGAAATACAAATTAATAATTAAAAATTAAATGAAAAATAAAACTAATAAAGAAAAAAAATAAGAATAATTTAATAATAATAAGAATTAGAAGAATTCGAATCAGAATAATAATAGTAATTGCATAACAACAATAAAGAAAACAAGACGATTTTGCACTCATCAGGTAAATGGGTCGAAAATGCCATTAGGAAGATGTTTAACTTTTTTTATCGTATATTAAAAATCTTCATTTTCAAGTAATTCAAGTAAAAGGTTTAAAAGATTGATTGATTACCCTCTCCTATAAATATATATAGATATATCAACTTTATACACACAAACCACGTCCAACACATTTTTTTTCTTCTTCTCCCTCAAACAAAATCGATCTTCTATACAGTTTAAGTGATAAAAAGGTATGGTAAATTTTAAACCATTTTACATTCTTTTTTTTTCTTTTCTTCCTTTCATTTGCAAGAAAATAGAAAACTTGAATAATTGAGATATATATGTAAAGCGTAATTCGTGTCTCTTTATTGAATATGTAATCGTCTCTTGGGAAAAGTTCTTTGATGACATATCCATCAGTAGACATCTTTGATCTCTTCTCATTTTACCTTCATGAAATTTGGTCTCTTAAAAGAAATAGAAGAGAAAAAAAGAGAAAAACTCGATTTACATTAGTTGACAATTCTGAAAGTTTTATTTATTCTCGTTTCTGGTTTTTTTTTCATTTCAGGCAAGAAATATTAAAAGAAATGTAAAATTTTATAAAAAATATGTTATTTATTTAAAAAAATATATTTTTTATAAAGTATATATTTTCTCGTTGTTTTAGTAAAATACTGTTTTTTATTTACTAACAAAATAATGTATTAGACAAAAATAAATTCAAATAATCTGTAATACTTTAATCCTGTTTTTTATTTTATAATTTTATAAGATAGTGTTTTTTATTTACTGACAAAATAATGTATTACAAGAAAATGAATTCAAATAATCTGTAATGCTTTAATCCATAGAAGGATTATTTTTTCAAAAGTGATTTGGTTCTGAGTTATACAAATTTTTTTCATTTAAATAATTAATCCGAAAAATTGTTTAATTTAATATTTTTTTATGTTAATTTAAGTTGCAACGCTTTTTAATTCCATTTAGTTTACTGTGAGTACATATTAAGTAAATAAAATAAATATACGCAATTACATTCTCCCATAAATGGCGCTTGTGTTTTTATTTAAAAAATAGCGGTGGTCCAACCTTGACTAAGGACCAACCCTGACTATTTATCCCTACTTATTTTTATAATTAAAAAGTTCCTATAAAAACTAAAAAGTTAGTTTCTGTGTATGCTTTTGTTTTTGTTTTAAATATTGTTTGACAAATGGAAAAAAAAAATTTTTAAATTGCTAATTTTATTTAAAAAATTAAGGAAAAATTCAGCCAGCTCTTTAAATTATTAATTATCAATAAGGAAATTTGTAATTTTTCTAATTTAATTAATGATACCTAATTGAATTGAACAATTGACATCTTTTCTCCTTTTTCTTCATGTTCCAGGAATGTTTAAAACGAATGGTCAGAAGATTCCTGGACCAATGTGCGATTACGAGTTTGTCAGCTCTCAGCTTACACCTCAGCATGGACGTTTCTATTCGCCTCGATACCCATCCTCCTACCAGAAGAACATCCGTTGCTCCTACTACTTCCGGGCAAGGTAGGTAACTATCCGAATTTACTCAGGGCACTTCCTTTCACGTCCCTTACATCAGTGTGAATCCCCAGACCTTCTAGAATTCCATTTATATATATATATAATATATGTTATATATATATACATACTATATTCTATATATATCTTCCACGCGAGACTCTCTAGTCTCATCATCCAGAAATTTTCTGGCTTCCGGCTCGGTACAACTTTCCTCATTCCTCATCGTATCTCCTTGTTATGAGACCGCAAAACTTTATATCATCGGCATTGCCTACGGTTTAGGACCGACTGTAAAGACGCGAATAACAGAAACTCTAAGCTCTTATACTTCCCTTGTGATATCAAGCCCCGTTACGAGCTTAGAGGTGTCATTTCCATTCGCGAATTCTTTCTCTCAGTACAATTTACAGATATTATTCTCACATATATAGCTTTATATAAAAATAAAAATTCTTCCATTTTTCCCACTGGCAATGAAAACAAAAAGAATAGATAAATAAGTAGAAAAAAAAAGAATAGAACAGTTCTTTACAAATCGTATTAATTATTGAATAGAATTTATTTATTTATTTATTCATTTATTTTCAACGTAAATTTACAAGAGATATTTTATTCTCTTCATTTTATTTATAATATTTATTTATTTTATTTTATTCCAATTATTTCAATCCTTGGAGAGGAGAAAAGTCAAATGCCTTTTCAAACTGGAATACTAAATTGTAGTAATAAGAAAAAACGGAAACGTTAAATACCAATAAATTACTTTAAAATTTCAAATTTTCCAGAAAATATTTATAATTTAATTTTCAGTACACTATCCTACGCTGTGTTATGGTATTAAAAATAAAAGTCATTTAATCAAAACAATGATAAATCTTGGTTCAAAATTATAACAAAATATTTTTTTTTATTTACGTATCTACAATTAAAGTAAAAATAATTTTTAAGTGCAATAAATTAAGAATTTAATTTATCATAAATCAATTATTGACTTTGTGCAAATTTAGAATTAAGTTATAAAATGCCATTAATGTCAGACGAAAAAGATTTTTTAAAGCTCGAAAATTTATTTTCAGTAGTGAAACTCCATTTTAGTCAGACATGGATTTTGGAAATATTTGAAATTTAATTATTTAAGTACTAAAAGGGAAATTTTAGTCAGAAAATATTTTTTTATCAGTCCACAATATTTTTTATATTTATTGTTAGTTTTAGTAGTAAACAAATTTTTAATCAAACAAAAATATTTTTATACTACTTCTCTTTTATTCAGACGCCTACTATATTCCAGGTTTAAGTTTAATCATCTAAAATCAGTTTCGGTTGAAAATAACAGTATTATTTTTAGTAGTAAATATCCGTTTTCGTCAGACGATAATATTTCATGTCAATTTTTTATTTCAGTAGTAAAACGCGTTTCAGTCAGACGAAAAAGGTTTAAAAATTGATTTTCATTAGTGAAACTTTATTTTAGTCAAACATGGATTTTGGAAATATTTAAAATTTAATTATTTAAGTAGTGAAAGGGAAATTTTAGTCAGAAAATATTTTTTTTATCAGTCTATCTAAATTTAGTTTCGATGGTAAAAAGTAGTTATTTTAGTAGTAAAAGTCTTACTTAGTCAGACGACGATATTACATTGATTTAAGTATATAGTTTCAGTAGGAAAAACCGTTACAGTCGTAAAAAAAATATTTTTGTTATTCACTGTTAGTTTCAGTAGTAAAATAAATTTTTAATCAGACGAAAATATTTTTATATTACTTCTCTTTTATTCAGACGTCAATAATTATTATTCAGTTTTAGTTTCAGTAGTAAGTGGTCGTTTTAGTCAGACGATAATATTTTTTAAATTCGGATTTAGTTTCAGTAGTAAATTATAATTTTAGTCAGCAGTAATCTTTCCTTTTATTCAGATGCCAATATTTTTATTAAATTTTAGTTTCAGTAGTAAATGACTGTTTTAGTCAGACGATAATATTTTTAACTTTTTTTTTAGGTTAGTTTAGTAGAAGAACGTTTTAGTCATACGACAATATTTTTATTCAATTTTTGTTACAATAAAAATTTCAGTAGTAAAAACCGTTGTAGTCTGAGTAGTCACACTAGTAAGAAATAATTTTTTAGTCATTTCCCAATATTTATATTCAAAATTTATTTTCACTAGTACTAACTGCCTTAGGAAGACGACAATATTTTTTATTAGTTTTTTTCAGTAGTAGAACTCGTTTTAGTCAGACGAAAAAGGTTTACTATAAAAATTTATTTTGACATTATTTTTTATCCATTTTTATTTTAAGTAGTAAAACCTGTTTTAGTCAGACAAGAGTAGTTTATGTTCCAGGTTTAAGTGTGATCATCTAAAATCAGTTTCGGTAGAAAATAATAGTATTATTTTCAGTAGTAAAAATCCGTTTTCGTCAGACGATAATATTTTTTGTCGATTTCTTATTTCAGTGGAAAAATGGGTTTTAGTCAGACAAAAAAGATTTAAAAATCTATTCTCAGTAGTAAAACTCTGCTTTATTCAGACGATAATATTCTTTATTTATTTTTTTTTTGTAGTAAAAAGTGATTTTAGTCAGGCGACAGTATTTTGCTTGTTAGGTTTCAGTAGTAAAAACCGTTTTAGTCAGACGAGAGTAGTTTGTGTCTCAGGTTTACATTTGTTTATCGAAGATTATTCCCGGTAGAAAAAAGTAGTATTATTTTTAATAATAAATGTCGTTTTCGTCAGACAGTTTTTTTAATTTTAGTAGTAAAAACCGTTTTAGTCAGACGAAAAAGCTTCATTATAGTTTAAAAATTTATTTTTAGTAGTAAAACACAGTTTAATCAGACGATAGTTTTTTTTTAATTTAACTCCTTTAGTAGTAAAAGGGCATTTCAGTCAGACGACATTATTTTTCCTGTTTGGTTTCAGTAGTAAAAATAGTTTTAGTCAGACGAGAGTATTTTGAGACCAATGTTTACGTTTGTTTATCTAAAATTAGTTACAATAGAAAAAAGCACTACTATTTCTAGTAGTAAAAGTCCGTTTTCGTCAGACGACAATATTTTCTCTCTTACTTTAGTTTCAGTAGTAAAAAACATTTTAGTCAGACAATTTTTTTTTAATTGAAGATATTAATTTTCAATATATTATTAAAAGTTAAAAAAACCGATTTTAATTTTCAGATCGAAAGAGAGAATTCGAATTGTCTTCGAAGAAATATCGCTACAAAAGGGTGATTTAAGGTAAGAATTTTTTATCTTACTTTATATTTGAACATTTTTTTTTTCATTTCTTAAAATATTCATTAAGGGGAAATATTTATTATTGCTGGCGTAAATAGTAGAGAGAAGAGTAATACATATATACATACATATGAAATTCTTTGGGAATTTAGCAGATCGATATTAAAAATTTAGAAAGTATTCCAAGTCACGTATAGGTCGCACCATTAAACTGAGGATATTCACGAAACTCATCAATTTAAAAGTCCTATCAAGTTTTACAACTCTTAGTGGTAGTGTGGCATTAGAAAATCATGTTGCAAACTTTCTGTAGAATATATACATTTTGTAAAAAAGGAGAGTAAAAAAAATATAAGTGTGTATATTAGCCTCTCGTTCTTCTCTTATCCAACAGGGATTAAAAATATCAAGTGCTTAAGAAGTTTCGAGTTCATACTAAACCTTACAAAATAGTTTTTGATCCTTCGCAAAACTCCAGAAGTTAAAATGGAAAATATTAATAACAACTGGAGAAATAAGATCATTATTTATTGAAAACGAGGTCTGTATTGGGTTCCTTACTTTAATTTTCATATTTTTCAATATTTTTTTATTTTTTATGCATTTTATTTCTTTATTTCTCACAACTGTTTAGTTTTTTTATTTCGTCACGTTTTTCAGTTTTTCTTTATTTATTTCTACTTTTAAGTTTATTATTTTTCATAATTTTTATTTTTTTTCTATATTTTTTACTACTTTTGACAGTTTTTTATGTCTATACGTTTTTTATTTTTTTCTTTACTTCAGGTTTTTATTTTCTGCTTTAAATTTTCATTTGTATATATTTATTTTTCCTTATTTTTGTCTGACAAAAATATTCTTTTATCACTTAATTTAAAATTCAGAAAGTTACAAGTTAAATGAATGATGAAAAAAATATACAAAAATTAACGACTTTGAAACTAACTCATTTTTTTTGTTACAACATTACTTTTTCAATGTTGTCCAAAAGAAACGTGGAAATTCCAGAACAAGAAACATTATATTTGGTACTAATTAGTAATTACTGATTTTAATTTTTAAACTTTGAAATTCGAAATTTTCCACGCCAAATGCAAAATAAAAAAAGTAGTCTTAAAAATTCTGATTTATTTAAAAAAAAATTTCCGATACATAAAAGTGGAAAAAAAAGCTAACGTAATTTTAGAATCTTTTTTCTCTCTGTAAAAATATTTGACTTCTGGTATGTCCTAAAGGAATAAATAACTTATGCATCTTGCTTCCAATTTTCTATCTCAAAGTTGCAGATATCCTAAGCCCCAGAGAGTGATTTCGTGTGGGTTTAACATGTCAAATCGAGATTCGAAACTCAGAAACTAATCCCTAGATGTGTTACTGTAAAAGGGGGAGAGAGAGAGAGAGAGGGTGGGGGTCAGTGATAAGTCTTGTCCCTCACAGACTTCTAATCTGTGTGAAATACCTCCAAGTTCTAATTTGTAATGTCGGATGAGTCATGTGTGACTTCTAATATCATGAGCGCAAATTACAAGTTTACAGTTTACTCAAAATCCAATTTTCCTTCTAGTTCTGTTTATATTACTAATTTATTTATAAAGAATATTACCATTACGCCTAATATTCGAATAATAATTGTTTTTAATATAATTTTGTTGTTATTTAAAAAAATGTGTCAAATAAAGGAAATATGGTCAGGGTTGGACCACCTTTTAAACTTTGATTAAAAAAAACAAATGTAGTCAAGGTTAGACTAAAGATAAAAATAAAATTTCTTTAAATTTAAAAATTTTTTGCCTAATAATATAATTTTATTATTTAATATTTCCATATAATTTTATATTATATTGATATTATATCATTAAAAAATTTTAATATTTAAGAGGAAGCGAAAGACATCCTGAAAATGAATAGAAGGAAAAAAAATCAACAAGTTTGTAATCAATTTTTCAATATTTAAAAAGCAAGTTGAAATTGTATTTCTTCTCGCCAATGTTACACATTTGAAAATCAGTGGAAACTTTGTAAGAAATAAAATTAGCATAATCCGGAAATCTGATCACATGATACTATACTTGAGTTGAATTCACGACAAAGAAGAAAAGAAAAGAGGTCGACGCACTGAATTATGCATATCGTTTTCTTTGACCTCATAATCTTGCAACGACGCCAAATTTCACTTTGGAAGATTTAACCATATCCAATGTCCAATAAAGAAATAACAATTCTCCTCCAATTTTTACAATTTTCCTCTATTTTTAAATAGATGGCAAAATTACAATTTTTTTTTGGTACCTACGTTTTCTATTAATATATTTAAAATTATTATGTTTAATTATTATTAATTCATATTATTTTTATTATAAATTTATATTCAAATTTTATATTAAAATGTTCTTTCTAACTTTGAATTAGAAAACTTTACTAATAAATATAGTAACTTCTACTAATTTATTAGTAAATTTTAATAATTCAAAGGAAAAAGAGTTATTAGTAAACAATTTTACTAATTAAAATATAGAGAGTTAATATTTTAATATGAAAAATAAAATTAATATTATATATTAATATTTCTATATTCGGAAAAAAATAAAATGGAAAAAAAGAGTTTTTACCTCGGGAAAAAGAAACAAACTATTTTCTATTGCGATACCGAAGATTATGTACCATTAACACAGGAAAAAATACTAGAGTGTTTTTTCCCCCTTCAAACACTAAGTAACAAGTTTTTTTTTGTATTTTTTTTGTTGTTGTTTTTTTTCAAATAAGTCAAGTATGACTTTATGTTTTGATAAGAGTCGAAAGCTCTCAAAGGGAAAACACGAAACAACGTCGAACGATCGTTTGTTCTTATCTTAACAGGAATGGATAGCCACACTAGAGTAGAAGATTGATCGAACAAAGAATGGTCCATGAAAATTGCACGAGATTCCCGACGAGAACTCTCTCTCTTTACCTCCCCTATCACAAACCCCATTCTATCTTCTATTTCTCTCCGTTTCTGTCAATGTTTTTGCCTTAGAACACAAGTTTTTCTTCTTCTCGAAAGGTGTACTGAGAGAAAATAGGATTTAAAAATGTTCAATAGCATCTTTCTTAAAAATGTCCATTACTTTTCTTCTACGATAGGAAAGTGATGAAAATTAGTTTTGAAAAATATTTCATATTTACTGGAAAATAATTTGAATTATATTAATCATTTTATTATTTATTTATTTGGACATAAACAGGTTTCAAATAAATTCTCTCGTGCAACATATAATTCTCTCGTACATTAAAAATAATGGCACGAAAAGACCTAAAAAAATTATTAATTTTTTTTATTAATATTTGTGGTAATTAGCATATTAAAGTTTATAAAATTATTTTGCTAATTTTTATGAAATTATTATATTTACATTTATAAAATGATAATTAATATTCATGGAAATATTATATTAATACATACGTAAATATTATATTAATATTTATGAAAATATTATTATTTACTAAAAAATATATAAAATTATTGAACTATAATGTTATTAATACCAATATAATTTAATATATTATAATAAAAAATTGTTTTAATTTTATTTTACTGTCATTTCTACATTTTCTTTCGTTTGGACTTTGAAATTGATTTTCAATTTGATTCCCGACTTTTATTTTGACTTCAGTTTCGATTTTAACTTTGATTTCCAATTTAAGTTTAAATTTAAATTTGACTTTTCTTTCCTCTTTGAATTTTTATTTTTATTTTTATTTTCATCTCTATACTTTTTTGCTTCGAATAGTAAAATCAAAAAATAAACAGATATATTACTTTACGTTTGTACCGCAAATAAATAGAAATACAATTTTTTGACTCATTTCTCCTAGTAGAAAAAACATTTTATGTCAGACGTTTCTAATTTTTGAATAAATTTATTCATAGTAGTAAAATAATTATTTTACAAGACAAAACTTCTCCAATTTTATATCAAAAATTAAACTTCTTTATAATTTAAAAATTTTACTAGACTTTTTATAGAAATTAAATAAATTAAATAACTTTGGCTTTAAAACACAATTTTTTTTCTTGTTGGCAGTAAAAAAAATAAAGTTTTAGTCAGAGCTTTCTAATTTTCCAAAAATTTTCAACCTCAGTAATAAAAGATTCATTTATTTACATCTAATAATATTGCAAATAACTAAAATTAAAATTTCTGAAAATGATAATTAAAAAACTACAAGTTAGGAAAAATAAAATAATTTTTATTACAGTATTTAGTACGTCTGTAAAATTTCGTTATTCATAGAAAAAAACTTGTAAAAAAAAAAAAAATTCCTGATTGCTAATATGTCAATCACGCAAGAGTTTGTGGAATTGGCATATAAATTTTCAAAGTGGAAAGACTTCATGATGCAAAATATTCTCTCTCTCTCTTTCTCCTTGCAGTGGGGTTTATCTTGGTTCTTGACTTTTCAAGTAACACATTGAGCTCACTCTCTCCGATTTGTGCTATGCCCCAAGGGATTTCACGAAATTGTAGCTATTCAGTAATTCTTACTATAGAGAGATAAATTCTCACAGTTTATCCAGTGAGTGCCATTCACACTGAAATATTTAATTTCACTCAAAATTAATTTAATTTCACTTGCTTTAAAATTGATAATTTCTGATACAATTACAAACAAAAAGTGAACTTTGTCTTTTAAGAAATATATCTCTCAAAAAAGCAAAATTTTCAATTTATTTATAAATTTATACAACCATTTTCCAAGTGGCACTGCGGAAATAATAAATTAAACCAATTTTTATGATCATAAAAATATGAAATCTATTTTTATATTTTTTATCAAAGTAAAATCCAATTTTACCTGATTGAAGTATCAATAATGCATTTTTAAAAATATAAAGTTCACTCAATAATATTGTGACTGACAGCTGAATATATAAATAAAATAAAGAAATCTATATAATGTTTATATAAAGGAGTTTTTACCTTGGTTAAAAATAAATTTTTATCGGAAGTAAATATTTCTCGAAAAAAGAAATAATAATATAACTAGTTTTACGAAATGCTGAGAGAAGATAAAAATTTTCATAAATACTGAAAATCAATAAATTTTTTAAATAATTTAATTCATTTAAATTTTAAGCTTAAATTCCCCGGCTAAAAATTTTTGTACAAATATATTAATTTAAAAAATTTTTTAAATATTGGATCCACAATTTTTATTTTTTAACTCATACATTAAATTTGAATTCATAAAAAAAAAAATCCACAATTTTTATTTTTTTACTCTTACATTAAATTTAAATTCTGCAAAAAACCCTCGAGAAGATATTTTTAGACAAATAGGTTAATTTTTCAGAATTAAATTCTTTTTGATTCGTTTTTTGTCCAAACAATGAAAAAAAATTAATTCCGATGAAATAAAAATTTAATTGATCCTGTTAAACGTCTATCGTCCATTAAATCTATATTTAAACTAAATAAATATCTTTCTTGTTCTAAATATTTTATTTTGTTGTTATAATTTATCTAATTTGCATCAAATTCAAATTATTTATTTGCCAAAAAGAAATAATAATAAATTTAACTAATAATAAAAATTATCTATTGTCAAAGATAATTGCAATAAATATAGTTTCCAAATAATTTACTAAAAATTTTAGAATTTCAAACAATTCAGTACACTGCAAAAATTCAAATGACTACAATTTTAAATTAATTGAATCAAGTACAGTTTTTTCAGTGTAAAAATAACAAGTTAATAGGAAGTTTTGCGTTAACAAAATAAAAAATATTTTTTATGACTAAATTTGACATTTTTTCTGAATATTTTTCATTTTATTTATAATGTAAACAATTTTTCAAACAAACAAAAAAATTGGCTCAAGTGAAAAGCCGCATGAAAAATATTAAGCAGGTCTGATGATGATCAAAAATTCCTTTGCCATGAGAGGAAAATTTTTCAACTTTGTAGGCAAGAGGATGAAAAAATTCGATTTACATTTTTAATCAGCCAAGAGAGAGAGAGAGAGAGAGGGAGAGAAGGTTAAAATGTCAGAGATGCTTTTTCATACACGAGTTTGTGAATCGCAAGGTCGTGTCGGAGACTTTAAAAGGGGTAGATCACAACCACTGGAATGAAATTAAGGAAGCTCAATACAGAATTAGGGTGAGAGAGTCCGAGGATTTATCAAGGATTAACTCCTGCACGCTGCTTCTGCAGCTGTGACAGAATCCTCTTTTGGACCAAGTCAACTTTGTATTATCACGATTCTCTTTTATGTATATATACATCTACACACATACCTTTATATAAATATATATACATAGAAAGATATTTAAGACTTTCTTTCACGTAATTTTGTTCATTTATTCGGTAACTTTTAAATACATTTAAAATCGCATCTCTGTTAAGCGGCAAAAGAAAGCCGACTTTCACAATATCTTCTGATAGGGATTTTAACTTACTCTATTTCGAAATGTGAACTTTAATCTCCTTTTTCCAATGTGTAAGAACAGTCAGAAATGTGAATTTTAGATATGCTAATTTTCCAGCCAGAATGATACTACTTTTAGAAACTCTCTTTTAACTCAGTGAAGAATTAAATAGATAAAGTTTCTTGGTGTTATAAAAATTATATAAAATGTTAGCGCGCAAATTCAAAAGAGATTAAAATTTTTTTTTTCTCTTTGCACAAAAAAGAGAGAAGTTGAAAATTATGTTTTCAAGAAAATTTAGTTTTGAAATAGTTTTTTTTTTTGCTTAATACAATTTTTTACAAAAAAATAAAACATTTAAAAATAAATAAAATTAATTTTTTAGACAATAAAATTTATTCTTTACTATATAAAATTTATTCTTTACTATAAAAAATTTATTCTTTACTATATAAAATTTATTTTAATAGAAAATAAAATGTACTTCAAACAAATAAAGAATAGCCCCAAGAAACAATTACACTTTTTTTTCCAAGCGAAATACTAATTAGTTTTAATTCTATTTGTGGTGTGTAATCAAATAAATGGTGTATTTACAAGAACCGAAATGGTTTTTGTGAATTAAAATTTAATTTGATGGTTTGTGGAAAGCTACTGAAAAGGGTTTTAGAATTTAAGCGTGTATCGACGCAGTGTACGGTGAAGAGTACTTCTGTCAGGAGTATATGAGTAAAGTTCATTTCATTTACCTCGCTTCAATTTACTTAAAATCAAGCATCAAAGGCTCATCAATAGACAGTGCCAAAATCGAAAATTTAAATTTTTCAATTTTTAAAAAGAAATATTTTTTGTTAAAAATAAGAGAAATTTTTTTTACTAGAGAAATAAACAAACATGACAAAAACTTTTATTGTTTTAATTTTTTAAATATATTGTCTGACTGAAATTATGAATTAGTAAATCAAAAATTTTGAATTAAAAAATAGAGATTTGTAATTATTTTCTAAATACTCATCTAATTATTTGAATATCAATATCTAAAAAGTATAAATTATCAAGTATACAAGGAGGTTTAATGTAATCAGTTTTTTCTTCTTCCATGGCATTAAAATTTGTGTCGTAAACTCTTGTTGGCTCGATGAGATCTTTTGCTTTATCAGGTGAGAGAAATTTGCATTTCCCGCAAACAAACGGATAGAATACATAACTTTTTCGATTAAACTCATCTGCTTGTAAATGATAAAAAGAAAAAGAAAAAAAAAATGTACAAGAAGAAAATGAAAAAGAAAGAAAGTTGATATTTTTTAATTAATAATGATAATAATAACAGCAAAAAGAATGCTTTATTATTTTGTTTAATGTAAAATGTAATTTGTCTTTACAACACAAATTGACATCTAACTTTAGTCAAATTTCAGGTTCAATGCCTATTCTTCGGGTATATGTGTATAGCGTTTTAGAACTTTATAGTTAATTGCACAGTGCACATGAAACTTGACGAAAAGTGATTTAACACAACGAATAAATTACTCCTCATGCCGTCCAACTAAAATCGCATGCTACTATACTTCGTGACTAAAACTTCATGCTTATCTCCCTTAAAAATCATGCTTTGTTATTTACTGAAGAAAATATAATGCAATTTCGATCCTTTTCCCGCAAATTTTTATCGAAACAACAAATCTTCTTGTTTTTACTTTACCCAACAAGAAATAATTTATCTATTAAAAATTACAAATCAAAACAATAAAAAAAACTAAAACTAGATATCAAAACAATGCCTAAAAAATAGAAAAAATATTTTTCAAATTTAAAGAAAATCAAGAAAAATCTATTCAAAAAATCCACATAAAAATGTAGGAAAAACAGAAGTAAAGGTAAAATACAAAAGTGCAAAATTATTTTTAAAAAATTGAACATTTGCAATTTATGAGAGAAAAAGAAAGGGTGAATTTGATGGTGAATGTTTATTTCATGAAAAAACATTTTTTTCGTCTGCTGATTCTTTTATTATGTGTCTTTTTTCTCTCTTTCTTTATCTTCTTTTTTTCTTTTCACGAAAATGGAGAGTAGAATTATCACGATTTTCAAAAAAGTAGGGAAAAAAAAGGTCTTCTGATTCTGAGGGATAGCAATAAGACGACGCTCATCTCTTTGGCGACAAATAAAATTACGACCGGAAATCACATTGTCCCTTCTCCGTCACTCTATGTCACAACAATGAACTTTTCCATGGTCTGAGGATCTTCGATTTTTATCCCATTTTCCTCGTAAATAGAGACTTTTGATTTTATACCATGATCATCTTCCGCTCTCAGATTAAAAATGAAGAAAAAAAACGAAGAGAAAAAAAGAAGATAATCTTTATTTTCTAAAAAATTATTTTATTCATTTTCGAAAAAAGTATTTTAATATATGCTTTTTGAGAATGAAAAAAGCAGAAATTTTTTTAGACATTTTTAATTTTCTGTGTTATTACTGTTCTTAGTTTCTAATATATTTTTAAATACTAGTAATTTTCTAGTAATTAGAGAATATTGAAGAAACTAAATAATTTTTCTACTACTTACCAGCAATTATTTATTATTTATTTTTTATCACTAACTTAGAACTTCAGTAGTAAAAACCGTTTTAGTCAGACGCGAATATTTTCCAATGTTGTGTTCACCTAAGTAGTAAATATACTATTTAGTTTCAGTTTTAGCACTTAAGAAAATTCCTTAATAAAATTGTATCAAAGTACTATTAAATCTAGAAGAAAAAAAAATTCTTTCTAAGAGTAAAAATTTGTTTTAAAATTTTTTCTTAATTACAACTAAAATTCTAAAAATCTTCTCTTTCCCCCTTTAAATGTACACTTCAATGAATTAAGAAAGTTACGAAATAAATTTCCGGGTAATTAAAAAATTCTTGAATGCTTTTCTAAAGTTTGGAAAATAAACCGCATTTCAGGGTGAAGTAGAAGATGGACCTTCTGGGAGTAATTCTACTTTCGGTAGCTAACGATTCTTTTCGTTACTTTCCGAAAAATCTCGCGCGCAAAAGTTGAGTTCAACTACCACTACTAATACTATTACTAGTCTTACTACTACTACTACTACTACAAGTACAATTCTTGAAATGCACGGGGTCATACGTCACTGTCATCAGTAATGGGTCGGCAGCGCGATAACTGATTTCGCTCACCAAAAGGGAATAGACAAAACTATTCCCCCTTTTTCTCGAGTAAAATAAACCGTTCGCATTTTCAACGAAACATGCGCCAATGTACTTTTCATTCAAGCATGGAGTGAGAGAGAAAGAGGGAGAGATACAGATATCACAACAACATTTTTCGACTCGAAGTATTTTATTCTTCTAAAAATATTGTCTTCCCTGTTTTCCACACTCTAGTTTATTTTTACCTTCTTTATTAAATCTTTCAAGTACACATTTCAATTTCAATTGCAACCAATTTGAATTTGGTGTCTATTATTTTATCTACACTTTATATAGGATATCGCAAAAAATTTTCCATGTTTTACAATTCTCGACACGAAAATATTATCTATTTTCAGTTTCAGTAGTAAAAAACAAATTAAGTCAGACGTCAACGTTCATTAAACTTAATTGCAATTTTAGTAGTAAAGAACATTTTAGACAGACGACAATATTGTTTAAATTTAAATTTATTCGCAATAGTAAATGACCGTTTAAATCAAACGACAATATTTTTGAAATTGGATTTTGGTTTCAGTAGTCAACAACTCTTTTAGTCAGATGATAATATTTTTATTAAATTTCGTTTTTAGTAGTAAAAACCATTCTGTCCAGACGAGAATTTTTTTTCACTTTCAGTAGTAAAAACCATTTTAGTCAGACGATAATATTTTTTAAGTTAGATTTTAGTATCAGTATTAAATGACCGTTATAGTGAAATAGAAACATTTTTTATTTAATTTACAATTTTAGTAGTAAATGACCTTTTTAGTCAGACGACAATATTTTCTATTTGATTTGAATTTCAGTAGTAAGTGACTGTTTTAGTTAGACAATAATATTGTTATTTAATTATAATTTCAGTAGTAGGTGACCGTTTTAGTCAGACGACAATATTTTCAATTTAATTTCAATTTCAGTAGTAAAAGATCGTTTTAGCCAGACAACTTTGTTATTATTTAATTTTAATTTCAGTAGTTAACTACCCTTTTAGTCGGACTACAATATTTTTTATTCAACTTTCTTTTTATTAGTAAATGGCCATACCAAAATATTTTCTTTTAATTCATAGTTTCAGTAGTAAAAACTATTTTAGTCAGACGAAAATATTTTTTAAATTGAATTATATTTTTAGTAGTAAAAACAGTTTTAGTCAATCGTATGTGTTTTATTTTCCGTTCAGTAGTAAAGTACCCTTGCAGTCAGACGCCAATATTTTAATCAAATCTCAACTTCAGTAGTGAAAACCATTTTAGTCAGACAATTTTTAGTAAAAAAAAAAGAATTTTTAGTAAAAATTTAATTACTTTTAATTGGATTTTGGTTTCAGTAGTAAATGTACGTTTTTAGTCAGACGCAAATATATTTGAACTAATTTCAGTTTCAGTAGTGAACGACTGTTGTCGGCAGACGATAAGTTTTTTTTAAATCAAATTTTAATTTTGTTTTTCAAAGTGTAACTTTATTAGTAAACGATAGTAATTTAAAATTAATTTTTTAATTAATTTTTTATCAAATTTTTTTGGTACGGGAGAAAAGAGGATAATTTTTTTTTCCCTTTAATTAGAATAAATTGTCCTGAAATTTAAAATAATTTCCAGTGGTGAACTTTAATGCTTTCGAATTCAACAAACTTTGCTATAAAGTATAACCACGATTTAGGAGGTCATGTCGCGGACATCCTGAAATCTGTTTGCGGAGATTATGTAATCAACATGGCCCGGAAGTTGAATTTAAGATAAATGTCCCATTTTCCATTAGAGCATATCATATAATGAAAGGGACCTTTTGTTGAAGGAAGTTGAAACTTCAAGTATAAAATGACATTGACGAATGAAAAATGTTTTTTCTTAATTTCATTCTGCATCATCAACTTTTCTTGAATGTGAAAAAAAAATTCCTAAAAATTATAATTCTAAAAGAAGAAAAAACATTTTTATTAAATATAGAAATACTTTAGTGAAGTTCACAACATTTATGATCAACAATTTAAGAAAAAATATTTGTCGAAGAAATTTTTTATCAAGTTAAAAAAATAAAAAAATAGAAAAAAGAAAATGAACAGAAGATGCTTTTATAAATTTTCTTGATCTACTATTTATTTTTCATTCACCAATAAAAGAAACATTTTCAAACAAAAAAATTTTATTATTTTCCTTTAGCGAAATATGTGTTTTATTTAATCGTCTATCATAAATGTTGTAAACTACACTCCAGTATGGAATTTAACGTAAATTGTACGCAATACGGATTTCAATCATAGAAAGAAAATAATTTTTCCCTTTATGTAACAGGGAAATTTTACTTCATAGAAAAAAGAATTTACAAATAATAGCAATCAGTTGCCAGAATTTTTTTTTTTAAAGACGAGGGAGGGAAAATGTTTTTAAAAAAGAGCCTTTACAAAAAAAAATTATAAATTGAGGTCATTGCTTTTGGAAAGATCAGAACGAAACGAACAAAAGTGGAGAATTTTCACACTCAACTTTAAAGGATTTTACTTCCTACTTTTCCATCTGCAGCATCAGTACCGCTTGACAGAGTTTCAAATCTTAAGGAAAGTGCTTTCTTGTGTTACGTCACAATACAATTTCATTTTTTATTATATACACAAAAATTGCCTTGTATATTATTTAGATTATTTCATTTTTTCGGTTTACACGTCTTGGGGAAAAAAATTTCCTTTACAAATTATGAAATTTTCTTTCTCAAATCTGCTGCTCTTGGAATTTGTATTCTTCAATAAATTCTTATTTTTAGATAAATATTTCAATTTTAATTTATTTTTAAAATAATTTTTCATTTTTCCATATCAATGTTTATTTAAGTCAATAAAATAAAATTTTACTCTATGTTTTTATAATTAAAAAAAAATTCTTTGGGTTGTATTTTCTGTTTTTTACTTTTTTCATTCGTGTGGGGAAATAATAATTGTGATATTTTTTTAATATTTTAAATAACAGTAAAAATGTTTTGTAAAAATACTTCAATATTTGCACTTTGATGTGAAAATACAAGAGCACAATTCAGAGAGGTATTTCATTTAAATTATGTTTTCATAATGTCGTCAAATTATCATATTCGTGTCGCTTATCTCAAACAACCGTGCAAACATATATATTATCAGACTGATTAAAACATTATAACCTGGTGTTATTGCAAATCACTTATCGACAAATAACGCTCAATTTACCATGAACAATGTTTAATAATGACAAAAATTTTTATTATTTTTACAAACTGCAATTATAACATTATTAACAAAACTGGTAATAATATTGTAAATAATAATAATAATTATAAATATAATAAAAATAATAATTTTGTTTCAAACAATAATAATATTAATAATTATTATTAGTTTTATCATGTTATTGCAATAGTAAAAGTATTAATTACAATATTTTATATTATATTATTATAAAAATAATATTATAATAATGACACTAATATCATTTGTATCTAATTTTATATTCAATAGTATACAACCATTATAGTCAGACGACAATAATGTTTAATTGTTAATGACATTATTATTGTAATAATAATAAGAGTTATAATAAAAAAATAGTAAAACTAGAAAAAATCCAATAAATGAAATCGAATTTTGAAATTTTTTCAATTTAAAAATTGTCGTTTTCCACAACTAAATTTCGAATCATCTTTTTTTAAAAAAACTTTTGTGTCATCTAAAATTTTTGCCCTTATTCAGCACACGTTGGATCTCCATCACTCTGAGAAATGAAGTTCAAAAGTCTTGATAAGAGAAATTGATTGGACACTTTTGTGAATGATCATCAATGAAAAACTTGTAAATTTTACCTCGGCTGATTTATGAATAATGAAAATAAAATTGCATTTTTCATTTTTGTGAAATTCACTTTATTTCATTAGGAAAAAAAACTTTAAATTACTTCAAAAGTAACTTATTCGATGGTCCAAATATTAATTAAAGGAAAAAGTAATTTTTCTGTTAAAAATAATAGAAATAAGGAACAAGAAAATATTGTTGTAAATAAATTATTTTTTAAATACATTTTTAGTTTCAGTAGTAAAAACCGTTTCAATCAGACGAGACTATTTTTCAATGCAGTGATAATTTAAGTAGGAAAATACTATTGCAATTCGATGTCAGACAACAATACTGTTATTTAATTTTAATTTCAGTAGTAAGTGACCATTTTAGTCAGACGACAATATTTTTATCTAATTTTAGTTTCAGTAGAAAATGACTGTTTTAATCAGACAACAATGTTTTTTATTTAATTTCAATTTCAGTAGTAAGTGACTTTTTTATTCGGACGATAATAATTTTATCTAACTTTAGTTTCAGTAGTAAGTGACCGTTTTAGTCAGACGACAATATTTGTATTCAACTTCAGTATAAATAGTTAGTGACCATTTTAGTCAGACAACAATATTTTTATCTATAATTTAAGTTTCAGTAGTAAGTGACCGTTTTAGTCAGACAACAATATTTTTATCTACAATTTTAGTTTCAGTAGAAAATGACCGTTTTAGTCAGACAACAATATTTCCTATCTAATTTAAATTTCAGTAGTAGCGGTCCGTTTTAGTCAGACGACATTATTTTGAACCATTTTTAGTTTTTGTAGTAACCGAATGTTTTGATAAGAAGACAAAATTCTTATCTTATTTTAGTTTTAGTAGTAAATGACCGATTTAGTCAAAATTGGAGAATTTAAAAATTGCTAACATATTATTAGAAACAGAAAGTTTGGCTTAAAAACTGACTTGTACTACTGGCAATTATTTTTTTAATTTCGTATCTAATGAAGAGTGATTTTTTTCTCTTTGAGCATTAAATAATAGATTAATTTCTTTTAATAATGTAATAATTAATTAATTACTATCAATAATGGAATGTTTTTTAAAACGCAAAAAAATAAAGAAACCAATTGAAAAAAAATTGACGTCTTGTTTACTTTTTATACCGAAGAATAAAAGTTACTGATGATACATTTATTAACTTTTAATTATTTATTTTTATATTAAACATAGAAATTAAATAAATTGAAAAGCAAAAAATTAAGATTTATAATTAAAAATATAAAGAACAATGTAGAAAATAGTTTCCAATTTTTTTTTTTCTGTTTTTGCATGAAAATAATAAAACACACGGGAAAATACGAAAAAGTAATGTCGCGCTGAGATTTTATTGTTACCGTGATTGTTAACAATAAAAAAGGTTGGATTCATTTAAAGCTGAAAACTTCACACACAACTTGAAGCAATTTCATGGAAGAAGTTAGGGAATTTTTTTTTTTTTTTTTTGCCTTTCTTCACCATCTTGCCATTGTCGTGTATACACAATTGTGAGAAACGTTGCAAAAATATGAATTGGCAGTGGTAATAGTACATTGCTAGCTCTAACACACAAATGTAACACACAAATATAAGTATTTTTTTTTTCGTGTTATATATATACAATATATTACACGAGAAACACTTTTGCAGAGGTAAAAAAAAGGAAAAAAATCAAAAAAAAAAAATGAAGAGAAAAAAATAATAAAAAGCTAAGCAGCGCGCAAATGGCGCCAAGTGTTTCTCGTGGTACTTTTCCCTTGTTTCGGACATGACTTTAAGGGATCAAGAATTGTATCCCCCGAGTTGCTTGAAACAGAACTGGCGTAAATGACGTTCTTGTTAGCGTGTGAGAGCTTCTACGTGCTCTCTAAACTTCAACCCGAGGTAAGATATAAGTTCCACTCGAATGTATTGCGTCCGACTTGTGGAAAAGAGATGGCGCGAGAAAAAGATTCGATTGAGGGACGCGCGGAAAGGGATATATAACAGGAGAGGTGAAATTGCAAAGACTTTACAGTGACAAAGCGAGTCTTCGAGTTATGGGGGGTGGGACCCCCCTGCCTTGCCCCCCCCCCTCATAGAATTGGAGTGGGAGCAAAAAGGGAGGGCCCCGGCGTCAATAGTTGCCAATCCCTTTTATACCTTCATATAGCCTTCCTTCGCTTCAATGCATTCTGGCCGAAGGAAAACTTACTCGCTTCTCTCTCTCTCTCTTTCTCTCTCTTTTTTTGCTTTCTCTTTTGCTTTCTCTCTCTCTCTCTCTCTTACCATCATTCGTATTATCGGAAAGATGAAACGCTCGATTTAGTATAGGCTACCAGCGCAAATGTCCAGCTTTCTACTTAAAGCATAATCTGTTAAAGCAGAAAATCAGTAATTTATCTATTTTCGATTTTCATCCTTGGCTATGATTTATATAATACGATTGAAAAATGAAAGGGAAAAAGAATTCCCAAATTGATAAAAAACAAAGTATTAGGAAATTTTTGAGAAATTGAAATTCAATTGTTGAGTCTGAAATATCTCAGAAAGTAGGATTTAACTTTGAAAATTCATGTTTCTTTTAAAAAATGGAATGATGTGTCTGACTATGCTGCGATTTTACTACACTGATGAGTTAAAAAACTTAAAATTCCTTGACCAAGACGTGTTTTTAGATATGTGTTTTACGTGAAATTTTCTAAAATTGACACAGTCTGACTAAAACTTATTTTTACTCACAGTAAAATGTAAGGTGTTAAAATAACACCAGAATGGATTAAAATAATCTGCAACGTTTTAATCCCTCTAGGATTAAATTAACACCAGAAAGGATTAAAATAATCTATTTTGGTGTTATTTTTAAATATGAATGAAATTTTACTTTAAATAAAACACCAAAGTCAATGGTTTGTAAAAATTCAACGAATTTAGCCTCTCCAAGGAGAATAGTAAGTTAGTTACTAACTTACTAACTAACTTAGTAACATAGTTACTAAATTCAATTGTGTTCAAAAATTTAAAAAATTCTCGTTAAAATTTCAATTCTTTTTATAAATAATAAAATACGTCTCTGATATTGAATTATTTTATACAAAATTTTAATCAAATTCTTGGCAAAATTTCAATTATTTTCAAAAGTTTTTTAAAATTTAATAATTTTCAATATCTACTATTTGAATAAAAATTTCCAAAAGAATTCCATTATTAAAAAAAATTTGAATAAAATTCTACGCAAACATTCAATTATTTTCATATATAATAAAATTTTTTACAGGAATTCAATTATTTACAAATTTTTTTTATATATTTCTTCGCAATAATTCAATTATTTTCATAAATAGTAACATTTTTGCAAGAATTCAATTATTTTTATAAATAATAAAATTCTTTTAGGAATTCAATTATTTTCATGAATAATAAAACTCATTGCACAATTTCAATTATTTTTAATGCAATTTTAATCGAATTCCTCGAAAAATGTAATTATTGTTAAAAATTTTATTAAAATTTGTCCAAAGAATTTAATGATGTAAAAAAATTGTTGTTAACATTTTTTATGAGAATTTAATTTCAAGAAACATGAAATTAATATAAATTATTTATTTTTGTATTTAAATAATTGAATTATCGTAGAATTTACTAATGAGAATGGTTTTAAAAATAAATTTCAGTTAAAATTTTAGATTATAATTAAATATTATAAGCATTATAACGTAGATTTTCAAAAATATTTAAATTTTGAAAATGTTCCAAATTAAAATCATTAAAATTCTTAATTTTTCATATTTTTCACAAACAATTCTGTAGAATTAATTCTTTTTAAAAGTTTAATAGGATTTTTATTGAAATTATTTCAAATTTTTATTTTTCAATATATATTTAATTGCAGAATTTCCGAATAATTAAAATTTTGTAAAATTGAATTGTAAACGAATGAATTTGAAAATTCTCATAAAACTCATCGCAGCGTTTCAATTATTTTTCATACAATTATAATTGAATTCCTTGAAAAAAGTACTTATGTTCATACAAGTTTTAATAAAATTCGACAAAAGAATTCAATATTATTTAAAAATTTGTTACTAAAATTCTTTATGAGAATTGAATTTTGAGAAATATTCAATTATTCAATAAATTATTTACTTTTGCATTTAAATAATTAAATTCTTGTAGAATTTTCTAATAAAAATTGATTTTCATTTCATAAAAGTGAATTTCAGTTAAAATTTTAAATTATAATTGAATATTAAAAGCAATATAGCGTAAATTTGTAGAAATAATTGAATTTTGAAATTCATTTTTTTGGAAAATTTTAATTGAATTTTCTTTTATATTATTTGCAGGTTTTATTTTCTAATATGCATTTAATTAAAGAATTTAAGAATAATTGAAATTTCGTAAAATTGAATATTGTAAACAAATGGATTTGAAAATTGTCAAAGAACTTTTTCTGAAAATTACTAAAAATAATAGATATAAAGTAAAATTGTGGTTAAAATTTTTTGAAAATAATAATTGAATTGAAATAATGAAAATAATTTTGAAGAAGTATAATATTCTTATGATATAAAATAATGATTTTATTACTTGGTCATCTTTAATTATTATAAAATATGAATAAATTTCATTCATTTTAAAAAATAAGACCAAAATTAATTATTTTAATCTTTTTTGGTGTTAATTTAATCTGCAACATTTTTTAATACCTCACGATTTACTGTGCTACTAATTTTGACACATTTATTTTCATTTTCACTATTTGTATTTGTTCTGTTTTTTTAATTTTATTTTTTCCACAATTTTCTATTTTATAAGAAACGAGTCTGAGTGGAAACTTAATTTTACTACTTTTGTTTTGTCATTGTTATTCGTTTTTCTACTACTGATGGGAAAATTATATAAATTTCAATTATTATTTGAATTATTATTATAAATTATTCTGTTTAAATGTAAAATGTACTTTTACAGATGAAAATAATGTGGAAATTTAAGAAAACTTTGTCTGCCTTAAATTGACTTGTACTACTAGATTTATTTTATATTTTTTTATTTCTCAATTTATTTTTTTAAATTTACAAAAAATTTTAATTTTAACCGAAGTTTACGTTCACTGTAGAGAGAAGTAATCTAAAAATTTTAAAAACTTTTGTCTGACTAAAACTGACTAGTACTACTTTATTATTATCTACTACAGATATTAAAACTGGTTTATTTTTTTAACTGTATTTATTTTTATGATATTTTTATTATACTTTAAGTTTGGACTAAGTAAAACTTGTTCGACTACTATATATTGATCTTTACTACTGCGAAATAAAAAATTACCAAAAAAAAAATAACACAAATCTAAAACCAAATTTACCTTCACTACTGAAATAAAAATAATACACCAAACTTAGCTAATGTTTAATTCAGACTAAAAATATTAACTATTAAATATTCCACTTTTGCGTCATTATGGATTTTCGTCATAACTTTTTGTACAAAGTTAAAATTGAAACAAGCATTTTGTTAGGCGAAACGCGCATTGTTTCAAGTTTTAACCGCAAAGTTTTCAAGACAAAGTCAGTCAACTTTTGTCACTCGATGTTTAAATTAATTTCACTCCGTCATAAAGTTTTCTTCAATTATTTCTCAGGTGAAAGCAAAAAAAAAAGAAAAAAAATGAGAAATAAGAAAAAAATTGTGTCATATAGGTGAGACATATTACTTTAAGTTTCTAATAAGATTTAACACGAAACTGAAGCATCTGCCTCGTAAAGTTTTTTTTTGGAAAAGTTAGGTATATAAAGTAAAAAATGTATTTTACTCTATATGACACATTATCTCCAATCCATTCGCAATCGAGTTTTTTTATATATTGTTTAGAGGAAGAAATTCATGCAATAAATGATAAATAATATAATAAAACATTTTTTAAATAAATAAAAAATAAAAATTAAATAATAAAGAAAAGAAAATAAAGATCAGTAATTTCTTTATTTACTTAAGTATAATGATTAATGAGAAAAAAATTTACGAAAATAATACTTTTATCTCCTTTAATGCGGAAAAAAGTAAGTGAAATGCAATTATCACTGTGAAATTTCCTTTAAATAATGCATTTATATCAACAGAGCGATATTCATTAATTATTTTTTTTAAAATGTACATAAATCTCTATTCTGAGATAAATTCTATAAATGAAAATAGAATAAAAACGATTGAGTTCTTAAGTGATTCGATCGTTATTTAGAATTACTCACGTGGAAAAATAACTTTATATCAAGTTAAAGTGCATTCTCCTTATTTAATTTTCAACAACGGATAAAATTATTTTAAAAGTAACATTAAAAATTACTTTTATTTTCTGAATCATTCATATTTTTTTATTTTATTTCTCTTTATTTTTCTCTCTATTAAAAGAAAAAGAGAGAATTTTCATATTTCCATAAAGAAAATAATTTAATAGAAATAAACAAAAATAATACCCTGTTTTTATTCTTTATTCTTTCTACCCGCGGATGTAGACAGAAAATCATTAATAAATTAAGTTAAAAAAATTTGTTTCTCAAGCATTTTTCTTAATCAAAAAAAGAATTTATTAGAAAATAATTGTAGAAAATAAAATAAAAAAGAAAAAAAAGTAGATTCAAAAAGAAAATTAATGAATTAAATAGATTGGAAAATGAGAGAAAGGAGAATGAAGAGAAACAAATTTTCTTGCTTTATTGAAGGAAACTTGTTTGATGAGAAAATGAACACTCGTGAGAATTCAAAATACAAGGTTTCAGATGCGTCCACGACCATTACCACTGATTTACAATGCAATTGGATCCGGTAAATGTGCGGTCACTAACGAAAAGCATCCTGTTACAGCTGTCTGAATAGGGCCGATTTAATCAGGGTGCATGATGGAAGGGATTCTCGAGCGCCTACAATAGCAGTGCTATGCAACGAAGGAGCGGAAGTCGAGGTGCTCAGCACAGGGTCAGATCTCTACGTTGAGTTCGTCGCTAATTCAGAACGTCCCGGGCAAGGGTTCAAGGCGATATTCCAATTTCAACCTCTGGACGATGCTTTAAATTCTGGTAAGAGAAAGAGAATGAGAGAGAAATATCTATTTTTTTTAACTAAAGATAAAAGGAAAAAAATTAGAAAAATAAATTTCCAAACTTTATCTAAATGAAAAACGTTGTCTGACTATAAATGACTGTTACTACTAGTTAATAATGACTTTCACAGTAGCGACAAATTTTGTACAAATTTTATCAATTTCTTAACGACTGAATTTGAATTTTATTACTGAATTTAAATTAGGAGAGAAATTAAGAAAGTCTGACTAGAAATGACTATTACTACTAGTTACTAATGACTTTTACCGTAGTGTCAAATTTTTTAATCCACTTTTAATGACTAAATTTCTATTTTACTACTGATTTTAAATTAAGAGAAAAAATTTTGAAAAGTCTGACTATAAACTGACTTGTACTACTAGTTACTACTACTACTACTACTAAGAAACTCTGACTATAAATTACTGTTACTACTAGTTACTAATGACTTTTGCAGTAGTGACAAATTTTGTACTAATTTTATCAATTTCCTTATGATTGAATTTAAATTTTACTACTAATTTTAAATTAAGAGAGAAATTTTAAAAAGTCTGACTATAAATTGACTTGTACAACTAGTTACTAATCACTTTTACAGTAGTGACAAATTTTATCAATTTCGTAATGTCTGAATTTGAATCTTACTACTGATTTTAAATTAAGAGATTAATTGGAAAAGTCTGACTATAAATTACTGTTACTACTAGTTACTAATGACTTTTGCAGTAGTGACAAATTTTATCAATTTCTTAATGGCTGATTATAAATTAGGAGATAAATTCATAAAGTCTGACTATAAATTGATTTGTACTACTAATATCTATTTTTTAATTCTGAAAACGTTCCAACTAAAATTGTTTTTTTTTCATAAACAAATTTTTGTAGACAATTTTAAAAATTCGGCCTAAAGTAATATTAAATAGTTAGTTTACTACTTTCGTCTGACTGTAATTGACATAGACTACTTAAGAAAATTTACAAGAATGTCGAGTCGGACAAAACATGCACTTAAAATAATTTTTTATTTTTAAAATAACTAAAGTGAATAGAAATAATTTATTCTATAGTTAAAATTTAAAAAGTTAAAAAAAAAATTTTAATTTTATTCTATCGCTAACATTTTTAAAAAAAGTTGCAAACTCTAAAATTAAGAAAATGAAAAAAGTATGACTATAAACTGACATGTACTACTGATACGAATTTTAACTAATTTATACTACTATTGGCAAAGTTACGAAAGAATTTTTAAAACTCAGATAAATTGATTTATATTGCCTACACTTGGTAAAATTTCGAAAAATTAAATCTTGTCTGACCATAAATGACTTTTTCTACTGTACTTTACTGGTGTTAAAGTTAATACATTTTATGCACAAGTCTAATTAATTGTAAATACATATTTTTGTAATAAAAAAGTGGGAATAAAAAATTTCAAGGATTTTATGTCTTGTCTGACGAAAACCGTCTTTTACTACTGATTTTAAAGTAATACATTTATCAGAAGATATTGTGTCTGACTGAAACTTTCTTGTACTACTGATACTAAATTAATTATAATTAAAAGATACCCTGGCTGACTGTTACTGCCTTGTACTACTGATACTAAATTAATTCTAATTGAAATTTAGCAATATGCCCTGTCTGACTGATACTGACTTGTACTACTAATACTAAATTAATTTAAATTAAAGGATACTGTGTCCGTCTAAAACTTCCTTTTACTACTTGTGCGAGTGTTACAATTCTTAACTGTTCTGTCTAAATGAAATTTACTTTTCCAACTGGTAATAAAAAAAGATTTTAAAATGTTGTCTGATCCAAACTGACTTATACTACTAGTGTTAAATTTTCAAGAAATTTAAAGTTTAACCAATACTGACTTTTACTGCTAGACTCAAAGTTGCTATTATTGAAATTGTCTAATGTAATGAAATTTCCTTATTATTGATTAGCATTTAAAATTTATTTCCAATTCTCAAAGTATAAGAAACATTAAAAATTCAAAAAATATTATATAAATATATAATATAAATTTATAAATATAAATATAAATAGAAAATAAATATAAAGAAAATGCAAATATAATAAAAAACAAAAACAATAAAGCAAAAGTACAAATAAATACAATATGATTATAATTAATTAATTAATTAATTAATTAATTAATTAATTAATTAATACAAAATACTACAAAAAAAGAATGTAATTAAATACAAAATAAATATAATAATTTATAAAATATATAAAAATAATAAATAAATATTTCTTGAAAAAGAGATAATAAATAGGGCTTGAAAAAAAGACAATAATAACACATTATAAAAACCGTTTTCCACTCTTCATAAGACGCAGGTAAATTGTATTCTATATTCTACTGAAAACATTCTTTTTTCTTTCTCCCAAAGAAAAAAAAAGAAGGATAAAAGATGAAAATTCTTGAATGTAATAAGGTTTTAGCATATAAACTACATGTAAGAAAGTAAATGAATAAATCGAAAGAGCTTCGTATTCCACAGGATAAAAATGTGTTAGAAAGTGTCTTTGAATAGATTCCTCTTTTCCTTTTAGCCCCTTTGGAATAATAGAAGAATCGTTTTCTGTTACGTAAATTGGCTCAGAGCCATCAGAAGTGACTAGTTGAAAAAGAATTGCATTAAAGAAAAGACTTTTTCTTTTCAATAAAGATTTAACACCCTCTGTAAAAATTATTAGCTTTTCTTTAAAGAGCCATCAAATTCGACTTTGAAGAAATTCGATTACGTGAATCCCTTTAAATTCTAAAAAGAACTTACAAGAATATAATCTAAAGGTCATTTCTTCCATAGGTTGGGAAATTTTATTTCTTTAAATTTTATTTCTTTTTAAATTAAAGGAAAAAAATATTAACTGAAATAACTTTTTTCAGTTAGAAGAATCATTTTCCATTGTGGTTTTTATTTGATTTTTCTTCTATAATTTTTATTTTTTATATTTATATTTTATTTTAATTTCATTTAATTTTTTGATAACATTTTTTTGATAACATTTCTTGTGAATAATATTGTATTTGTATTAAAATATCAATTATTAATTTATTAATATTTAGTCATTATTATTACTTATTATTCTTTGTTGATTTCATCTGGAAGAATTGTTTTACAAAAATATTATTTACTCTCGTATTTTTTTCTGTTTTTTTTCTCTCTAAAAATAAAGTTTTTTCTCGTCTGGTAAATTTTGGAACAACTTGTTGTTGATGGTAAAGGCAAACTTTTAACTATTAAAATTACCAAAATGTAAATTTGTTTCTAGATTTGTAAAAATCCAGATTTTTTATGTCAATTCTGGTTAATTTAAAGTTTTTAATTTGAATTTTAAAATTAATTTGAATTTTCCAAAAAAAAATTGATTTTGAATATCACGGTCGGTAAAATGGAAAATCACGTAGCGGAAAAACTTCACGTAGCGACTCACGGTAGAGCTTTAACGAAGCTTTTTCGAAAGTTTAAAAGAGAGCTTCTTTACTGCAAGTCGGTACGTAGAATATTTTCTACCTTTCCTTCAATTTACTGCCCTTACCATTTGAAGTTATTTGCACCTTTTATCAACAATAGATAAAATGTTTGTCAAAAAATTTACCCAAAATTGATAAAAGTAATATTTTTGCGACAAAAATTTCTTTGCATAAAATATCAACTGCCAGTTTCTATATCCACATTACGAAAATTATAATAATTTTGGAATTTTCTAATTGTAGTGAAATTTATTTTAATATTAATCAGAAATAGTACTTTTTAAATATTTATTTTAAAAATTTTTTTAAATACTTAAATAACACTTATAAAGAAAAACAAAATACCCAGCAGTTTAAAAAAATCTTTGCAACTAAATACTTACAAATGATATGCAAAATAATTTAATATTTTTTAAATGTAATATATGGGCAATTCCACGCAAGATTTACCTATGACCTTGAAAATTCGGTTAAACATATTTTTTTCTCAATCTATATGGAAAAAAAAGAAATACGTGTTTTTTTATTTTTGTTTAATCGCCAAAATTTTCGAGTTATGAATTTTCGAAATTTTGGATTTGTAACTGTAGACATATTTTCAGTAGCTTATAAGTCTGAAAATATTAAGTATAGAAAAAACTTGTCAAGGAATGAAAGTTTTAGTTTTCTTTCAACTTTTAAGAAATGTAAAAAAAAAAAATTTTTTTAAATTTTTTTTTTATAAACAAATTAATTTTTTTTAACTTTGGACCCTTTTCTTTTTTCTTTTTTTTAAATTTATTTATACCTTATAATATACAGAAGATTTTCCAAAAAGTTTTGGAGTGGGCCGACGCGTTTAATGAGTTGTACAAAATTTTCAAAAATCACGTGCAAGGTGCTCGTGTTCTACGAAACGCCTCACAATGGAATTTTTTTACAATTTACTTCTCAAAAAATGTCTACAGACTAAAATTTTTAATCGATTCGAGTGTTTTTTGTTTTAAATAAAAGGAGAACAATTTCTGAACATATCCCTCCATGCAAACCTAAGAATCTTAAATTGTTTATAATTTTTTTTTAAATACAAAAAGTTAACAAATTAGTTGTGTAGTTTCCTTTAAAAATGAATGATTATTTTCTTATTTTGCTACTACACATGTCCTAAATCAGATTCAATTAATATAATATATGACCACCAGATAAATAGTAAAACATAAAATAATTTATCTAAACACTTATAAACAATATTAGTTAACAATTAATTCATTTTTAAAGGAAACTACACAACTAATTTGTTAACTTTTTGTATTTAAAAAAAATTATAAATAATTGAAGATTTTTAGGTTTGCATGGAGGGATATGTTCAGAAATTGTTCTCCTTTTATTTAAAACAAAAAACACTCGAATCGATTAAAAATTTTAGTCTGTAGACATTTTTTGAGAAGTAAATTGTAAAAAAATTCCATTGTGAGGCGTTTCGTAGAACACGAGCACCTTGCACGTGATTTTTGAAAATTTTGTACAACTCATTAAACGCGTCGGCCCACTCCAAAACTTTTTGGAAAATCTTCTGTATATTATAAGGTATAAATAAATTTAAAAAAAAGAAAAAAGAAAAGGGTCCAAAGTTAAAAAAAATTAATTTGTTTATAAAAAAAAAAAATTTTTTTAATAAAAAATTAAAAAAAATTTTTTTTTTTACATTTCTTAAAAGTTGAAAGAAAATTAAAACTTTCATTCCTTGACAAGTTTTTTCTATACTTAATATTTTCAGACTTATAAGCTACTGAAAATATGTCTACAGTTACAAATCCAAAATTTCGAAAATTCATAACTCGAAAATTTGGGCGATTAAACAAAAATAAAAAAACACGTATTTCTTTTTTTTCCATATAGATTAAGAAAAAAATATGTTTAACCGAATTTTCAAGGTCATAGGTAAATCTTGCGTGGAATTGCCCATATATTTTTTATTAAATATTTATTTTAACATTTATTTGCGTATTTATTTTTTAATTATATTAAATTATATTTGGTACATATTTACATAAATTTTTATTTTAAAAAAAAATATTAAATTTTATTAATTATGTAAATAGTTTATTCATTTAAACCAAATATCGAACACAAAAAATGATCAAAAATTATTTTTTTCAAAAAATATTATTCTAATATTTTGAGAAACGTTCTGAATTATTTGTAAATTATTAATAACAATCATATTATTACTGTTTTTTAGTTTCGAGGTTAATAGTAATAGTAAATTGTTAATCAGACTCGTTTGTATTAAATAGAAAGTAAAATACCGAAATACAAATAGTGAAATTAATAAGAGTACAAAATTAGTAGTATAGACAAGTTTTAGTCAGACATTTTAAATTAATAATAATAAATAAATATAAAAACTGTTAAAATTAGTAAACATAAACATAAATACATAAAATAAAAAAAATTGATTTTAAATTAAGAAGGAATTTTCTGTATTTAAAGTACTTAAGAATTAAAGAAAATCGTAATGTAAGTTAAATTTTTATATTAATTTAAATATAGTATTTTAACTTTAGATAAATGAAAATGAACAAATTTAATTATATGGTTGCTCTTTAAAGGTATTAATTTTCAAAATATATCAAATATTTATTTGCATACTTATTTTCTTTGTTTATTTTATATAAAATTCTTTTAAATATTGAATGTTTAAAATAAAAACAAATTAAGGAACAAAAACAACTTTTAATTCCGTAACTTAAAAATTAATTTTCAACAAACTGACAGTGAGACAATAAAATCAATAAACAATGTTTAAGAATAAGAAAGAATTATAATTCTTCTTTGTTTATAATAAGAAAAATTTAAACTTAAATTAAGAAGCAAATTTTTGTATTGAAAAAATACAATTTTTAATTACAATCAATTTTTCTCTCTCTATGCTATATAAAAAAATCTGAAGTAAAGAAAAAAAAATAAAACTAGTCTTGTACTTTCTCAGAATTGAAAAACAGTCGTCACTTGAGTGTTTGTCAATAAATCTTGTTTGGTGAGAAGAAAAAACCACCGTTCGATACATTGAATCATATATGTCATAAATCTCTGATAATATTTCTCGCAAGGAAAGGGAAGTAGATTTCTAGCAATTTTCTCGAATGAAGGAAAAGGATAGAGAAAAATAAAAAAACAGATAGAAAGAGAGAGAGTGAAGAAGAGAGAGAAAAGAGTGTTAAAAGTTGAAAGAAAAATAGAATACGATAAATCAAAATTGCATCCTTCAATATAATAATATGTGTAAAGCCTATTATTCCGTTTCAAATTCATAATGCAATAAATCATAGACGCGTCCGTTTGTATTAAGGGTAAATTGGCTGTGTTGTATTGCACGCACAACTCCCTGTCGTAATTAACGGCACTGTATATTCAGAGGATAATTACTATAATGTGTTCCAGAGTTGGACAAGGTCGTCCCTGGAGGCGTTACGGGGAACCCCAAGTACTCGGTCATTGGTCCGGCTGTCAGCGCTACCAGTAAGTAGAAAATTTAAATCATAATTGTTTCTAATTAACGCCCAACTGTTTTTCACTCCTTCGTCCAAAAAGTATCACCCAAGAAAAATTTCCCCCAACAAAACTTATTTTTTACAAAAAATATTTTTCTACCCTTTTTACAAATTTCATTAGTTACTTGCTAATAATTATAATTATTAATTATTAGTAATACTAATAATAATCCCCTCCACGAATAAGAGGGGAAAAAAAAGTAATTTCAACACGAAAGATTATTTACCTTCGAAGGAGAAAAAGACAAGAATTAAAAGCACTTAGTGTCAAAGTGCTTTGCAATTTGGATTGTATCCAAAATTATATATTGCGCTCAGCGAATATAACTTTGATAGGGAAGATAAAGTTTTAATTTATAATCTAATACGATTAATTGTTAGATAACAATTGTACTAAGATGGAGAAGTATACGTATATGTAGAGAGAGAGATGCAAGTGTAGTAAATAACGACTGAAAAAGGTGATTTTCAGTTTTCCTTAGTCAGAACTCCTCCAATTAGTTCAACAAGTTGTTAACAAAGTCGGTAACTGCAATGTGGCATTTTTAATTAGAAGCAGAAGAGTATCACGAACTGCTCTCAAGAGATGCACGTTTTGTTTTTTGTTTTTGTTTCTACAAGGCAGTATAATATATGAACATCATGCATAATGGAATATTAAAAAAAAATTGCGTTTCATATAATTTGTCAGGATTTTCATTTTGTCGCATCATAAAAACTTTTCTTATTAAAGAGTTGCAAAAAAAAGTTTTTAAATTGGTAATATGAATTTAACATATTCGTTTATGATTTTTTACTTTTTGCAACACAATTATATACGTATACTTGGGTGGGATAGAGACAAAATAAAAAATTTTTATTTAATTATTCATTTTTCGTAAGAAAATTTTTCTATTTTTGAAATAGAATATATTATTTTAATACATTTTTTGTATTTGAAAAGAAAACTCCATGAAACTGTCGCATATGTGATAGAAAGGAATTTATTTTATAACGACGAGAAATTTTCTGGGCTGACTAAAACGGACGTTTACTACTATATGGAATATTGAGAATTTGGAATGCCTGACCTAAAATTGATCTTTACTACTACAACTAAACCTTCGTCTGATTGGAACTTGGGTTTGTGGAACTGGAAATAAGTAAAAAAACTAACTCTAACATCAAAATTTACTAGCAATAACTAATAATAAAAGTAAAAGTCCACTGTAAGTAGTAAAAATACGTTTCGGTCAGACCAAAACTTAACTCACTTTTTTCAAATTTTTTTCCAAATAGTAGTAGTACAAGTCCTTTTAAGTCAGACATGCAAAATTTTTTCAATTCCATCAGTAAAATTTTCTTTTCAGCTCGATTCTCCTTTTTTCCTAACATATTCAAAACATTAGTTAGGAAAAACAAAAAATTAATTAGTTTTTATAGGTACACAGAAAATGTTACGAAAAAGAGATAAATTTTTAAAGAAACTTATTTTTTCAACCATTTTGAAATTAAATACAATAATTTCAATTCAAACAGTGGTGTGTTCAATAAAATTTGATTGTAAGGACTTTGGAAAATAAAACTAAAACTATATAAAATTCATGAGCAACTATACGAAAAAGAAACATGAAGGAGAATGTAGGAGGAAGAAAAAAAAAGTTCGTTTAGATTCTATTTATCGAGCGATTTTGTGCTCTTATTGCATGATAAGTTGGCAAAACCTGTTCACAGTCCAACGGCGACAGCATTACATTAGTTTTAGTAGAAATCGGATAGTTTCGAAGTTTGATGCCTTCTCCGATATTACTTTTCAACAGAATTTATTTTCGACCCCTTCCCCCGGGCCCCTCTTTTCAACCCTTCTCAACCCAGTACTACCACCACTACCACCACCTTTTTGCCTTTTTCTTGAAACCCTATATGGTATCTTATCTTACCGTGAGGCGTATAAAGTTTGCACTTGTCTATTTAGTTTTCTATGTTAAAGCAGAATACGGGTGATGACGCATCGAGCTAAAGTACTTACAAAGTTGAGACGTCGTAACGTTACGTTCATGTTAGATTTTCACTGGAGTTCCTTGAGACTCAAATTGCTTTTATACAGCCTCTTAGTCATATTAAATTGTCAACATTACTAAATATTAGTTTTCAAAATCTTGTGAGAGCATAGTCTCAATTTCCTTAAGTCGTAAACATATAATACTGTGTACGTATTGTTGGATTTTCATAAAGGGATTTATACATTTTTGTTGGAAAAAGAAAATTTAAGTAGAAAATGAAGATTTTGTCAGACAAAAAGCTTTAAGTAATTGTTGCTAGTAAAATCAGTATAGTGAGAGACAGTTATAGTCAGACAAATTAGAGTCTGATTTCTTTTTTTTTTTTTTTTTTTAATTTGACCGTTTTGTCTGACCATTTCTTTATTTTACTACTTAAATAGAAATCATCACTGATCTGTCTGACAGCATACTGTTTTCACTACTTAAAAAATATAAAATAGTGACGGAAAATAATGAAAAATAATGATTTTAATATTTTTAATTATAGTAGTTAACTTCTAGTTGAGTCAGACAAACCGATTAGTCAAATTACTGCTATTCATATCAGTAGTAAAAAACAATTGTAATCGGACGAATCAGTGACGATTTCTTTTTAAATAGTAAAATAGAGTTTCGATCAGATAATAAAAACTAAATAAATTTTGTTTGTAATATTATTATAACCAAAAGCACTTATAGTCAAACACTTTAATTATTCATCGCTTTTAATAGCAGTAGTAACAAACGTTTGTAGTCAGACAAAATAGACTCGATTCTATTTTAAGGAGTAAAATAGATGTTTAGTCAGACAAAACTTTCTAAATAATTAGCCTTTACTGCAAGTAGGAAAAATATTTTTCGTTTAGTTAAAAAAATTTCTCGATTTTCCAAAGTGTTTTTACTATCAATAGTACAATTTTTTAATCAGTTTTTCGTTGATTAGTTCCTAGTAGTTAATGTCAGTCACAGTAAGCCAAGGATATAAATAAAATGCAGCAGCAAACAGTAGTAAAAGTCCCTTCTAGTTAAACTTTGTTATTTATTACTGCAACTTCACATCAAGTAGTAAAAATCCCTTTTGGTCAGACACAAAAACTTTTCAATTCCATTATAGAAATTTATTAGGAACAGTAATAAAAACATCTATTTATAATTAATTTAGCATTATTAAATTTTCTTCATTTGAAATTATTTAATTTCCTGAATTTTAAATTATATAATCTTATTTTTTCGAAATAATATAATTCCATTCTTATGTGGAATTATTTGATTTTCTTCATTTAAAATTATTCAACTTTTTTAATTAAAATAATTTAATTTCAAAAGTGACATTTTCTGAAGGATTCTCTTTGTTCAGGAGAAAAAAGTCATGTAATATACATTTTTAATAATTAAAAAAAAGTAGAGATGCATTCTAAACAAAATATCAAATGCACTATCATGTATGCACAAGGGATGGATGTATTTCGATACACATATTATTTTAGCTAGAAATGTGCGCTCATAAAACCGTAAGTTAAACTCCAGTGTGTTAGTATTCAAAAAAAAGGAAAAAAATTGAGAAAAATGAAAAAAAAAAGTTTAAAATTTATGCTCCCCTGTTTTATATAATGTGGACTTCATTTTGATCCTACTTTATCAAGTATATGCTGGCGGAAAACACAAAGCACACAATACTTTTCTATCCAGGGCACCATAGCAGCTTGTTAGCGTCACAGAGTATACCCTCTCATCTTTGCTAAACTCTATAAACAAAGAAAATCCGATTTTATATCCACTGAATACGAAAAATAATACCAGAAAATTTTTTTTTTCTTAATGGATACATATATATAAATTTGTATGTGAATGAAATAATAACCTTTTACTTTCTAAAAAAAAAGTTAAAATGAATATGTCACGTTTTATGTAAATAAGTTTCTTTTCTTAATTATTCATATATTTTTTACAGTTGCTTAGACATATGAATTTTAATAATAAAACAGAATAATTAAGGAAAATCAATTAATAATATTAAGTGCTTATTAAAAATTGAAATAAAAACGTCCTGTTTTCGATGATTAATAAAACTGACAATTGAATTTGTCAAATTAATTTTTTATACATTAATATCATAAATTTAATTTCGATTTAATATTTCAATACACAAATAACTATTTAAGGGACATATTTAAAAGTTAAATAAGTATTGAATAATCATTTAACTTTAAATTTTAAAATGATTAATTAAAAATTAAAATAAAATTGTCCACTTTTCTATAATTCATACAAGTGTTAATTGCATTTGTCAATTTAATTTTTAATTACATAATTAAATTTCGTAATTTTATTATATAAATTAAATTTAAAATACACATAATTTTGTCATTTTTGTTCGTCAACTAATAATTTAACCTTAATAATTTATTTTTGTAATTTAAATAATTAATTTTATTTAATTCAGTTTTATTTAGATAATACAAATTTAATTACGTTAGATTTTTAAATTATAAGCTTATTTCTACAGTTTTTAACTTTATACTTTCGTTAATTAATTTTTTAATTTGCTTTCTAATTTAATTTCGCAACTTTATTTTATAATTTTATTTCCTATTATTTAATTTCATAATTATGTGTATAAATTATTATAAATTATTATTTAAATTATTTTATTTATATTTATTTATATTAAATTATATTTAATGAAGATTTATTTAATTTTAATTTGCAACTTGTTACATTTATTATAAGTTTATTTAAGAGAAAATTTTTTGCAATATTTTTAACGGTAGGAAATTAAAATTAAAAAATAATTAAATGTCAATTTTATAAACAAGTTGGTAAAACTCAATATTTGACAGAACAACTTGAACGAAAATTTAATTATTCGAAACCTTTTAAACATAAATAACATTTACTAAGCATATATATATATATATATATATATATATTTATTTATGTATACATATAGGTTTAATGAATGCAAATTGTTTCGCTGATCGAAACAATCACGGGTAATAAAACACGCACTCTCAATTGTAAAAACCTGTAAACATCCTTCTTTTATGGACTATTTTATCATTTAGTATTTATTGTCCATTGTGAAATGAATAAAAATAAATTATAATTTATTTTACGACGAGGACAATAGTATCGTTTGTGTTTATAATGTTTTTATAAAAAATAGTAAAATAACGATGAAAATTGAAGATTATAGAAGTTAACGTAATAAACTTGAAGAAGATATAGTTCCGGAAAGAAAATATGTTCACGTACTACACTCTGAATCACGACAGAGAACCTATTATGTCCTCTACTTTAAATTGAAGAGCTATTATCACGACAGAAACGCGTTATTTTGCATTAAATGTACCTCTAACTGTTCGGATGGGTTAAAAGTTACGATGATACGTAACAATGTAACGTGAATATACGTATATGTATATACAACTGTAAAATTGCACTTTTAACTCTCGCGGAAACCTTATAAAAAGTTCTGTGCAGAATAAATTTTATTTATTTTTTTTTTTTTTGTAATTGCATGAAAATGTATTATTAAGTCGAATTTTTTTTTCTTTCAATTTATGAACTTAGAAATTTATTTTATAACTAATGTGTCTGACTGTAAATTTCCTTTACTACTGAACAAACGTAATTCGAAAAATAATTGAATATTTCAAAAATAGTTTTTAATAAAACTAAAAAAACTTGTGAATAGATTTTTTTTAGTACTATTGCTGTTATGTTTTTAATAGTATTTGAAAGTTTTCGTGTCTGACCAAAAGGGATTTTTACTACTTAATGTGAAGTTGCAATAACATTTTTGATCAGACAAATCACTGTTGATAAATTTTGTTTTGGTAGTACAAGACCACTGTCAATTTAGCTTTTAGTAGTAAAATTAATAAACAGTCAGACATAATGAATTAATTGATTATTCATATTAATATCAGTAGAAGAAAACATTAATAGTCAGACCAACCAGAGGTTTTGAATATCAGTAGTAGAAATCATTTAGTGAGTGTAAATTTCTTTTTACCAGTTTTGCTAATAATAATAGTAGTAAAAATCACTTACTGTTAGACAATAGTAGATTTATTTTTATTTATTAAATTTTATATCAAAATAACTACTGATAATGCTAGCAACAATTATTATTAACGTTTTGTCCGACCAAATTTTCATTTTACTATTTAAAAATAAATCCACTCTTCTGTCTGACTATAAATAGTTTATTCTACTAATATTAGTAGCAATAATTATTCACAGCGATTTATCTGGGTAGATATGATTTTTTCTATTGAAAAACACTTTATTGTCAGACTATAAATATTTCTTATCACTGATATTAATGGCACTGAGTTTTAATTGTATTTTGTCTGGCTAAAATTTTCATTTACTGCTGGAAAATTAAGTTACATTATTTACTGCGTTATATCTGACTAAATTGTTCTCTTACTACTGATTTATTCTACATAAACCCTTCTGTAATTTCCCAAAATATTTTATCATTAAAATTAAATATTTCAATTAGCAATTAAATTTTCTTTCCATTCTTTGTTTAAAGTAATTTCACAAAAGTAAATCAACAAGAAAAATTGTCTGACAATAATTATTCTTCCAACCATACTATAATATCAAAAATGACTACACAAAAAAATTTAAATCCCCATATCGGATTAAAATTGACTTTTGGGGAAAAAGTATAACGAAGCAAAAGCAAACAAAAATGAATTAAAAAGAAAAAAAAAATTACGTTTGCTTGTTTTTGCAATAAATGGCTTTCATTTGTTGATTGCTTGCGCAGTGTACACAACATAATACACAATAGCAAACGTTAGGTGTATGTCAGCAAAAGAAAACCACTGGAAAAAAAGTCGTTTTCCTTTTTGGTGAATTGTCGTCGTTGAAGAAACGAATTGCCAGCTGCAGTGACCTTTTAGGAGCCAGTGGAAATCTAATAGACCACAAGCGAGGATGAGATATTGGCAGGGCCGGTTGTAGAGGCGTGTAAAACGTCGAAATTGCACAGTACAACATACAAACTATACAAGTGAACGTTGAAGAATTCGAGAAGAAGAAGAAGACGAACTCGAAATGCAACTATTCACATTTTTCTTATACGAACTACATACTTGCGTGTTCTACCCTTTTTACCCCCCCCCCTCCTCCTTCTACCCTTTTACCCCGCAAATATATAAAGAAAAAAACCAACCGAGTACAAAACTTTTCAAAAATCCTTTTTGACAGTTTCAAAACATTCTCTCTCCAAATATATTTGAATGGTAAAAAATAAAATTTACATGCATACAAAAATGCATGAAATTGAATTTTTCCCCTCTATAGACAGGAAATAAGAATTTATTTCCTAAAGTCATTTCCACTTTTCGAGTTTAATTTAAATTTCAATTCATCAATTTGTTTCATTTTATATAAATTTCTCACATATATTCATTTTTCCCTATTTAATTTTATCTCAAAAAATTTAAAATATAATAAAAATTCGAGAATATTGGAAAAATAACAATTAACAATAAAAAACGTTTTTCTTTTTTTTTATTATATCAGTGGATAAAATTGAACTAAAAATTTTTCAAATTGAATTCTGTGGCCTAAAGATTTTGTGATATACTTTATATGGATTCCAATATCGAGGAATTTGTAGCAATCAGCTTTTTAAAGGACCTCGATTTCATCCTTTTCATACTAACCTATTAAATTAATGGCTTTTGCAGCTTCTACGTCTTTCCCCGCTGTGAATTGAGAGAACTTTTCATTTTCCAACGTGAGAGAGAAAGAGAGAGGGGACATTCAATGAGATATGAATGCTTGGCAAGAAAAGAACATTTCCGGATTTATATTCTTAGAGGGTAGATCGCGAGATCAGACTTTAGGTACTTTTGATATTTAATAATATTGGTGACGAATGGCTGCACTCATTCAAATTTTTCCCCGAAAAAAGAAATTTCAATCTACTGATTACATTTTCTTGTTTTGTTTCATTTATTTCAATTATTTCAATTATTTCAATTATTTTACACGAAAAACAAATGAAATAGAAAGTCTAGGAAAAAATTGATCTAAAGTTAAAAATATTATTTAAATTAAAATTTAAATACTTAGTAAGTACTTTTTTATATTTAATTTTATTTCGTTTATTTAATTTATTTATTTATATGCTTTTATTGTATTCGTTTTTTATACTTTATTTCCTAATTTTTAATTCGTTCACTATTTTTTATTTAAGATTTTGCTTTATTTATTCATTTATTTATTTATTAAAAGTTGAAAATATACCTATTATTTCTTTTTTTATCAGAAAATTGAAATTTTTGGCACCAGTAAAAGTAGAATTGAATTACAGAAAAAGTAATCGATTTTGTTTTGTATTTTCTTTTCATTATTTTTTCGTTCTCTATTTAATCATTTTTATTTTATATGTTTAGTTCTCCTGATACAAATCAATTTTATTTAGTTATTTAGTTATTATTTATTTTTTGAGAAAAGAAAATTTATTTACGTTTCTTTTTTAGTAAAATACAAATTTTTATTATTATTCATCAAAAGAATTTGAGTAAATAAATAAATTATATGCTTGTAAATAATAAATAACTAAATAAATAAATAAAATTAAAATTATTAAATAAAATACAAAAAAAAGTAAAAGTAATTAAATAAAATAAAAATATGTTACGTCTGACCGAAAATATCTTTAACTACTGAAATGAAAATATCATAAATTGAAAAATTTTCTATAACGATTCCAAAATTGTTAAAAAATTTCCTAAAATCTTCGAGACCCTCGTTATGAATTTTACTAACTGCGATAACAAAATTATCAGTTACTAGAATTGACCGACTATAAATTTATTTTACTACTGCGAATCAAATAAATTTCGATCATATCTCATAGGTCAAAAAGCAAACGTAACCGCAAACATCAAAATCACCTCAAAAATTTTATTATATGCAATCAAACAAAATTCAGGTCACATTTTAGAGATCTAAAAATATTTGGAAAACAGTAAAAATTGCCAGACCAAAAGGTAGGTAAACTTTAAAAAAAATTGTAGTATGAGTTTGAAAAAAAATTTTCAGATTAAAAATACTTCATTTTTAAATTAACATAATTTTATAATTTTGTTAAAAATTCAGAGCTTGAAAAGCGAACAAAAGAAAAAACAATAAAAATTAGGTCAAAATTAAGAGTGTAGAAGAATATAATGATTATTATAATTAAAATATAAAAATTTGCAAAAAAATTCAAAAGAGAATTAATATTTATTATTTTTAGGATATTTTTTAATATTATGAAATTTATAATTAAAAACTTTTCAGAGAGATGTGAAAATTATTTCATACTCTTTTTTTTACATTTTCATTAAAACATGGAATTTTTTTTTTTTGCTGTGAAAATCAATAGTCTTAATCCGGCTTGAAGGGGTGTTAAATTTTCCACTCTTTCTATTTGAAAAGAAGTCTTCTTTTTTTTGGTTTTAGAAAAGAAGTTCTCTCTCTCCCTCTCTCTGTCTTTTTTTTTCTATAATTAATCCGATTTTCAACGAGAGCTGCAAGAGGACTTGTATGATATTAAATTGATAATAAATTGAGCCGTAGAGGTTTATTGATTTAGTTTTAGAGTTCAAAGGGCTCTCTCTACATCTTTAGTTTCTTCTTTGATACTCATCTCGTCTTTCAAGGAACACCTCTATAAATTGAAAATAAGTAAAGAGTTTATGTATCTCCCTTCTTTTGAATCCTCTTTCTCTCTTTTCACCCTTTCTCTCTTCATCTCTCTCACTCTCCTTCTTTCTATTTCTTTTTCGCTTTCTCTTTTTTACCTTCTCGCTCCTTCTTTATTGAACTATTCCGATTGATGTTACTTGCTACAATTTTTTTTAATATTACATTACCAATGATTATTTCATAGTTCCGCAGTCTGCAAAATATATGCAACTTTTGCTGCGCACTGCGGTCTTTTATAGGGGATGAAGGGGGGTCTAACGTACCTTGTGGTTTTACAAATTTTTTTTTTCTTTTCCCCACTAGTTCCATTCACATTGAAAATGAATGTCGGAAAATGTAGAAATGAAAACGAAATGAAATTTTACGTGAAATAAGTCGAAATACTTATTTTTTTTGATTTTTAAAATTTTCTCTTCTTATTTTATTGAAATTATTTGCAATTTTAAAAAAAAATTCTATTTTTATTTTCCTTTTTAATCAACTCGCTTTTTTGTTAACAGAAGTATTAGTCAATTTAAGGTAAGTGCTATGAATAGATTCCATTAAATTTCATCACAAGTGAATGTTTATCAATCTTTAATGAATTTTTAAAAGTTTACCGAATTTTTATCGTAAAAAGTAGATTAAAAAATAATAAAAATTAAAAGAATTTTGTTAAAATGAAAATTTTAATGGACTGGGAATTTTAAATTTTATGAGTAAGGTAAAAAATAATTTTTTTAACTAGATAATCTAAATGAAAAAAAAATTCTAGTTTGATATATAAAATTGATTAAAAGAGATTATTTTCAGAAGAACGAAATTTAAAAAGTTTATGAATGAAATATGTCTGAAAATGATTTCAATAAATAAGAAATTATTTTATTTAGAACACTAATTTTATTATTTGTTTTCCAGTGAAACTAATCTTAATGAATAATAAAATATCGTATTTTAATTAATAAGATTAATATGATTAATAAGATTATTAACATTAAAAATTGTTATAATAATAATAGTAATTATTAAAAACTAATTATATTCATAATAATAAAACTATCTGCTAAGAAATTTAATACAAAAAGTTTACCAATAGAATATTTTTAAAAACGAGAGATGTGATTTTTCAAATGATTTATTTATTTTTATTAATTATGTATCTTTTATTGTGTATACATAAAATATATATTATATGTTATTACCTCCGTTTTAAAAATAAATATTGTAAATGAATATATTTTCAAGTAATAATAAAATGTTTTGTTCTCATTTTCTTTCCATATATATTTGTGATTCGTGCAATTATAATTTATAATCACAAACATATATAGAAATAAACTGAGAACAAGATATTTTATTATTACTTAAAAATATTTTCATTTACAATATTTATTTTTAAAACGGAGATAATAACATATAATATATATTTTATGTATACACAATAAAAGATACATAATTAATAGAAATAAATAAATCATTTGAAAAATCACATCTCTCGTTTTTAAAAATATTCTATTGGTAAACTTTTTGTATTAAATTTATTTGTATATATAGTTTTATTATTATGAATATTATTAGTTTTTGATAATTACTTTTATTATAAATTTTATTATTATATCAAAATTAATATCTTGTTCTACTTACATAATAATATTTCTCACAATATGTATTACAAAGGATAAAATTTGTACTTTAATATTGTATAAATTATTATAGAATAAAATGTGATGTACATAGTATACAACAAATTTTCTCAAAATACAACAATTTGTATTTAAATAAAACGAAACTTGCTTCAATTCTAAATAGACAATTTATTTGTCTGCGTGTTGATAAGTAATAATAATAATAATTTTGGGAGAAATATCTCGAGGAGAAAAGCGTGTTACAATCGCATGCTTATCGTACGTGTTATATAGGTGACATTAGTAGAGTTTCGTCAGCACAAATGTTAATGTGCATTCACTCTATTTCCATTATTACTGTTTAATGTACGATTAATTCAATTAAGTACAAGCTTCATTGTTAAAGTAAATGTTTGCGTTTAATTCGTTATGTTCCTAAAACTATATATATATATATATATATACCTATATTGTACATATATTGGTTTATTTTTATTTCTTTTCTCATTTATATAAAGAATTTTACTCTGATTAAACAAAATTTAACAATGGTGAATTGTTGTTCTTTGTAACAACAAGTATTGTTCTTGAATCTCCGTAACTAACTCCTCAATCTTGGGGATTAGACTTTATGTCAAGGAATTTAGCCACATTCTCCAAGTCGACCATTTCTCATTCATTTAATTCACGTGATATGTCTTTGAGGGGGAAAAGTTTCACTTCGAAATCAGTCTTCTCCATAATCCTCTTGGATAAAAATTAGGAAATTGAAATTCAGATAAGAGAAAATTTTGTAAAATAAAAATTTTTGGTGTGAGATTTTTCTTTATTTACGAAAATGAAACATGAAGAAAAATTAGTTTTATTAAAAACAATTCTCTACAAAAAATCTGGAGTGACTTAGTTTTAAGTAAGAGACTCTTTATTAGTGGAAAAAATAGGTTTTAATTAGAAAAATTTATCAACGTTTATGAACTTTTAGTATGTTTATCCTAAAAGTTCAAAGACGTCTAACAATAAAATGCGTATAAATTTTATAAAAGCAATACAAGTAGTTTATATTCTCAAATTTTAGTAGAACTTTTGTTTTGTCCTGAAACGGGAAAAAAGATGTCAGTGAACGTTATTTTTTTTTCCTCTACTATATACGAATTCAACAGTTCTTTTAAGAGATCATTTTTAATGGTCGTTAAAACACGGGAAATTACTAAGCTACAATTTAATGTCCCTCGTCAAAAAAAAAGAAAGAAAAAAAAGAAAAGTTAAAAGGAACTGTAAAAACAATTGTAAAATTTACGTCTTTTCGTAAAAGTATTTGAAACATTTCTTTGAAAACACTTTCGATCGAAACAAAATGTTATAGAACTATTTCTATGAAAAGCAAATACACTCAGGAATAAGTTTGTTTCAAAGTAAATTAGGATAAAAGGGACAGAGTACAGTAAAATGAAAAACAATATATTCTGAAATTGTGATTTTAGGAAGCAATTTTCGAATATATGGATAGAACTTTATTTTTTTAGTTCAAATATTTTTTTTTCAATTAAAAAAGGAGTAAATGTTTCGATTCATGCTAAACATAGGTATATTAAACAGTTTTTATTTTTTCATATCAACATTAGTAGTACCAGTCGACTTTAGTCAGACAAAATATTATTAATAGTAAACTTGACACTCGTACAAATAATAATAGTAAAAATAATATTAATAATAGTAATAATTATAATAATAATAATAATAATAATAATAATAGTAATAATAATTACAACAATAATTATAATAATTATTATAGTAAAAACTATAAGCAGTAGTAGAAAAATTTTTTAGTCAGACAATATCGTTCAAAAGATAGAATTTATTGCGAGAATAGAAACCTCATGGAAAAAATTATTTTATAGGAGAAAAAATTCAGACAATGAACTTAAAATACAATTTTTAGAATACTAATTATTTTCCAATAGTACACAATTGTTATAGTCAGACAGAACAAATTTTTTCTTCTACACGTTTGGTATATGTGAAAAAAGAGCAACTTTAATCAGATACGGTTTAAAATATGTTGCAGCTTAAAGGTGAAGGTAGTAAAGATCCATTTTAATCAGACTAGATTTTTATTTCTTGTTTACTTTTAGTATCAGTAGAAAAAAAATCGTTAAGCTAAGATACAATAGTTTTACATACGTTGTATTTTGTAGTATCAGTAGAAACACAGGAAAATAAATGACATTTTTAAATCGATACTCTAAGTAGAAAAAGGCTGTTTTAGTCAGGCAAAATTAAAAAAATAGAAAGAACAATATTTAAACACTCTTGAAAATCCAATTTTCCTATTATTAGTAGTAAAAGAAACATACTAGTTAAAATACTATTATTATTATTAAAATACTAGTTAACTATACACTTTTGACATTAGTGGAAAAAGCCGTTTAAAGTCAGCCGGAGAGTCTTCAAAATCCTCCTATTTTTATCAGTAGTAAACGACTGTTTTAGTCAGACGGGAGCTTTATTTCTTATACCTTTCGTATCTGTACAAAAAATCCGTTTAACTCAGACAGTGAGCTTTAAACTTTTTTCTAGACTTACCAGTAGTAAAGAGCCGTTTTAGTCAGACAAATCGGCTTTCAATCTTCTACTTCTTGGAAACAGTAGTAGAGAAAATTTTTTTAAGTTGTATTACTCACTAAATTTAAATATAAAGTCGTTAAGAGTTTATAAATCTGTCAAGATTAGTAGTAAGAGTCCGTTTCAGTCAGACAGTGAGTTTTTGCCACTTTAGCGTCAGTAGAATGACCAATTTAAGCCAGACACGACGGCTTAATCACTTGTACTTAGGGAATCAGTAGAAGAAGCGTATGTTTAGTCAGACATTTGTGAATCTGATATTATTTCTATTTTTCTCGCTGATGGTGATTTATATAAACGGTCTTAGTATATTATAATTATTTTTAATATAATTTTTATTATTATTTTCGTTATTATTAGTATTAGTAGAAATACCAGTACCGTTTAAATAATTAATTAAAGGCGTTTATTGAATAATTAATAAATGAAATTATGGTCGTAAAAGTGAAAGTTTTATTTAAAGGTCAATACAGCAAGGAGGAAACATAAACAACTGCTTGTTCATTTTATGCTAATGCTAATGTTTGTGTTTGCACGTAAACTCAAAAGAAACCCAAGAGGTGCGCACAGCGCGTGAGGCAGCACATGCAAGCCCATTTATTTTTATGCCCCTTATTTTTCATTCTTAGCAAAAGCAGAATTTAAATAGCTTTAACTTTTCTACTTAAGGAAGCGCTATTTCTATTAGAGCCCGAGGTAAAAGAAACTTAACGCTGCAAACATTATTTTATATAATAAAATAATATTAAAATACGTCACTTGAATACAAAAAAGTAAACTTTTGTCATTTAATATAATTTCCTTCTTGGCACAAAGAAAACATTTTGTTTATTTTAATTCCTAATTTTTTATTTCCTTTTCTTAAATTTTTATTTTCTCTCAATAAATTTTGAAAATCACAAAGGATACAAAAAATAAGTGATATAAATTTTTAGAAATTGTTTTTTTATTTCTATAACAGAACAGTAGTCGATACAATTGAGGACTGATTAGAGTTACGTAGATTATTCAAAGGTTTGTTTCGATACTATCCTAACAAGAGGAAGAGAATGTTGAAGGAATTTAATCAACCTTCCACATTCGCTTGTTAGTAGGGGTCCTATTGTAGCTTTCAAGCACGTATATATCAATTTTCTAAAATTAGGATCCTTTGCTATTTTCTCTAACGGTATTTTTGTTATTTCATTATTTCATTCCAAAACAATTATAATTTTATTAGAAACGAAATTCAATTTTCTTAGAATATTACAAATTTAATAATTCTTAACTGCAAGTGTTTACTTTATTTTTTTTAAATTTTTACTTCTTATTTTTCTTCTGGTCAAAAGATAGAATTCTTTTAATAGTTGTGTGTCACTTGTTGAATTTTTATATAATACCAAAAAAATAAAAATTGATAGACGTATATATACTTAATATATGCATATATAAAATTAAAGATAACATTCAGTAAAAGGGTTCTAATTTTCCAATAAAAATTATTCATTAGAGCAGATTCCAATTTTAACGTATGAAAGGCATGTGCCAATAATATTTGAAATTTTAATTAACTGATGTGTTGAAGAAAATTTAGTCAGTTAAATATTTATAGAGAAAATTTCGTTTTAGTACATAGTAGAAAAAGAAAATGTTAAAATTTCATTATACGAGAAAACTTATAATTAAACTTGATCCTCGAATTGATCATTTGTTTAAATTTAATTTGCTAAAACTCTATTTTTATTTTTTCGAAATTAAATAAGAAGAAATTTTTCTAAAAATGAAGTATCACAAAAAAAGCTCAAGAATAACATTATCGTTTAGTATAATTTTAGAATAAGTAAAATTACTTTTATATTCAGTGTGAAAAAATTTAATAAAAGCACAGTAAAACGTAAGGTGTTAAAATAAAACAAGAATGGATTAAAATAGTCTGCAACAGTTTAATCCCTCTAGTATTAAATTAACACCAGAAAGAATTAAAATAATCTATTTTGGTGTTATTTTTAACTATGAATGAAATTTTACTTTTTAAATAAAATACCAAAGTCAACGATTTGTAAAAATTCAACGAATTCAGCTTCTCCAGGAAAAATAGTAAGTTAGTAAGTCATAGCTACTAACTTAGTTACTAACTTACTAACTAACTTAGTAACATAGTTACTAAATTCAATTGTGTTAAAAAATTTTAAAGAATTCTCGTCAAAATTTCAATTCTCTATATAAATAATAAAATTCTTCTCTGATATTCAATTATTTTACAAAATTTTAATCAAATTCTTGTCTAAATTTCAATTATTTTCAAAAGTTTTCTAAAATTTAATAATTTTCAATATCTACTATTTCAATAAAAATTTCCAAAAGAATTCCATTATTAAAGAAAATTTGAATAAAATTCTACGTAAACATTCAATTATTTTCATAAATAATAAAATTTTTTACAGGAATTCAATTATTTACAAATTTTTTTATAAATTTCTTCGCAATAATTCAATTATTTTTATAAATAATAACATTTTTACAGGGATTTAATTATTTTTATAAATAATAAAATTCTTTTAGGAATTCAATTATTTTCATAAATAATAAAACTCATTGCAGAATTTCAATTATTTTTAATGCAATTTTAATCGAATTCCTCGAAAAATGTAATTATTCTTAAAAAATTTATGAAAATGCGTCCAAAGAATTTAATGTTTTAAAAAATTTGTTGATACCATTTTTTATGAGAATTTAATTTCAAGAAACATGAAATAATTATAAATTATTTATTGTTGTATTTCAATAATTGAATTCTCGTAGAATTTATTAATAAAAATGGTTTTAAAAATGAATTTCAGTTAACATTTTAGATTATAATTAAATATTAAAAGCATTATAACGTGGATTTTTAGAAATAATTAAATTTTGAAGAAGTTTCAAACTAAAATCATTAAAATTCTTAATTTTTCATATTTTTCACAAAAAATTCTGTAGAATTAATTCTTTTTAAAAGTTTAATAGGATTTTTATTGAAATTATTTCAAGTTTTTATTATTCAATATATATTTAATTGCAGAATTTTCGAATAATTGAAATTTTGTAAAATTGAATTGTAATCGAATAAATTTGAAAATTCTCAAAAAACTTTTTTAAAAATTATTAAAAATAATTGATTTATTGAAGAATATTAGTTAAAAACACTAGAAAAAAATTTAATTTTAGAGAATAGTTACAAATTATTGCAGAAATTCAATTATTTCCAAGAGTAATAAAATTCTTCTTAGGGATTGAATTATTTTTACTAATAATAAAACTCATTGTAGCGTTTCAATTATTTTTCATATTTAATTATAATTGAATTCCTTGAAAAAAGTAATTATGTTCATGCAAGTTTTAATAAAATTCGACAAAAGAATTCAATTATTTAAAAATTTGTTAATAAAATTCTTTATGAGAATTGAATTTTGAGAAATATTCAATTATTCAATAAATTATTAGCGTTTGTATTTAAATAATTAAATTATTGTAGAATTTTCTGATAAAAATTGATTTTCATTTCAAAAAAATAAATTTCAGTTAAAATTTTAGATTATAATTAAATAGTAAAAGCAATATAGCGTGGATTTTTAGAAATAATTGAATTTTGAAATTAATTTCTTTGAAAAAGTTTAATTGAATTTTCTTTTATATTATTTAAAGTTTTTATTTTCTAATATGCATTTAATTAAAGAATTTAGGAATAATTGAAATTTCGTAAAATTGAATATTGTAAACAAATGGATTTGAAAATTGCCAAAGAACTTTTTCGAAAATTATTAAGAATAATTGATATAAAGTAAAATTGTAGTTAAAAATTTTTGAAAATAATAATTGAAATGAAATAATGAAAATAATTTTAAAGAAGTATAATATTCTTATAATATAAAATAATGATTTTATTACTTGGTCATCTTTAATTATTATAAAATATGAAGAAATCGATGACTTCGAGTCGAAGACTCGGAGTTATCGATATCTTCATGTTTTATAGTTATAAAAAAATTTAATGAACTAAAATTTCATTCATTGTAAAAAATAACACCAAAATTGATTATTTTAATCTTTTTTGGTGTTAATTTAATCTGCAACACTTTTTAATACCTCACGATTTACTGTGTAGTCAAAGAAGGACAAGTTTTTTTTGGTTAACTTCAGGCATACAGGGAAAATAGTAAATATAAATAAATATAATCGTAGAAAATAGAAAGGATACTAATTTTTATTCTATTCGAATTTTCTCGAGACAAAATTTATTTTATATCATCACGAGGCGGAAAATCTTGTGTGTTGAAAAAGAAAAATTTCCCTCCTATCTCCGCACACATGTGAGACGCGCAAAGTTTGCGAGTAAATTTCCAAGTTTACCACGTTAAAGGGGCACCTGGATCGTTTTTATATTTTCTCCATAAAAATTCATCGAGCGGTTTATGTGCGTACTTTGCACAATTCTGTATAGCGAGATCATTTCGTTTTCGTGGTCGCAGAATTGGGTAATACACTCGCACGTGCGCAACCACCTTATGTATATATATATAGAGTGTATCCCCTTTCTTCCACCCCCCATTCCCTTCTTCTCGAAAGTAGAAACTTTAAAAGCAGTGCCTGGTTATAGTGTGATATATATGTATATATGTGTGGTGCAGCAACTCCACAGTAAATGAGGAGTCATAATTTTCACTCGGGCGACATGTCGCGCCGCCATGACCTATAATCCCTCCCCCTCCCCTCCTCTTTCCCCCTGGAGGAAAACCCCTTTTCGCCATTTACCATCCACGAAACTGGTGCTTTACTTTGGTGTCCTTTCTTCTTTAACATCATCATCTTTTTACTCTTAAAAATCTTTTTCCTAGTTTTCTCCCTTTTCTTCTCCTTTTTCTCCCCCCTCATTCATTCCTTTCGTCGTTGCCCCTCCCCCCCCCCGAGACCCTTTCACCGCACTGACAACAATGTTTCTCTCTCTCTCTACGCATATACTTCCTGCCCACTAGGTATATTTGCTAACCAAAGAATGAACACATACATCATGTGTTCATCGGATGACTCGTACTACACTCTCTCTCTCTCTACACGCTTCTCTTAATGCCATGGAATTTCTACTTCCTGTGAAATTTACAACCTTCCGCTCTTCTTCCCTTTTGCGCTTTATTATGCTTATCATCACCTTCAACAACGTAAAGTGATTAATTTCGAGATCTCATCTTTTTCAAGGTTAGAAACAAGAAAGAGAGTATAAGAAGAAAATGAAAGAAAACGACGAATTTTTTTTTCTTTCAAAGAAATAAAATACCGTCGCTCTTTTGTGGACACGAGGTTTTCAGGGAAAACCAGGAAATGATAGAGAATTTTTTTCGACCGGGAAAAACTGGGAAATAACAGTGAATTTTGATCTTGACAGGGATTTTTGAAATTTTTTTTTCAAACACTGATTATTTTGTGAAAAAAAAATAGAAATATTTTATTTTAAGACTTCTTAATAATTAGATTTCATTAAAAAAGATTGAATGATCTTCTGTAAAATTGTTTTATTTTGTCAGTGAATTTTATGAAAAGTATACTATAAAAATATTCAATTTCTAGAATTTATGAGAAAATTATGAATTTTGTTGTCCAACGTAACAGACTTAATAAAAGAAAATATTTAATTTATTTTAAATTCTTTCTGTTTCTAACAATAATTAAACAAAATATAATTTTTTAATTAAATTCGTCGAAAAAATTTGAAAGAGAACAAATTTTACATCCTATAAAATAGTGGAAAATAGATCAATTTAGAATATTTTTTTTTGCAATAATATTATAAAAAAAATATTATAAAAATAAATAAATCAAATATTATAAAATTTGAATTAATAAAAATTTGAACTAATTAGAACAAAAGTGATACGAAATTTATAAAAATTAATTTTTAAATAATAAATAAAGTAAATAAAAATTAATAAAATTTCTTTTCTTAGAAAATAAATTTTTAAAGAACCGTATTTTGCATCAATATCAATTCGTTTTTTCACAATTATTCATAAGCAACTTTTTCTATATTTTAGAATGTTAAATTAATATTACTAATGTTATAATATAGATTGAATTTTAAAAAGATTCAAATTGATGTCTGAGAAAAGTTGAATTGAAAAAGATTTTAATTAAAAATTCAGAATAAGTTACTTTTTTAAAACATTTATTTCGCATTCTTTAATCATCTAATTCGCTTGAATATAGTCTCATGAGTGTTTTTATGATCGCTGATTACGAATTTGGAACATTTTAAATTTCAAAATGGCGAATCCAATATGGCGACTAAGTTTTACAAAAAAATCTAATTTTTTGAAATCTTTCTCATAATACCTCTCTTAAACTTTTGGTTAACATATGTCAAATTTCATTACAATGGTAAATGAACAAAACTATAAATCAAAAATAAAAAAATTCTGACATCCTTTTTTGTTTGTCTTACGATTATTTTTGCAAGACAAATACATTTTGTTGGTGTGTAGAACCCTCTGTTTTTGTGCGACTATAACTCGCTGAAGTCCGATTTTTTCTATTTTTCCATTTTCCAAATACAAAAGTAAATTTTTTAAACCTTCTGTATACACGAAATTTCGAAATAAAAAATTTAATCCCTTTAAATTAAACTAAATTGAAAAATAAATGCTTTTAACGCCATATGGTGTGAATGTAGGGAAAATATTTAATGCATCAATAAAACAAATGTTGTTTTTTTTCAAGAGATAAATATTTTTGTATATTTATTTATTTTTTGTTTCGGTAATAATTGTATTTTTTTCATATTTCACAAAAGATTAAATTTAATGTTTTTAAATTGTAGAAAAATTTTTGAAATCGCATTTTTAACAAAAATCCCTTCACAATTTTTCTCCACACTGTTTTCTGTATTAAAATCATGAAAATGTAATATTGAATATTTTAAATATAAAGTATAGATATCTGTTAAAAATTGAATAATTGATTAATTTAAATTCTTGTTAGCTTTATAGTTGAAGAATATTTCCTTCAATTATAAACATTGCTTTTATTAGGATTTATGTAGGTAATTAAATCTCGTGATGTAAGACAAAATTTTTATTGTGAAAGGAGATTTTGCAATTTTCATTATTTGATTTTTTCATGTATAAATAAAAAGTGAGAAGCAAAAGCAGAAGAAGATTTACAATTTTTGATTGAATAATTAATAATTCTATTGGATCCCTGTTGGAAACACAAATATTCGTTTATTATTGAGAAAATAAAATAAGAAAGTAGTACGAATATACTCTTAACTTATTCATCTCAAGTTACGAAAACTTATTGATAAACTTCCTATTTCTTACTATTCAGGTCATGGAATGAAGAAAATTGTGGAAATATTTTCTTTTTATTTTCTTTTTATTTTTTTAATTTTTATTTTTACTTTTAATATTTAATCTTTAACATTTTTCTTAATTATTTTTAATTACTTTATTCAATTACTATCAATAATTTGTTTATCTGCATGTTAATAGTAACAGTAGTAGAAAGCTTTATAGGCAGAAAAATCAGTTACGATTAGTTTTTTAAGTAGTTAAATAGTTTTTAGTCAGACGAAATGCTATTAATAATTATTGATATGAATATCAGTAGTAAACAAATTCTTAGTCAGACAAACCAGAGTTGACTTTAATTTAAGTATAGTCAAATACAAGTTTAGTCATACGAAACACTGTAAATAATGGTCACTAAAAATAATATTAGTGAAATAAATTTTAAGTCCGATAATTCATTTCATATTACTTTTTGAGTAGTTAATAACATTTTTGGTCAGACAAAACGCTGTTGATAAATTGATTATTGTCAGTAGTACAAAACCACTGTCGATTTCTTTTTAAGGAGTAAAAATAATATATAGCCAGACAGAATGGTTTAATTAACTATTCATATCAATATCAGTAGTAGAAACCAATTATAGTCAGACATACCAAAGTCGATTTCAATCTAAGTAGTAAACTACAAATTTAGTCAGACAAAGCGCTCTGGATAATTGCCGCTAATAATATGGGTAGTGAAAGACAATTATATTGAGACAAAACTAGTTTCCAGAATTTTGTATCTTTATTTATATTTTGTATAAATTATATATTTATATAATTTATATATTACTTATTTAATTATTTATTCATTAACCATTTGTTCATTAACCTTTTTTTCTAATCATACAAATTGCAATTTGATAGTAAATTGTGAAAGCAATACTGTTACATAAAATACGATTTTAAACTTATTAAATCCGGACCCGATATTGTCGATAAGAATTTGTTCAATATTCAACCAAATCGGCAGCGTTGACAATTTCCCAACAGTGGGGGGGGGGGTGTATTGCATATTTATACAAGTGAAGGTACTTAGTGTTAAAGCTGACGTAATATTGGTCTAGATAAATTCTCAGAATTTCTGGATGACAAAGCCATTTCAAATTTACAATTCAATCCGTTTCACTGAACATTGGCCTCGTTTATATCTATATATACATCTTCCTGATTATCAAGACATCACTCTTGTCTCTGGGTTATTTCACGATGATAATTCCCTCCATAATATTACACCCACAAGTAAGAATAATTTTAAAAAAATTATAATATTCTTTTAGTCAATGAAATCAGTTGCGATTTGTTTCTAAGTAGAATAAGATTTTTGTCCAATTCTTCTTTTCAGAATAAAAAAAGTTTTGAAAAAAGAAAAATTTTCCAAAGTGATAAATTTTACACACTTGACAATTTTTAAGAATAAAAAAAGGAGAAGAGAAAATATACTGTATTTTAAAAAGTTGTCGAAACAAAAAAAAAATGCGAAATCTATTTAAGGAACGAAATTAATTTTACAAGTTTTGCTGAGATTTAATATTTTACCAGCCATTCATCATTGAACACATTAAGAATGATCAGTTGCTGCTTTTTCCAACTATAAATGGATGCCAAAGAAACTGGGATAGCGTTTAAGGAATTTCAAATAAATGGCACTGCGTCAAATTTTTGAAATAACCATTGCCACAATGCTTTTTGAGTTTATTAGGAAAAAAACCTTAAGAATATTTTTAAAAAGAACAATAAATAACGATTTTCAAAAAGAACAATAAACAATAATTTTTAAAAAGAACAATAAATAACCATTTTTAAAAAAATCTTAAAAGGTTTTAAAAAAACTTTTCAAAAAATATCCTAAAATGATTTCCAAAAACTTTACAAGTAAATTTTGAAATATTTTCCAAAAATCACATTTTTAATGCAAATAAGATTTATTTATTTAGCGACAGTAATACTCAACAATTATTCTATCGAATGTTTGATATTAGTGATTAATATTTTTCTGCGACATAAGAACAAAGTTAATTGTGAAATTACGTTTTTCTTCGCAATATTATATTTTATGATTTCATTAGCTGATTTCGTTATGCAATTCGTGTGAATAAATACATTAAATTTTAAACGATACCGAAACACCTGTGCCATTTTCAGACCCTTCCAAAGCGTCACGTTAAATTACATCGCATTAAAACCTCTCTCCAAAGAGAAATGTAATATTTGAACGGCTGGGCAGAGTAAGGAAAAGAGTAATGGATTTTAAGATTTTCGTAATAGCATCTCAGATTCGCCGCGTTATTGTTTCAAAATGACCTTACGTATACCAATTCTATCCCGGCAAAATAAAATAATTCAATTTTGCAAATTGTTTTTTTTTCATTTAATTTTCTTTAAATCAAAATTAACATAAATTGTCATTTTTCTCATATAAATTTATTGGAACAATAAAAAATTGAATTTGCTAAACCAATAGTGATAATCCATTAAATAAATATCGTAGGCTTTATTATTTTATATTAAGTTAAAGTTTTTGACAGTAAATTAAATATTAATTAATATTAGTTTAAAATTAAATGGTGGATTTCGAAAAGGGCTTATCTATGAAAACCATAATTATTTTCACTATCAATTGTTCTGTGAAAATGACTCTGATGGTTTTCAGAGTTGAGCCCTTTTAGAAATTCACGATTCAATTAAAAGTAATTATACTACATTATTATATTAATGTATAATTGAAAGTAATTATCTTATATTGTTATATTATAATTCTAGGAATATAAATAGTAATATTGTTAATGGCAATATTTTACATTAAAGAATTTTGAATATTACTAAGTGAATTTAATAATTTAATTTATTGTAATTAGCATCAGTGGAATAATCCATTAAGAGTCCGATAAAACAGAGTAGAATTCAGATAAAATGCTTTAATTAATTATTACTATTAATATTATTGATTATTATATTTAGTATTATTATCAGTAGAGAAGAAATTTGTAGTCAGACAAATCAGTAACAACTAGTTTTTACGTAGAAATCTAGAAATATGATTTTCTTCAGATAAAATATTTTTAATAATTTTAGCTCTTAATGTCAGTAGTAGAAGACACTTTCACTCACAATCAGACATATTACTGTCGATATCTTTTAAGTAGTAAAAAGAAGGTTCAGTCAGACAAAATGATTAAATTAATTATTACTATTAATATTATTGATTATTATATTATTATTATCAGTAGTAGAGAACATTTATAGTCAAACAAATCAGAGTTAACTTTATTTTAAGTAGTAAAATACTTTTTTAGTCATCCAAAACACTCTAAATAGTTGTTACTAAAAATAATAATGGTGAAATAATATTAAAGTCGGATAATTCATTTACGATTACTTTTTAAGTAGTTAATAACATTCTTGGTCAGACAATAAGCTGTTGATAAATTTATTATGAATGTCAGTAGTACAAGACCACTACTATTTTTTAAGTAGTAAAAATAATGCTCCGCCAGACAGAATGATATAATAATTAATTTTTCATTTTAATATCAGTAGTAGAAATCATTTATAGTCAGACAAACTGGAATTGATTTCAATTTAAGTAGTAACTTACAAATTTAGTCAGACGAAAAACTTTAAGTAATTGTAACTAATAATAATGTCAGTGAAAGAAATTTAAAGTTGGATAATTTATTTTCGATTACTTGTTAAGTAGTAAAAATTATCTATAGCCAGACAATATTATTTAATTAATTATTGATATTAATATTATCAGTAGAAATCAATTTCTTAATCAAATAGAACAGAGTCTGTTTCAATTTATTTATTTTCAATAAAATTTAATTTAATGTCCGATTTCAATAAGTAGTGATTAGTAAACTACCAGTTTAGTCAGGCAAAATGATCAAAAAATATATTTTGATAATAATATTATTAGTGATTGTTGAGTTTAACAAAAATTTCCTTTCCAGTAGTAAACTCAGCCTTAAGTCTGACAAATCACTATAAATAATCGTGGCTATAATATTAGTTGAGAATTTTTTATTTTGTTTTGTGCTATCTATCTATCGGAGTGAAATAAATTATTTTTAGTTAGATGAAACAGTCGATTTTATTTTAAATAGTAAAGTGAAGTTTCCGTCATGCAAAACGGTATAAATAGTAATATTTAATTATTAACAACAATTGCAGTTAATAACTATTGTTAATAATATCAGTTGAATAAATTATTTATACCCGATCAAAGAAGAGTCGATTTATTTTAAAGTAGAAAACTTAAAATTATGTCAAGTGAACAGTTTTGATTACTTTTCAAGTGGTAAATAAAATTTTTGGTCAGACACAGCGGTGTTAATAATATCTTTTCATTAATTTCTTCTGAAATAATAAAATAAATGTTTAATCAAACAAGAAATATTTATTTGATTAATAAACTATAGATTTAATCGTACAAATCGCTGCCTGTATTAACGAATAATGTATATTAGAAATATCAATTGGAGTTAATAATTATTAATGTTATTTTGTGCTCTCAATCAGTAGAAATGTATTATTCGATATCGAATTTTCCTAATTTTTCTCACTTATAAACTATGCAAAATATTTTCATTCAGGATTGGAATTTATAAAATTCAATTGAATAATTTGAGAAATTCAATAATTAACCATAAGAAACGGAAAATAATTGCATTTCGAGAAATAAACAAAATAATTGGTAAAAGAAATCTTTTACCAATTATTTTCTTTATTTCTCGAAATGCAATCTTCTCTTTCAAAAATTTGATTTATTTTAGAAACAAAAAAAAAAACCAAAAACAAACTATCATTGACAAATAAATTTTCACCAATGAAGAATTTACAAAAATTACTTCGTGCATTTGGTTTATCTGATACAATATGAAGGCCTTTTGAACTGCTGATGGAAATTTTACCTTGACGAAGATTTTTTGTTCCATCGAATAGAAAAAAATGTGGGGGAAAAAAATAGTAAATAAATAAACACGAGTCACACATAGTAGATCAAAGAACGTTGTTTATGGTAGACATAGTCTGGGATATATATTTTTGAAAAGCAGGCTCAAACCATTTCTCGAGTGTTTTGGAGAGGTCAAAGGTGCAAAATTATGTGCTTGCTTTGAACTTACATAAATGCGCAAGTCAACTTCCGGTCTGTCGTTTTAGGGCAGAGTGAGTGAGAGAAAGAGAGTGGGGGAGGGGTTATAGGTCAAAAGGTGAGTGTCGGTGCTGTAGTGAACACGTGGCTCGATACCATGCATACGATACAAATATATATGTATACACATATATATACACATACTCTATATGAGTCTAGAAATCCACCACGTTGTTGAAAACCAACTGAGTCCCCAATGTCGTGAAAATATAATGATAAACCCCGGTCCAGTTGGCAATTCTCGCGTTAACTTCAATGAAACTAGAATATACGTTTATATACAGTTCAGAGTAAAACCCCAGGGCTCACTATTAATTTACACCATGTTTTAAGCAGAGAAAATCAACCAAAGATGCAAACATTTGCCTCACTGAAACTTTCTAAATTTTACCTTATATTTATAAAATATAAATTCCCACCCAACGACGGAAAAAGCCTCATCTTCAAATAAGAAGATAAAAAAACAAATTCTTTTGCGGATTTTAATTTTTTAATTATGAAACGAAATTAAAAAAAGAAAGAAAAATAATAATTGATTAAGAGTACTTTTTTAATTTATAATTTTAATTATTAAATAGACTCTAAATATTTATTAATGCCAATTAACTACTCTAAATAAAATTCGACTGTAAATTCGACATTGTTTTAAACAATGTTTTCAAACAAGGTAATAATAACAATAAAATTTATTTCAAATTTTACGAAAATATTTTAATTTACCGACATGAAATAATTTATGTTATGTTAAATGATAGATGAGAAACAGCATTATTAAACCGGATATTGTTTGTTAGACAAACTGACGATTCGGTAAAGTTCTTCTTCTTCTGCCAAAATAACAATTCTAAAAACTATAAATTAGAGAATTTAAATCTTTGAAGAAATAGATGTTATATAAAATACGATTGAAGAAAAATAGAAATTATAATAATTAATTATTTGTAAAAATAAGTATTAGGAAAAATAAAAAATCGAGTAATAAAAAATTACTAGAAATAGAATTTCGGTAAAAGGAAAAAATTATGCAAAATAATTATTCGAATAAAATAAAATTATAAAAAGTGGTTATTATACAATAATTATTAGCATATCAAATTATACTATATCAAATTATAAGCTATTATTTAAAAATTTTGAAAAATACTAATTCGATATAATAATAATTATGAAAAATAATAATTCGATAAATTTATAATTAGAAAAAATACTTGTTAGAAAATATAGCAATTATAAAGAAGAATTGTTAAAATTAGTTTGAAAAACATTTCTAGGAAAAAAGTTTTATCACAAATTATATTTCGATAAATTAAATTTAAGAAATCTTAGTAATTAGAAAATTTACTCATTATAATAAAAAAAATAATTAGGAACAATAAATTTTATAAGAATTGGTAATTCGGTAATATTAAAATTATATTGAATAATAATTCAAGAATATAATTATTATAATTATTAACAAATCTGCAAAATAATGTTTATCCAAATTGACAATGCGATAATGTAAATATTAATGTAAATAATAATTATAAAAAATAAGAATTTTTAGAAATTTTTTTATTTGAAGAATAATTTGTTTATTTTTCTAACTAATTACAGATGATAATTTTATCACAATTTTTAAATATTTTTTATATTGTACATAAAAATTATGATTTAAAATTAGTTGAAAAAATAAAGAAATTAATTTTTTAATAAAAAATTCAATAAAAATTGTATTTTTTAGAATTGTTAGTCTAAAAGTAGTAAAAAGAAATGGTAAAAATCAATTTTTTTGTTTGTCAATTTCTTTGTGGAATCTAGAACATATTTTCTACAAAATTACGCATGGCTTTCAAAATCGATTAATTTTTAAGAAAAAAAGATTCGGAAAGTATCAAAACATTGTTTGACGGATTCTATTTTTGAATTCCTTTTAAAAATTTACTATAAAAAACAATTTTATCGAATATTGAAATTATATTCTTGATATAGTTTAAAATATTGGTGTACTCTTCCCATAATTTTAATTGAATATCAATATTTTTATTTTCTAGTTTCCATTTCTAATTTTAAAAGTAAAATTTCCTTTCTGTCGCACATGAAAAAAACAAATGTTGTCAATATGTTGAAATATGCGAAATATATTCTAAATATACGAATGAAATACTTTGTAAACTCTCGTGAAATGTAATTTACACGCAGAGAAATTTCATTTAAACACTGTAGAATCTATTTTGAGCACGAACATGGTGTAAGTTTAAACACGTTGAATGTAATTTAAACCCGTAGAATGTGTAATTTAAATGAATGTAATTCTGTTTGGAAATACGCTCTATTGCTCTTTTGCGGGGAAAAATAATTGTAGTTTTCTTTCAAAAATTATTTTTTAAAAATAAATTTTTAACAATTTTAAAAATTGTTTTTTAAAAATTTTGTATATTTTCAATATAAATTGAATATCAGTGGCAGAAGTAATTTTCGGTCAGACAGTAGAAAAAAAAATTCTTTGTTTGAATTATTGGTTACTTTACAATTATTTAAATTATTATTAACTATTCCACTAATTTGATTGTAAGTAGTAAATAATTGTTTTCGTCAGCCTAGAAATAGTTTTTACACTAAAAAAACAAATTTCTTCTTTTCATCTAAATAAGACAAAATTATATTTTTTCTTATTATAAAACTTTGCCATTCTTTTCATAACTGAGTCTGACCAAATCATATTGTCCTACATGATTAAAAATTCCACTTTCTTCATAATCTCAATAATCCAATTGAATTTTTTTTTTAATTCAATAGAAAAAAGTTCAAATAACCTCAATTTAAATATTAAATTCCATTAAAAATTAAATATTCTCAGAAAATTGGAAACTTATTAAAATCAAAATTCTTATCGCAAATAGAAAAATCTTATACATAATTTATGATTTAAGTTCATAAGATATAAAAACTGAATAATTTTTCAAAATTGGTTAGTCATTTTTCATAAATAAATAATTTGCAAATTATGGAAATAATTTTGATGTACAAAATTTAAAGCATTTAAATTTAATCCATTTTTAGCAGAGTGTAATAAATAATTCAAATTCGTTAAAAAAATGTATTAAATGGAAAATGTACTATATGCTCTTTGTTGAAAAAAAACAAAAAAAAACCACAATAACTCAAATATTTCAGGAAATTTAATTATTCGAAAGAAGGAGGAAAAATGACATTTTTGCCGGAAAGAAAAAACCACTTAACCTGCTTACTATCTTTTGCATACTTTACATATTTCTGCATGGAGAAAATATAAAAAGGATCTCAACGTTATAGTACAGCTTTACTTTTTAACGAACTTGTCACATTTTAACGTCATGTAAATGTATAAAACTCCTTTTTTCCTGATAATAGAGCTTATTCTAATTGTACCTAAAAGACTGCGGAGTGAAAAAGAAAAACCATTTTTTCCCTCAATTTATTATAATTTTTTATCAATTTTTATTTCTAATTTTAAAGTTGCCAATTTTAGGAGTCATTTGTTCCATTCACGAGGGGGTAAAATGAAATCGAATTTTCTTGGGTAGAGGGGATGAATTGTGGAGAATAAAATTATTTAGTTGATCATTTGGATTATTTATGTGAAGAGGAGAAATATTAAGTGACTGTGAAGCATGTAACAGAAGACTGATAATGTGAAGGTCCTCAGTTGAGTACCAGTTAGAATCGAATGGGGAACTCGTTGCTCCCACGAGAGAGATAGCTAGTCGATTATAATTGACAAATCCAACGTGTAATATTCCGCTAGTTCCCAACAGAATCCATTTCATGAAACTTAGAGTAATTGACTGGAAAGCACAAACTTTGACCTAAAATTGTTTCCATAAACTTAGCCTACAGTTTAAAACTTTATTTAATTAATAAGTTTATTAAAGAAAGTATAAATTGAGAATTGCAATTATTATTCAAATTTGACAAATCAGTGATGACGATACAAGTTTAGTCAGACGAAATGCTTTCGATTACTTTTTAAGTAGTAAATAATATTTTTGGTCAGCCAAACCTTGAAAATTTTTTATTCTATTGTCTGTGGTAGAGAAGATAATTACAGTCACTTTTATCGATTTCTCCACAAGTAGTAAAAATCATGTTTAGTCAGACAGAAGGATTTAATTAATTTGAGTTAATTTTACATTTACAATAAAAAAAAATGTTTGTAATAAAATTATTAAAGGAAATATTATTGAAGAAAAAAAATTTTTTTTTAAATCAAACAATTTAATTATTAGAAAGAAATATTCTTACGAGAAGAAAAAATGTAATACATTGTTGAAGAGGAGCGCGAGTTATAAAATTCCGGACATGAAATAGCAGTAGTGAAGGTTTGAAATACGACATAGAGAGCAGCTTGCGAGTGTAAAACTTTCCTTTCTTGGTGAAGGTTTTTCAGACAAGTAACTTTTAGTGAACGAGATTGGTTGCGTCAGGACAAAGAAGCAAAACTGAGTAAAAGAAGAAGAAGAAGAAGAAGAAAAATAAGTAAAGAAGGAGAAAAAAAAAGTCAAAAATTTTCGTACCATAGTTTTACGCTGAATCCGTTCCCGTTAGTAATGTGGTGGTCGTAAGTGTGCGACTAATGATAATTGCAACGACCCTGATAGCGTTTATTTCCTGCGGATGTCTACCAGTGGCGACGTAAAAGAAGCAAACGCGCGCGCGATAGTCGCGGCAAAAGCAAACTTTTAACCGGACGGAGGCGATCGTTATAATAACTTGCTGATACAAACGCCGTAATAAATTTCAACAAATTTTTCCATTTCCCCCCTTTTTTCCGAAAAGAAAGAAAAAAAAATAAGAAAACAAAACTTCTTTTTACATCAATAAGAAAGTTCACCCATCCAAACTTATATTTGCCGCGAAAATAACCACTAAAATGATGAATAATTGAATTTTTTTTCAGTGTACCTAATTCTTTTCGATAGTTTTAAGGTTTCATGAAATAATTTATTGACACATTGCATTTACGAAAGAGAAAAATAAAATTTTTATCAAAGAGAAGTTTTTTTTAAATTTTTATTTTCAAATGGAAGTGAACATTTGTAATTCTAGTTATATAAAAATGTCATTATTAATATTCCCCACATTAATATTAAAAGTTAGAAATTAAAAAAAAAACATTAATGTTAAAAGAATTTATCCGAAATATAATAACCCTGAGAAAGAAAATGAGTCTAGAATATATGAAAATCCGATGGGGAAAAAATCGTTTGTATTTCAAAGAGAATTATCCTTTTCCTATTATTAAAGTATTGAATTCAAAATTTTTTTCCATAATAAATTCATCATCGCTGAATAGAATCAATTTTCTGTTGTTTCATCTAAAGTTATACTCTTAATAAAAAAAAATCAAATATTAAAAGAGAATCTTTTTAAAAAGTTTTTCAAAAAGAGAAATTTTCTCAAACTTATAATAATAAATTATTATCATTTTTATTTTTGGTTTACAATTAAAATTATAATATTATAATATAAAAATATAACAAAAAATATGAAAAATTAGAAAATGTCATATTCGTAAAAATTTCACGTTTCCTCCGTTTGAAAATTTATTTCTCTTTGTGGAAAACTTGTTCATATACATATATAAAAATAAATGTTTGCTCACATTCATTAAGTTCAAAAGCAAATGTAATCACACCTGTGTATATGGTTGTCAAAACGTAAATTTGGAAACTCAGTTTGGTGGTTCTAATGGTGCCAGGGCAAATCATCACAAAGGAGCTAAACAATTTACTGAAACTGCGTATGGGAAATTTGTCACTGCGACAAAGCGCGATAATTAATTTCATACGCTATTAATTGCAATTCACTATTACAGATCACTGATTAGTTCAATATTACACCCGATATAGTTATATATTATTACTGAAAACAGTACATTTGACATGTTCATTAATAGCAATGGTATTTATATTTATAAATATTCGAACAACAATAATATGAAATTTCAATATTTTTTTCTAAGAAATATATAAAAATTTAATTACTTAAACAAACTATTGAATTATAAGTAATTTCATATTATTTAAATTTATCAATTCGAATTCTCAAAAACAAAAATTTCTCTCCTAGTAGTAAACTCTGAGTTTAATCATCCAATCACTAAAAAATAATTGTTGCTAATAATATCAAATGCAGTTAATAATTTTTTATTTATTTTCTGCTATCAATTGAAGTGAAATAAATTATTTTTAGTCAGACAAAACAGTCGAATTTATTTTAAATAGTAAACTGAAGTTTCCGTCATTCAAAACGCTATAAATAATTGATCAAAAAAATTTAGAGTCAGGCAAACAGTTTTGTATACCTTTCAAGTGGTGAAAAATATTTTTGGTTTGACACAACGGTGTTAATCATTTTTTTCTAATTATTTTTGTTGTAAATGACATTTACAGTCCTTAGTTTCCATTTCTTTTCAAATTTACTATTTAACTTATAATTATTTATTTTATTTTGTCTGATCAATCGAAGCGGAATAAATTATTGATAGTCAGACGAAAAAATCAATTTTATTTTAAATAGTAAAATACATTTCCCGTTATATAAATCGCTTTAAATAATTGATTTGAATAACAACAATTGTTGCTAATAACGAATATTACTATTAATATCAATAGAATAAATTATTTACAGAACAGATTTTTTTTATGTATAAGAAAATAAAATTTAACACTATTTTCGAATTCTTTATTGTAGTAAAATTATTATTTAGGCAGAAAAATAAATAAATCTAGGTATATTTTTAGAATAAATAGGTTTTTTTATTTTTTAAATAAACATATTTTTTCATTTTTTAAATAAACATATTTTTTATTATTTAAATAAATAAATTTTTTCATTTTCTAAACAAATTTAAATTAATTTAAAATATTTTTAAATAAATAGTGTAAGCAATATCAGTAGTAGAAAGCATTTTTAGTGATGTCTTAGCAGAATCGATATAATTTGCACTATAGTAAATAAAATTTTAGTCAGACACAACGAAGTAGACATTTTTTTCTATCAGTAGTAAAAAAAATCTATTGTCAGACACAATATTTTCATTTAACTATTAATATCAGTAGTAGAAAAAATTTATAGTCAGACAATCAAGAATCGTCTTCTAATTTAAGTAGTGAAATACAAGTTTAGTCAGACGAAATTGCTTTCGATTACTCTTTACGTACAAAATAATATTTTTGGTCAAACAAAACCTTAAAAATGTTTGTTTCTACTGTCTGTGCTAGAGAAGATAATTACAGTTACTTGTTTCGATTTCTTAACAAGTAGTAAAAATTGTGTGTAGTCAGACAGAAGGATTTAATTAATTATTACCATGAATATCAGTAGTAATTTTGAGGTTTAATTGTTGACATAAATTTATATTATATTTACCTTATAATTTAATTGTTGAATAATTGTTGATAATAATAATCGCAGTAAATAATTATTTTTACTAATTTCAGTAGTAGAAAACACTTATAGTCAGACAGATTATTTGTAATTTCCTGTAGGTAGTAAAATCAAAGTTTAATCGTACGAAACATACTGAACCAATATTGCTAATAATACCAGTAGTAAAAGACGTTTATAGTCAGACTATTATTACTTTAATATAATGAGAATAATAAAATTATTATTATTATTAATAATACTAAGAGTAATAATAATATTAAGAAGCTTAAGTAAGCAATTAATTTGCAGAGATTGTTAACTTCTTCCACCTTTAATAATAATAATAATAATAATAATTATAATTATAATATTTAAAATTTCTAAATAATAATAATAATAATATATAATAATGAATATAATATATCAATAATAGAAATAATAATAATAGTTACAGTAATGATATATATATATAATAATAGTAATGAATGTTATTGTGATAAACAATGAATAAACATTCTTGTAGTTTAAAAATTTGCTGCTAGGAAAGTTTAAATAGAAAAAAATGAAACGTTTATTAAAGTAAAGGAGAATGAAATGTGCCCTTGATAACCTTATTTCCAATTTGTTGGAGCTTTTATTTGCCTTGAAAAGGGATTCTCGTGTAAGTTGTATTTTTCAACTCTAGCGTTTTTCTTGAAAAATTCCCTAACACCCTAAAAACACCCTCTCTTCTTTCCTTTTTTTTCTCCCTCTCTCTCTCTCCTTTTCTTTTTTTCCTGGCACACTCACACAAACACCACAGTGAATCGTCCCCACAAAACCGGAACCACCATTCACTCCTCAACTTTTACTCTTCCGTTTTATTTTTACCACACGCTTAAAGAATATTTTTCCCTCGCGATAAAGAGGATCAGGTTATGGTGCGTGGGTACAAAGGCAGTAGTAGATAGTAGTTGTAGTAGTAGTGGTAGTAGTAGTAATAGTAGTAGTAGCTTTCATTCTGTTTGTTCCGGTTTTGCGCGAAAATGATCGCAACGTGAGCAGTATATATGATAGGTTGTTTTCTTTCACCTACCCCCCTCCATTCAGCATTGGCTTTATTATTTCGTTATTTGACCGAACTTTTTGTAAACCGATCTCTTGTTTTTCCTGTAATAATTTTCGAGTACCTTCAGCACTATATTCGGTTTTCCTTGTGGTGTTTTAAAAATCTTAAGATGAACAAAAGGTTCTAGTGCCTTCGGGTTAAAATCAATAGTAGACCGATTTTTTTTTTCTTTTCTATTTATTGGAAGCGAAAGTAAAAAAAGGATAATAAATTAAAACCAATATTTCCTGTCTTATAGAGAGTTTTTTTTAATTTAGTGAAAAATAAAACCGTTGTAATTTTCTTGAACATCGATTATAATTATTTCAGCTCTGAAGAATTAATATAATTTCTATAAATTATGTTTTCTATTATTGTTATTATATTTACAATTAATATTGTAGTATTATTTCTTATATATTATTGGATAATTTATAATAATAAATTTTAAAAATGTTAAAAAACTTTTGCATTTCACTGACTTTCCGCACATCATATTTTAGAGTTATTCACAAAAAATTAGCTTAATTTACACTTCCGTCGACTTTATGCACATGGCTTAAACTAAACTCAGAATTGGTAATATTTTTGATTATCAAAATAATCCATTTCACATTCACTCGCTCAATTTTCAATATTTTGCTATGAAAATTTGGAAAAAGATTTTTTAAATATTACAGTATTATATGAAAATTGATAAAATAAATTAACTCTCTGTGCATCGTCAAAAAAAAAAAATCCTTAAAAATATGTATTTTTCCACCGAATTAATCTCACCCCCCTTTAATTATCTTTATGAGTTTATCAAATGAACAATTTTATTGCAATATTCTATATTAAAAATTTAAAAATACCTTTCACTGAATGTTCAGTTATACACGGAGAAAACGAATAAAGTAAATTTTTACTATTATTTATTTAATTCTCACATTATTTTTTATTAATTTATTTATTATTTCCTATTCCTTTTTCCATAGAAAAAATATTTATTTGTTTTTTTTATCAATTTAGATATTTAATTAGTTATATAAGCAAAGAGATTTAAAAAATAGTGAGAAATGATATTAATATTATTGTAATTACTATTTATTAATGGAATTTATTCTTTATATTTTATTTTCCATTTAATTATTGCTTTCAAGAGTATTTTTCTCTTTTTAATTTTTTTTCTCTCGCATCTTCATAAAAAATGAAGAAAAAATATTACCCATTTCTAAGCATGTTGCGCCAAAATATAAAACGATTCTGAGATTTATACAGTTTTACTTCCTTGAGTTGTGAGTTCATTTTGAGTCTTTACCTTGTTCTCTATATAACCTGGTTTTACTGCTGAAAATAAATCCTACGCACTTCATAAACAAGTTTAAATTGGCTGAAAATATACAGGTTTTAAAATACTCTTATCTTGATTTTCAAAGTGTGTATATATATATATACTCTTATTTTATACTTTTCATCTTCTTGTATCTTCTCGATTTTCTTTCTTCTTCTTCTTTATTTTTTAAGGGGTGAACATAAGGTGTGGTCAAAGGAAAGATTCTTTTTAATTATTACTACTATTACCAGTAGTATAAACATTTATAGTCAGACAAAACAGTAGATTCTATTTTAAGTAGTAATATAACAGTTCAGTCAGACCAAACTCGGTTAATAGTTTTTTTTAAATTATAGTTAATTATCGTCCGACATAGTAGTAGCGATTTCTTTTTTAATAGTAAAATTAATAATTAGCCAGACGAAAAACTCAATAAAATTGTTGCAATTAATAGCAGTAGTAAAAGACATTCTCAGTCAGACTAATCAGATTCCTTTCAAGTAGAAAAAATAAGGTATAGTCAGACAAATTGTTAATAGTTATTATGGTTACTAATATCAGTAGTAAAGGACAATTTCAGTCAGACATTTAACAGTCGATTTTAAGTGGTAAAAATAATTTGTAGTCAGACGAAAGAATTTATATATAGTTATTGATAATTATTGCTAATAATAATTTGATTGAAAGAAATTTATAGCCAAACAAATAACTTTCGATAATTTTTTTTAGTACGTTATATAATTTCTCGTTAGACAAAGCGAAAAGTCGATTACTTTTTAAGTAGTATTGTTCACTTTTAGTCAGACGAAATGCTTTAAATATTTATAAATAATAATATTTGTGAAAGATTCCTTTTAAGACATAAATTCCGATTACTTTTTTGAGTAGTAAATAACGCAGTTTCAGTCAGACAAAACCTAAAACAAACAATAATTATTATTGCATATTACTATAGTAGAGAATGTCGATTACTTTATAAGTAGTAAAATAAAGATTTGGTCAGACAGAACTTTATTAAAAAATAATGTTATAAACATCACCAAATATAAATCATTTATTGTCACACTTGTGAACATATTTATTTTAATAAACTGAGAAACTACTCAAATCAACGTGTATCAATTAATCAAATAATTGGCAGAACTAATTTGGTAATTAATCAATTCAGTAGTTATCGATCAGAATGCAGTCAATTAGTCCATCTTCCCCCTTGATTGGATGCCTCACAATTTTTAAGCATCCTCCAAACGCCAGCTTTGCTTCACATTGAAACACTATTTATTCACAATCTTTTAAATTACAATGATTAAAATAATAATAATAGACAATTATAAAGAAATAATTATCAATTAGTAATTATAAATAAAACGCATTGAAGTGAATGGCATATTATCCTCATTTAATTACTTTAATTTTTTTTATACAATAAATGTTACTTTGTAGATTTATTGCTTAATATTCTTATTTTTATTGTTATTAATTACATTGTTCTTATTTTTATTATTATTAATTACATTATTCTTATTTTTATTATTATTATTATTATTATTATTATTATTATAATTATTATTATTATTATTAATATTATTCTATTATTATCCTTCCTTATATATTTAGATATCTTTAAAGCTATTCTATGGATTTAAATGTAGAGAGAAATGAATAATTATTAAAATAATCTTCTAGGGTTTTAAACGTTTTTTATACTAATTGACTTAACAATTAGTTTTCTACTTTGTATGAGTTAAAAAAAACTATACGTTTTCAGTATGTAAGTCAACATATTATTGAATAAAGAACGAGAGGAAAAATATTCTGGAAAGTAAAATAAAAATGAAAATAATAAAAGTCTAATTTACTTTGGGCAATTTAGATTGTAGAAATACTGAAGATTACCTACTTGAAGAGGTAATTTGTTTTTTTTTTTCTTAAAGAGAAATATCAGCACAAGGTAGAGAATCTTCATAAGCATCAATCTTGAGCTTCACAAATTGGACTAAAGTACCAAATTATTACGAAAGCAAAGTGCCCTTGGCAGCCTTTAATAATACATAGTTTACTACTTACACGCGAAATTACATTGGCAGCCCTTTTCTTCACATTCAAGGCCTATTTTGAATACAGGTGCACTATGTGTGTGTGTATATATAAACTTGCTATTTTGTATATTCCTTTTCGACAAAACGCATTATACTTGCAGTTCTTGTTTTTTTTCTCTCTCTCTTTTTCTACGAAAATTCATCCCTGGGGAAATTCTTCGAGTATATGCGAATAAGAGAGGCAACGGAAGCATGTGATTATGTACTCCTTTAATCTATAAATAAGCTTATTTGCCTGCCTCTATTTCTCTCTCTCTCTCTCTCTTCCTCTTCCCCTTTTTGAAAAGATCGATGCATAATAAATACTCTCATTAAATTTAACAAATCGAATTTTCGTCAACTTGTATTAAACAGACATTTTACTTTACGTTACATCTGGCTTTATATATATTTAATTTATATTTTAATACATTATTTAGTTTCACAAATGTTTCTCAATCATTTATTATTTAATATTCGAATTTTACCATCTGAGATCGAAAATGACAAAATTGAATATTTATGTGAATATTTTATTATTTAGCATCCGGTTAAAATATTTTTAATTAAATTCACTTTCCATTGATTTTTTCTTGAAATTTTCATTTTACATTTCATTTTCGAACTCTTAAATTTCCATTTAATTCCTTTTTTTCCCCATTATATTGATTTTTGAGAATTTTTCTTTAAATAACCGGAAGTATTTACTGTATTTTGTTTGAATATAATGAGAAATTTTGAATACGACATTTTATTGAGAAATTTTTTTGATCGCGACAGATTAAACAGGAAGAGAGAAGAATGGAAAGCGCGCTCTAAGTATGAAATTGATTTCTCCAATGTACTAGAAATTGGAAATCGACGGTCCGATTAGTCGAGGGATTATCTTTTAGGGGAAAATAATATAGTAGACAAATCATTAGAAACTTTAACAAAGTGTTTCAAAACTAAGAAGGCAGAACTGAAAAGAGGATAAAATATGAGGAAAGTTTTGTTTGCGAGAGAAACTTTTTTGTGACCCTTCGTCCCTGCCCCCCTCTCACTCTCTCATCTCTCTGCCTTACTCCTCTCGCGATTACCAATCCTTCAAACTAAATGTCGTCCAACCCCCCCCCCCTTCATCCCACATTAAAGTCCTGAATTTACACAGTTATTCAAACTGAAATTGATATTTCATTTTCTATTATTTTTTAATTTAGAATGAATTTGAAATTATCGAAATACATATTTTTCTATATAACAAGAAAAAAAACAAAATAAATTCTTTTTTTTTTGTTGTATTTTTTCCTTTATTTACAAAAAAAAGAAAATTCCTAATTCAAATGAAATAAATAAAATAAAAAATATATATAAATTATAAATAAAATAAATAAAAAACAGTAAAATTAATAAAATAAATGAAATTAATGATAAATTTAAATAAATAATAAATAAAATAATACAAAAAATCATAAACTAAAATTAATTTAAAATAAAGATCAAATAAAATGAATGCAATACATGCAATATTAGGTAAAATTTCACATGAAATTATTTATTCATTTTTTAATTTCTACAAACAATGGTGTAAATTAGCCGCAACTAAATTTGCAACTAGTAAACCGTATTCCATGAAATAAGGTGAAATATAATTTACGTTCACTATATGCACATATGCAATTGAATTTTACGCCGAGAGTGCGTACTACAATTTTCGTACATATTGGTCTTGTGAGGTTTAATATGCAACTGAGTTAGACTTAAAGTGCATGTTTATCATGTTTATTCACCGTGAGTATCGGACTAAATCAACTCAAGTTTGAAGACAAACACAAACTTTTGGTTTAGTTTGAATTATTTGTATGTTTATTCACCTTTTGACAAAAAAGAAAAAAAAATTAAAATAATTTCCATTGTTTCCATACATTTGCGACAAAAGCAGTGGAAAACTAATTGTTTTCAGAAAAAAAAATTTTTTCTTTCCTCAATCATTGCTTTTTGGACAGTAATTATTTTGTTGGACATTGATTTTTCGATATAATGATTTTTACCAAGGAATAAAAGAATTTGAAAAATCCCAGAAAATCTATTTTGTATTTATATTATTTTATTATATTTGCATTTACATTTTTTTGCAAACACGAAAATAATAAAATATTTCATAACAGAAGAATATATAAATCTGGGAGTCAATTATTTAATTTAATTTTTAATTCAACTTTCATTTCTTATTTTCCTTTTTAAATTTCACATTCATTTTGACAAATTTTTATTTTCACTTTCACATTGACAACAATTTTTTTCCATTCATTTTCACTTTAAAAGACTTTTTTTTCACTATCAATTTTTTTATTATTATTATTATTATTAAAAAAATAATAATGATAATTAATTAAAAATAATATAAAAAAATATAAAAGAAATGTAAGATATTTATAAAGATTAAAATTATTGTTTTTCCAAATTTAAGAATTTTACAATTCTGAGAAGAAAATATTGAGTATTTCTCCTTTAAGTTCGTGGACATTTTATTCAAATTTGATTAATTTCCAAAGAAATAATATTTTATTTAATTTTGAAGTTTTTATGAAAAATTAAAATAATAATAATAATAATAATAGTATTGAAATAAAAATGTCTTCCTTCATTTATTTACTTTTTTAATAAAGGAAAAAATTCTTTTGTTTCTATTTTCAAAACATTTTTTATTTTTGCGCTCTATCTGAAATTATTTTCTTGAAATTTAATTTACTTTATTTTTCTGCATATTACGCGTTTTGAAAAGAATTATGTGTCGTTTGACATAAAAATCTTTTCAAAAGGACTAAAAAAATTTTAAAAAAAACTAGAGTTAGAAAAAGAAATTGAGTTAAAAATGGAAAATAAGTTTTTTAGAAAACAGGAGGAAAAAATCTATTTACTTTTATAAAAAGTGAAAAAGGACAAAAAAAAATACAAAGTGAAAAGGAAAAAAAGCAGAAAGTAAAAAATTGTTTTCATCTTTTATCAGTGAAAATTTATTTTAAAATTATTGTCAGTATGACAAATAGTTTATCATCAAGTATTCTCGATTGAAAGAGCAAATGAACAAATTTTCCAAAAAAAAAAAAATCTTTATCGAAACTCTAGAAATATTTCTTAACTCGAATATGTTTTTTTTTCTTTTTTTTTCTTCTCTTTCGTCAGTTTTTTTTTTTAGTCCGGAATCCAAATCAGAATGTGTATACAAGCTCGATGGTATATCCAGCACGAACTTCATATTTCACTGCAAAGCTTTATGGCTCAGCATAAGTAGATACAGTATCCTACTTGCATTTTTGACTGTTCGATAGCCGCACAGTCTCCCGGTGAAATGGCAGTCTCAATTTATGAACATTTCAAATATTCACGAAAAGGACAAAATTTTTCCTCTTTTCTATATCTCTCTCTCTCTCCCTCTTTCTTTTTCTATGTAGTATATAAATACATAAAAAGCTTTAAAAAGCTACGGATTTTCCCTATTGTTCGATCTACTTTAATCGATCAAATTTCACATTTATACATTTTATAAATATTTTCACAAAATATTTTTACGTTTTAATATTATTTTTTCTATCAATTCAATAATTGATTTTCGATTCTCAACTAAGGAAATTTTTTTTTTGCATCAAAAATAGAGGAGAGAAAAAATTTTTTTCATATATATATTTTTCGTGTTGTTCTAATTTTTTACTAATTGTCGAATTTTTGCAAAATTAGTATTTTTTTTTTTTCATTATCCTTCGTGGTAATTGAAGATACATTGAAATTCAAGATAATATTCGGGACCACGTTTTAAACATTTTTTATAACTTTTTCTAAAAAATAAATTTAGGCAATTGTGTTATATTTTTCGAAAGATCGACAATCTATTTTTCCTCTTCGTTTTCTTAAATTCAGTAAATGTATAAATATATACATATTTAGTAGAGATAATTCGAGATTATTCGAGATAATATTAATAATTCTAATAGAATAATCGATAAAAAATATCGATTCAAATTTCTTTCAATTTTTTTTTTTTTTTTTGCTAGATTTAGTAAATGTGGGTTTAGTAGAATCTTTTGTGGGTAAAAAGTTTTTCTAATTTAAAATTCACATTGAAATAAATCTGCTGCGCGATCGGAGTTTAAAACCGTGATATTATCGAGTTTGCACAGCAGGTATAAAAGTATGCGGCGAAGGAAAAAGGATAATGAGGTTCATAATGTACAACTGGAGTGTGCGCCGACAAACTGACTTATATTTCTTGTTCATCTTTGCAATATTCTACAAGAAAAAAAACCATATCATTCGTATATATCTCTTTTTGAATATATAAAAAAAAATGATCTCAATGAGTTCTTCTTTCATATAATTATATATCCATATACATTATATTTATAATTATATTCCTTCTCAATTTTCTATGTATAATTTTTCCCTACACATTTCATTTGCAGGTTAAAATATTTTACAATAAAAAGTTTCCTTAAAATCTTCATTTGAAAGTGAATATTTTTTTTCAATATTAATTTAATAATTATTAAAATAATAATGAATAGTATTTCATTTTGAATTTTATATTAATAATTATTATAATAATAATAATAAAAAATACTAAAAATAACAAATGATTAATAATAATATAAAAATTCAAAAACTCTTTCTAATTTCAAAAAATTGAAAGATTAATGAAAATGAATTGCTGTCTTATTTTCATCATTGAACTGATAGGAAAGTATGATTTTCTTTCTAATTAAATTTCTACAATTAAATTGACTTTTAAGTTTCAAATTGTTCGTTTCGTTTGAATTTTGCAGAATTATTGCTTTGAAATCTGCCGGTGTTGAATTTCTGAGGAATTTGGTTAAAATTCCATGTAATTTCTTTGAATTACGTTTCACCTTCTGGGTCTCGAGGAAATTTCCTTGAAAATTATGACACGAATGCGAGGTGGATTTCGTGTTCCATGAGAATTCTGATAAAACGTTAAGAGTCATATGCTTGTGATGAAATTTCTTCTTGAGAAAACTAATGTAGTTAATTATTTTGTTGAATATTAATTGTTATTATGCCTTGAGGTTACAAACCAAGGAAGGTAATTTTCTTTATTGTATTTACGGTTTTAAATCAAGGTTAGAAAAAATTAATAGATTTTTACGTTTATAATTATTTATAATACGACGATTATTATAGTTAGTTAAATTTTTTTTGTTTGTTTGATATCTTTTATTTTAATTTTTTAATTGTATTTTTTTTTGTTTATATTCTTTTGTTTTTCGTTTATATTCTTTTCTTTTGTTTTTTCCATTTTGTTCTTTATTCATATTTTTTGTTTTGTATTCATATTCCTTATTTATATTTTTTATTTTCATATTAAAGTTTATATTTATTGAATTTATTCATTCATAATTTCATATAAATGTAACAAATTAGTAAAAAGTCGAAAAAAAATATTTTTCAAAATAAAGAGAGTATCTTTCATAACAGAGAAAAATTGAAATGAAACTATTCCAAGTTTCGTCTCTTTTATGGAATGTCTCACATTGTGAATTCCACTTCTGACATCTGTAAGGACATCTGTGTGTTTCTTACTCTTTGCTATGTAAACTTTTTCAATTTTTAAAATTTACTCTCACTACACAACGTATTAAACTATATATACGTATGTAAACTCGTTTGAAAACTTGTTTAAAACTATTTCTTTTGCAGTAATAAACAAATTTTTTTTCTTTTTATAGAAGTAATTTTTCACTTTAAATTCGTATTGATCAATGTAATTCATTGCAAATGATAGGCGAACTTCAAAGCGGATCAATGAAATTTCACTGTTTTCTAGTAACCGCATTTTCTTTATGTACAGTAATCTCGTAACTCTCTATTATATATTTTAACCAAGCATTGTTTTGCGAGAGCAATTTCGAGTTTAATTAGTTAAAGAAAAAAAGCTAGTTTAAATTCTTGTAATTTTTTCTTTTTTTTTGGTCTATAAATGATAAAAGTTGATTTTATTCGGACTAAATTATTTTTTCGTGTTATTTAACAGTAGTGAATGCGAATGTCAATGGGACAAATTGTAAAAAAGGGTTCTAAATTTGGTATAAGTAGTAAAAAAGAGCATTGGACAGACATAAAAGTTTAACTCTGATTGTTGGTTTTAGTGTCAGTGGAAAAAGACTGTAATGGTGAGACGGGACTGTTTAAATTCTAGTAGTTCGGTTTCAGTAGTAGAACAATGATAGATAATCAGAGAGAATTCTAAATTTTACTTTTCAGTCTCAGTAGAGCAGGTGGACCAGGAGAAAAATCAGTAGAACAAGACTATTTTAGTCAGACAATAAAGTTAAAATTTTAGTCAGTTCGTAAAAATATAGTAGAAGATAGTTCTAGTAAGAATTCATTACTATTTTTAGTGTCTATAGTAAACGGATTAATTTTTTCTTTTTTAGTAGAATTTCAGTAGAAAAACATTAGTTTAGTCAGACAGTTCAAGTAGTTAATATCCGTTTTAGTCAGACAATGTAAAAACTTTGCTTTTCTCTAAAAAATCAGTAGTAAAAATCGTTTTAGTCAGACAATATAATCGAAATCTTGTCCCTCCTACATAAGTAGTAAAACCCCTTCTCAGTCAGACAATTGATTCGATCAGACAATTCGATCAGACTGTTTTTTTTTCAAATCCATAAAAAAAAGTAGTTAATTTTATCATAAGACACTTTTGTCATATTTAAAAGATTATGTATAGCATTGTGTTAAATTTGATTGTCGAAAATGAAAAGAAAAACAATAACGAGTGTTACTATGCGGGGTGAGGCGGAGGTAAGAGGTGAGGAGAGGAGAGGTTAAAGGGAAAGGGGTGTGTATAGTGCCTATATAATTTCATCTATATTTCGTTGTTGTACGAGGGACTAGAATTGAAGAGGGCGGCAGTCTCGGTTGGTGCGCCGAGCACTCGCGTTCGTAGACCGCGTGCTCTCTCTCTAAACTCAGCTTCAGTTTCCCTCGGTCCAGATAGCTATTCAAGTGTCGCTCGCACTCTCCGTTTATATCACGATCATCGAACCTTGCCACTATAAATCCTCATTCATGCCACTGGATTGGCTCTACCTCGTTACTCCTGCCTCTAACACTTCCTGACAACCAATTCAATCAATTATAATCTCAAATCCTCTAATCTCGTCGTTCGCGCGGGCAAAGTGATAAAACATCTCGCGGTAAATTTGCATCTCTCTCATCAAAAAACACTCCACTAACCTCAACCTCCCCCCACCCCCTCTCAAGTGTCTCAAAATTTTCTAATTCCAATTGTTCATAAAATCATACATATAACAATTTTTTGAATTTTCTTCTTTTAAAAGAAATTTTTTTTTCTGCATAAATTTTTTTTCCATTCGATTTAATTTTTTTCTATCAATTTTTTTTCGAATTTTTTTTAACCTAAAATTAAAACATTTTCTTTGGATTTAATTCTTTTATTATGAATCGTTTTAAAAACGAATATCGAGTACAAAGAAATACTATCAAAAGAAAAGTTTATTTTAAATATTTTTTGTACACTAAAATATTAAGAAACAATTGAATGAAAGAATTTAAAAATTAAAATATAGTAGAATTACAAAAACTTGAATTTTAGAAACAATTAAAAAAAAATTTTAATTCATTAGCAATTTATAGAAAATTCAGAAACAATTAAATAAAAATTAGACCACTACATTCGTAATTAAAAATTAAGACACATTTTAATTGAAAAATTGAAAAACAATTGAACTAGAAAATTTAAAAACAATTTTAAAAATTCTCTTGCAATTAAGGCTACGAAATTGAGAAACATTTAAATAAAGAATTCTTAAACAATTAAATTAGAAAATAAAGAATTAATTAAATAGAAAATAAAGAAATAATTAAAAAAAAGGAATAATTGAAAAAAAAGAAATAATTAAATTAAAAATAAAGAAATAAAAATTTAAAAACCTACTTTTTTTGAATTAAAAACTAAAATAGGGAAAACTTTTTTTTTTACTTTATAATAATAACAAAAAATTTCGTTCAATTATTGATTATTGGAGGAAGAAGATGGATAGTTTGAAAATTGGAAATTTTCGTTACGGGGAAATTTTTTTGCTGAGCATTGCGCTGAATCGGTGAACCCCTGAAACTCGAAAGCTTAACTCGTTATTCACGACTGAAGCGTTCACGGCTAAAACTCCTGGGCTTGTTTCGCAAAGATAAGATCTTCTTGTCCCAAACGAGGAAACAGTACTTTAGGGTCATTCGTATCGTTGACCCATACACAAACACACATACACACGCAAACATTTTCCGAGATTAAGCACCAAAAACATGTGTTACTCCCAAAATTACGGAATATGTTATCGAAAATTAATTAGTGCTTCGACAATTTCCAAAGGCATTTTTAAAAAAAGGGAAATTCCAAAAAAATTTTATTTTCAACTTTACGAATTTTAATTTCTATTTTTTCTGTTTTTAAGTGTTTCCATTTTTCTATTTTATTATTCAACTTTTCTATTTTTAATATTTATTTTTCTATTTTTATTTTTTTCAATGTTTTTTCAAAAATAGTTCATTCTCAACAATTTTATTTTACCTTCAAAATTTTTAAACCTAATTTTATTTTTATTTTTACAATTTTGCAATTTTGATTCATTTTAAATAGTTATAAATAGTTCTTTCATAAATTCACAGAATATATTTTAGTTTTTAAATATTTTGAAATGTATTTTTAGTCTTGAAAAGGGGCCAAGTTTGTTTGCAAAGATGTCGCAAAAATGATTCTTTATAAATAAATAAATAAATAAATCCGAAAAATATCAACTTTAACTTTTAATAAAATTTTTAAATAATTATAAAAATTGTTAGAAAATTTATACTAAGAGACTATATATACATTTTTTTAAGAAAATATTTTCTCAAGAATAAATTTCTATGCCCAAAAAAGGCAAACAGAATTTCGCTTAAAATTAAATTTACCTTTGCCAAAAGTATATTAATAAGATTTTTTTACAAGAATTTTTCACTATATTTTTTCGATTTACAAAAATGAAGGTAATAATAGTGGGGGGTAATTGGCACAATAATTCTGAATAATTATTTTAATAATCACAAATAAAATTGTCATTAAAAACAATAATAATAAATAATAAAGTGTTACTAAATTGATAATAATTTTACCCTCTCCAAAAATAGAAATAAAAGAAACAATTAAAAAAACAGGATAATAAAAATTGCAGAAAGTAAATTTTTTTCTACTTTCTGCAATTTACTGTAAAAGTGAAAAAATAATAGAAAAAAAAATAGTAAACAACTTGAGTGAAAATATAATTACACAGATAAATTCAGTATTGGCATTTGGCAATTTTTTATCAAAAAAAAAAAGAAAAAAAATGTATTTAATAAAATAGTTTTTGACGTGAGATTGAAAATTAAAATTGAATATGATATATCAATAAATATGTATGACGAGATACGAATAATGAAATTGGACCTATATATAAAGAGAGAGAGAAAGAGAGAGCGCCAGAGAGAAAGAGAGAGAGAGAAAGAGAGTTTGATGGAAGCTGCACGAAGTGGTTAATAACGTTGACCAATATGGAGGGTCAACCAAAGTGAATCGTCTATTTCCTTGACCCAATCATTCATTTCTCTCCAATTCAATAGTTCAAACTGTCCTTTCTCTTACGAAATTCGAGAGAGTTGAAATTTTCCCTGCCCTCGTTACTATTCTTGGCTTGCAGTCAATTTTACCGATGCTATCCCGTCTGATTGTTCAGTTTAAGGGCCTTCCGTTTACGATTTTTCACATTACGCCTGATGAACATTCAAACTTCAATCCCATTCAATAGCTCTAATTCTATTTTACATCCCAGATAGAAAATCGATAAATTTATGAATCATTTCGCCCGAAAAAAAATAGAAAAATTCTCATCTATCCCGGGTGGAGAGAAAAATTTAATTTGAAAAAAGTGCCTGTAAAGAGAAAATATTTTACGACAATAGTATTTCCAAATCTCAATAAATTTTTTATTTACAGAAAAAATATGTATGTTTAATCATAATTAAGGAACTAAACGAAAGGATTACTGATAATTAAATATAAAAAAATAATCAAAAAAAAAATGATCAAAAATTAAATTCAAAAATATAATTATTTACCGACAACCATATCGGAATAATTATCTTAAGAATAACACCTGACTCTAAACCAAGGAGTTCAATTGACGTCTAATAGATGTCACTAATTGCTGATATAGTCGAAATCTTCCTTAATAATCTATAAATTAGAAAAAATTGAAAATTGAAATGTTTACACCTTGGGAACTAATGTTTACTAATGTTTACTTTAACCGTATAATGTTTTCTCTCAATTGTTGAAAACTTTGTCTGTATTTAGTATTTACTTACAATTCTCTATTTACGAATGCGACAATCAATGCCGTAAATAAATAAATTAAAAAAGACAAATTCTAAGAAGAAAAATAGGAGAAAAGTAGAAAAAAAATTAAAAATAGAAATAAAAAAAGTAATTTAAAAAAATAAGAATACAAATTTTAAAAAATAGGAAAAAATAGGAAAAAATAGGAAAATAAAACCTAGGTGAACAATTTTTAACAAATAATAAAGAACAGTAAATTTAAAAATAAAGAAAAACAATTTAAAAACAATCAATAAAAAAATAATAGTATACTGATAATAAATAGTAATAACAAAAATAATAATGAAAATGGTAATGATAATAATAATTAAAATTACAATAATTAAATTAACAATAGAATTAATCTATAAATACACTAAAAAAGTAGAATAAAAAAATATTTTAACCATTAATATAAACCATTGAATGAAATACATTGTTTTCAGTTTAATATTAAAAAATCATAATAAAAAAACCAAAAATAATAATATTCAAACAAATTAATAGTAATTTTTATAGCAACAATAGGAAATAATAAATAATAACTAAAAATATATAACGTAAATATCATTACTTAAAATTAGCAATAAAAAATATTAAATAATTAATAGCTTATAATACACTTTGGTTATAACAAATGATAATTAATAATCTAAAATACAAGGGATTAAAAATAAAACACGACATACAAATATTCTGTTTAAACTTTAAATAATATAAATTTTTCTTATTCGTATCTTTTACTATTTTCCGTATTATTCCTCCCTCTCACCACCAACCACTTATATTTTCTAGTATTATTCTTACTTATTTTTGTATTGTCCTTTTTTATTTTTAATTTCCTTTTTTTAGTGTGACTACTTAGCACTGCTGGTGACATTTTTCATGGGAATTTTTTCACAATTTTTATTTTCATTTTTACAGGAGGATTTCGTAATGTGGGACTTTAGGTAAACTTACATATATATCATTTAAGAGAGAGAAAGAGAGTGAGGGTGAAAGGTAAAATTAAAAAAAAAGCAGAAGGAAAAAAAAAGAATAGAAAAAAAACTGTGAACGTGGAACGATAAGCTGAATAACGCCGTTTGTGCTCTGAATACTTAAACACTGTGAAAGTTTCTCTCATCGGTGCTAATTATGTTCCTGTGTATTTTTTGGTGGTTAATAGGTGCACCTGCGGTGACACTTGGCGCACTGTGGGGCGAAGGCAAGGGTAAGTCTTTTTTTTTTTTGCTTTTGCCTAAATTACGAAAAATGAGGTGAAAACATTTTCCAAGTTTTACCTTCGGAGAGATAATCATATTGATAATTGGAAATTTAATTATAATTTAGAATAATAATGTTTCGAAAAATTTTATTTTGATATTTAAAGAATTAAAAAGGTTATAAAGATAAAAAAATTGTTAATTTAAAGAAAATATTATTTTTAATATTCCATAAAATAATTTTCTTTAGTTTTCTGTTCTTTTAAAATACGTAAATAATAATAAAAAAAAAATTATTATTATTTTTTCTTATTGACTCTCTTTTTTGCGGTTTTTTAGTTTTATAATTTTCTTTTATTTTTTATGCTATTTTTGTTAAAGACTTTTCTTGCCCGTCCAAATTCAAATGAATAAACTATTATTTTTATTGATATTCATTTTATTATTATTTATTATTTTTATTTTCAATTATTTCAGCTAAGACGATTAATTTCATTTTAAATATTTAAGATCTTCAGAATTTATCCAAAAAAATGGTAGTAATTTAACAAATTCCAATTTCAAAACTAAATTCAAATTCGAAACATCAAAATTGAGTTTCATGAATTTAAATGAAAGTATATCGTGAAACTTTTTCAAACACACATGTCCTATATTATTAACATCATTCAGCTTTTTGTGTACTATATACATATTTATCTATTAAATTTGTCCTAGGAGAATTTGAATATTATTTTTTTCTTAAGAAGCAGCAAATTCGATCTAATTTTCGAGTCATGAATTTTTCGATCAAAGTTTCTTTTAAAGGAAAAGGAATTTAATTTCCAAGAAAAACTACGAGTAATATGTTTATATAAAAGAATGAAGAAGGAGATGGATGAATAAATTAGAATGTTGTAAGTAGCTGGCAAAGAGTATAAAGTGAATGTATATACCTTTAGTATATAAATTGAATCAAAGACAATTTTTAATGAGAAAGGTTGATAATTACCTTACGACTACTTTATTTCTTTTTAAAATTATTTATTATTCTTTTCCTTTAATTATAATTTATTATTATTTCTCTTCTTTAATATTTCGTTTCTTTTATTATAGAGTTAATTTATTGTTGAATTTTTTTTTTCTTTCTTTTTTTCTTGTTATTTTTAATTTCTAAACGAATGATTAAAATTACTGTGAGAAGGAAAATTCAATATTAAACGTTAAGACGCGCCATTGCAAAATAGAAAAGGAGTGAAAACTGTGACAGTCGCTGTCGACTCGTTACTTAATGTTATTACCTTAACCTTTGAACCATTTGACGTAGAGCCGCTTTTATTTTGCGAGAAGCACTTTAAGGTAATGCATTTTCCTAAAGAAGGAGAGGGGAAAATCCTCGGATAACAAAACCACTACCAACAGAAGAAAATTTACCCTTTTCGTGACCCCCCCCCCTCCGCCCTTCTCTTCCCGTTACTAGCAAACTTCACTGGCTTGCTAAACCCAAACCCTTTTTTCTTTCACTAACTGTGAGTAAAACAATTTAGCATTCCGATTTACACGGAATTATTATTCAACTGACTAAATTAGTACCAAGTTGGAGACTCGAGAATATTTTCTCCAATTTAATTGCTCTTGATAAAGAAATTAAACACTTACTTAATCGAATTTTTTTAAATAAATTATAGAATAGAAAAATGTGCACTTATTTATTTTTTTATTCTTTTATTTTCTTTACTTTATGATTCTATTAAGAAAAAATTAATTAATCATTATTTACTTATTATTAGGAGACGCATATTCATTTATTTTATTTTTATTTAAAAAATTTTTTTTATTCATTTTTTTTATTTACTTATTTATTTTTTAATTCATTTATTCATATTTATTTATTCACCTTATCTATTTATTAATGTTGAGAATAAATTTTTATTCATGTTTATATTAGTTCACTTATTTTTTCATATTTATTAATTTTTACAAAATATTTTGTTATTAATATTTCTTTTACTACTTTCATATTTGTTTTGAAAAATATTAATTTAAAAATTTAATAAACAAGTACCTATTTTATACAATTTACAGACAAGGGGATAATATAATAATATTTGAAATATTTTCCTTAAGGATTTTTTAATAAAAAGTTTACTGGATTCCATGCGGAAGTTTTTTAAAAAATTAGAATTTGTTTTGTTTTATATTAAAATATCGCTGTTCAACATATTTTTTTAATTGAAACATTTTTTTTAAATTTCAGAATTTTCCCCTTTCCTTTTACATTTATTAAAAAGTTTTTTTTTACATTTTCAAAAATATTTAGTTTCAACACATTTTTTTCTCAATTGAAACATATTTTTAAAAATTTTAGAATTTTCCTCTTGCTTGTTATTTTTATTAAAAATTTTATTTTCTATTTTCAAAAATATTCATTTGCATTTCGTATTTATTGCACTGTTTTCTAAGTATAGAATTATAAATATTAATTAATAAATATTAATTTTCCTTTATTTTCGTCTTAAAATATTGATTTTTTGACTTATAATGTTACAATAATAATTAAGGATATATAATATTCATTCGAGGAACGTGACAAACTGCTTATATTTAATGCACCTGTGAAGGAAGGTTAATTATAACGTTAGACGAAGTATAATAAGCTACATTGAGGATAAATAACAAGGCATTTATTTTCCTAATAAATTCGCAGAGCGTCAAAATCTTTGGAGTTAATTTTGACATTTTATTAATACATTCAAATTTATTTTAACAGATTTCGAAGTTTGAAAATTTTTTCAACGAAAATTTTCTTTTTGGTAAATAATATTAGTTTTGAGTAAAGTTTACATTTTTCTGGTATGGATTAAAAAAAACATAATTAAAATTATGGATATTTTGAAAAAAAAAATTCGTAAAAATGGATAGGGACAAATTTTGTCTTTGGGAGTATAAAAAATTAATTTTATTTTCAGGATAAAAAAGTAACGAATATTATAATAAAATAAAAAAGAGTACTTTCAATATACTGACAATGGTGATTTGGAAATAAATCTATAGACCTTCGAGGGAACAAGTATGTCCTATGAAATGCATACACGTATTCAAGATGCATGAATAGATCAAGATACCTTCAGGATGGAAATAAACGAGATGGTTGAATGGACTTGATGGCATGCTACAGAAAGCAGTTGTACCAACATGCTTAAGTTCCATCGTGAATTCACTGTCCTTCCGTAACATGCCTGCTGGGTACTATCAACGCACGTGTCCCATAGTGCTCCTTGAATATAATACACTCCCTCCAGCACTTATACAGATGGTTAGATAAGTACCATCAAATGACGGAAGAAAACTGCTTTACACTGTGTTTACAAGTTTCTCCGATGGAAATTTTTTTTTTCATCTTCCTTTATAATTGAAACAAAAGATAATTAAATAATAAAGGATAAATTTTCTGTTTTCCAATGAAAATTGAACGAAAAAATCCAGAAAATCATTTTTCTTTATACTTAAAGAGATAAAAAAGGAAAAATAAAGGAAAAAATAAAATAACAAACAAATTATAAATTTTCATTTGAATGAAGAGCAAACGGAAAAAATTGAGAGATTAATTTTGATTAACTTAATGAAAAAAATAACCAAAAAATATAATAACTGTTGATTAAAATGAAATTGAAACACATGAAAAAATTCAAATTGATCAAATGAAGAAGACAAAAAAAAGAGCAGAAACAAACAAGAATAGCTGAAAAACAATTTTTAAATAAAAATAGTCGGTGTAAAAATTCTAATTGAGAAAATAAAGTGGAGAGAAAAAAACAAATAAAAATACCGGAAAAAACAATTTAAATAATAAAAATAGGCGGTGAATTTTCGCAAACATTTCAAAAATTATAACTTTTGGAACGTTCTATTCTATTAGCTAGAAATTTGATTAGAATCTTGGATTAGATTAAGTTTTATTTCCAACTTTACTCCTTGTTTGAAATTTACAGTACTGGAAGATAAACGCTTTTAATTTTAACGAGTAGTAAAAGATAGTTGTAATCAGACGAGTGCGTTAAATTATTGTAATTTTGCTATCAGTAGTAAACGAGAGTCTTAATCAGACGTGCTTTAAATTTATCTAATCGTAATAATTACCACTCTAATTAAATTGTAATTACTACAGTGGAAAGTGACTAGAATGTAGTTTTTTTACAATTTAGTAAAATTTTTATTAGTAATATACCATGTAGTAAATAGTATCAGGTAGTAAAATACAGGTTTTATTAGACAAAATGTTAGAAATGTTTGTTTAAAATTAATGTTTTAATTATTTTACTTAATGTTTGTTTAAAAGTATTAATTTGTATAATTTGCCTTCAAGATTGGTGAAATAAGTAGTAAATATCAATTTTTCGTCTGACTGGAAACATTAAATCTCTACAATTGTAATATAGGTAGAAAATGTAAATTTTAGTCAGACAATTTTGATACGAAACAAGTAAAATAAGGAGAAAATTATAATTCTTGTCAGACTAACAGTCGCATTTATATCTTAAATTAAAATTAAAGTAGTAAAATTGGATTTTAGTCGGACAATTTGTTCATTAATAAAATTAAAATAAAAGTAGTAAAATTGGATTTTAGTCAGACAATTTTGTAACGAAAGTAGCAAATGTCAGTTTAGTCAGACAATTTGTAACGAGGGTAGCAAAATAAGTAGTAAATATCAGTTTACAGTCAGACAATTTTGTAATGAGAGTTGTAAAATAAGTAGTAAATGTCAGTTTAGTCAGACAGAAAACTCGTAATCTCCATATACATAATATAAGTAGTAAAATTCGATTTTTGTCAGACGAATTTTCTTTGGAAGTAGAAAAACAAATAGTGTATTAAAATATAAGTAGTACATTTGAATTTTAGTCAGAAAATTTTTTATCGATAGTAGTGAAAAATCAATATAAATATCAGTCTAAAATATTATTAATGTTTAAGCTATTAATATTTGCATTTATAATATAAGTAGTAAATGTCAGTTGTAGCCAGACAAAAAGTACTAACTGTCTACATCTATAATAACAGTAGTAAAAGTAAATTTTGCTGAGATAGTTTTGCGTAAGTAAAGTAAGTAAGTAAGTACCTAAAGCAAAGAAATAAGTAGTAAATGTTAGCTGTAGCCAGGCAAGTACCTTTAAATGTTGCATAAGATAAATAATTTTACTATAATTAGTTTATAATAATTTTTAATTACATCTTTTTTAATTCTCAATAAATCTTTCAGTATTAAAAGTCCATTTTTGTCAGAAAAATTTGTACAAATACGAGTGTCTATAAAATCAGTGGTAACACTGTGTTTTAGTCCGACAATAATGTTGTTTCGAAAGCTTCGAAAGTATTACACAAGTAGAATAAGCTAGCTTTAGTCAGACAAAGCACTTTAAAATTGTCGACTTGCACTACAATTTGCAAAAGCATTTATTCTATTAAAGAATTAAAATAAAGCTTTTTTAATTTCTAGAAAATTTTTCTATAAGTAGTACAAATTTTTTCAGTCAGACTGATTGTTGTAATGTAATTAATAGTAGTAATTAATAGTCAGTCACTAACAAAGTTCTGCTAATATATTGCTAATAAAAAATTACAGTTAGACGAGTGACATGACATTTTTTTTATTAAATCGACAAATTAGTAGTAAAAGACCACTTTAGTTAGACGGAAAAATAAAAAATATGTTTTATTTACAAATGAAACGGTTTTATTTAGAAAAAATAAAAAAATGTAAATACAAATAGTTTTTAATGAAAAAATTTATTTATATAGATTGTCAAATTAGTACAAAAAAATGTAGATCCCGCTGCAGTTAATTTTAGGAGTTTCACCAAAAGCCATCATTAAATTTTTAATTGATGCCTTATCTTTTATTTGGTGTATATTAACGTTCAACTCTCATTTTTCCATTATAATAAAGCAATTTACTTTTCTCGATACGTTGCAAATAAAAAAAATTATTTTTAATTGATGCTTCATTTGCAATAAAAAATATTCCACATTTAAATTGCAATTAAAATATTATTTTTCCCGTCTATGAAATATTGTTTTTGTTTCTTTAAAAGAATGTATTTTCTTGATTTCATTAAAAAATTTTTAAAACAAAAAACATGAATTATGTGTTGTTCTGAATGAAAATTAGTTTCATAGAGTGAATACATTAATAATGTATATATATGCAATGTGAATGAATTCTTTTTTTATAAAGATTTCTGTCGCTCTCGATTCTAATATGAAATATTGGCTTTTATTTTTGCTTTCAACGTTTTTTTTTTAAATTGAAATCGTTATGCAAATTTAGAAGAAATATTTTATGTTGTCAGAGAGCGGAGTAACATTTTCTGTTTTTTTCTTTTTTTTTCTTTGACATTTTTTGTAGAAATAATTCCTTTTCTAAAATTTATTCAAAAGTTCTGACAACAACGGAATGACGAATTTCTCATTACAATTAGCTACGGTTTACGAACTCTGCGACAGTTTTCGACTAGGCATTATACTAGCGCGTGTACTTATTTCCGAAAATGCAATTTTAATTAGTTAGGATTCCGATTTTCCAGTTGGCTGAATACTTCTTTTATTTTTTATTTTTGACATCTTCATTTCTTGAAATAACAAAAGCATTTCACATTGGAAAAATTTTTCCTTGTTTACTTTACTTTTTAAACAAGTTTCTTCTCATTTTTCTATTTTATTTTCAATTTTTTTTTTATTTTAAATATGTATTACACACTAAAAAAAAAGTTTTACTTTCAGCCTATTTTTGAGGCTGAATTTAAGATGTAAACGGAGTCAGCCCCGTTAAACAAGGACAGACTTATGTGAAATACATGGGCTGAATTTAAGGTGTAAACGGAGTCAGACTTTTTTTTTCCTGTGTATTTTAAATTTTTATATTAAAGTTAAGTGATTTAATTATTTTAATAAAATTTTTTTATTATTTAAAAGTTTTATTATTATTTTCAATGTTTATGTTTACTACTTAAAAACTAAAAATTGTTTGCCTAAATTTGGTTTTACTACTTGAAAAATAAAAATGACTGACTAAATTAGGTTTTATACTACTTAAGAAATAAAAATTGTCCGACAAAATTCGGTTTTACTACTTAAAAACGAAAAATGTTAGACCTAAAGTGCTTTTACTAATGAAATACGTAAAATGTCTGACTATTATTGTAAAACTTTAATAATGTTTTAAAAACTTTTTTTTATTAATTTATTCAACTTGCATGTTTTTAATATTTTTCAATTCCCTGCTTCTACTTTTTCTCTTTTTTTATTTTCATTTTTTTTTCTGTTAAGTACATTCAGAGAAAAATGAGAAAATTTATTTTTCATAATTCTCCTTTTTATTTTGTAATTTTTCTATTTCCCTTTTTTTTCCTACCAACAGTTTTTTTTTTGTTTCATCATTTTAATCCAATTTAGAAATCTAATCTTCTGGTGTCGTGTGACAATTTTTTGAATTCGTTTCATGAGAAAAAAGAGTGGAATTGCACTATATTCACGGTGGAAAATTTGAAACAGGTGTATATATGTATATATATGAATAAAGTTGATAACCGTCGTTGGTGTGTAATTGATGGTCGAGATTAGAGTCCACTTTGACTCAGGCGAGTGACATTTCCACTAGTGGTTCTAGAAATGGAAAGGACGAAAATTAATTAGGCAGGAACCCCTGCCAGTTCAGATAAAGGGTTGAGCTCTTCATTTTAGATCCATTCAGTTTTGTCTCTATATGAAACTTGGTGAACTTAAAAAAAAAACAATAATAACAGTTCAAAGAGACGATTTTATTCCGTCTGAACAGTATCTGTCTTCCTTTCTCCCTCCCTCTCTCTCTATCTATCCGCATTTATTCCGATTTGTCTGTATTTTCTGATAAATTCAATTCTAAAATTGAATTACCTACCTATCTGTTTCTGGAGAAAAATATTTTCCTCACAGAATGCAAAATTATGAAATTATATTATTTGTTTGGCAAAATAAGAATTTATTATTTTCATTTTAAGTTGATACTTTAATCAATTTTTTATCTTCTTATTTTGAGAAAATAAATTAATTTTTTAATTCAGAAAAATGTTTATAAAAAATAGTAAATTCGCAGTGATCACTCATACAGTGAGGATCTTTTTGAATTTTTAGAAGAAAAAACGAGTAGACAGAAACAACGTTTAGTTCCAAGAAAATTGTAAAACGTGTAAATTAATTTTTCCAAAAGTAAAAGTATTTGAGAAATCTTATAATTTTGAATGATATAATCGTAATTTTTAGTAGAAGAGATCAATTTTAGTCAGACATTCTAAATTTTGTGAATTTAAAGTTTAAACTTTATCTGTTAAATTATTCTTAGCATTTTTTTTAAAACACAACTTCGAATTGATTCTTAATTATTTTTATTTCTCAAAGTGTTTAAAAGATAATTTATTTTATTTGCTATTTAAGTAGATTAACTTTGGTATTTTCCACACTAAATTGGAGTGTTTTACCATAATCTTGAAATGAATAATCCTCGACAAGCTTTGACAGTTTGCAGAAAGGACTACTATAAAGGGTATTATGTTATTGAAAGGCACGTACGAATATCCATTACGCTCATAATGGATGGATTATCGTCAATCAGATCATTAGCTATTAGAGACTGGTTATTCAAGCTAATCCCAAAAGATCAAATGAGCTTTTCTTTTGTTGCCAGTATACATATATTATGTAAATTTCCTTATATCACATGTAGAAAATTATTTCAATTAATAATTTCAATTTAGAATCAAAATCCTCTTACCACATTTATTGTCTCTTCATTCTATCTTTTTAATGACTTACATTTCATTTCGTCACTATGTTCAATTCTCCATTTTAGTCTTTTTAATTAAAAAAAATATTCAAAGTGTCATTTAGAGTGACGATATTAGTATAAAAATGTATTTTAAGGCGAAAACCATCTGACCACACACGTCCATTAATTTCACACACAATCTAAGTGAAATTATCTGACCCAATTCGGTTTTGCTACTCAAAAGCATACATAGTCTGACTAACTTCGATTTTACTACTTAAAAAATAAAAATTGTCTAACCAAATTCGGTTTTACTACATGAAAGCAAATAATGTCTGACCAAATTCAATTTAACTACTTAAAATCTAAAACTGTCGGACCTCATTTGACTTTACTACTTAAAAAAATTAAACCGTCTGACTAAAGTCGGTTATACTACTTAAATACAAATAATTATCCTCCAATATAGAGTTTTGATAAACTTAAAAACTAAAAATGGACGACCACATTAGGTTGTACTATTTAAAAATTAAAACTGTCCGTTTTAAGTGGCTTTACTACTTAAAAAATAAAACTGTCTGACAAAATTCGGCTATACTACTTAAAATCTAAAACTGTCTATTCCAATAATATTACTCATTTCTTAATTACTAAAAATGTCTGACTAAACTGAGTTTCACTACTTAAACATTAAAAAACTTACAAATTAAAAATGTCTGACGAAATTGAGTTTCACTACTAAAAAAATAAAAATGTCTAATCCATTATGATTTTAGCCACTGTCACTAGAAAATTTTTTGCATGATCATCGTTTTTACTTAAGCAAGCCAAAAATGTTTGATTTAGCTTTGTTTTACTACTGAAAAACTAAGAATGTCTGACTAAACTCATTGTTACTACTTAAAAAGTGAAGATGTTGGACTAAACATGGATAAACTGCTCTAAAAAGTATAAAAGTGTCGAACATTATCAGGTTTTAACTTCTTTCTATCAAAATTGTTATAAAAAACTAATTTTTATTACTTCCAGACACAATCGTCTGACTAAATTTTTTTACTACTACTGAGAGTCTTAAATATTCTACCAAATTCTATTTATTTCCTTAAAACTTAAAAATATCGAATTTATTTCCACTTTATCAACTATTAAACAAAAATGTCTGACTAAACTCGTATTACTACTTAAGAATTAAAAATATCTGACTACACACAGTTATAACTACTAACAGTAAAAAATTTTTGCATTTACAAAATTTCTACTAGGGCAATCCTAAGATATTCAACTATGCTGAGCTTTAATACTTAGAAACTATAAATGTCTGACTGAATTTGGGTTAACTACTTAAAAATTCAAAGGTCGAAATTAACACAAAAATCTGACCCTACTTTTTTACTACTACTGCGAGAGTGAAATAACTGATGTAACCACAATTACAACTAATAAAACTCGTTATTGAAAATTTTTATTATCATGACACAGATTTAATTTTAAATTTAATTAATAATTCATTACTTTTAATTGACATTTCCTTTTTATATTATTCATATTACTTTTGAGTATTTTTGATTTATTCAATAAAATTTACGGGAAAATTTTATTCAAATATTTACAATATCGATTTCAATGAAATTCAATTTGGCACACATTTTTTTAAGTGAATATACTTTGTTTTATTTGGAAAAGTTTATTTTTCTATTTATAAAATCTATACAATATTTCGGAGACATATTGTTCGAAAAAAAAAGTTTCGAAAAAAAATTTTAAAATATAATGTTTCAGCCTGAAGCAAAGTATACAAACATTTTTTCAGAACTATGTTTACATTTTTCCCAGTTATTTATTTATGTTTTTTGTAAAAAATTTTTTCCTTCTTTATTACATTTATATTTATATTTTCAGCTATTATTTTAAACTTTCAGTTATTCTTTACATTTTGTTTTTCTTTTACCTTTAATTGGTTTGTCTTTACAAAAAGATAAAGTAGTAAGTTTTTTAATTAAGGGCTGTGATAATCGAATTTATTTAAAAATTAAAAATTTTTATTTGCTTAACTATTTCTTTTTATCACTGCATATAATAAATGGAAATAACAAAAATTTTTAAAGTAAATTTTCAGCATTTATTTATATCTTATTTATTTATAATTTATAAAAATTTGTTCTGTTTCTCCTTTCTCGTTAAAATCCAATTAAGAATAGAAAAAATTCAAGACCAATACACTTGTGAATGGAATTTATGATGATGCATACACTATAAAATAAGAGAAATATATCTTTTATATATGTTGTTGTTTTCAGTGTGTATATATATGCGTGTATAAGTTTTATGACACAAGTCAATTACTGAGTTTAGAATGCACTGTTGGTGTTTTGCGAATAGGATTGGCACTAGGCAAAGTAATTAAACTATCCGTTACCACATAAACGAACAGAAACAGACCATCGGATTCTCTGACTGCCTTGAATATCGGAATGAACAGTTGGCCTTGATTAGAACTACTCATCATTTATCCCTAGTTGGCTACTGTTTGTAGAATTACTCGTGAAAGCTACTCTCCTTTCTGTAACATACATGGTTCACCATCTCTCTCTCGTCTCTTTCCCTCTCACTCTCTCTCTTTCTGTTTCTCTATCACGTCTCTCCAATCACGTTCCACTGAAATATTCACTTGTCAATTAATATTCAAGTTTGTTAGTCTTTTATAACTATAATACTAAAAACTACTCAATTATTCATATTTCAATTAATCCCAAATTTTCATCATATGCTAGAATGTATATATTTCTCTTGTAAAGTAAACATTTTGGAAATTGTAAACGCCAAAAAAAAATTTCGTAACAAACTTTTTTGTTCAGTAAGCAAAAATGTCAAAATAAAATTGGTTTTATACTTACAAACTAAAAATGTCTGACAAAATTCGGATTTACAGGTAAGAAATGGAAAATTTCTCACCAAATTCTATATTACTAATTAAAAATTAGAAATATCTTAACCAAATTAGGTTCTTCAAAAATAAAATAAAAAAAAATAAAAATAAATGAAAAAAATATATGTATCGGACCAAATTCGATTTTAAAAATTAAAAATTAAAAATGTCTGACAGAATTCGCTTTCAGAAATTAAAAACAGAAAATGCCTGACCAAATTCAACTTCTCACTACTTAAAAATTATACATGTCTGACCAAATTAGGTTTTACTACTTAAAAACTAAAAATGTCTTACCAAATTCTGTTCACTTAAAAATTTATTTATTTTTATGTTATTTATAATTATGCCTGAAAATTGATGGCCAAATTATGTTTTATTACCTTAAAACTAAAAGTGTCCGACCAAATTCGACTTTACTAATTAAAAAATTAAACCGTCTGACTAAAGTCGGATAAACTACTTAAAAACTAATAATTGTCCTCCAATATGGAGTTTTGATACTTAAAAACTAAAAATGGATGATCAAATTCGATTTAACTACTTAAAAACTAAAACTGTCGGACCTCATTTGACTTTACTACTTAAAAAATTAAACCGTCTGACTAAAGCCGGATATACTACTTAAAAACGAATAATTGTCCTCCAATATGAAATTTTGCTACTTAAAAACTAAAAATGAGTGACCACATTCGGTTGTACTACTTAAAAATTAAAACTCTCGGTTTCAATTGGCTTTACTACTTAAAAAATAAAACTGTCTGACCAAATTCGATTTCCCCACTTGAAAATTAAAAATATCTGCCGAAATTAAGCTTTACTACTTAAAATCTAAAAAATTCTCCCAAAATTTGGTATTATTACTTAAAGACTAAAAGTGTTTGACCAAATCCGTTTCACTACTTATAAACTGAAAGTTTCTCGTGAAATTTAGTTTTAAACATAAAAATTAAAAATATGTTACCAAATTTCCTATTACTAATTGATAACAGAAAATGTCTGACTAAATTAGATTCTACTACTTGAAAACTAACATTGTCAGACCGAACACAATTATTCTGCTTTAAAATAAAATTGCCATAAAATATTTGGTTATACTACTTAAAAATTAAAACTGTCTGTCCCAATTAGGATTTACTACTTAAGAAATAAACGTGTCTGACCTAAATCGGTTTTACTACTTACAATTAAACTAAATATTATCAGACAAAATTTAATTTTACCTTTTACTATAAATAAAAATTAAATATGTCTGACCAAATTAGGTTTCACTACTTAAACACTAACAATTTCTTCCCAAATTAGGTTTTATTATAATAAAACTAAAATTGCCAGACCAAATTCGACTTTACTAATAAAAGTTTTAAAACGTTAGGCTAAATTCGCTTCTACAAATTAGAAACGGAAAATGTCTGACCAAATTAGTTTTTACTACTTAAAAATTTAAAATGTCTCAACAAATTTTATTTTATTACTTAAAAATTAGAAATATCTGACAAAATTCGGTTTTGCTTCTTAAAAACTTTAAATCACTGAACAAATTCGCTTATACTGATTTAAAACTTAAAATGTGACTAAATTCGCTTCTTCTACTTAAAAACTGAAAAAGTCTGACAAAACATATAATTATTCTGCTTTAAAATTAAAAGTGTCTGACCAAATTCGATTTTACTTCACTTAAAAATTAAAAATATCTGACCAAACTAATTTTTAGTACTTAAAAACTAAAACTGTCTCACCAAAAATTAAGTTTTATTATTTAAAAACAAAAAATTTTTTGGACAAATTCCATTTTACTACTTAAAAACTAAAAAGGTGCAGAAATGATAAAATACTAGAAAGAAAATTAAAATTAGTATTAAAAAAGAAAATACAAGTGTTTTTCTCTAACACACACATATACACACAAACCATGTGGAGAATTTGTTCTTTTTCAGTCATATAATAGAAATGACAGGACAAAATTGGAAAACAGTATCGAGTTACTTTTCGTCTATATACAGTTGGATATTGTATCAAAAGAATCAGTCGTCATTGTGTAATTGAAGTTTGGTATATCAATATTATCAAAAGACATGAGATGAAGATGGAGAGGATGGAAAAAAAGAGAAGCAGAGAAAAAAAAACTGTCTAAAAAAAGAAATATCATAATTCGCATTTAAACGTTGGATGTTAATAAATTTTAAAACGAAATTATTTTTCCACGTCACGAATTAATTTCAGGCTCAACGCATTCTGATGGTCATCTGAGTGGAAGGAGTCGAAAGAGTGAGTGAGAGAGAGAGAAAATTGCTGTGTCTGTCGTTTTATTGAAAATTCCAATTTTGATCAATAAAGGCAAAGGTGATACGTGATTTCCCTCACTGAACGGAAGCTTTTGCTTTTACTTAGAAAGTTATGCCAATCTGTATGACAGTATACTATAAATTCCTTTATAAATTTCATAACCATCCAATTACCGCAGGAAATTAACAAATTAAGCCCATATAGCACGTAAATTCAATGCTTTAATTAATTAAATTATAATCCCTCTTTTTACCTTTCTTTTTGTATATATAGTAGAAAAGATTTTCGATATTTTTAATTTTCCTCATACACTTTGAAGTCAATTAAAATCTATTAAAAAAATATTTAAAAAAATAAAAAAAGTGACAAAAATTTTACACGGAGAATTTTCTTTTTTTTTTGCTAATTGGATTGCTTTTATAATTGAGAGAAGAAGACTTTAGAATGTTCCCTTTTACACTTTGTGCATCATACCGGTTTCTCTTTTGATAAAAGGATAACTACTTATTTGGAGCCTATATAATTAGTTCACTGGTAAATCTTTCATGCGATCTTCAAGGATAAACAAAATGAATGTTCGGATGAGTATTAATGTTACAAAGTTTCTTGTAAAGTTTTGAATAAAGAGCTACTAACTATACATCTACAAAATTTTATAACTGGTAAAATTAGAAACTCGAGTAACTTGGAAATTATCAAAGAACAACTTTTTTTCCTTTCTTTTCATCTTCTTATAGGTACTCGGAAAATTATTCATAATTCTTATTCTTTTCACTTTTACACTGAATAATTATAATTATTATGATAATAAACTCTCACGATATATATAGTATTTGAAGTAAAATAATTAAAGAAGGTAATTAAAATAAGAAAAAAATAACACAAAAAAATTGAAACACAACATTAAGTGGAGGGAAAATAAAAGCAAAAAATTGTTACGAAAAAATAAAAAGATATCGGGTAAAAGTCAAAGAGGAAAATTTTCTTTTCAATCTAAATGAAAGATTTTTTTTTCTTGCTACCAGAAAGACCGTTTATTAAACAAAAATAATTAGAACAAACGAATGAAAAATGAAAAATTAAAGAGCAATATTTTTACTTAATTTGTTTTCAAGTCTAATTAAGTTGACAAGTTCTGAGAAAGAAATTTGATAAAAACATGCTAAATTTAATGAATTCAATATTTTGAAGACTGACGGGTATATTTAATAATAAAAAAATTGAGAAAATCGTTGAAAAGTAGATCGAATTTTCCATGACTCATCTTCACTAATCTAGTAAAATCAACTTTCCAATATTCAGAATGCAGTCGACCTAAAATCTTACATCCTCCGCGAAAGAAAATCAAATCGGTAGTGAATTTCCTCCTAAAAAAAGAAAAGAAGAAGAAGATAGAAAACGAAAAGAAATACAGGATAATAATAATATGAAAAAATAAATATTTATTTTTTAATTTTAATAAATATTTTAATTTTTAATTAATACTTAATATATTTTCTTCATAGTGTTTTTAAAAAGGAAAAAATATTTAAAACACTTTTGTAAAAAAAAACTTAACAACAATCACATGAGTGTAAATTTCAAATTATGTAACATTAGATAACATTTAATTTCACACCTTGTCAATGGAAATACGATTTAATCAAACGTACCTATTTTCCAAAATTCACGTACAAAATGTCCACATTTTGCTTATTGGCAACAAACTTATACATTAGCTTTATAAACAGGTTTCGTTTTAATTATCCACATCCAACGTACTCCATGTGCATATAAAAGCCATCATTACTAGAAAGTTTAACATTCTCGATGCATAAATACAACCTTTTGAAAATAAAGTTACAAACTTACCTATATACGTACATATATAGGTATACATACAGATTTGTTTGTTTTAATTGTGAAACCCCTGGCAAAATTTTCGATATACAATTTTATTAAATTCTCTCTTTCTCTATCCGAAAAGAAAAAGTTTTTCCAATAGCTGAAAACAAACAATTTTCTGACTTTAAAAAATGACAAAAAAATATTGCGTTTGATTCCAATTTTGTTATACTAGGGCCGTTTTTCTTTACTTTTCCATTTTTCGGTAAACATTTCCCTTTCCATTTGCTAACTGGGATGTATTATTTCATTTATTGTTATTTTCTTACACTTTCGATAAAATTTAACTGATTTGTTTGGAATAATCTAAGATTTATTTTTATTTTGATTTTATTAATAACTAAGAAAAATTGATTGATTTTAAAATAAAATTCAACAAAAATAAAATTAAAAGTAAAATAAAATTCACAACTGTGAAAATAAATCGTCTGACCAAACTTTATTTTACTACTAGGGCACTGAGAATGTTGGCTATAACTCGATGATAACTGTTGTATTTTGTATGTAACTAAATGGTCTGACTAAACTCAGTTTTACTACTTCGCAACTAAACAGGTCTGACGCAACTCTGTCATAACTACTGTGAAACTAAACTGTCTGACTAAACTTGGTTTTACTACTTTGACACTACAAACTTCTGACTCAATGTGATTTCTATTATTTCGAGACTAAGATGTCGAAGGAAATTTTTATTTACTACTCGAAAATGTGAATGTCTGACTACAAACCGTAATTACTACTAAAAATTAAAAGATTTTTCGCGTAAACAAAACTTGAAATAAGTCAATACTAGAATTGTCGGCTAAGCAAGGTTTTACCTCTTTCACATTAAAAATGTCTGACCAAATTCGGTTTGACTACTTAAAAACTAAAAATGTCGGACAGTTGAACATTTTTTGTATAAACATATAGTTTCTACCAGGCTGATATTCTTTATTTAAATCAAAGTAGAATATATTTGAATGAAAAAAAATTAATCAAACAAATAATATTTTTAAATCAAAGTAGTAGATATTTTCTATATATGTATATATTGGAATTGAGCTTACAAACTTATTTTCATTAAACAAAATCACTTTAAATTATTTATTGTATTTCAATTAAATATAATTTTTTCTCAGTGTCTCTTTATTACTTAAAAACTGATAATGTCTGACTAAACTCGGTGCTACTACTTAAAAAGTTAAAATGTCTGACGAAACTTAATTTTTTACTTCATAAACCAAAAATTTCGGACACAATTAAGTTTTAACTACTCTACAGCAACATTTTTATAGAAATCTAATTTTTACTACTGTCAGACACAAATGTCTGCCCATACGTTTTTTTTACTACTGCAAATATAAAATATTTGATACTAAACTGTTATTTTTGCAAAAAATCTAAAAAGAACAAAATTATGTTTTCTTCAGCTACTACTAAAAATCTGAAAACGTCTGACTAAACCCTTAACTTTACTACTGAACATCTAAAAGCGTCTGACTAAACCCTTAACTCTACTACTGAAAATTTATAAGCGTCTGACTAAACCCTTAACTGTACTACTGAAAATCTAAAAACGTCTGACTGTAGTCGATTATTCTAATAATCAAAACTAGAAATGTATTACAAAAAAAGGCAAAAAAAAAAAAATTTTTTATCAAGTAGTCTCACTAAACTCTATTTTACTACTTATACAACTAAACATTTATTACAAAAAATGTCCAACAAAAATTTTAATTAATTAGTCTGACTAATCTTTGTGTTACTACTAAAAACTAACAATTAATTTTAAAAAAATATCGAAAAAAAATTTAACCAAGTATAGTAAAAGATCATTATCATCAGACAAACAGATTAACTATCCATAATTACCGTTTCGCATCTTTATTTCCTCACCAGTAGTATATTTTACATCAAGTCAGACAATTTTCAAATAAAAAAAAAACCATCGTTATTCCATTTAAGTCATTTCCAATGTTACAAAATTGTATGAAAACGTTTGGAAATGTCGTTATATATGTTTTCAACAATTTCTGGCCAAAATCGCGATCATAAATCACCACACCGTCATTTCACATGTCAGAGGAGAAATAAATTTCATTCCCTCTACAGAGGAGGAGGTAGAGAGTGACGCATTTGCGCTTCAAGTAAAAGAAGCTCCACCTTCTGACACACACCGAAAAAGACTGGAAAATAATACAAAATGTATATATATAGAACTGTGTACGCAAAGAATGTTATTTCAACGCCCCGGACTTTTTTACTAGAATACCTTCTTTTTTTTCTTTCTAACACGCGCCACGAGAAAGCCATTGTCAGAATATTTTTCTGAAACAAAAACAATGTCATAAACCGGGGCCTGAATTCACAATTCTTTGTTTTTTTCTCACACTTCAAACGGCAACAATTTGGTATTTAAAAAAAAGAAATATTTTAACTATTTGGAGTGAGAAAAAAAGTTATTTTAATTTTTGGTAAAATGAAAAAAAAATGTCGAATCAAAAATGTAAAAATAAATTAAATCTAACAAAATGAAATTGTAGAGTAAAAATAAATGTGTGTCAAATTAAAAGTGAAAATAAAAGTCAAAAAATCTTTCATAGTGAAAGTGATTGAAAATGAAAATCAAAGTAGAAATGAATAATCGATTGTAGAATGCAAATAGAATTTTCCGTATTATTGTCAAAATAAAAGAACACAAATATTTTTATTAATAAAATTTCTAAAATCATAGTCAAAAAATTTGAAAATACAAGAATAAAAAAAAAGGTTTATAGTAAATTATTATGAAATAATTAATTTGCACATTGTTTGTAAAATCAGAAAATATTAAGAGTCGCAAAAGATATTTTGTTTATAAGATAAAATTTTACAGAATCGAAATAATGAGTGTAGAAAATATTTAAAAATTGTCAGAAGCATTTGAAAGTTTCCGTATGTACGAATAAAGCGAAAAAGAAAAAAAAGGGGAAGAAAAGGAAGAAAGAAGGAGAGGAAGGAAAAGTGTAAGCAATTGCTTTCCATAGTGTTGATATTTGTAAACATGAGCACGGAGCATTTCTCCACTTTATTCAAATTTAACCCCTTTTTCCCGAGCACAATCCTCGAAACTGATCCTTTTGAATCGTAAGCTTCAGGGCTAATTTGAATATCGACGTGCAACTCTACTGGATTTTGTCTCGAGAAGAATTTTATTTCATTCCAATTGACAAGCATTAACATGAAACAGAAAGTATATGTACGTTTTTTTTTTTTGTCTGTATTCTCTCTTATTTTCCCAAACTCGTAAACTTTAGAAAATATTTTTTTTAACCGTTATCATCATCATCATTATCATCTCTTGGAAAACTATAAACGCTTAATTACAAATGCAAATCTTTTTCGGTAGAAAATAGTTTTCAAATGAGAATTGCATTTAGTTTAACTCTTTTGAAAAGTTGAAGTAGCAGATGGTTTTCGCATAATTATAAATTTTCCAACAAATTTCCTCCATCTTTAATTTATCAAACGTCTTTTCTAATTTTTAACTTTTTTTTCGTAAATTCGTTTAGTTTTTTTTTTTTTTTTTTGCCTATTAAACAATAGTTGATAAGATTTAAATAAACTTTTTTTTCACATAAAGCAACAAACAATATTTTCGGATACACTTTTTCACAATGAATCGAAAAACAATGAAGTTAAAAACTTTTTTTTATTTCAAAAAAATTGGCTAATACAATTTTTGCCAGATACAAAATAAACAGTTACAAAATAATGACAAAAGATAAAAAATAACTGTTAGAAACTAAAAAACAGGTAATTTAACTTTTTTTTCGTTGTAAAAATATTTTTCAATACAATTTTTCCCAGTGAAACAGAATTTTAAAAAAAGTGTAATTCTGATAAAATATTTCTCTTTTCCATCAATTTATAATGACCTGAAAATGGTCGGTTTAACATTTTTGCATCTAAATCGAGGCGAGTATATGCGACTTTTCACATTGGAACAAGTTGAATTCAAAGATCTTTTTTACCCTTTGAGACTTTTGAAAAGCTTCAATTTACAAAAAGTCGACATGAACTTTTCAAAGTTGCCATGCGATAGTCATTTTTCACCAAACTTCCACTATATCGAATTTCAGTAGCGTCAATTTAAAGTGTTTTCACGTTTATAGGAAATGAGAAGAAAATCGGAAATAAAACATTGAGAAAAGAAATATATAAATATGTATGTATAGAGAGTGAGAAGAAATATTGTAAACGCTTATCGTCTTTTATGCACGCTCACTCCTCCAAATGGTATACAGAGTATGCACTGTGACACTGTGAACTGATGGGTTTAATTACTGGAACGTTTTCCACTAAGAGGCCAATTTAGTCGCTTTCTCGGCTTTACTAAATCGACTGACGCAAGAGACGATCGGTAAATATTGTGTTTAATTACAATTTTCCCAAAGTGGAGACGAAAATTTATGAAATGTCTGACTAAAATCGATTTTCACTACTTGAGAAAGGGGCGTTTGTGAGTCAAATTCGGTTTGGTTGGAGAAAACTGAATATGACAGATTTCAGTTGATTTTTACTGCTGCAGGATTCAAATTTCTGAGAGATCTTGGATTTACTTGTTAAAATAGTTAATGTCTGACCGAAAAAGTGTTTACTACTGTGGGGACAAAAATTTAAGAGTAAACTTAATTTTTACTACTGTAAGTGAAATATTTCTACGCAATCTTTATTTTGACTACAAAAAAGATCGAAATCTATAAGTTAAATTGATTTTAGAACTCTGACTCTATTTCGAACTTTGGATCAAGAATGGCTGACTAAAATTGGTTTTACTACTTAAAATCTTAATCTTAAAATAATTCTTAAGGAGCTCGATTTTTCTGAGAAAAAACTTAAAACTCAACTTTATTCGAGCTACTTAAAGATTTAAAAATTAACAAAATTAAAAAAATAAAAATCAACAAAAAAATGTTTGACTCAACTTGATTATTACTACTTGCTCGTAAAATTGTCTGATCAAATTCATTTTTACTACTGAATATTTAAAAAGTTGTTTTTCTTACCACGTATTCGTGGTTGTAAAAGTTTCACGACACTCGGATGTTACTACTTTTTAAAATTTTCAATGTCTGACTAAACTTGACTTCACTATATACTGAAAATTACTACAAGTTATAATTCACACTTTACATTTTTACTAAAAAAATTCTAAATTTGTTGACGTCTGACCAAATTTATTTTTACTACTTGAAATTCAAAAGTCAGATCATTTTTGTCTCATACTACTGCGATTCCAAAAATGTCTGACCAAACTCATGTTTACTACTGAAAAATTAATAAGTCTGACTTTTTCAACTTTCTCTACGTCGATTTAAAAAATGTCTGGCCAAATTCATTTTTACTACTGGAAATTTAAAAAGTTTGAGCATTCATTTACGTTTAGACAAAGTTTCTAAGAACTAAAGAAATACTACTGAAAGTGGTGAAAGTAATTTTTAGTCAGACATTCAAATCTTTTAAAATTTTCTTTTTTCGATCCTCAAAGTGGTTTTTAATTTTTCTTTTAGCTAAAATTAGTAAAATGAGTGTTGAATAGTTTGGAATTTTGGAATAAGTAGTTAATAGCAGTTTTTAGCCATCTTTTGTCAGTAGAAAATTGATGTAAAATTTGTGTTATTAGTAGTAAATGTCAGTGACGGTCAGACAAAATTTAAAATAAAAATTTACTTTCGACGGTAGTATAAAAGTCATTTAAAATATAAGATATTTCTCTTCTATGAAATGTGACCTGAAATATTAAAATAAATAACAATTCAAAACAAAAATAACTATCTTAAATAGCAGTAGTAACAGTAGTAAAACAGTAGTAAAACAGTAGTAAATTACAGTAGTTAAAGTCAGTCATAATAAGACTTTTCAAAATCTTTAAATATTACCATCAGTATAGTTAAAGTCAGAACAAAATTTATCTTTACATCTAAACTCTCATTTTTTATTACTTAAAAAACTTCTCTCTTTTGCTTTAACAATAAACAAAAATACCAAATTCGACAAAAAAATAAGAAACGAAAATTTACTTTTCCGATTGTTGAACAAAAAGAAGAAAAATTTTCAATTTTAATTATAAAGTAAAAAGGGAAAAAAAGGAAAAATTTATATACAATTTCGAATGTGAAATGAAAATGAGAAGAAAAGAAAGAAAATATATAGTTGCGAAAGTAACGAAGAAAAAGAAAAGAAAATTTACAATTGCGAGTTTTTTTTATTGAAAACATACGTCTTTTGATACTGAAAATTTAAGCGATTAGTTCGATATATTCTCCCAAAGGAGAACTGTGGGGGATAATAATAATAAGCGAAAGGAAAAAGGGCGTCAGAAAGTTACAAGTTTTCGTTGCAAGTTTTCGATTTATCGTCTTCTCGACTGTATCCATTTCCTCTTGAATCGTAGCTGTTTTTACGAGCTATAATATAGTTGGTCATGCAACCCCATCACCATTAATAAGAAGTTAACGAAGTTAGTCGAGTTACGGTGACTGAAAGAGACACCGTAACTCACTGTTGAGGCTCCTTTGCATTATTACTATAGGCTTCTATAAGCTGCTTTTGCTGAGCTTCTGCTTTTTGCGTAAACTATATGTATAGAAATACATACCTATGTATACATATATTGCATATATATATAGTATAAGTGTCAATTATTAATGCTGTTTCAATTAACATACTGGATGCATGAGACAAGTGTCAGGGATGAGACAGAATTTTGACTCAGCAGCTTTCTCGTACGTTGTATATTTCCCCGATTACTCACACTTTCCCCTAAAAGGCTTTTGAAAGTATATTAATGACTGCCACCATTAAGGATGCTTTAAATATTAAGGTGAACTTTGAGCAGCTAACGATCAATTAAATACCGCCCCCCCTCCCCCCCGCCTTTCCGCCCTCTACGCCAACACTCTAGGTGTTCATTTACAAGTGTGATTTAATTTTCCAAAAAATAAAGCAGCTGAATTTGTTATATTTTCTTTATAATTCCCTGAAACTGAAGCATAATTACTACGTTAATTAAAAAAATTTTTTTGAAAAATATTCCCGGTAAATGTTTTTTAGTTTAATTTTAATTTCTTAAGTGCTGAGAGAACTAACGACTGACGCAAGAGACGATTGGTAAATATTGTGTTTGAGTATACATATAATTTTTGAATAGGGAAGAGAGGGAAATTTATGAAGTGTCTGACTAAAATCGATTTTCACTACTTATAATGGAAGAAAAGTGACTAAGGTTCAGATTCGGTGGGAAAAAATTAGTTAATTTTTACTGTGGCAGAATTAAAATGCCTGAGAGAACTTGTATTAGCAAGTTAATAGTTCATGTCTGATCTAATAAGGTTTTACTACTGTGAATGAAAAAATTTCCGGGTAAACTTAATTTTGACCACGACATTGTTAGGAAATGAAAATAATATCGATTTTAAAACTCTCAGGACAAAAATTTCTGACTTTAATCGATTTTACTACTTAGAGTCTACAAATGTCTGACTAAATAAGATTTTTACTACTGCGAGGCACAAATAGCTGCGTTAACATCTTTTTGACTACGACAATGTGAGAAATTGAAGATAAAATCGGTTTTTGTATTTTCATGATAAAAATGTCTGACTAGACTCGGTTTTACTACTTAAAAAGTTGAAATGTCTGACGAAACTCAGTTTTACTACTTAATAACTAAAAAAGGGTTGTTTTTTTTCGTAAATACTTTTTTTACTAAGGCAATCGAAAAATGTTCGACTAAGCTTGACATTACTCCATAAAAAGTGAAAATATCTGACTAAACTTGGTTTTACTACTTAATAAATTTACTACTTAAAATTACTGAATACAAATTATTATTAATACTCTGACTAAAATTTTGTTTATATAAAAAACATTCCATAAGCTATAATAAAAATGTCTGACAAAATAAGGTTTTACTACTGCGAATGTACAAATTTCCTGTTAAATTTAATTTGGTTTTACTACTAAGTCTAAAAATGTCTGACCAAATAAGATTCTACTACTGTGAGGCAAAAATAGAAGAAGGCAACAAATAAATTGGTTTTATTACTGTTATTAGAAAAAATCTTTGGACAAATATACCCGGAAAAAAAATGTTAGTTTAATTTTTTTTAAATTTTAATTTGTTAAGTCCATAGTCTATTATTTATGAAATTACAATTCCCCTCAATTTAATAGAAATAAAAAATTTATTAAAAATATGTACATAAAAATAAATAATAACAATAATATTTTATTTTCTATCTGCGAAAAATAATAATATACCACAGTTTTTCTAATGATATCAAATTAAGAAAAAGAAATGTATCAAAATTGTAATGTTTTGATACGTATTTTGTCTCAATAAGCGATATTCTGTGAAAAACTGTCAGAAGAGAAGAGAAGAGAATAAAGTAAAAAAAAAAAGTTAATGTTTAAATAATTGAAAAACTTGTTTTTATTACAATTTTTACTTTTAACAATTAAAAAAATTATATACAAGAAAAGTAAATAAAAATGTAGAAAATATTTAATTAGTTAAAAAAATAATATTGTTGTTCTAACAGTTAGAAATAATAATAAAAGACAATAAATAAAAACAGTAGAAAAACGTACAAATTGTTAAAAATAATATTTTATTATTTTATTTTATTATTTAAAATTTTTAAATAATAATAGAAGAAAAATGATTATAAAAATAATGGTAGGAAGTTGTGTAAAAATGGTAAAAATAGTAAAAAAAAAACTTAAAAATATAAAAAAAAAATTACCCGAAGAAAAGAGTTTCTTAAGTGTATTGTTCTAGATTTACGGAAATTCAATAAAAAATAAAATCACGACGAAACAACAATCAGCATCTGTTTCCTGTTGAGATAAATTGCCTGAAAATATGCCCGATAAAGTTTTCCTTTTTTTGTGTGTATTTTTTTCTTACCCTTATTTTTCCTCCTACCCATTTTATATAGTGAATCTTTGAAAATAAAGCATAAGGGGGACTATATTGCGGATGATAAAACGGCAAGTTGAAAAGATGAATACGGTCGTTACAGATTATATAGCTACCCGCAAGATAGAAAATGCATTATGTTTCAGGGAAAATGATGACTTGAGACGAGTTGTAAGCATTACTTTTCAGTTTAGCACCTAGTTTACCTTTATTTTTTCTTTATTTTTTTTTATTAACGTGACAGGTAATTAATTATAATAAACTCTTTGACAATAAGGATAAATTACCAAATGAATATATGTAGTATTTTACTTACAAAATAAATAGAAGTCTTATATCCCTATAATTGATTTTTCTTTTTTTTCACATAAAAGTTATAATTTACAATTACAGAAATAAAAATTAATTACTGACAATGTGAGAAACATAATTTTCTAATAAGAGGAGTATTTGGAGTATTAAATTAATATATTCACTAGAAATAAATTATTAATATTACTAAGATAATACTTAACAAAAAAATATGTTTAAAATTTTTTTTCTTTGAATAATAATAATAATAATAATAATAATATAAAATTAACTTTATATACTGCGATTTACATTTTTAAATTTTACAGATTTAATTATAAATAAAATTTTATAATTAAAAATTATAATTATAATTAAACTGTAAAATTATAATATCGAAAAATATTTTTATTGATGAGTAGAGATATTTTTTTTACACTAATTATTTAACTCGAGAGTGATAATTTTATCTTAATCTATTTTTTTCAAGTAGCAAGAGACAGTTTAAGTAAGACATACGATGTGTCAGCTTTAAACGAGAAGGACGCTGTTCCACATTATTCCCATAATCCTTAGCTAACAAAAAGTATTTCTAAAACTTTAGTGACACTAGCAAGATGTTTCCGCTGATCCACAGTAGTAGAAGACGAATATAGTCAGACAGAGTTTCAAAGTTTTTTTTTTTAATGTCATTTCTGATAAAATAGTGCAAGAGGAGTTTTCAATTTAATTACATTTCTGATATTGAAATTAAATTTCTAATTTTAAATGTTAATTTCTTAATTTAAGAGAATTTAATTTTGCACTTGCATTTTACAAATCCAAGTGACAGTTTAATTTGGCAGTAGTAAAATCGAGTTTAGTCGGGCTTTCTAGTCTTAAATAGGGAAAAATCGAAAAATCCATTAAATCAAAATAAAAGATTATATTCAAATCAAGTGTTTTTCTCGACCTACAGTACTGTGAAGCCACCTAATTTTGATGTTAGTTCCAGATTCGAGAATTATAATTACTGTTATTACATAGTTATGTGGTTTTGAGTACATGTCTGCCTGAACTTGGATTAAACTACTTGAACATCAAAGCAAATAATTTACCTACTCTATTAAAGTTACATTAACAGTAATAAAGTTATAACCAAGCAAAATACATTTGTCATTTTTACAATTCAAAAGATTTTCTCCATCTATAATTATGTTTTTAAAATAGTCCTTGAATACTTAATCTATAATTTCAATTTAATTTACATAATTTTTATAATTCTTTCATAATTTATTCAAAATTATATTTAACTTGATAAAAAATAATTTTGCAATAGTAAATATTTATTTTAAAAAAAAGATTTCCCAATATAATTACTAGAGTCGTTAAAAAGAACGTCAATATTATTTTCGTCTGACTAAAAACGACCTATACACTACTTGGAAAATATAGAGTCAAGTTTATAAAAACTACTCTCCATTAATTTCATTTCATTGCACTCAGAAAAGTTCAACGACACTGTGTATATACATATATATATATACAACACGAATCTTGTTTTCCACATAAAAGGAATGACACCTCGATAACCTAGGGATCCGTAAATCCAACAGTTTCTGTCGTTGGATATGTTTCTTTTTCAAGTATAAGGCCACGCAATAGATCTATAAGCCAGCCAAGCAAAATAAATCGAAATGGACCCTTGAGCTGCATTCTTTATTTTTTTATGATTTAAAAAAAGGAAAAGAGAACGAAATATTTCTCTCTCCTCTCATTTCTTTCTCATTTTTTTTTATCTCTCTGGACTCTCGAAACGATCAGCAAAAGGATAAAAAATAAAGAAAATTTAAAGCGCAAAAAACACAATATTACTTCCCGTTTGTCTCAACTTGAATTTCTTTCAGTTCATTGAATTATACTCATTCTCCTTTTAATAACGAGCTTTCTTGTAAACTACACAGAAATTGTTGAGTTGTTTGAGTAAAAAAAAAAATTTATTTTCTGATACAATATTAGTAGCCATTCTTTTGGAATGTAAATCAATATACTGTTTTTAATTTCAATAATATTGAATACACTATATTTCAAAAATAGAATAAATAAAAAGTAAGCGAATGAGTGGATTGAAATAATTCTCATTTAATTTTTTTTTATAATTATACTCTTGCTTTATTATTTTGTGGGGAAATTTTAATTATTATTTTATTAAAAGATAATAATTATTGTTTTATTGAAAAATAGATATTTATTGAGAAATAATAGTTTTTATTTTATGAAAAATAAAATTTATTAGGTATACGCAAAATAAACATTACAATTTTTTTTCAAAATAAATAATATTTTCTCTTACTGATAATTACCTACTTTTTTCTGAAATGCAAAAATGTTTGTTATTTTGAAAAATAATTATTATTTTATGAAACGAATTAGTATTTTAGTGAAAAATTATTATTTTATTAGAAAAGTAAAAATAATTTCTTTCTTTCTATAATGATATATACCTACGTTTTCATTAAAATGATTTTTCATCAATTTAATATGTGACAGTATATTTAATTTTTGTTAAAATAAAATGACTAAAATTCCATTTAGATAAGTATCTTAATGAAAAAATATTTAATATTCCATTATAAGCTTCATTTGATTTGAAATCGTTATGAATATTTCTCTTTCAATATTAATAATTTAAATAATAATAATAATATAGAAATTCATAAATGTATACTTATAATCATTGAAAATTGAAATATCAATTTCAGATAGAGTGTGTACTTCATTAAAATTTGGCTTTCAAGAGAAGATTCAACATGCATACATGAGATAACGTCAAATTGACCAATTATTGTAATATTCGTAATAACCAAGCTAACATGTGTATATACATTTGTATGTAATAAGCTTCAAACCTAATGACTAATGTAATATACATCGTCGAATTCAAAAGCAAGAAGAAATTATTTTCAACTTTTTAAATGCAAGAGTTTTTTATTCATTTAACTGATTTATTTATTTATTTCATAATAATAAATTATTATTATTATAAAAATAAATATAATTAATAATTAATTATTAACAATTATTTTAATTATTATTATTATTTACATTATCAGGGTTGCTAAAGGTTAGAGAATTCAGGGAAAAGTCAGGGAGAGTAGAATTGGTAACGGAATAATCAGGAAAAAGGTAGGGATTTTTATTAAAAGTACCGAAAAAATTAAATTTTTAGAATTCATAACAAAATTCTGAATTTTTGTGTCTTTTTTGTTTGTCTTATAAACGATGAAGTTACCACGAATTCGAATACAAAAATCTTCAAATTTTCTTATTTCTGACAATAATTTCTTTTTAAATAACAAATGATTGCAGAAATTCAATTATTTTCAAGAGTGATAAAATTATTCGCAGAAATTTAATTGCAGTAAAAAATTTAAGAAAATTCTCGTCAAAATTTTAATTATCTTTGTAAATAATAAAATTCTTCTCCGAAATTCAATTATTTTCAAAAATTTTCCTGAATTCAATGATTTTCAATTTGTGATATTTTAATAAAGTTTTCCAAAAGAATTCAATTATTTAAAAAAAAATGTAATTAAAATGTACACAGAGGCAAACATTTAATTATTTTCAGAAATAATTTATATCGATTTTTAATCGAATTTCTACGAAAATTTAATTCTTCTTAAAAATTTTATTAAAATTCGTCGAAAGAATTCAATTATTCAGAAATTTGTTGATAAAATTCTTTATGATAATTCAATTTTCTAAAACATTCAATCAATGAATAAATTATTTATTTTTGTACCTATATTTAAATAATTATTGAATTCTCGTAGAATTTTGTAATAAAAATTTATTTAAAAACTAATTTCAGTTAAAAGTTTAACTAATAATTAAATATTAAAAGCATTATAGCAAGAATTTTAAGAAATAATTAAATTTTGAAAAGGTTTGAAATTAAAATTTTTGAAAATTTGATTTTTTTATACTTTTAACTATAATAATTCTGTAGAATTAATTATTTTGAAAAAGTTTAATTGAATATCTTTTGAAATTATTTGAAGTTTTTATTTTCTAATATAGTATATTTAATTGAAAAATTTCCGAATAATTCTCAAAAAACTTTTTCAAGAATTAATAAGAATAATTGAGTAAAAGAAGAATTTTAGCTAAAAATTCTAGAAAATAATAAATGAATTAAAATTATGAAAATAATTTTCAGAGAGAATCAGAATTATTAGTGATATTTGTTTTTTTAAACTTTTTTTAAATTATTTTCTAATAACCGAATAGTTGTAATATACATTGTAAATTAATATTTAATAAACAGGATTACAATTAGAAATATAAAAATAATAATAATAAGTAATAATAATTAAAAATAAATTAAAATAGAATGAAAAATATTGCAAACTTTGATGAATTTATCGGCTAATAACTTACAAGAATTTATATTTTATTATAAAACATTTTTCTGATTAATGTAAAGAAATTTTTTGAATAAAAGATTTTAAAAAAACCACAGTTTATAAGAGAAAAAAATCTATAAATTTTATAAAGCTATAATGATGTGGGGAAAAATAAAGTTCAGGATTACTTTTTGCTTATTGTATGAAAAAAAGAGTATTTTTTTCCTTTCGAATTGCTTGTGGTTGGAAAGGAGACGATTGTATTTGTACATTAAATGTCAGGGTGTGTCGCTTGGTAGCTCGTTAATAATTCCGTGTTCTCCTAACCACCGCACCCTCCCCCAACCCATCCACGAAACAAGTGCAACCTCCAAGCTTCAGGTTCCTACTTACCTAAGCTTGGCATTCAGCACCCAAGTGCAACTCCGTTGGGAGTATAGTTCTGTACAAATACAACAGACGTTTCAATTGAAGAGACTCTTTTTCCTATTTGACGACGTTTTTCGATTTTCAATGTTTCAAGTACATTATATCCATAAATAAAAAAAAATTCTTATCAAAAATCGATACATTACAAAAATAATAAAAATCCAACAACTGCATTATTTAATCAATTTAGTATTTGAATATTACTATAATTAAATTATTATTTTACATTTAAATTTTAAATCCAATTTTCAGAAATTATTCTTGTATTTTTGTCTTTTTAATTTTATTATTCACTAATTCACTATCTTCTGAAGTATTATTAATTATTATTAAATTTTACCTTTAATACTAAATTATACATAAAATTAAAAATTCAACTTTTTTTTATAAAATTTGAAAATATAAGAATATAAAATTGTAATTATAGAAATGTTGAGAAATTATATTACAGATAATGATGAAGAATTAATTACATATTAAATTTCCCTTTTGAATTTTTAAATCTTGAATTTCTCAAATAGAATAATATATAGTTTTACAAAATGATCATATTCATAAGTTTCTCTGATATAATATAATAAAATGAATGTCATAATTTAAAAATAATTTTCTTACAACTTATGTTATAATACCCATTTCTATCGTTCATTGTACTAAAAGTTTTTTTTTTTAATCCCACCACTTTGTGTCAATTATGCCAAGCACGTAACCTCTGATTAAACGAACTATCCTACTCTGAGCTTCTCCCGGCGAAAAAAGAGAAAAATGGATCTTATCAGTCCTAACTCTATTGCCATTGTCTGCACTCCAAAGTATATAATAATACTTCAACATCATTAAAACAATATCACAGCTTTTTTTATTATTTTTTTTAATCCGAAAAATATTTTTTCATTAAAACGAATCCTTCAATTTTCATCATTTAATTCTTTGCAATTATCTCATATCTACTATTCTGAAATAGCAAATGTTCAATTGGTATTATTGAAAATAAAAATCGGGAAAATTTACTTTTTGCCTAAAATATGTATAAAATTCTATTTTTCAGATTAATTTTATATTTTATTTACATTGACAGAGAATTTATTTGTGAATAAAGGGAAATTAAAGCAAATGAAATGAATAAAACTTCAACATCATTAAAACAATATCACAACGTTTTTTTTTATTTTCTCTAGTCCGAAAATATTTTTTCATTAAAAAGAATCCTTCGATTTTCATCATTCAATTCTTCATTTTTTCACTCGATTTTTCACATCTAATATTCTGTAATAGAAAATGTATAATTGGTATTAGAATAAAAATAGAAAAAATTAACTTTTTTCATAAAATATATAAGATTCTGTTTCTCAGAGTTGGAAAACAATTTGGATTAATTTAACTTTATTTGCATTGTCAAAGAATTTATTCATAAATAAAGGGAAATGAAATGGAATGAAATGAAATGAAATGAAATGAAATGAAATGAAATGAAATGAAATGAAATGAAATGAAATGAAATGAAATTAAATTAAATTAAATTAAATTAAATTAAATTAAATTAAATTAAATTAAATTAAATTAAATTAAATTAAATTAAATTAAATTAAATTAAATTAAATTAAATTAAATTAAATTAAATTCTGTAAAATTTAATAAAATCAAGCAAACGAATAAAAATAAATTTTTAATTCAGATTATAGTTCAATTGTTCGAAATATAATTAATAAAACTAAAAAGAAAACGTGAATTTGTTGATTAAAAGTTTATTTCAACAAAAAAAGAAGGAGAATTTTAGAATTCTTTTTTCCTGACGAATTTAATGTTATGTTGATATGCAGAAGGTGTACTTACACACCACTCTAACGCTTGTTTTACATTCAATGCATTATAAACACTCTCCATATCTGTATGAGACTAGTAAAAGCAAGTGCGCCCTATAATTCTGTTTATAAACATGAAAAACAAAAACAAACAAAAAAAATAATGTAGAAAAACTTGAATCTAAAAAGCTGTGACGTTCACCTTTACTTCTACTCCTGTAAAATTTTCTCCAGTCTTTATTAGATGAGATGTTTTAAGCCTTTACTATGTAAACAGAATACATTTTCTAGCGCGGAATTTTATTTTACAAGAAACGAGGCAAACAAGAAAAAACTTAAGATAAAATTTTACGAAAGAAAATTTAAAAAATTTATAAATTAAAAAATATAAATTGATTATAGCGAATATTAAAATGTTAATGTTATTAAAAAATCTCAATTCAATTTTATTTTATTATTATAAAAATTATAATCATATTTTTATAAAATAATCATAAATTACATAGAATTATAATAATAACGTATAATTATTTTAATTATAATAATAATTATAATAATTTATAATTATTTCAATTATAATTAAAATTATAATAATAATATTATTAGAAAATAATTATAAGATTAGAATCATATTATTTTCAAATAAACACTATAAAAATATTCATTTCATGTATTAGATAAAAATGGAAAATAATAAGTAACAATAATTTTATGGAGAAATTGTTAGACAATGTCTGATTAAACATTGTTTTCCACTACTTGGAAGTAATTATGGAGAGAGAGAGAGAGAGAGAAGGAGAGATAAACCCTTTAAACTGCAAATGAAGTTAGGAAAACAGGTTGTGGAGTAAACAATTGAAGTTAAGGGGAAATAGTAGAAACTTTTAAAGACAATGCATGTTTTAAAACTCTGTCTGACCATAACATTGACTAACACTACTTAAGAACTAGTGATTGAATCGACTTTACAGTGCTTAGTGAATTTAATTGTACATTACAACTTTATGTGGTGTTTAATTGAAGTAACTCGTGAAATCTATGTTAATAATCGTATCTGGCTAGAGGGGTTTTAGCTAATGTCTATTGTGAGTGAATTATCATTTACAGCTTGTAATGTAATGTCTGACTACGTTATTTATTACTACTTCAAAATTTTTGAAATATTTATTTTTTCTTCGCAATACTTTTAGTATTTGTTAGACTACAGTTGTCAGTCAATATTAGTAAAATTTACATTTTGAAAATTTACTCTGACAAATTTTTTTTTTACCGTCTGACTAAAACATACGTATACTACTAATTTAAAATTTTTTAATTTTTTTAGTCATTTTCATTTATTTATTATTTTTAAACTGATTTTACTAATAGAATAGAACACTTAAAAATTAGGCTTTAAAATTAAATGAACGTTAATTAAATATCTGACTAAAACTTACATACACTAGGTACTAATTTCAAAAATTAGGATTTAAAATTACGTATTAGAATTAAAATAATTTTTTCGTGACTAAAATTTATTTTGTCACATATAAAAAACTTTTTTTAATATTAAATGTCTGACTAAAGCCGTCTTTTACTACTGAGACTACTATTACACTTTCCACTTGTAATAAAGCTACAAGTAATTGATAAATTTTGCCGGACTAAATATTTTTTTCCCACTGACAAATATAAATTTAATAATTTAAAATGTCCAAACAATTATAAAACTATCCTTTATTACTGGTGCACTGTTAACTCAAAAGTATTAAATTGCAACGAATTAATAACGAAAATGTGGATCAACTCAGAAAATGGAGCCTAATTTTTCGTATCAATTTCATACTTTCAAGAAAACTGTGATAATAAAAATAACAAAAAGAGAAATGTTAGGACTAAATCAAATCGAAAAGTTTAATTAATTAATTAGCAGAGTTTTTTGTTAAAAAAAAATTTAGTTTAAGGTATTCAACAATTTTTTTTTCTTTTATTTAAAAAATGTAAAATCATAATAATTAATTATGATCAATAAATTTTAATATTTTTAATCACTATTTATTAACAATTATGATTAAGACGCAAATAATTATCAAATTTTTTTTTATGTGAATTAAAATCAGATTTTTTCACAAAACAGTGTTATTTAAAATTAAAATAGTACCTAGTTAAATTTTGCTCCTTTATTGTATTAAATATAGTTAAAATAATAAATTACTCTATCTACTCAATAAAAAATAGTAAATTATAAGAGCTTTGCTTTCTAAATTAGAAAAAAATTCTAATTAGTAAAAATATTTACTAATTTGAATTAGTGAATGACTTTTTGCGATTGAAATATTAAATTTTACTAATAAACAAGAATATAAATCAATTTTTGAATGATTACAGATTTAAAATTTTTAAAATTGACGTATTAAGTATACACAATGCTAAATATATTCTTGATTATTATATTATTCAAAAATTTTAATAAAATTTTTCGCAAGTATTTTTATTTTTTATTATTCTCATTAAAAATATTAATTAAATTCGATTATTTTCAAGAATTTTATTATAAATTCAATTATTTTCGACAATTTTGATGTAATTCTTTTAAAAAATTTATTTTTTTCAACATTTTTAATAAAATTCCTTCAAGAAATTCAATTATTTTCAAAAATTCAGATAAAATTCTTCGAAACAATTCAATTATTTTTATAAATTGTAAAATCCTCCACAAGAATTCAATTATTTTCATAAATGAAAAAATTTTTCGCAAAATTAAAATATTTTCATGAATAAGAAAATTCTACAAAGAAATTCAATTATTTTCATAAATAATAAAATGTTTTGGAGGAATTTAATTATTTTCAATACAATTTTAATAAAATTTCTCGAAAGAATACAATTATTTTTTAAAATATTATTTAAATTCAATTATTTTCAAGAGTTTTAATAAAAATTCAATTATTTTCAACGATTCTGATAATATATTCTTTGAAACAATTCAATTATTTTTATAAATTGTAAAATTCTTCTCCTCAAGAATTCAATTATTTTTGTAAATAATAAAATTGTTCTGAGAATTTCAATTATTTTTAATACAATTTTAATAAAATTTCTGTGTAAAAATTCAATTATATTTAGGTAATATAATTTCAAAAAGTTTTTCTAACAGGTTCATTTATTTTTGAAAATTGTAATAAAATTTTTCTAAACAATTCAATTGTTCTCAAAAGTTTTTAATAAAATTCTTTGTAAATTTCAATTATTTTCCAAATTTTCAATTAAACTTATTTTAAAAAACCGCTGCCAAGTTGTACATTTTTATAATTTTGGTGTTCATTTCATGAACACTTTGCTTCCTCATAAAAATAATAATAATTGAAATATAAGAATTACTTTTTATAAAAGGGTTAAAAATCATTAAATCTTGGTCCAAAAAATGTGTTTTTATATATTCTATAAGATGGTAATAATAGTTTAATAATTACACATAAGTTAATAAACAAGAATGTTGAAAAATGATATTTTCCACAATTCTTGATTTTTCAAATACCAATAATTTCATAATTTCTGCCTGAATCAGGTTCAAAAATAGGTCAATCGAAGCGTTTTTTAATGCTCTTCAAGTTGGTAATAATTTTTTGAAGTTACTTTTACATAATTTAAAAAAAATTTTATAAAAGACTTATTTTTCAAAATTTTAGATTTTTAAAAGTTTAATATCTCTGGTTAATATGGACGAAAAATGTTCAATTAGGGCTCAAAAGATGCGTCTGAAAAAACTCTACAAAACTAAATACAAAACAAAACTAAACTTCTACATTTTTCAACAAAATTTTCAAAAAAGTCTTATTTTCTAAAATTTTTGATTTTTTAAAGTTTAATATTTCCGGTTAATATAAACGAAAAATGTTCAATTAGGGCTCGAAAGATGCGTGTGAAAAAACTCTACAAAACTAAAGAAAAAGATTTATAAGTGTCCTAACATTTTTTTAAGTTACGTCCAAAAAACGTTTTTTTACAAAATGAAAAATGCAAAAAAAAAATAGTTAAACTTCATGAATCGGGCTGAAAATACTCTCATTTTATGTCCCCCGGGGAGACCTACAATTTAAAAAAAAATTGAGGCCTTTAGCTCTTTCTTGTTCTGAGATATTGAGGCAAATGTAATGTTAGTACACACACACACACACACACATCGGGACAAATTTTTAAAATCCGTTTTTTGGACTTCGGAGTTCAAAATACGTCGAAATTTTTTTTTATTTATTTAGAACATTTATACAGGGAGTTCCTGTGCATATATAAAGTACTAAAGTATTAGGCATAATAAAAAAAAATTTATAAATATGTCAAAAAATGACAATCCAAAATTTTGCTAATACAAAGCTTCCTTTATGAGGAAGCAAAATTACATTATTTTTATTAAATTCAATGAAATTCTATAAAAAAATGTAATTATTTACAAAAACAATAAATGTAAAAAATATTAACAAAATTTTTTTTGCTCAGTGATCCTAATACCTTTAAAAGCATTTCTGCAAGATATAATTTTTAAAAATTAGTTACTTTTTACTTTTAAAATTTGCAGTAAAAATTATTTAAAAAACTATATTATTTTCAAGAAAATTGAAATAAATTCTTCAAAACAATTAAATTATTTAAAAGAATTTCAATAAAAATCTTGCAAAGAATTAAATTATTTTCAATACAAATTTTAATTACATTTTCTCCAAAGAATTCAATTATTGTAATGAATTGAATTATTTTCAAATTTTTTGATAAATACTTTGCAAGAATTAAATGCTTTTTAGTACTTTTACGTCTAAGTAAAAATTACCTCTTTTACTAACACTAAATCACAAAAAAAATCAAATTTGACTCACTAAAATTATCTTATTACATTTTAGTGAAGAAACGTATTTTACATATTTCTGAAAATAAAGTCATGCGTGAATAGTACGTAAAATCTTGTACATGTAGCGTTCTTACATAAAATACATATAGATATACATAAAGTCATATATGGAAAGTTATATTGTATGTATATTTATATATATTGTATATAAATGTATGTGTGGTATATATGTAGTGGCGACGAGTCAGGTTCCCTGAGGCACAGAATCGCTGAGCACGGCACCGTGGTTTACATGAAGTAAATGTATAAATAAGGAAAGCCGGCATTAGGTGCTTGTCATTATTCTCACATAAAGAATTCAGAAGCGTGTATACTGCATGCTTCTCCCAAGGCATGGAAGAGATGCTATATCCCCTCCCTCCCTCCCTCATTCCTCTCTTACTCTCCAGCAACCTACATTACTTTAACTTACCGCACATATAGCCATCTTCTTCGTCGACACGATACAACAGGGAATTTCACGCTCTTGAAAAATTCGTTTACGAACAATTTCGCACGAGATTGAGGAGCTGAATGTGAAAACCAATTAGGATGAGATGAGCTTTTAACGGTTTTTTTTCCAACCTCTTCTTATATATATATAAAGTCAATTTTTTTTTCTATATTGAAAGGAAAGCTCACTTGAGGATCAGTTTTTAGAAACGTTTTAAAGTCTTCAAAAAAAGAAAAAATGAAGATGAATTATATTCTGTGGAAACTTTCTGTGAGAGTTAAATATTTACTCGTGTTTTCCAGAATCGTTAACTTCTTTTAAGTTTCTTTTTTTTTTATTTCTTTTTCACTCTTCTTGAAATTTATTTCGAGCATGGGAAATGGAGTTTTTTTTGCCCACTTCTTGTAATACTTGTGAATCTGAGTGGTTGGATGTATATCAAGGTCTTAAGCTTATAACTGGATGCTTGAGCGCTTAAGAGCTGACACTTTTGAGGTGTGCGACAGTGAAATTTGACTTTGAAGTTGTTTTATAAAATTTTGATTAAAGTTCACATTTTCTTTATAACGAGAACACTCGCTAATTAAGTGAAATTATTGATTTTCATTTTCAAATGGAAATTATAAATTTAAACCCAAAAGTGATAATAGTAGTTAGGTAGACTAGTTTTCACACTGTACATTTTTTTAAAATAATTAATATTTTCTACTAAATTATTTTTCAATTTTTTATACATTTTTTAAAATTCTTCTTTTCTGATTAAAGATTTCTGATTTCTGATTATAGAAAAAAATTTTATTCTAGTTTACAATTTTAAAAATTCAAACTCATGGTCTTTTCACACTAAATCGTGAGGTATTAAAAAGTGTTGCAGATTAAATTTATACAAAAAAAAGATTAAAATATTCAATTTTGGTGTTATTTTTTACAATGAATAAAATTTTAGTTTATTAATTTTTTTTTATAATAATTAAAGATGTCCAAGTAATAAAATCATTATTTTATATTATAAGAATATTAAAATTCTTCAAAATTATTTTCATTTATTTTAATTCAATTATTATTTTCAAAAATTTTTAACTACAATTTTACTCTATATCAATTATTTTTAATAATTTTCGAAAAAGTTCTTTGGCAATTTTCAAATCCATTTGTTTACAATATTCAATTTCACGAAATTTCAATTATTCCTAAATTCTTTAATTAAATGCATATTAGAAAATAAAAACTTTAAATAATATAAAAGGAAATTCAATTAAACTTTTTCAAAAAAATTAATTTCAAAATTCAATTATTTCCAAAAATTCCCGCTATATTGCTTTTAATATTCAATTATAATCTAAAATTTTAACTGAAATTCATTTTTAAGAAATGAAAATCAATTTTTATTAGAAAATTCTACAAGAATTTAATTATTTAAATGCAAAAGTAAATAATTTATTAAATAATTGAATGTTTCTCAACATTCAATTCTGATAAAGAATTTTAGTAACAAATTTTTAAATAATTGAATTCTTTTTGTCGAATTTTATTAAAACTTGCATGAACATAATTACTTTTTTTCAAGGAATTCAATTATAATTGTATAACGTAGAATGTTTTCAGGACCTTATTAACCTTTATAATTTACCTTTAATTGACCTTTATAATTGTATGAAAAATAATTGAAACGCTGCGATGAGTTTTGTCAGAATTTTCAAATTCATTCGTTTACAATTATTCAATTTTACAAAATTTCAATTATTCGGAAATTCTGCAATTCAATATATATTGAAAAATAAAAACTTGAAATAATTTCAATAAAAATCCTATTAAACTTTTAAAAAGAATTAATTCTACATAATTTTTTGGCAAAAATATGATAAATTAAGAATTTCAATGATTTTAGTTTGAAACTTTTTCAAAATTTAATTATTTCTGAAAATCCACGTTATAATCCTTTTGATATTTAATTATATAATCTAAAATTTTATCTGAAATTCATTTTTAAAACCATTTTTATTAGTAAATTCTATACGAGAATTCTATTATTTAAATACAAAAATAAATAATTTATTAATTTCATGTTTCTTGAAATTAAATTCTCATAAATAATGTTATCAAAAAATTTTTTAAATCATTAAATTCTTTGGACGAATTTTAATAAAATTTTTAAGAATAATTACATTTTTCGTGGAATTCGATTAAAATTGCATTAAAAATAATTGAAATTCGGCAATGAGTTTTATTATTTATGAAAATAATTGAATTCCTAAAAGAATTTTCTTATTTACAAAAATAATTGAATCTCTGTAAAAATGCTATATTATTTATGAAAATAATTCAATTATTGCGCAGAAATTTATAAAAAAAATTTGTAAATAATTGAATTCCTGTAAAAATTTTTATTATTTATGAAAATAATTGAATGTTTGCGTAGAATTTTATTCAAATTTTTTTTAATAATGGAATTCTTTTGGAAAATTTTATTGAAATAGTAGATATTGAAAATCATTGAATTTTAGAAAACTTTTTAAAATAATTGAAATTTTGACAAGAATTTGATTCAAATTTTGTAAAATAATTGAATATCAGAGAAGAATTTTATTATTTATAAAGAGAATTGAAATTTTGACGAGAATTTTTTTAAATTTTTGAACACAATTGAATTTAGTAACTATGTCACTAAGTTAGTTAGTAAGTTAGTAACTAAGTTAGTAACTAACTTACTAACTTACTATTCTCCATGGAGAAGCTAAATTCGTTGAATTTTTACAAATCGTTGACTTTAGTGTTTTATTTAAAGCAAAATTTCATTCATAGTTTAAAGTAGCACCAAAATAGATTATTTTAATCCTTTCTGGTGTTAATTTAATCCTAGAGGGATTAAACTGTTGCAGAATATTTTAATCCATTCTGGTGTTATTTTTTAACACTTCACGTTTTACTGTGTTACTACTTAAGTACCGTTTAAGGATACTAAAATAGTCTGACTAAAATTGATCCTTACTACTTATACAATCTGAATTGGAAAACATGTGTAAAAACTTCATTAGGATAGTTATTTTCTTTCTACCAGTGTAAAAAATAAAATCCAATTCTTTCTTTTCTTTGTTTAATTATTTTATCTTTATATGTATTTAAATATTTATACATTTATTGCACTCTCTAAAATAAATATGTTCAGTGTGTGGAATATTTATATTTACATTTAGAATATATCAAATTTTTTTCCTCTCAAAGATAGTCGTATATATTTTTTTAATAAAAATTCAATATTTAGAAAATTAAAAAAAAATGCTAAATTGAGATAAATACTTTCTTTCTCTGTATATATGTATGCGAACAAGTTTAAGCTCCATTATGCTTGAAGTAACCTGTGCCAAGAACACACATATGACACGTATGCTCTCTGCTGAAGGTGGAACTCCCCCAGGGAAATACCCTGAGCTTTAGCCTATGTCTTATATATATGTTCCTTGGTCTTAGTTTGAACGAAGAGAATGCGTCCGCTCTTATTTCCTCAGCTTGAGGCGAAAACCCTTGTTCACTGGAGAAACTTATGATTGATAACCTCCAAGAATGAAACACAATTATTCTCATACCACAACAAAACAATATTGTCTTTCAATAATTGTACTTCATGTTTCCTCTCATCGTAATTAAAACTTTTCTATATAATGCATTAATTAACGCTTTTAACATGCTTTCCAAATTAATCCAATCTGCAAAATGAACAGCACAATATTCCTGTTATTATTATTATTATTACTATTATTTTTATAATTATTATTTTTATTTACTATTATTATTATTATTATTATTATTATTTTTATTTTTATTACTATTATTATTATTTTTATTACTTTTATTATTATGAATATTATTATCATTAATTCAGAATAGTTTTTTAAGCATTTTGTATTAGTTAGAAATAGATTTGAATAGAAGCAGCAGGAGATTTTCCCGGCTTCAATCAAATGAGGTGTTAATTTAATTAAATTGGAAAATTTGTTTTAACAGAATGAGAAACAATCCGTTTATTTGCAATAAAAGCTTTATAAAGTTTTCGTAGGAGTTTTGTCGTTAAAAGTAAGGCGGAAACTGAAGCATAATGAATGGAAATTAACAACTACATAATGGTGTGAAAATGCTAACGATCGTTTCAATTTTTTACAAGCTTTTTAAACGTAAAAATATAACATTATTATTTTAATTACAGTTTTAAGATGAAAAATCTACTAAAAGTACAACCGTAAATAATAATTATTATTATTAGAAAAAAGACATTTTCTTTGTTTTAAGAAAATAAAACTTCAGTGAAAAAAAAGAAATCGGTTAATTGGAATGTTAGTAATTTTCAAATTCATTTTTTTAATTCTCAAAGAATTTTTTAAATGAATGAAAAACAGTGGAATAAAAAGGGGAAATAAAGAGAATTATAAATTAGTGAAAGGAGAATATTTTATTAAGTAAAATTCTAATTTTCTTAATAAACATTTTGCATTTATGTAGGCAAAAAAAAAATATTCAGCGTTCTTCCAATTGGAAAGGTTACAACGCCTTTTTGAACTCAGTTTTCGTATAGGGTAGGGAAGGTTCTTTACTGCTGTTGACTTGGCTTGTTTGTTCGCCTTCGTTGACAAAACGAAGACAATGCTTATATATAGAATCTTAATGAAGAAGTCTTTAATTACCAAGGAACGTATTTAACCTTTTTTGTTGCAAAAAAGAAATCACTTTCTTTTTCTCAGCAATTTTAATTTTCGCCAAAAAGAGAAAAAAACGAAATAATTCTGCAAATTTTAAAATTTAAATATAACTAATTTCTTAAGAAAAGTTGAAATATTATAAAAATTATGAAAATTAAAAAAAATTGACATTTTATATATTTAATTAATTTGATTCACTTGTTTTAATGTTAAATAGCAACAATTCAGAGAAAAGTCAGGAATTTTTATTAAAAGTATTGAAAAAAATTAAATTTATAAAATTCATAAGAAAACTCAAAATTTTTGTGTCTTTTTTGTTACAAATGATTGAAGAAATTCAATTATTTCCAAAAGTAATAAAATTAACAAAAATAACAAAATTCAATTATGTTCAAAATTTACAAGAAAATTTCTACAAAATCCCAATTATTATCTTTATAAATAAACAAAATCTTTAAAATTCAATAATTTTCAAAACTTTTAATAAAATTCTTGTCAAAATTCCAATTATTTTCAAAAATTTTCCTCATTTCAATGATTTGATATGATACTATTTTAATAAAATTACCCAAAAGAATTCAATTATTTAAAAACAATTTTAATAAAATTGTACGCAAACATTTAATTATTTTCATAAATAATAAAAATTTCACAGAAGTTCAAATATTTACAAATTATTTATAAGTTTCTTTTCAATAATTCAATTATTTTCAGAAATAATAAAACTCATCGCAGAATTTTAATTATTTTTAATTCAATTTTATTCAAATTCCAAGAAAAATGTAACTATTCTAAAAATTTTTATTAAAATTCGTCAAAAGAATTCTTTATAAGAATTAAATTTTAAAAAACATTCTATTATTCAATAAATAATTTACTTTTGTATTTAAATAATTGAATTCTCGTAGAATTTTCTAATAAAAATTGATTTGAAAATGAATTTTAGTTTAAATTTTAGGTAATAATAGAATATAAACATAATTTTTGAGAAGTTACAATAACAATATTCTTTTAATATAAAATAATGATTTCGATCCTTTTCAATGAATTGTTTTCGAATAATTTTACAATTAAAGATATTCGTAAATAAATTTATCAGACCATTTTTTTCAATAAAATTTTTTTCTTCATTTTCTAAAAATTTTCAGTTTTATTTTCAATTAAATTTTTTAATTGACAAATATAATTTATAAACATTTTTTTTCTTCATTTTTAAAAAACGTTGAATTTTATTAAAACAATTGAAATTAAGAAATATAATTAATCCAAATTATTTGCTTATGAAAATTAAGAATTCTCTACAAAAATATTAAGAAACAGGAATATCTAATGTTTTCCTTCCCCTCCAAAAAAAAAATGAGTTTTTAAACAATATTGTTATCGGGAAATAAAAATTATGCATAAAATGGGTATATTTCCTACTTCTTAATAAAATTTTTTTAACAATTAACAATTTTCTAGTATTTTTTATAAATAAAAAAGAGAATAATTTTCATTATAATTTTGATCAGTGAAACGAAATTTGTTATAGAAAAAAGCATATAGCAAACAAAATGGTTATATTTTTCATTTGTTAATCATAATTTTTTTTAAATTTTAAATATTTGTAATATTATTTTATTGTAAATCATGAAAAAAAAATTCAGCATATTTTATATTTTTCAAATAATATTTTTTAAAGAAAAAAAACAAAAGCATACACAGAAACTAATTTCAAACTGCGGACAGAATGAATGAAAGAATACGGAGATTAATAAATAATAATATAGCTTTAATTTGAATGAAATTACGAAAAAAAAGATTCTAATAACCATAAAAATTATAAAAATTTAAAAAAATAGTAAAATTTTGTCTGCCCTGTAAAATGTTAACTTTTCTCGTAAAAATGAACTACTCTTGTTATTAAAGAAAGGAGATGATCCATGAATCGACAAGGAAAGAGATCGAAAACTCTTCTCTCTGTGGTGTAGTGAAGCATTAAGGTGATCTGTGTGAATCACGTGACCCGAGTGGATGTTCCAAGCCCTCGGTATATGACCGAAACGCCAAGGCATAAATAATGCAGTGACTCCTAAAGCTGCCTGTTCACGTTCCTCCAATACGTTTCTCAGGCAAAGGCCGCAAACTGATACTACCGCCTCTATACCTACATACCAAAACTCTGACTACTGCACTACAATTACACGTCACATGTTTACATTCAACATTCACAAATATTCTCTACGTGATACATATATCGCAGTGTGTGTCTGTATAGATGATCAAATCGATCATCAATGCAGCCTTTTGCTGGCACTCAATAATAATCGGAGAGAGAGGAGAAGGGAGAGCGCGGAGAGGCACATTAGAGGTATTTCGCAATATCAATTTCACAAAACACATCATATGTCACTTTCCTCATAATGAGAATTTGTCAAATTCCACATTTGTCTATCAAGCGTTCAATTTCCTTTTGCAATTATTCCAATTAATTGTTTTATTACTATTATTATAGTTTAATGACAATTAGAATTAATTATTAGCTAATTTAGAAAATTGGTTTCAAGGGGAAAAACATTTTTTAACTATCCATAATAGTTATTGATTCAATAGTAGTTATTGGAAGGGTAAATGTAATGGGTGAAGTAAAATTTTACTACATTGAAGGATTTTGAATTTTATGTAGTTTACTCGAGTATGTTTGAAATGCTGTAGTAAAATCAAAGTAGAGAGAATGTATAATAATAACTATTTTATGATTAGAGATCGATTATGTTCCTATACATGTAATAGAAAATTTAATTTAATATTTGATAATCTTGTGGTAAATTGAATTTCGCAAGGATTTACAATTTCTTTTGTATTTCGAAAATCTGATTTTTTTTTTGGTTGTTGGAATTTATTAAAATTTTAGTATTGGTAAAATGATTACAAAATTATTTTAAAAAAGGCACTTTAAATGTATTACGAAAGTACTACCAAAAGCAAAAGTAAAAAAAATAACTATATCATTTTTTAAAATATTCTCAATAGAAATTATTTTTCTCTTGGTGTCAAAATTATTAAAATCCTACTTTGTCTGACTAGTGAGAACTTATTCTACTGATGTAAAATTTTTGAAAAACCCTAAATCGTCTGATTATAACCGTTCCCTGCTACATATACCAGACTTAGAAAAAAAAGTTTTGCTACTAATGTATATTAAAAATAAATTGAACTGTCTGACTAAAACTGATCATTACTACTACTTACACCAGAATTAAAATATTTTGAATTCTTTTGAAGAAAACGAAAAATTTTTCCTTAAAAATTTTTCTTTTTGCTAATCTATAAGTTTTATTTTAATCTCTACTGATTCGTCTGCCTAAAAATTATTTTTTCATTAATAACAAATTTTTAAAAATTCTGTCTGACAGAAATTTACTTTACCTACTAATACTCATAGCTAATATACATTAAGAGTCTGACTAAGATATATCTATTGTCTATTGCTTCTTTTTTTATATGAAAACTATTATAATCTTAAATCAGTATGAGAAAAAAAGTAACTTGAGATAATTAAGAATGTTGTCAAAACTAAATAATTATTCAATTTATTTCTCAATTTTAATTTTTATCCATGTTTTTAAAATATGGAAACTAAAAAGAATTTTTTTGATTTAAACTATAACCATATTAGTAAAAAGACAATATTAAAAATTTGTATCCTTTCTTTACTACTTCAATTGTCGCACTAAAACAATGTAAATTGTTTCTCATTTTTTTAATACAATAAATACATCAAAAACAATTAAACTGTTTTTTTTGTAATAAACAAATGAGTACACTACTTGTTTATCATGTCTGACTAAAATTAAAATATCTGACCCTTACGACTGAGGATCAATATTTTTTCTGTTAATAATAAGATTTCAGAAGTAACATTCCTTATGTCTGACTAAAACACTGTTTCACTACTAAAATTAAGGTTTTATCAATTGAATACATTTTGTCCGACTAAAACACACTTTACCTACTAATTCCCTAATATTCGTACAATATATACATTTTGTCTGACTAAAACACACTTTATCTACTAATTCCCTAATATTCGTATAATTATATATACATTTTGTCTGACTAAAATACGCTTTTTCCACTGATGCATAATAATAATGTAGAAAATAAAGGAAACATAAAATAAAATAAAAATTTTCACTAATTTTTGCACTAATATCAAGATTTGAAAAGTAACTTTCCTTGTGTCTGACTAAATCACACCTGTCACTACTAATTACTAAAACAAAGTTTTTAGCGTTTGCACACTTTTTGTCTGAAAAACATACACTTCAACTATTAATTCCCTAAGATTTCTATGATAACTTACATTTTGTCTAACTAAAACACCCCTTTTTCTACTAACACAGAAGTAAAATAAAAAATAAAATTTAAATTCAAATAAAATAAAAATTTTCATTTACAACAAAAATGAACTCTCACCACTTGTTATCAAATTTAGAACACTTTGGAAAATGTCTGACTACATCTTTCTTCTTCTACTTAAGCCAATATTTCCATGAATTAAAAATCAGTTCATCTTGCTAAATCCGACCCGCGTAAAAATGACAAAAGGCTGGCGACACCATGGGTAAAGGTTTCAAAAAGCAAGTGCCAACATTGGCGCAAGGCCGGGCCAAATAAGATCTACACTCAGGGGCCACCCTGGCTTATGAAAGTTTCCCAGGCAATGGGAACAGCTTGTTTTTACAGCGGCTTAAGAACTTTGCATTTTTTTTCAATTTGATACAATAACCAACACCGCCACAACCCTGGGATCAGATTTTGCCGTTTTTAAGATCTCCAAAACCGTGGCTGAAAAACTTTGAATTTTTTTTTAATTTTTTTACATTTTCCAACCCTGGGACTACCCTGGGATCAGATTTTGCCATTCTTAAAATCGTTAAAACAGTGTCTGAAAAACTTTGAATTTTTTTTCAATTTTTTTACATTTTCCAACCATGGGACTACCCTGGGATCAGATTTTGCCATTCTTAAAATCGTTAAAACAGTGGCTGAAAAACTTTGAATATTTTTTCAATTTTTTTACATTTTCCAACCCTGGGACAACTCTGGGATCAGATTTTGCCATTCTTAAAGTCGTTAAAACAGTAGCTGAAAAACTTTGAATATTTTTTCAATTTTTTTACATTTTCCAACCCTGGGACAACCCTGGGATCAGATTTTGCCATTCTTAAAGTCGTTAAAACAGTGGCTGAAGAAGTTTGAATATTTTTTCAATTTTTTTACATTTTCCAACCCTGGGACTACCCTGGGATCAGATTCTGCCGTTCTTAAAATCGTTAAAACAGTGGCTGAAGAAGTTTGAATTTTTTTTCAATTTTTTTACATTTTTCAACTCTGGGACTACCCTGGGATCAGATTTTGCCATTCTTAAAATCGTTAAAACAGTGGCTGAAAAACTTTGAATATTTTTTCAATTTTTTACATGTTTCAACCCTGGGACAACCCTGGGATCATGTTTTACCGTTCTTAAAGTCGTTAAAACAGTGGCTGAAGAATTTTGAATTTTTTTTCTATTTTTTTACATTTTCCAACCCTGGGACAACCCTGAGATCAGGTTTTACCGTCCTTAAAGTCGTTAAAACAGTGGCCGAAGAAGTTTGAATTTTTTTTCAATTTTTTTACATTTTCCAACCCAGGGACTACCCTGGGATCAGATTCTGCCGTTCTTAAAATCGTTAAAACAGAGGCTGAAAAACTTTAAATTTTTTTTCAATTTTTTTTACATTTTCCAACCCTGGGACTACCCTGGAATCAGATTCTGCCGTTCTTAAAATCGTTAAAACAGTGGCTGAAGAAGTTTGAATTTTTTTTCAATTTTTTTACATTTTCCAACCCTGGGACTACCATGGGATCAGATTTTGCCATTCTTAAAATCGTTAAAACAGTGGCTGAAAAACTTTGAATTTTTTTTCAATTTTTTTACATTTTCCAACCCTGGGACAACCCTAGGATCAGATTTTGCCGATCTTAAAGTCGTTAATACAAGAGCAAAAAAAAAAAAAAACCGCTGCCAAGTTGTATATTTTTTTTATAATTTTGGTGCTCATTTCATGAACACTTTACTTCCACATAGAGATAATAATAACGGTAACGATAATTTTAAGATTACTTCTAGATTTTTCAACAAAATTTTCAAAAAAGTCTTATTATCCAAAATTTTGAATTTTTAAAAGTTTAATATCTCCGGTTAATATGGACGAAAAGTGTTCAATTAGGGCTCAAAAGATGCGTCTAAAAAAACTCTACAAAATTATGGAAAAACATTTATAGGTGTCCTAACATTTTTTTAAAGTTATGGGCAAAAAACGTTTTTTTGCAAAATTAAAAATCCAAAAAAAATTTAGTTAAACTTTATTAATCTATTTCAAAGTACTCTCATTTTATGTCCGCAGTTGAGATCTATAATCTAAAAAAAATTCAACCCAAAAGCTCTTCATGATTTCGAGATATTTATGAAAATGTGATGTTTACACACGCACACACACACACACATACGGAATGACATTTTTTAAAAATGTAATTTTTTAACTCCTGAGGTCAAATAACATAAAGATATGTCAAAAAATCGAACTCGAAAAATTTCGGTATTACAATACTTCCTCTATGAGGAAGTAAAAGAAGAATTTGTTCCTCAAATATTTAAATACTTATGAAAATTTCATGAATTTCTTAAGGCATACATATATATATAAAAGTTGAAAGTAGGTAAAATGATAATTTGATTTTTACAAAAATGAATATTTTATATTAAAAAAGAAAATTTTTTATTCCCTCCTTCTTTTTCTTCTTCTTCTTCTTTTTTTTGGTGGGCAAGGAAATATATAACTCTCCTTCTGTCTGATATAGTATTGATTTCGTAATTTGTCCCCTTTTTATGCCACTGAGCTTGTGGAATACATACATCTTTGAGAAGGTTCCAGTCGGTATTACTTCTCTATTTTCTGGTCTCGAATGTTACCCCACTTGCAGTATATGCAGTCTGCGAATGGCAGGTTCGGTAAATCGGATCACACTCGACCAACTTACATGAACAATCGAATTTCTCACTCAACCATCTAAAGTGTATAATATACTCACTTCAGTTAATGTTCATTTCTCCGTTTTCAAAAATAGTTTATAATTTCAATTTTTTCTTTTCGAATTTCAAAATTTTTTTTTGAAAAATATTTATTTTTTCATTCATTTATTTAGCTTAATATTAGTAAGAACAAAATATAAAAATATGATCCGTAGATATTAATAGAGTAAAAAATAACTTGACTGAAAAATAAATATACTCCGGAAAATATTTGATTGTTCCTTTCGACTCCTTTGAAAAATTGAAACGTAGCAGGCACGTTTAATATTTAAAGTTACGGACATAACCCAAGACACTCTCGTGAAAGAATCGTCTCCGAGTTTCTAAATGTTTCATATATGTTCAAAGAAGCAAAAAAAAATCCCTCTTCCTCTTGTATTATTGTCGGAAATAATAAAATTTTTACCTTAACAAATCAAAACGATAAAGTTTCTTTTATAATGTCCATATTTTTCTCTTCCACTTTTATAAATTAACAAGAAAAACTTTTAGACAATAGAAAAAGAAATATACTAAAAATAGAAAAAAAACATCTCTAATTGGAAAAAATTGTCCGAGTTTCATTAAATAAGAAAACAATAGTTTCTCGTAGTTAATAAAAAAAGTTATTTCTTTCGAGAAAATACTTAAAAAACTTTCACTAATCAGTATTATCGAAGAATTGTCTATCGTTTTTAAAAGAGAAATTCGATTTTTCCTGAGAAAGCGAAAAAATAGAAAAGAATAAAAAAAAATGGAAAGGAAATGACAAAATATAGAAATAAATTGAAAAATAGAAAAATTAGTGAAAACAAAAATGAGAAGAGAACGAAAAGTAGGAGGAAAGGAAAAATACGAAAAATGGAAAAAGAAAAAATACTAAAATAGAAAAAATAGAAAATAAAATTACAAAAAATGGAAGAAAACACAAAATTGTAAATACTATAAGTGAAAACAGAAAAGAGTAGAAAGAAATAGAAAAGGATAGGGAAAAAATAAAATATAGAAAAGAATAAACGAAAAAAGAAAAAATGCAAAGAAAACAGAAATTTAAAAAACAGAAAAAAATACTGAAAAATGTTACACAGTATTTAACTTAAAGTAACAACTCGGTTGAAGTTAGTTGCGATAGGAAGTATTGAAACACAATTAGCCACGGAGGATGTTTACAAAGTACATAATCCTTCCCTTAAACTTACTTTCCTTTTTCCCTTGATTTCTTTCAACGTGCTAGTCGATAATCGGGTTTCTTCGCAAGGTCTGCAAATCAGTGCGAAAACTACTGTGTGCAAACAACCTGAGAAAAATCCAATTTACCCTGGGCGCGCACTGTAATAAAACGAATTGCGGCGCCTCGATAGAAATGTTAGGAAAAGCCAAAAACGAAATGAAAAAAAGGAAAAAAATGTAAAAAAAAAAAATTTTTTTTTCAAGAATTCACAGCCAATATTCCAATTCAATGTAGAGTGTCGGCAATTTTTTTTCTTCACGAAAAAAAACATTTGTTTAATCTTCACTTGTCTTATTGTTCGCTAAAAATAATTCTTTTTCTATTCTATTTTTTTTTAATATTCCAATTTTTTTCTCTACAAGATGAATGTTTGTTTTTTCTTAAATATTCCAATTCTTTCATTTTACCAAAATAAGAATTTTTTTTTCTTCTACTAATAGTTAATGACAAAAACATAAATATAAATAATAATAAAATAAAAATGTTTAGCTATAAATTTTTGAACGCTTTTACGTATTTTAAATAAATATTAAAATTATAATAAATTTTCAAGTTGGTATATTTATTCAAGAAGCATAAAATAAAAGTATAAAAGTTTTCATAAAATTTTAATTTGAACTTTTAATGCAATTTCAAATTTATACTTTTAATGCAATTTTAAATTTATACTCTCAATGTAATCTTAATTCAATACTTTTAAAAAAAATTTAAATAAGTAATGTCAAATGTAATATATTGATTAGTTAAGAAAAGATAAATTTCAAAGTAGATTGAACTCCAAAATTAGAAGGGAAAAACATTCTCTTTTTTTAGTTGGGAGTTAGTTTGAGATAGAATAAATTCCCTTTTCCTTGAAATTGCTAATAGAATCGATTCAAGTTTTTCTGATTTTCTTTCCAAATATATTTCCGAATATCGATTTTTAAATTTAAAATTTCTGTTTGACTGAAATTTACTTGCACTACTTAAACATATTTTACTCTAATACAGATAAATCTAAAGAATAAAAATAAATTGCAGAATTTAGTAGACTAAATCTTTATTTTTCTGTTGTTTGTTTAAAAAATTTATTTTAAAAGTCTGCCTAGAATTGATTTTTACTACTGTTAGCAAGGTTGACCGATTCTAAATTGTCGTGTAATGACGATTTTCGACAGATATTACACTACCAATGACAATTTTTAGAATTAAACATCGTGTCTGACTGAAATTTACTTGTACTACTTAAATAGAAGTTAATGATAAGATCTGATTTTTTCTCCTAATATCGAAATTTCTTTTTTTTTCAATTTAAGATTGTCTAAAAATTTTTAATAAATAAAGATCTGATTGACGCAAAATATTCTCTTATTTACAACAGATAAATTATTAAGAAAAACAAAAAAATAAATCAAAAAAATAAAAGTTTATATTGCACTTTACTTGAACTTCTAAAAAACTAGTTAGTCTATGGGCCTGACTGAAAATTTTCCTATACTACTTATAAACACAATTTTAGAATTTTTTAATAAATAAAGATCTAACTGACTTAAAATTTTCTTTTATTTTCAAATAAATTATTAAACAACAAATAGTGAATAAATAAAAATAAATTTTTATTAACCAAGTTACATTAAAATAAAAACTACTATCATCAATATACGTTACATCATAAAGTAACTATTTTCGCAAAAAAAAAAGATTGGAGAATATATTTACGGAACAAATGATCAATCATGAATAACTGAGAGATGGGTCACGTATTTGCATCCCATGCATTATAAATTGTAGTTGTATCTTGAAAGGCGATTTTCTAGAGACATGGCTTTTATTTGTCACAGGCAAACCTCGAGTGAAATACAAAAGCATCGTACGTTATTCCATTTTCAACTATATTTCACAATGAACCAATTCCTCTGAGTCTACCTGGCCAACTCACTCGATTGTTTATTTTCTTTTTTTTCGAAAAACAAAATAACAAATACAAAATAAAATAAAAACCAATAATTTCGCCAATGGTGTGAATTATATATATATACGTGTGTATTGTGTATAAATATAATCCATCATGATGCTGATTAAAACCATTGTTGGGAAAAAAAGAGAAATTTTCAACTTTTACTTTTAGAAAAAAACTGTATGCCTCACGTGTGAGAAAATCTAATTATGCTAACCACAATTCTTTTGTAATTTGTTCGCTTTTTCTCGGTCAGTTAACATTTTTTTTCTTCTTCTTCTTTCGTGCTCCTCTTTTCTTTTATATTTACGCAAAACTTTAATGAAATTAAAAAAAGGACGAAGAAATAGTGAGACAATTTGTTTCACTGTTGATTGCCGCAATCAAATTAGTTGAGAGACTTTCAGTGAATTATTTATTATATACTTTTTTTCAAATTCTGTTTATGTGTGTGAATTAAAAAAAGGGTGAGTGAGAGAGAAAGGAAAAAAATATTAAAAGTATCTCATTAAAATTTATAAAAACTATTCAATTGACAATTGATTTATTATATTTCATTATTCTTATAATTAATAAGTTCTAATGTGTAAATTAATAAGCACTACTATTCATATGGATAATTATATTATACACTTGGTACAATTACTCAATAATTCTATTACTTAATTTAATTAATTAATCCATCCACTAAATATTATCGATACACGCTATTTATTAAATTGAACCGTTTTACTAAAAAGGTTTATTGAAATAAATAGAGTAAAAAAAAAATTGCAAAAACGTTTGATTTGTGAAAAAAAAAATTCCTCTTTAATTTTTAATGAACATACTCTAATTAATAGACGTAAAATAAAAAATAAATTTCAAAAACATCCTTTATAATAAGAATATGAAAATAGACAATGTATAACAAAAGTCGTTTTTAACAAAAAAAAAAAAAATCTTTTGTCCCTCACTTTCTCCTAGTGTAATTACATTACTCGTGGAAAATTGCATTTTGAAAGCAAGACTTTAATACACAAAGGAGAGCGATGCAATTTTAAGAAAAAATATAATATTCCCCACCTTTTATACACAGGGAACAAATAACCATTTTAAATTTCAACTTTGAGAAAAAAAATTGTTTCTTCCTTATATCGATTTCAACAGTTTTTCTTTTTTTTTTTTGCATATTTTATGATAAAAATCCAGATTTGAAAAAGCATTTTAAAGTCATGTGTAATTTTTAGAATTAAAGAGAAATAGCGAGAGAGAGAGAGAGAGTCCTTGACAAACGTGATAGAGATCCTGCGTGCTTGTAAGCGGCAGGTCATGTAGCTGATTTTTTTGTTTGTTTATTCGCACGTCACTATAATTATGACAAATTGTTTCCTCTTGATGGACCATTCTCATGACCCATGTTGCCATAGTTCTCGGTTCTCTACACTAGTATAAAATATATGTATATAGTTATAGACATAAATATAGTTATATACATACTATATATATATATATATATATAAATATACTATACATATGCACAAATGTATAACTATAGTATAATATTAGATTAAAATGAACTATAATTCAATTACATTTTCATCAAGCATAGCTTACTAAAGGATTTGTCAGCATATTCTATTTAGTTGGAAACCGAATCGCAAACGTAATGTGGAATCAAATCAGTACTCAAATTGGCAATCTGGTTTTGATAGTTAATTTAAAATGATTCTATCCACTGTGTGCGCAGACGTAATAAAAATCTTGTCTCACTATACAATTTACTTTTACAACTTTAATATAATGTATGGAAAAAAATTTACACGAATTCCCAATGACAAAATTATTCGACAATTTTCAATTTATTTTTTATATTACTGTTATGTAAATGACAGAATTTGAGAAAATTCATTTTGTCTGACTAAAATTGACGTTTACTACTGCTAGTAAAGGACAAAAAACTATTATGTTTGACTGAAAAAATGTTGTACTACTTTTGGTAAAAATTCTATGTAAATTGCTTGATTGAATTTCACCAGTACTATTTACACTTTGACTACTGTATAAGTGAAAATTGATATCGATTTTTAGATTTTCATTCTCGTCTGACTGAAATTTACTTGTACTACTTAAAATTTTATTACCGTTTTTACTGCATTTAATATCGATTTTTTGATTTGCAATTTTTTTCTGACCGAAGTTTACTTATACTACTTAAATTCTACCTAATGATTTTTTCCAGTTAATATCGATTTTGAGATTTTAAATTATTAAAATTTCTACTCCTCAAATTAATTTTTTCGACTACTTGTTCTACTTATATTCTAAAAATACTAAAGCTTAAATTATTAAAGTTTGACCAAAGTTAAATTAAATCCACTTTTATTAGTGATATAATATTTAGAAAAATTATTTTAAAATTAAACTCTACTGTCTGACTGAAATTTACTCGAACTACTTAAATATAAGTGTAGCAAATACAAATTCTGAGCATATTATCTTCAACTACTAAATTTTTTAAATTACCATTAACATCAATTTTAAGATTTACAAAATTACAATTTTTACACAATAAATATTTTTTTACGACTACATTTCATTTGTACTACTTAAAAATTAGTTACTCTATGATAGAAAATAGGTCTGACTGAAAATTTACTTTTACTACTTGCATAAACAATTAAATTACTTTTTAATAATTAGAAGTCTGGCTGAATAAAAATTTACTACAGAATTTTTTTTCAATAATTCTCACGAATGAACTAAGAAAGATGTTTAAAAAAAATTAAAGAATAGTACATCGAAAAATTGGGGTAAGGTTTATAAATTAAAGAATAGAAATAAATAAAAATAAATAAGAAGAGATTGTAGAAAATATATAAAATAAAAATTGAAGAAACATGTAGAGAACAAAAATTGAAGCTACTATTAATAAAATGAAATTGAAACAATAATTTTTGATAAAAAAAAATTTTTCCTCAGAGTTTTGCTGCCTAAATTTCTAAACGACTGTTTAAGACATTTCAGGAAATTGGTCGCTGCCCTTGTGAATGTGAGTCGATACGTGGAAAGTAGTTTCTATCCCTCTCGTCTATTATAGATTGCTCGCGCTGCATTATTGAGCACGCACCTGCAAGAAGAGAGAACACGATACGGTGTTCTCTGCAATTTCACGGCTGACGGATTTAGTACTATTCGTAGAGGAAATACAATGGATCTATATACAGAAAAATCAGATCTTTTATAATTGTAATACTTATAAAAGAAAAAAAAATCCAATTTCTCAAAAGAAGAGAAAAAAAAGGAAGTGAAATCAAATCCCATTTTCTATCTTCATTTCATACAATTCCATCCTTTTCATTCATAAATATTCCACACAAATTTATTTCACAGAATCTCTTATGAAATACCTATGCCACAATAAAATCCATTTTTACTTCTGAATCTCGTGTAAAAATATAAAATACCGAGTCCCTTATAATATACAATGAAAAGAAAAAAAAATTAATAAAATAGTTCATTTAGTATTTGATCAGAATTTTAAAAGTAAAATGTAAGGGGGAAAAAATTTATTTCAATCCGTTGAATTGATGGTGAATGAAATTACTGATTAAAATTAAACTCTACTATTGTGATTTGTGTAAATTGTAAAATCAAACTAAAATTTAATTTAACTTGAAATAAATTTTCAAAAACGGTCAGTTTTGATTGAAGAAACAAAAAAGAAAAATTGAGTTATTAAAAAATGTTAATAAATGAAGAAACAAAATAATTTTTTTTACATCTTTGTAAATAATCCTTTTAATATACTTTTAATAATATCTTTACAATATCCTTTTTTAAAAGTATTTTTATAAAATTAAAAAGATTAGAATTATTTTCGTAAGATTAGGAAAAGTTTGTCTTCTTTTTTTTTGGTGGAAAAACGTAGGCGGAATGTTTGAAGTTCTTAATCCCGCAAAAGACTTGGACATTTGCCAACAAAAAAAAAGAAGAACCTCGAGAGTGTGTCGGCAATCTGACAAGCTTCTTATGAACTTAAATATGCTTGATGCCACTTTACTATAATATTAAGGGAAACACTTGTGGAAAATATATCACTTAATCGATTTTAATAGAATTTAAATTCACCTCTAAATTCCACTTTAGGTAAATTTTCTCTTTTCTTCAAACTTATAAAATTGTCACAATTGAATTTTTGTTTAATTTTATAATTTTTTATTGCTCTTTCCCAAAATAAGGACTTAAAAATTGAGAGAAGTTGAGAAATCTTCTTAAATTGAATTTAAATTTTTATTTGATTCTCCTAAAAGTAGAAAAAGTTCACAGTTAATATTGTATTTTTATTTTATTTTTATTTTTAAAAAGAAATTTTTTTGTCGAAATTGCATACAATGCTCTGCATTTTGCAGAGTAATCAGGTTTATATTGAACATTCAAGGGACGTTTAACTTTAAAATCCAATAGCTATACACGGATATAATTGATGATATAGCGATACATGATATGATGTATACATACGACTTGATATGTATACATGCGATATGACGTAATACAGCTTCTCTTCATAACAAATATATCAAGCTTCTTCCGAACATTCAATAATTTAGGTTTCCCTGAGAAACCATGTTTCTAAATTCACAAATTAACATAAATCTGGAAAATGGGAAAAATTTCTTATAACTATGTATATATATATATATATATATATATATATATATATATATATATATAAAATATCTATATATCTTATATACATAGGTATATCTTGTTAGTTTGATAGTTAAACTTTCTCAACACTTAAGTTTAGTAATCTAAAGAAATTTAAGTGGAATATCCTTCTTCGTTAACTTCCAAGTATTATTTCCTAAAAAAAATTAAAAATATTTTTTTTTACTTTTTTTCTCCCTTTTAGTAATTTATATACAAGCATTATTATTCAACTGCATAAAATAAAAAATATGGTTTTACTTTTAACTATACGAATGATGGAAATAAATAAAATTATTTAGATTTATGTGTAATAAATTTTAACCGTAAATATTATTTATATGAGTTCAGGAAAATATCCTTGATGGGATTTGATGAAATTACACAAACAAAATAAAGCTAAGTAAAAATAGTTTCTTCATTGGATTATTATTAAAGTAGGAGTAAAAAAAAAATAGAACAAATATTTTTGTCTCAAAATTTTCAATACTTGATTGAAATTTTAATTATTATTATTTTGGCTCACTGAGGCAATTTTTGTACAACTTAAATACCAAAATTTATCAGATTTAAAAAATTCTATTTTTTTAAATTTTTAATTCAAAAGAAGCTTAATTTAAAATTTATTTTCGAGCGAAGAAAATTAAAAATAAAAAATATTTTTAGTCAAAGAATACTAATATTTTTAGAATCTATGAAGTATGTTTGACTAAAATTAACTTGAGCTGAATTTTTAAAAATTTAACCTCTATTGGCAGATTGACGTTTACTTGTGCTACTTAAATTTTTAAATTGCACTAAAATTGTGTTATTCAAGTCGACTAAAAATAGTATTCACTATACTCAAAATATATACTATACATATAATAAGATTTATTTTAAACCACATTCAGTTACTAAAATAAGGATTTTTAGAATTTGAAGCATTTGGTCTGACTATAGTTTATTCATACTACTTACATAAATTTTGTTTAAATTTTTTTACTCTTGATAATAAAAATTAATTAGCAGGTATTGAGAAGTTGGAATAACTTAAAATAATTTTTATTCACGTAATTTTACTGCTAAAACCAGCTTTGATACTTTACTCCAGATGTCGAAATTTTTAATTTTTACATTTTGTCTGACTAATATTTATTCGTACTACTGAAATATAAGTTACTCACAATCAATAGTATAAAATAAAGATTTTATGGGACCTCTTGAAAATGTGAAAGAAAAAGAAAAAATTACACCTAAAATTGAATCAAAAAAAATATAAAAAAATTTTTGACAATTTTTCTCCGACTAAAACCAATTTTCCAACTATACTAAGTACAAATTTTTAAAATAATATCCCATTTGTCGTTGATAAAAAAAATTGAATTTTTTATTCCATTCTTTGAAATTCTTCTATTAATTTCTACAATTACTTCAATTAATTTCTCAATAAATCATAAAAAAATTAATTTCTCCATTCATACGTTTTTACAACTGTTAAAATAATTTCATTCTCAATTTTTCTCAAATTTATTTTTAAAATTAACTTTATTATTATTTTATCAATATTATTTATTAATACTATTATTTTTCTTTCTCTACCATTATATTTAAGTACACATTCATCTTTATTATTAAGAGTGAAATTCAATTTTCAATAAAAAATTCTAAAAGCAAGTATTTATAAAATTCATATATACTGTGTTTGTGATTGTATTTCAAAGTTCTTAAAATATAAAACCGTGACAAAAAATATAACATAATATAAAAATAAAAAGTATAGTTGTTTGTATATAGATATATAACAAAACTCCTCATATCATCTTTAATTAGATTTATTTGAGCATGCTAAATGCTAGCATGAAATCTCGCCAAGCGAAAAAAGCCAATTATTTCTCGTAATGTCATTGAAAATAACGGCGTCAAAATCCATGCACAAACAAATATATATATATATATATATACTATATAATATATACATATATATTATACGCTTGGCAATTTATAAACTAATTGAGACACGCACCAACGCTGACATACACTATTACTGTATTCGTTTCAGTACAGACACATTTCAATAAATACGCACTGGCTTTAATTCACGGAACGATGCGCATGTCGCACTGCTAACGAGATGTAATTTTTTTGGATTTGCATAATACTCGACCGTTATATTGTTTGATTTTCAAGAATATTTCGCAGAAAAATGAAACCCGACATTTTTATTTCTTCTCTATGTATGTGAATATTATTACTATATTACATTCCATTTTTTTACCATTCTTTTTATTAGACAATTCTTACTTTTAAAACTTTCAAATGTATTTTTTTTTTCAATCTTTTTTGCACTCTATTTCTGTACTTTTCAATTTTTATTTTCGTATCTTCTTTGTTTTTTTCTATTTGATGATTTTCAACTTTATGTTTTTAGCATTTTTTTTATTTTTTAAATTATAGTTGTTTTATTTTTTGTTCTCTACTTTTTTATATATGAATATTCGTCTGCGTCTGCAACATTTATATTCGCCTGGTTACATATTGTACAATGTATTGTTAAGTTCTATGATTCGGATATAAAAAATTCGTTACTTTTTTTGAGAATTGGATTCATTTTTCTATTCATTCTTCTATTTAGTTCATTTACAATTTTTTTATTTTTATTTCGTCAATCTTCATATTTTTTTATTCTTTTATTTGATTATTGTTAAAATTTTTTCATTCTTTTATTTCATTATTTTAAATCCATTTTCTATTGTTTTATTTAATAAATTTCAATATTTGGTTAATACTTGTATTTATTTTAAAAAATTTTTAAATTCTTTTATTCATTTTTATTAAATTACTTTTTTATTATTAAAATAAATGTAGTAAAAATGTGTAGTAAATGTATGTAGTAAATGTGTTGTAATTATTATTTTTTTGGGGGGAAAAGTGTTTCCATTTTTTGGCAGATATTTTATAGTCTTTTGACTCTAAAGGTAAATTAATTATTTAAAATGTTTTAACAAGAATTTCAAGTATGAATCTTGACCTCATTAAGGAGAACAAAACTTCGTAAATTTTAGGAAGAATGTATGAACAAACAAACTCAAAGAGCTGTATACTTAACATCTTGTTTTATGACAGGAAAAAGAAAAATGAGCTCAACTTCTCAGAAATGAGCCGCTTTTATAAATACAACGACTATAAAAGCAACGTTTTTCAACGAAATGTAACTTCATTTTTTTCAATGGTGAAATGTACTTAAAATTTTTCCATTTTTTCAAGAGGTTTAAAAAAACATTTTTTTTCGAGAAAATTTTTACTCTTGAAAATTTTAATAAACTTTCTAACAAATTGTTTTTTCCTCTAGAATTATAACCTCTAGAAATAAAAATATTATGAGTGAAAAATAATTATTTGTATAAAAAAACATTATTTCTGTCAGTCAATAAAACCATTCAATTTTGAGAGTTTTTTCAAACTTTCATCGTGTTATGTTAACAAAAAATAGCATTTTTTAATTATCTTCTTTTTAATACACAGGAAATATAGAAAATTTATTATTTTCACAAAAGTGATCTATATATACTTCTGAAAATATTTCCTTGATTGTTGTTTACATATGGTGAAACTTTATATTTGAATTCTTATTTTCAAAGGAAATTATATTTGAAAGTAGAATTTTGTAAATAGAAAATAAAAATTTTCCAAATATAAGGGAGCAAAAAATTCACTTAAAAAAATACGCGATAAATTGAATTTTACTGAAATCGATATAATAAATATTTGAATAAACTTCTGTTCTCGAAAATTTTAATGTGTCAAAAAAAAATATATATATAGAAGAAAATGTCGAGTTCTTATTAAACATATTTCTAACTCATAATTCAGTTAAATTTTGAAGAATTAATTAATTAAATTCAAAATTAGTTTTTTGACAAAATAATAAAAATATTGTATTCATCAGTAGTATTCATCAGTAGTTCAAGTCTATTTTTTATTCAGGCAACAATTAATTATATTTATGACCGCAGTAATTAAAGTTCATTATCCTCAGACTTAAAAATTCGTTTTTACTTAAGTATTTAGAGTTAAATATTTAATATTTAATGTGTAAAAAGTAGAACAAACCGGTACCAGTCAGACAATTTTTTTTAATTCTCGTAATTGTTCGCTCAAGTAGTAAAAAAAATTTCAGTCAGACACGAAACGTGTTTTCTAGTTTTAATTGTTATAATTATTAGTTGTATTATTAGGAACCAAAAATCATTAGTAAAAGTAAATTTTAGTTAAACAGATAACATTTTTTATTTTTTTTTTCTATTTTTTTATTTTTAAATTTCAAAAACACTTTCTGCTGATTTTTTTATTTAAAAAAATTTTTTTTCATCCATATGAAGAAAAAATAATTAAAATTAAAAGTTGCTTTAAAGAAGCAACAAAGAATTATTTTTTTACTAAATAATTAGCTATAATTTACTAATTATTAAAAAAAAATCGAGTGTAATTTCACTGACAATTAGTTTCAAGTAACTAATTTAATTTAAATTTAGGAAAGTGATTGTAATTATGCAGTGGATATAATTTTCGGGATAATTAAACGAAAACTATTTAATCCCCATTCTCTCGTTAATTTAGAATATAAACACGTAGTCAGAGTGAAAATCTCCGAAAGTAGAAAAATTTAATAATCCTTATTCATGTTCTACACATGCAAAAGCAAGTATTTTAGTAAATATATACTAAAGGCATTTAAATTACCAGTAATTCAAATACCACAAGCATAGTGTTTATTAAGCACGAAAATGCTTTTTCTTTTAAAACCTTTTACTGCATTGAACGTGGCTTAATCTTTCTCACGATGAAATTTCTAATTACGTGCTTTCATTTCTAGTCCACCAAGAGTCGTATTCGTTTTATATGTATAAAGTAAAGGCAATATATACAAATAGAAAATTCTTTTAATTTCAATCGAATATTTCCCATGTTGATCAACAAAACTGAATTTACTCAAACGAATATACAGAAAAAAAAATTAACCTCAATTTTATAAACTAAAAATAAAATAAAAAGCATCCTTCAGAAATAGAAATTTAAATCACAAACGTAAAAAAACAATTTCACGAAAAACCATTATAATAAAAACGAATTCAATAGAAAGAACTTTTTTTGTGTTTTATTTTTATTGATCATATTCTTGCTCTCTTTATTAAATAAATCATATAGAGAAAAACTATTATTTGTCATTTTTCGTTTTTAAACCCTGAAAAAGGAATAAATAATATAATTGTGAATAAAATAAAAATAAACAAATAATCACAGAAAGAAACTAATTTTATACAGAAAAACAATTATTTATTTAGAACAGTGTAAAAAATTAGTACTACGATTATCCTCTCTTGTGTTAGGTAGAAGGAAATGTTAAAATTATATTCAGTAGTAAAAAAATTATTATTGTCAGAAAATCGTGGAAAAAAAAGTTTCAAACAATAAGAGAAGTTTTTTTGTTTTATGTAAAAAGCAATCTAATAAATAGTGTCTTTTCAGTAGTAAAAGAATACTTTAGCCAGACAAGGATTTCTTACAATTTTCGTTTCAGTAGTAAAAATCCATTTTAGTCAGACTGAAAAATTAATCATTCTTTTTAACTTAGAGAAGTGAGGAAATGGGGAAAAAAGAAAGAAAAAATTATAAAAAATATTTTTTACTTTAAAACTGTAGTCTAAAGGAATAATTAAAAATTTAAGTAGTAAAAGTCAAATGTTGATAATACGAAAAGTTTAACATTCTCAAAAGCTCAGGGTAAATAGCAAAATATTATTTGTATTTAAGTAGTGCGAACAAATTTCTGTCAGACAGAATAAAATATAGAGGAATAAAATTTTTGTCTGTCGGAATAAAATAAGTCTTTAAGTAGTACAAATAATTTTTAGCCAGACAAAATTGTTTAAAAAATTGTTTTTATTTCAATATTTTTTACGTCAGTAGATAATAATATATTGTTTTATATCCTTATCTGATCAGGGAAATTTAAACTCGAGTCTATTTTCTTCTTTCAAAAGAATCAGATCATGTCTGACTAAACAGTGATTCTTACTACTTTGGAACAGTGGAAAAAATTTTGTTCGTCGATAAGTGACATTTTCTTGTGTCATATAAAAAGTTGTGTAAGTTTTTCAGTAGTAAAAGAATACTTTAGTCAGGCAACGATGTAAAAAAATTGTCAAACAAAAAGTTACGTTTTCTTGTGTTATATATAAAAAGTAATGTAATAAAAAAACTGTCTTTTTAGTATTTAAAGAACTTTAGTCAGACAACGATTTACTATATTTTTATCGTCAGTAGTAAAAGTCGATTTTCGTCATACTGAAAAATTCGTTTTCTTTTTGTTAATCTGAAATACTATTTTCAATAAAAAAAAAGAAATTATACAAAATATTTTTTAAGTAGTAATTTTACTTCAACCGAGAAAATAAAAATTCAATCCTTCAAAAATATAAGTAGTAAAAGTGAATGCAGGTGAGAAATGTAGGATAGTAATATTTTCCAAGTAGTAAAAGTTTAATTCAGGACAATCGTAAAAAGAAATGAAATAAAATAAAGAAATAAATATAAATAATCACAAAATTAAATAAATTATACAACCAAAAAACAAATATCCATAATTTTGTTCTTTAAACCACTAAAAAAACGTAAACGTATAATTTAATTTTGAAAACAGACTGATTGTAAAAGTAGCTTTCCGAAACTGATTAAAAATTAAAAACAATAATATAGTCCCGCATAAAGTATTTCAAGAGAAGAGATCGGGCAGGAAAAAAAATAGAGAGGGTGAATTCTCATTCCAATGTATTTTGAATCCCTTGAGGGTTCGCACACTGGAAATACGGTTCACTTATGGAAAATTGAAATAAATTCTATATCAAAGTGGGACTATAAATATTAGAATAATCCAAGCTTGTTATAAGCAAGAGCGAGAGGCATATTTGTGCTTTATTCGAGATAGAAACAACAACAAACGTAGAAGGGAAAATGTAATTTGTCTGGATGTATAAGAGGGGTTGGAGAAGAGCGTGGTTGTAATATGTAACATATAAACGCATGTATATTCAACCACTTGCATGCATTACGTTTGCAAACGTAATAATTAAATAGCCATTTCCTTTTTCTCTTTCTCTTCTTAGTTTCTTTTTTCGCGTGTTTTCTTATGTCCTCTATTTGACCATAAAAAAAATTAATTATGTAGAAAAGAATTGATAACCATAAAAGTTGACCCTAATTCCTAAAGTCATTCCCTAATTGAACACGAATTTCTAAATAGATATAAATTTCCTCTATTATTAACTGTCAGAAAAATATCCTAATAAACCAGAATGATTCTAACTTTCTAACTTATGTTATATAAACAAATAACAATAGAAGAAAATAGTCAGAAAAAATTTTGTAGAAAGTCGAGAAATTTAGTTAACGAGTAAAAATAAGCAAAAAAAACTTCTCAGTGGTAAAAGTTAATTTCAGTCAGCCCTAAAACTTTATCATTAAATTTTTAAGTAGTACAAGTAAATTTCAGTCAGGCAAAATGGAACTATCTACAGAGTTCGCGGTATTAAACAAACAAATCTAGTTTTTAACTTTTAAATAATTCAGGCAAAATTTTTAGTAGTAACAATTCATTTTAGTCAGGCAGTCGTTTTAAAAAATTATAAGTAAGTCGTACAAAGAAATTTCAGTCAAATTCTTTTCTTAATATTTTGATCTTTAAGTTGACTACACTTAGATTAATTTTTTTTTTCAAATATACTGTATTTGCTTGAATTTTTAAGTAGTACAAGTTTATTTCAGTCAGGCAAAATAATATGAATTTTAGAAGCAGATGTTAAATTGAAAAATATAAGTAGTAAACGTAAATTTTAGTCAGACGGACAAACAAGTTTCAAGCAGTCCGACTATTTAATTCAAGAGGAACTTATTTTTAAGTAGTATAGATCAATTTTTGTCAGGCAAAATTAAACAAAATGAAAAAACCGCTGCCAAGTTGTATTTTTTTTATAATTTTGGTGGTCATTTCATGAACACTTTACTTCCTCATAGAGATAAAAATAATAGAAATATATGAATAACTTTTTATAAATATGGTAAAAGTGATTGAATTTTGGGTCAATCAATGTATTTTTAAATATCCTACAAAATAGTTACAATAATTTAATAGTTAAATAAAAATTTTCAAACAAAAAAGTTGAGAAAATGGCATTTTTCACAATTTTTGGTTTTTAAAATACCAATAATTTCGAAATTTATTATCGAATTAGGTTCAAAAATAGGTCAATCGAAGCGTTTTTTAATGCTCTACAAGTTGATAACGATAATTTTAAAATTACTTCTACTTTTTTCAACAAAATTTTCAAAAAAGTCTTATTTTCCAAAATTTTTGATTTTTAAAAGTTTAATAACTCCGGTTAATATGGACGAAAAATGTTCAATTAGGGCTCAATAGATGCGTCTAAAAAAACTCTACAAAATTATGGAAAAACATTTATAGGTGTCCTAACATTTTTTTAAAGTTATGGGCAAAAAACGTTTTTTTGAAAAATTAAAAATCCAAAAAAAATTTAGTTAAACTTTATTAATATATTAGAAAGTACTCTCATTTTATGTCCGCAGGTGAGATCTACAATTTAAAAAAAAATTCAACCCAAAAGCTCTTCATGATTTCGAGATATTTATAAAAATGTGATGTTTACACACACACACACACACACACATACGGAATGACATTTTTTAAAAATGTCATTTTTGAACTCCTGAGGTCAAATAACATAAAGATATGTCAAAAAATCGAACTCGAAAAATTTCGGTATTACAATACTTCCTCTATGAGGAAGTAATAAAATAAAAATTGTTAGAAGTAGTAAAAAAATTAATAGTAAAAATTATTTTCTATTATCTTTTATGGAAAAACACTTTTCTACTTAACTTATGGCTTAAAAATCAAGTTTTTAATAGAAATATGTATGTAAGTAGTTGAAATTCATTTTAGTCAGACAAAATGATTAAAAACTCAGAAAACGGGGTAGTTTTCACGAACTATAAGCAGTCGGGAACTTTTTTTTAGTAAAATCAAATTTTTGTCAGGCAGAATAAAATAAAACTATTTTCGTTTTTTTCTTAAAATATTAAATAAAAATTGTTATTATTTTCAAACTACAAGTAATTAAAGGTATTTAAAGTCAGTCCTAAAGCTTTAAACTGGTGTGCTAAGTCTTTAAGTAGTTAAACAATGTTTAGCCAGACAAAATTGTTCAAATTCTCGAAATTTTTGTGCCAGTAGATAAAATATTATTTTGCAGTATTTTTTTAAAAATGTTATTAAACTAAATTTTATTTCAACATTATAGTAATATTTAGAAAGAAATAATTTCTCAAAATTTTGAAAAGAGGAGCCAGATTTTAAGAATAATCGTCTTATTCATTCTTTCATTCTGTCCACACCTGAAATTAGTTTTTGTGTATTCTTTTGTTTTTTTTTCTTTAAAAAAAATTTGTTTTCACAAATCGAAAATATACAGGTATTTTTTTATGATTTATAATAAAATAATATTAGAAATTAGAAAAATCTAAAACAAAATGATGATTAACAAATGAAAAATTTACCCATTTGGTTTATTGTATGCTTTTTTTAATAACAAATTTCGTTTGACTGATCTAAATTATGCAAATTTTTCTCTTGTTTATTTATAAAAAATAGAAAATTTGTTAAAAAATTATAATTAAGAAATAGTAAATAAATAACCATTTTATGCATAATTTTTATTTCGCAATAACAATATTGTTCACAAACTCATTATTTTATTTTTGGGCAAAAAAACATTACATAGGATTTCCCGTTTCTTAATATTTTTGTAGAAAATTTTCAAATTTTCATAAGGGAATAATTTATATTATTTCAAGTTTTTAATTACAATTGTTTTAATAAAATTCAAAGTTTTTTTTTAAAAATAAACGAAACAAATTAAATGTTTATAAATGCTATTAGTCAATTACAAATTTTTATTGAAAATGAAAATTTTCGAATTTTTAGAAAATAAAGCAAAAAAATTTTACTCAAAAAAAAATTTTCCGTTACATTTTTACGAATTTCTTTAATTGTAAAATTAATTAAAAACATTAATAATTTCTTTTTCAAATAAATATTTAATTATTAATTGTTTATGTACAATTTTATTAAATTTTTTTTTAAATAATTGAATTTTTCTCGGTAAATTTTTATTAAACTAGTAGATATTGAAAATAATTGAAATTAGGACAAGAATGTTATTGTCATTTTTGAAAATAATTTAACTTTGGGGAAAAATTTTGTTATTTACAAAGATAATTGGAATTTTGACAAGATTTTTTTTTTTAATTTTAAACATAATTGAATTTTATGAGAAGAATTTTATTACTTTTAAAAATAATTGAATTTCTGCAATAAATTATTTGCAATTTCTCCAAAATTGAATTATTTTAGTGTTTTGAACAAAAAATTGAATTTAAAATTTTTAAATTCTATTATTTTAAAAATTGCTAATTTTATTTAAAAAATGAAGAAAAAAGTTAGCTGCGCGCTTTAGCGCACGAATTGTTGCTACTTAATAATAATAAGATAATTTTACAAATTATCTTAAAGTAGAACTTATTGTCAAGTAGTATAAGTAAATTTCGACCAGACAAATATTCTCAATTTTTAAAGTCGTTACAAAATAAGAATCCCAATGTAAATACAATTTTTCTTTAAAAAGAAAATATCTCTCAATAATAAAATTGTCTGTTTCTACTAAAGTAATTTAAACTAAAGAAATTATTCGTCTATCGTTACACAAAATAATACTTCTGTCTGACTATAACTACCTCGTACTACTAAATCTCTAAAGAAGAGAAAATTGAGAAGAGAAACTTTGAATAAAACATAATCTTACTAAACATAGAACAATGCTCACGATACATAAAACAATTTATCAGAAAATACAGCGTTGCATAAAGAAAAAAGTCCATCACAACCAAAAGATTTCATTCTAAATACCATGAGAAAACAATTTCTTGCATATATATACAAAAAAACAATATAAATGATCTCTCTTTCAAAACAAATTTAAGTTGTTTGCAGGGAAAAAAAACAGGAGAGAAAAGAAAATAAAACGTAAATTACAACGATCACGACCTATAAATCCAGAAATTATTCTATGTCCCTAAACGGGGAAATGAAATGTGAACATTTTACTTAAGGATGATGGTGAAGGAGGAGGAGGAGGAGGGTTGGGAGAAAAAGGGAAACCTGTCAAGGTCGAAAAGAGAGACGATTATCTCTCTCTCACTCTCTTTTTCTTGATTACTTGAATGTCATACTTGAATGCTTAAACTCTCTGAGAGTAATTTTCGTCTTTTTTTCTCTCATCTTTTCTCTTTTTTTTCTACTCTTTTTTTCTCTTTTTTTTATTTCCTCCTCTGGTTGTGAAGAAAAAGCTGACGAGTTTCACTAGCTCGAGGAAGATGAAGATAAAGAGGGAAAAGTTCAAAGTTATCCGTCCGTCCATTCACGTTGCAATTGGTATATATGTATACGTGTATATAGATATATATGTATGAAGAACCGTGTCAGCTAGATATGATGGCACATAAAGCATACGAAGTGTTCAGAGGGAAAAGAATCGGGTCCACTTGTCGAGTGGACTGTTACAAGGGAGAAACGAGAGAGAGAGAGAGAGAGAGAAACTAAAGAGAGAAACAAAAGAGAGAGAGAGAGATGCTGTGTGTTGCATGTGGCACTGATCCTTGCACATATTCAACCACATGTGAACGAATGAATGGAATAGAGAAGGAGTAGGATAATTTGGCAAAGGCCCAAAAACTCAAGTATATTTTCTGTTTGACAAAATTTGTCCTTCCCTTGACTCTTCAAGTGTCTTGCAACGTATTTTTTTCCATGAATGCGCTTATGCATCTCAAGTTAATCGCTTTTAGAAAAAACTCTATCTCTCTTTTTTTTTTATTTGAGATTCAACTCATTCTTCTGCTCTTGTCCTTACCTGGTCAGGCCAATTTAAACTCGAGTGCATTTTCTTCGTTTATAAGAATAGGAAAAATATTCTTTTGACTTTCTTTCATTTTTTATCCTCCGATTTTTTTGCTATTATATAACAATAAAGATAAAGCCACTTTGAATAGTTTTCTCGTAAAGTATAATTAAATTTTTTTTCAATTGTCGTAAAATTTCTTATTGTATATTTTTAAAAGAAAAAAATGGAAATGACAATAGAATTATTTTTTATTATTGTAAACTAATTAGATTTAATTGACCTAATTTTCATTTTATTAAAATTCAATTTAATCGACTACTGTCTTTATATTTTGATAGAAAATATGTAGAGTTCAATTTAAATTAAATTCTTCGATTTGTCTTTCAGAATATCAAGTTTAAATTTTATTAGACAACATATTTAAGAGTAATTTCATGTCTGACTTAAAACTGATTCTTACTACTTTGGATTGGTGAAAATAATTTAGCTAACAATAGTAGTAACAAAAAGTTCTACAATGATTATTTATATTTTATAAGTAGTAGTAGTAGTAGTAGTAGTAGTAGTAAAATCAGTAGTAAAAGTCGATTTTCGTCAGACAGTAAAATTCGTTTTCCTTTTGTAAGAGATGAAAACTATTTTTATTTTGAAAGAAAGAAATTATGAATATTTTTATTTCTTAATTTCAATCTAACCAAATAATTAAAGATTGATCGATCCTATCAAAAAAATGTAAATTTTATTCAAACCCTTACAATTTATACTAGAGAATCTCGTGTTTATGAAGTGTAAAGAAACGTTTTGTCTCTCGGATTAAAATAAACTATTTTTCCCTTTTACACTTAAAATAAAAATTAAATTATAATTGTTATTAATAATGAAATATTAGAAGTAAAAGTTATTTCAAGTCAACTTGAAAATTGATACTTTAGTCTTTAAGTAGTACAAGTCATTTTTAGCCAGACAAAATTGTTTAAAAAATTGTTTTTATTCCAATATTTTTCACGTCAGTAGATAAAATATTGTCTTATGATTAAATATAATATCTTATCTGATCAGGAAAATTTAAACTCGAGTGTATTTTCATCTTTTATAAGAATCGGATCATGTCTGACTAAAAAATGATTCTTACTACTTTGGAACAGTGGAGAAAAATTTGTCAAGCGATAAATGACATTTTCTTGTGATATCTAAAAAGGAATCTAATAAAAAAGTGTATTTTCAGTAGTAAAAGATCACTTTAGCCAGACAACGATTTATAATATTTTTAGCGTCAGCTATTACTGATTTTAATCAGACTGCAAAATTCTTTGTCTTTTTTTTAATATTAAAAACTATTTTCATTTCAAAGCAAAAAATTATACAAAATATTTTTTAATTAGTAATTTTACTCTAACCGAATCATTAAAAATTTAGTCCATCGAAAATGTAAGTAATAAAAGTCAATATTAGTCAGACGAAAAGTTTGTTATCCCAAAAAGCTCAGTATTAATAGTAAATTACAACTTGTGTTTAAGTAGTACAAACAAATTTCTGTCAGATAGAATAAAATATAATAAAATAAAATTTATCTCGATATTACATTTTCACACAAAAGTAAAATACAAATTTTCATTATTCGAAAAATGTAAGTAGTAAAAATTATTTTAAGTCAGCCTGGAGCTTCAAACATGAATGACAGCAAATTATTAATAATAATCAATTTTATATCTAACTTTAAACTGATTCTCATTACTTTTGTTTGAAACAGTAAAAACAAAATTTGTCAAACGATAAATGACGATAATTTGTCTTATGTGAAAAGAAGTGTAACAATATTTTTCAGTAGTAAAATAATACTTCAGTCAGACAAGAATTAATTTCTATTTACTGTCTTTTTAAACCGCTTGTCATTACAAAATAACGATTAATCATATTTTTAACAGTAGTAGTAAAAGTCAATTATTTATTCGGTCTGCAAAAGTAGATTTCTTTTTTTTTATAATTAAAAACTATTTTCATATAAAAAAAAAGAAAAAATTATACAAACAATTTTTTGTTTAGTAGTGAAAGAATACTTTAGTCGCAGACAACAATTAATTTTTATTTGTTTTGTGTTCAAACCGTTTATCATTAAAAAATAACGATTAATAATGTTTGTAGCGTCAGTGGTATACGTCGATTTTAGTCAGACATTAAAAGACATTTTTAATCAAGTAATTAGAGTAATTAGAGTTAATTAGAGTAAAATTAATGAATGTCTAAATGATAGAAAAGAAGGCAATTCAATAACTGTCATAAAGAAAATTTTTAATTAAACTAATTATAGTTGCTTCAAAAATTGAAAATATTAAACGTATTACCTAACAAAGGAGTAGTCAGAAAAATTTTTTTCTTTCCATCAATTTTTTTATTCATCCAAAAAAAAAAGAAAAATAATTTTTTCCTCTCAATTTCAAATATAAAATCTCGCACTGGCAAACAAAATATTGAGAGGAAATTTTTAACAAAAATTTTTTTACGTTCTATTTTTTTTTTAATAAATTATCAGAGTATGAGTCATGTTAGAGCATCGTAAATCAGAGGTGCAGAACTTTTGATTCAGAGAGCCATTTTTCTGATGAAATCAATTGACGAGGTTGAGTGGGGAAGATGAAGGGAGTAGGATGGCAGGAACGAAGGGGAGAAGGGGGGGTGAGGAGATTGTGAGCGCTGCCTCAACGTTGAAGTGACGTACTGCAAAATTGGATTAAAGAAGAAAGCAATCAAATCTCTATTTCACAGCTATCCTGCTTGTAGAATTCACAGTCGTGGGTTATTAACTTTGACAGTACAAATTTACCGTCACCATTGAGAATCGAGTGTGTCAGCTTGGTGAAATAATAAATTTTCAACTAATGTTTCCTCTGTCGCCCGTTTTTAAGAAAGTTCTGCCAAGTTGCAACGACAGAAAAACATCGTAAATTCATAATCCGCTTTACAGTGAGACGCATATCAGGAACAAAATAAACTTTCTGGGCAAATATTTATAATATAAAAATTTACTTCATTTGTTGAGAAATTGATTAATAAATTACATTTATTTCGAGAATTTACTTTAGTGTATTTTCGATTATCTATAATTTTTTTATTTTTAAACAACTTTTACAGAAATAATTGTTTTATTTATTGATTTTTTGTTGTATTTTTTATTCCTTCAGTTTTATTTTCATTTTAATTTCCCTTCCTGTTTATTATTATACTTTTGTTTTTGATTTACTTCTGTTTTTATTTGACTATTGTTTTTGTTTTGTTTTTATTTTATTTCTGTTTTTATTTTAATTTTGTTTTTATTTTATTTTTGTTTTTATTTTAATTTTCTTTTTATTTTATTTTCTTGTTTATTTTCCTTTGTTTTCATTTTTTGTTTGTTTATATTGTCTTTTTGATTTTATTTCTTTGTTTTTATTTTATTTTTGTTTCTATTTTGTTTTCTACGTTTTATGTTACTATTGTGTTTATTTTCTTTTTGTTTTTATTTTTATTTCCATTTTCTTTTCCTTTTATTATTCTTTACATTTTATTTCCTTTTTAATTTTTTTTTATTTTTTTTTTTATTTTTATTTAATTTTTCTTATTATTTACTTTTTTTTTAATTTTTCTTTTTAATTTATTTTCATTGTTATGTTATTTTTCTTTTTATTTCACTATTATTTTATAATTTCTGTATTTTTTTTATTTTTATTTCTATTTTTATCTTTTTTTTTTTGCAAGAAGCGGTTTTTGTTTTTTGCTTACGATAGTGTAGTGTCAGTAAGGACGCGACACTCTGTTTCTCTCGATATCAAAATGCTGTAATGACTCGTTTTATTGTCACGTTCTAAAGAAAATGGTAGTTTTAGAAGTTTCTACATTAAAAAGAAAGTTGAAGAAAATTTCAAGTGAAATATCACTAAGCTGAGAACAATTGAGGAAGACTTGTAATATTACAAAGCAATAAAGCAAAACAATTTTTTACACTCTTCTTTAATCAATTCTATAAAAATTATTATCACTTTTCTCGAAAAAAAATTTGTTATTTAAATAATCTCAAGAGAACAGTTTTGTCAATTCTTCTTCTAAATGAAAGAGTTGTAAACAATAGGAAAATTTTCCTAAGAAATTTTTTTTTAAATCCTAATTTAATTCTTTTCTTTTTTTATTTATGTATTTTATGTATAATGATAAATAGTCTTTTACAGACTATGGTACATTTTTGAATGAATTAATAATTTTTATTTACCAAAAAGAAGAAAAAAAATTAGTTAAGTAATAAAGGACATTTTTAGTCAGACAAAAGGTAATTAAGAATAGAGTTTGACTAAACTGACTTTTACTACTTCGTGGTTTTTCTGACAGTAGTAAAAAACAATTTTGGTCAGACATTAAAGTAAAGTAAAAAACATTAAAAAAATATTTTTAAAATTAGCCAAAAATTATTTTTATTTTTTAAACTAGTATTAAAAAAACATTTTTAGTCAGACAGTTTTTCTCTATTGTCAATATTTTTTTCTCTATATTTTTTTGTTGGCCATTTAGAAATATAGTTTTTATTTGTATAAAAATAAAAAGTGTGTTTTTTTTAAATTGTGAACAACTTGTCTAGTCTAGTAGGTATCAGTAACAGTAAAAGCTCTTTAGTGTTCAATACACGAATAAATATTGGTTTCAAAATGAAAAATGTCGTTTTCAAAAAGAGACTATTTGGACAGATAAAGGCTGTGTTTGTATCATTAGTACAAAACAAATGGCTTTCAGCAATACAATATTTACAGGAGGATAAAAATAACAATGCCATTGAAGACGAATTGCATAATCCGAAAGGAAAACATCAATACGAGCTTTATAAAAGCTCAAGTACAAACAATTTGATCAAACACTCTCACCTATAGTTTTACATGCAAAATGCTACCATGTTGTTACAACTTCAAAAAAAAATATAGTTTAGAAGGAAAATTTTTCTCTCCCAAAAAAGAGAGAGTCTTCAATGCAAAAAGGAATGTTTTTTCCTCTTATTCGAAGGAAAAATTGAAAATTATAAAATTTTAATTCATAAATTATATAATTACTTTAATTTTTTGTAAGAAATAAAATTAAAGAAAAGAAAAAATTTTTCAAGACGATCATTTTTAAGTCGTTTTTATAGTAAAGTAAAAGAGGCTTTTTTTGTGGAGTGTCAGTTTTAAGTTTGCAATCAAATATTTGAGGAGAAGTTTGCAAAAAGAAATGAAGTCATCTTCAAGGATGGAAAAGCATTCGTGATCCGCAATTTCCTGGAAGATGAGAACACAGTTGTAGTTTCATCGTAAAAAGCAGTAATGAAAGCACATGATGATGTTCTCTCTTTCTCTATTTGTAAACGTCAATTTCGTTGCAATTCGAATTACCTTCTTTTATAAAAAAAAAAAAGAAAAAAAATCCTCTGAGAAAACGAGGATCAAGTTACCAGAACATAAATTGATTCAGCCATTCAATACAAAATATTCTATTTTCTAGAAAAAAAATTTATACCAGAAAAAAATACAAGTAAAAAAATTCTATAAACTCCAAGAAGACAAGAAGGAAAAGATTAGAAAAAATAATTTTTTTCTGAAACTCAATTTATTAATTACCTAATTATAAATTTATGAACTAAATATTGTTGATAATTTAATACGTAAAATATATTTTTTTAAATGCTAGCATTTAATTTACTTTTTATTTCAAAATATTAGTAAAAATAAATAGTGAACCGTTTTTCTAACTGCTTTAAACAAGAAGCAAGTGAAAACAGTTGAAAGTTTCGATTGATTTGAAAGAAAAATTTAAACATCTAACTTAAAGTTGGAAAAGATTGATGACTGTGACTTTGGAAAGACTTTTAAATGAAAAATTACAAAGAATTGTTAAAGTAGAGAAAACAAGTGATAGCCACATAGTTCTTGTGTGTCCTTATATGTCCTGTGATTTGTTGATCGATGTGGTTGGCAAAGTGTGGTGCAATGCGGTGACTCGTCGCCTCAGACTATTCGTTCTCAACTTTTTTTTTTCTTTTTCTTTTTTTAGTTTTTCATTTTGCCTCGTATTCCTTTTATAAGCCAACTTCCCTCTCACTCCATTTATATATATATATATATACATATACATATAATGCTAAAAACTAAAAATAAAAAAAAAATTTGTCGCCATTCATTAAATCCATGCATGAAAAATTTACACTTTAGTAAATAAAATTATATTTTCCTAGAGAGACATTCAGTTATTTTATCACAAAATATGAAAAATTCAGAAAATCTTTTGAAAATTTACAAATTGTTTTTTAAATTCTAAAAAAATGATACGAGGTAAAAAAAAATTGAATACGGAAAAGTGAACATTGCCAAGTAACTATGTAGAGTATGATAAATTGAAAAATTATTTCAGATACATTTTTTTAAAATTCTATCTCAATTATTTTATTTAAAAATATTTTTTTATACTTTTGAGAAAAATAAGATAAAAAATTACGAAAACAAAATGTTAAACCATAGGATAGTACAAAAAATCTAACCACGAAACGTGGATTTGACGCTCACTAGATAAATCTGTTTGCAATATATACATGTATGTGCCCGTCGTATCAAAAATTTTACGAATCGTTTCACATAACGGTTCGTTCTCCAATTTAGTTTATCTCAGGGAAAATTTTTTGTTTCCATTCAATATTTTTTTTTGCGTTTCTGATGTTTTTGAATTCAAGATTTTTGTATTTTTGATAGAAGCGTTTATCATATTCTTATGTATAAAAAAAATTATTCTTACAATTATATTATTATTATTATTACTGAAGTAATTATTAATATTCTTACCATTATTTTATTATAATATAATTATAATATTATAAATAGTAAGAAAACCATTAAAATAAATTAATAATTATTATATTGTATTAATTTATATTCTAAATAATTACTAATAAAATAGTAATAATTAGTATTTATTTCATTCTCATTATTTTCTTTATTACCATTTTTATTTTCACAATTTTATTACTGGATTTTGACTATATTTATTATTATGTAAATATACATATGATAGAAATGGAGGAAAAAAAGAGGACATTTTTCCATAAAACTGCGTTTATTTCCTTAAGTGACAAATTTGATTCACTGTCATGATATAAAAAGAAAATTATAATTTATGACGACTGTAATAAAAAAAATGTTATATTTCTGGAAAAATATAAAAAAAATGGAAAGAAAAGGTTTTGGAACAACTCTTGAATCTTTTTTTTATTTCCATTGAAGCTTCTTAGCAGTACTGACGTTGAGAAAGTCCTGCGCAATAGTTTAAGTGAATCAAAAGATGAAGGAGAATGATGCTGTACAGTTGAAGAAACTGTTCCACTTGAATTTTTTTTTTTCTTTACAACTTTATAGGCCAATAGAATTCTCGAGGTCTGTTTAAACATTTGGGATAGTGCCATTTAACATACACCAATTTCCTGTCGCGTTATTCCTTGTGTGAACATTAAGCTCTAATTGAGACATGTAAATGGAAATTATTCACAGGGAAGAAATTTGAAAATGCTAATTTATTCAAATCGACTTGTGACAATATATATATATATATATATATATATATATACACCTATATATTAATATATAAAAGTACTTTTCTTTATTTTTCTTTTTATAAATATGTTTTCTTTTATTTTTTTAATTCATAATTTTCTTTTATTTTTAACTTTTTAAATAATTTTCTATTTTATTCGTTTATTGTCAATAGTGACATTCATCACAGTAAAAGTGTCATAGATGTATGTTCTTTTGTTTTTAACTTGAAAAATAATTTTATTTTTTATTCGTTTACTGTCAATATAGTGACATTCGTCAAAGTAAAACTGTCTCGATTTACGCTTTGAAAATTGTTTTTCAATATTTTTACAAAATTTTTCAATTTTAGAGAAAATAATATATGATGATAAATTAATTATTTATAAAATGTCTCTAACATTCACGGCACTTCTGTCATGAGATGACAAATAGTGAGTTTTTATAAGGGAGGAAAAAAGGTAAATTCTACTCTATTGTGAGAAGTACTTTTCTTATATATTTTCCAAAAAAAAGCTAACTCAATTTTTTACAATGGTTAGCTGTTGGAATAATTCGCCAAACAATGGTTATTATAATGTATCATCTCTCTTATCTTGATTCAAGTAGTGAATGTCGTTTACAGTCAGACGAACTTGAATTTCTTTTGTAGAAATAGTAAAATTATTTTAAAAAAATAAAAATCTTTATATTGACCCTATATATCAGTATAGAAAAATGTTTTTGTTATCAAAGGAAAAAAATTGCATCGAATATTTTTCATTTTTTTATTTTTTATAAGTAGTAAAAGCAGATTCAGTCAGACGAAAATTATAATTTTTTACTGTCAGTAGTACAAGCAGTTTTAGTCAGACAATAATTATATTATTATTTTGTTGTTACTGCCTCTCTAGTAAATGGTAAATTTTTCCAAGCAGTTCAATTTAGTTATAGTCATTTGAACAATATTTAAATTTTATCTTTTTTTACTGTCAGTAGTTAAAATAGTTTTAGTCAGACAATGATAATTGATTAGAGAAAAAAAAATCCTGAACTAATTTATTAATATTTTCGCAATAATTAATGAAAATCAACCATATATTTCGAACTCTATTCCAAATAAAATTAAAATAAATATCGAAAATAAAAAATGTTGTTTTTGAAAAATAAATAAATAAATTCCCAAAGATTAACGAGACAATAATTTTTCTTTTACGCACGTCTATTTGAATTTTCATTTCAGAAATCGGGATCTATTCTCGCAATGGGAATTTTCAAGTTTCGCTTTCGAATAGAAACGCTTTTAATGGATCGTAAATACTTTGCGATAATGTCCATCGATGTAGCTATCAATGAATATGTAAATACGCGAGTTCGTTTCAATGGAAAAGGTATATGACCTGCTATGAGAGAGCTAAGAGGAGGGGCGGAGGGCAGAGAGTGATAAATATCCGGAAGTCAGTGTAATAAACTCTTTAAAATATCAATTGTGATAATGTTTTATTTGCTATCGTCAACAAAAATAGAAAATTTTCTTTTCTTTAAAGAATTCTAAATAATTCTTCCCCCCCTCCTTTCTTTTTGCTAAAAATAAAATTTGATTTTTATATGACTTTCTTTTTAGAAAAAAAAAAACTTTTTTATTTTATTTCAAATGGACACCGCGAAGAGATATTAAAATGGCTTTTCAAACTGTACCATTTACTGGTGTAGTCCTATAAAAAACGTAAATCCTAATATGGATGGAGGAAACGACATGATATCACTTGCAGAATATTACTTTTCACACATGAACAGGAAATACTTTTTTTTTATTGACAATTTCAGTTGATATCTCCCGGTCATTGAAATTGATAATTTCTATACTGCTTCTTTTTTGTATTCGTTACACTGCTTTTCGATCCTTTATATGAGTTTTGATCATTTTTTTTTTTTGTTCTTTTTTTATTTACAAATAAACTCAAGTTTTACATGAACGTTAAAATTTCACTATGGGAAATAAAAAGAGTAAAACGAAAAAGGTTAAAAGTTTCGTTTCGATAAAATTTTTCTTCTAACTGAATGAAACGAAAAAAGTTTCATTAACGATATTTATTTTCAATATTTTTTAAAATTTTTGATTAAAATTAAAAAAACAAATTATTGTTTTAATTTTTAAAAAAATTTATTTCAGTTTTTACTTTTAACTTTTAATTTTTTAATTTAGCTTTTAATTATACTTTAAATTTGAAAATAAATATTTTAAATTTAATATAAACAAGCAGTAAAAAAAATAGAAGTTAAAAGAGTTTTTAAAAAGATGGAGTGGAGAGACTTTGGATAATTGCAAATAAGAGAATTGAAAGATTGAAAAACAAAATTGTTTTTCCAAGAATAAAAGTAGAGAAACTCCCACTATCTTGTGACTTTGTTAGCCGCGAAGAGACTTTTCAGTTTTACATTATACGAGTTTTCTTAGTATCTTTCAAATCGAACTTGCAAGTTTCATGGAAAGTTCATGCATATTCAAAAAGTTTTGCTTTGCAAAGTTGACTTTTTAGAAGGGTGACTCTGATTATTAAGCACAGGTGTTTTTCAAGAGAAATTAATTTCCTTCTGCAAGGTGAAAACTACTTGATAAACCTTAAGCGATATTTTTAACACCAAAAAAAAAAAGAAGAAAGTATTAACATTATTTAATAATAAAAAAATGCAATTTCGAAATAAATCGATTTTTTAAACCAATATTAAAGGAAAAAAGAAAAGAAAACAAAGAAGAATAAAACCTAATTTTTCGCAAATTGTAAAAATGAAAATTCTTAAAGAGTTTAAAATAAATCTTGGATAATAATTGCATTCTTCCGCCTAAAAATCCATTGTAAAAAGTTCGATTCAAATTGGGCGTAGCAATTAAAAAAAAATATGATTAATTACCCCCCCCCCTCCCCACACCTTACGCCTCAAAAAAGAAGAAAAGAAAACAAAAGCGAAAAAATTGTATATCAAACTCTCAATTACCACGATATTTAACGTTGAATAATGGATTCTTGACTGAATGAAAATCGTACGTTAAGAGAATGCTAAGAAAGGATAAAACTTTGGACGGTTTAAAATCGAATACCCAAACCATTTGAAGGGAGATCTTTTTTATAAAAAAGCCCCTGAAAGAAATGAAGGAAGAATCGAACGAAAACGTTTTTTGGGGGGAAGAGTAGTACGAGAAAAATTTACAGCTAACTCACGTGCTCACTGCGTTTTCAAAGAGTTTGCTTCGTATAACTTGGAAGACCTACAGTTCGTTCTTTCATTCTCAATAGTACATATATATACATAGAGAGAGAGAGAGAGAGAAGAAAAATCTAAGAAAAGTTTCAACGATCGATCGATCAAAAAAGAAGAAACTCAACGGATAGTGCACAGTGCGCGACTCTTATCGAAAGAACGTCTCAATTACAACGTAAATTCTTTTAATTTTGTTTGCAACTCTTTTAATTGCTTTTCTTTTCCTTGTATCCTCAGTTCATTTCACCTGATAGAGTGAACCGAAAAAATTGAAAACAATAAAAAAAAGATGGAATAAGAATTTTTTTTTTGTATTTATAGCATGATTTCAAGTATTTTGTGATTGTCTGATCAGAAGTGGAGTTTACTACTTAAAAATTTTGAGAATTTTGTTTTTTAAACTACTGACAGAAACAGAAATTGAAAAAACTAAAATAGAATTAATTTTTAACTGAAACTATTTTTAACTACTTTTAAGAAATACTAAAAAATAGAGGCGAAGCAGCGTCTGACTAAAACTGTTTTTACTACTGTCATTAAAAATATAATTCTGTGTACTGGCTAAAATAACCGTTTTCTATTGACCTTACAATAATTACTCCAAAAAAACGAAGTGTGACTACAGATTGTTTTACTACTTTTACAGAAATGAAGAATTTTCAAGAAATGTACGTCTGACTGATATAGTCGTTTATCACTGACACTAACATTAAATTATATTTTCTAGTCTGACTCAAACTGTATATTTAATACTCATATAGAAAAATCACAAGTAATTTATTAATAAAAGTGTCTGACTATTATGGTTTCTACTACTAGTGAATAAAAAAGTACAATTAAAATATAACGCGTCTGATTAAAAATCTACTTTTCTATTGATAGTAAAAAAGTGAAATTTAAATACTCTATGACTGACTACAACTAAATTTAACTACTAGGGAAAATTTAATTTAACTACAATTTTTGTAACTTTAGTAATTTATTTCTCTAAATTTAGTAAAAAAATTTATTTTCAAACTTATTCTAAAAATTTTATTTAGTAATGCTTTATCGGTATTAAAGACAGTTTTACCTAGACAATATAGTGATTATAGTTATTCCTATTTTCTATATTCTTATTTTCTTATTTTCTAAAACCATTTTTAGTGAGACGTACAATTTTTGAAATTTTTTTACATTACTACAATTATAGTAGAAAACTGAAACTTTAGTTTGACAGAAAATTAAAATGCAAACAAGCACGAGTAATAAATAAGCAATAGCTTCTGACTATCATGGTTTTTACTACTAGACAATAAAAAAGAAAAGTTAAAATACTCTCTAAACTTAAGTTAGTAATAATGTTTCCTAATTTCAATTCGTAAATTTTTGCTTTAGAAATAAGTAAATTTATCTAAGCGTCTGACTATTATTTCGTTTTTCACTACTGACCAATAAAAAATTATTATTAGAACATAACGTCTGATTGAATATGTATTTTTCTACTGATAGTAAAAATTGCCTTTTAAATATTTTATGTCTGATAGTAAATTTATTTAACTATCGAAAAAAGTTATCTCAACAACAATTTTTTTATAATTTTCTGAATTTATTACTATAAATTTATTATAATTTACTATAATTATAATTATATTATATTATATTTTAATTATAATTTATTATAATTCATTACTACAATTGTAAAAGTAAATTTTATAAATAAAGAAATTTCTTTTTTAATTCTTCATCAGTAGTAAATTGCAGTTTTAGTTAGACAATAATAACTTATCATTCAAATTTTTAATTTCAGTAGTAACACCATTTTTGGTCAGACGTACAATTCAGCTATTTTTTAGAATACTGCAATCAAAGTCAGTAGAAAAGTTCAGGTTTAGTCTGACAGAACATTAAAATACAAAAACCACTAATAAGAAAAAAAAAGCGTCTGACTATTACGGTTTTTACTACTGACTGATAGAAATGTCTAAATAAAATATAACGTCTAATTGAAAATGTATTTTTCTAAGTACTGATAGTAAAAAAGTAAAATTTTAGTCAGGCGATAATAATTATTAGTTAGATGAAATTTTATTTGTGGATTCTTAATATATTAATTTAAATAATTTGTAGGCCAGTTTTTCCACAATTGTTTGTTTATTAACTTATGTTATTAAAACAACGTTTCGGTAGTAACCACTACCCTTATCAAGTTTAAATTAAAAGCACTGTTGTTTTAATAACATAAGTTAATAAACAAACAATTGTGGAAAAACTGGCCTACAAATTATTTAAATTGATAATAATTATTAATTATTCTACTCATTTTTTTAGTAGAATTACCATTTTAAGTGAAAAACACAATTTTGAGTATTTTTTCCACCACTAAAAATGAAATCAGTAGAAAAGTTCAGCTTCGACCAGACAGAATTGTACTTTACTAGTTAGTAGTGACAACACTATTAGTCAGAGGTAGCTTTAATTACATATTTTAAAACTACTTTTACGCAAAATATTTAAAGTCCACTTTTTTTACTATCAGTAGTTAAAACAGTTTTAGTCAGACTGTATAATTATTATACTTATTCTAATTTTATTTTTAATAGTAAGATCATTTTCTATGGGACGTATATTTTTTAATTTTTCATACTACTACAATTGGAATCAACATAAAAGTGTAGTTTTAGTTATAAAAATAAAATAATTTCTGCAATTTACTATTAGTAGAAAAGGTCCAATAAAATATAACTTCCACTTACAGTTTGTCTAAATTTAAATTAATAATTTTAATATCCTTTTCTCAATTTTTTCAGTAGTTACAGATAAGTACAGTCAGACGCAAATTAGATACAAATTAGATAATGTAAATTTTATGTACTTTTTTTACTTTTTAGTAGTTAAAGAAGAATTATTAATTTTTTCAATTTAACTTCAAGTAGTAAAACTATTTTTACTCAGACAAAGGAAAAATAATTTTCTTTTTCATTACAAACTATTAAATTCATTAAAAAATGAAAAATCATGAAAATTTATAAACTTCAGTGAATGTGACATTAAAAATTTCGAATGTTGTGTGTAAATAAAAAAGGAAAACAAAAAATAGTAGTTTTTTAAAAAAAGAGACTTCTCGTTATATGTATATATATGTATATGGCCGGGGGAAATAGTAAATTCCAAATTGACGAGACGCTCGAAAAGGTTGAGTTTGTTTTGTGCTTACGTTAAAGAAAATGAGGTTTTCCCAACACCTGCGAAGCTTAAGTAATACATGAACGTGAACATTTTTCCAGTAGAACTTGAAGGCACCTATGAAAGCTTTTGCAGTGCTTTAATTTATACTGTTGAGTTTACTGTGTTTCCGTATTCTGAAGCACCCACTTGAGCCAAATAAAAAAAAAGGAGGGGAAAAAAAAATTGCTGCGTGCTCACGACAAAGTACTAGGGATACATAAAAGTGACGATATTTCCGTATATCAGATACCAGGTGTCCTTTTTCCAGCTCTCTTTCTCTCTCCATCTCTTTTTTCTCCGGAAAATTTAAAATATTTTAATTTTTTAACACCTTTTGTCATTTTAACTCAATTTACCTAGTAAAATATTATTGTAAATTTTTTTTCTTCCCCGAATTCAGTTATATAATATTTAATCTTTATAAAAAAAATAAAATATTAAAAATTCGAATCATACATTTAATTTATTTTTCGACTGTATATTTTTTTCATTTTTCATCTCGATTTATTATTTATTTCAAAAAATACATTTATATTTTATTACAAATCCTCGATTTTTACCTTTCTTTCTTTCTCTCTCTCTCTCTCTCTCTCTCTCTCAATTCCATCGAAATTTCTAAAATTGACGATATTTATTAAAAGGAAAAAAAATATTTATTTTTAAAACTCATGCTTGCCGTGAAAAATTCAAACGCAAGTAAAAACCACGTTATTTAGTGAACAAAAAAAAAGAAAAATATGTGACATTACTTTCATTAATCTAAAATTCCTGAAATTTTCACATTCGTCCTGAAAGTATAAATATAAATCTTTCTTTTTTTTGCAAATACGAAACGAATAAATGAAAAATAAATTATAACGATTAAAATTTATATAAATGTTCCTATCTACAGTACTTATAATAATTATAGTAGTACTCTGACGTAAATACGTTTCAAAATTCATCTCTATATGCATCAATACTAATGGAATTAATTTGTATGAGATTGAAAAGAACAAAAAAATTACTGCAATCAAATAAACGTAATTATTGAATACAATTGTTATTATTGATTAACAATAGGAAATTGACCATATTGTCCGACGAGCGTTTGAATTAACAAAATTGACAGGTGACAATTGTATTATTCATTATTATTATTATTATTATTATTAATAATATTAATACTAATAATCATTTTATAATAAACAGTAGTATAATCCTAGTTTGATTTTTTTTTCATTTTTTGTCAGCAGGATAATTGAGTGAATTATAATTTCATTGACTAATCCATTTTGTTATTTCGAAAATATTAATAAATCTGAAATTGTATTCATTCATTGGAAAATAGATCAATTTATATTTGATTGATAGCAATTAAGAGTAACAATTCATTGATTGGCGCACTTAATAAATGTCTATAAAATAATTGCTAATGGACAAAAGGAACATTGTTTAATTAACGTAGTAAATTTTGCGCTATACCGTTCAAATGACTATCATTATTATTAAAAAAAAAAAAATAGAAGGAGAGAGAGAGGAAAAAAATTGGATCATTAATCACAGAAAAAATATATCATCATTGTTAATTAATGTCTGATAAAACTTGGGTAATTTAAATTTTCCATTCAGAAAAAAATCCCTTTTGGAATTTTCTACTTTTTTTCTTTATTTTCATTTTATTTCGTTTCATTTTGTTTCGTTATTCGATTTTTAGTTGTTAATGCTAAATAAAAATACTGAATAAAAAAAAGAAGAAAATTAAATTTAAAAATACGGATCAAAAAAAAAATCGAATATAAAAAAAAATTTAATAAAAAAGAAAGTAAATAAAAAAATGTTGAAAAAAGAATTAAATATAAAAAATTAAAAATAATAAATAAACAAAATGAAATAGAATTTTTATTAATATTTTTTGTTCAAATAAAATTTATACGATAAAGTTGTAAATGTTTCTAATTTTCAACAAATTAGAAAAGAGATGAGAATACAGGAAGAAAACGGATTAAAAACATTAAAAAAAAAGGTGCAAGCACCTCTCAAAAGCCTGATAATGGCAAACTCTTATAGTTTTAGAGTTCCGTTATTACTTTCGTTATTACGATCGTAAAATCGATCCTGTGTTATATCATCCACGCTACTGCTGAAAGTACATATAAATAAGACACTTTTATAGTAATAGTTGTTAACAATATCTCATCTTTGATATACTGAAAATAATAAATATATCAATTGTTTATAAAAAAATGACACATAAATATATAGAAAATTTGCACATTTCACTAGATTTTTTCCATTTTTAATAAAAAGGGTATTTTCTGTTTAGGAAACTAAATGAAAAATTAAGAAATATTTTTTTTCATATAATTACTTTATTTCTATGTTCTTTTATGTAAATGTAAATTAATTAATTAAGGAAAATTTAATTTTTCAATTAAATGGAAATTTGAATAAGAAATCGTGGGAAAATTTAAATGAATTAAAATGTGAAATTGTCATTTTAAAAGATTTAGTTGAAGATTTATTTTGTGATATATATTATTTTAATGAATCCAAAATGTAAACTTAATTAAAGTAGAGAGGCGGGTAAATTAGGTCAACTTTAGAAATTCAGATATATGTATACGTATATATGTCTGACTAAAAGCAATCTATACTACAGGACATGAAATGATATTACCTAATTTAACTGTAAGTTAACTAATCAAAGCCACCTTCAATTATAACTGATATTTCGAAAATAACTGTTGACACAAATTGCGACTAAATACTTACATCCAACACTATTCTATACACACACGCAAATATATATGTACAATATAATATAATGTAACAGGTTGTAACTAGTTAATTAACTCCTATTATACCTATAGGTACAGGTAACTCGGAAAATTTTTAATTAACTTATAAAATTAATCATGGAAATATAAAGAAATATTTAAAACTCATGGAAATATAAAAAAAAATAAAAAAATACTTGAAAATGAATTAATAATACAATAATTTCGTACAGAATTTTTTTTTTATTTTTATTATTTTTGTTTAATAAAAACCTGTACCTTTTGCAAAAAAAAAAGAAAAAGCATATAAGCATATATGTTTTGGGTGAAAAAAATTTTTCACAAAGAAAAATCATATGCTCTTTTCTTATATATAGAAGTCTATTTACTCGTATTCGCATTCTGCTCATATGTTCTTGCATAAAAGTATGCAGATCTACGCAAAAAAAAAAATTTTTTTTCCTTTTTTTCCCCTTTTGCTTTTCTATGATCACGAATTCCATGTATTCTCCTAGCATTGAAAGGCACGTAGAGAAGAATTTTTCGTAAGCTAATGGACACATAAACTATATGTGAAAAGTGTGTGCAAAAAAATACATTTATCTTTTTAGAAAAAAATATTTTTTTTCTGAATTTTAGTTTTCTTTGACGTAATATTTAAAAAATAAATGAATAAAATTATATTACATTACTGTGTGAATAAATTTGTATTTCACTGCTTATATATGTTTAAATGTAAACTACGAGAATATTTCACTGTCTGACTAAAATAATATTTTACAACTGATAAGACAAAACTGGAAGAATTGATTAATTGCTGACTAAAATTATATTTTCCTGTCTGACTAAAAATATATGTTACCACTAATAAAAAATCCCATTTAAAAAAAATAAATTTTACAGTCTTACTACTAAAACAACATTTCTCTACTGATTTTTAATATTTTAATAATTATGTGTTTTACGAAATAACTATTTTGATACTAAAACCCGACTTATCAATATATATATATTTAAAAATATTTTATTTTATTTTAATTTTAATTACGCAATTCAACTGTTTTCTTATTTCCTTGTGTTTTTTTATTTTATTTTAATTGAACTTTGCTTTTATTTTAACTTTTAGCAAAGTGAAATATTAATATTTAGCTTTGAATACAGTATTATATGCTAAAAATATAATTCTTCATTAATAATTATTATTAAAAATAATTTATTTAAATTCACTTCTTTAATAAAAAAAATCTTTTCTTAAGAGTAAAATAAATTTTTCTTTTTTCATTTCGAAAATATATTGTACGAAAGAAGAAGAACGTAAAATACTAATTTATAAACTAATGTAAAAACAATTTAAATATGTTTTATTTCATTTCAATTTTAATTTAAATTTAATTTATTCAATTTTACATTATCTTAATTTTAAAAATTTAATTTTTCTAATGTCATTTATACTTTAATTTAACTTTATTAAATTTTTTTAATAAAATATAATACTAAACTATTTACATTTAAATTTTCACACATTAATTTATTTCACAAAAAATATTTCTTCAATAATAATAATTATTATTCTGAAATAACTTATTTAAATTTAATTCTTTGAATAGAAAAAAAGATGTTTTTGAGAATGTTGAAATTTTTTGATATTCAAAAATATATTTTATGAAAGAAAGAAGAATAACAAATTATTCATGAATTTTTTGCCGAGAGAGAGAGAGAGAGAGAGAGAAAAAAAGAGAGAACAAGAGAAACAGAGATACAGTGAGAGAGAAGGAGAATAATATCTCTTCACATAAAGCATTTTCTCATCGATTGCAAAGCATTTGGAGTAGTATACCGACAAAGATTTCACTGGAATGAAAATCCGGAAGCCAATAAATCAGAAACAGAATTAGTTACCGTTCCATTTTGCATCCGCGTTAAGTAAGTTTCCTTCCTTCCTTCCTCCCTTAGTTTCTCCTTTTGCCCTGTCCCGTTATCCACCTCGTTTCCTTTTCGTTTCTATCTTGCATCCGATTCATCCTCTCTTCCTCAAACCCCCCCCCCCCCCGTCCTAAAACTCACAATGCTCATTTTCCTATCTTCATGACAACTAAAATTGTTATGATCTTCTCTTTTATATAAAGCAAATCGTAAAAAAAATATATATAAATCATAGAGAGAAAAAAATTTTTATTTTATTATTATTAAAGTAGTATAGAAATATTTTGGAAAATTAATTTATATATTTTTTTTGCGAAAGAGTGTGAGAATACCATAAAAAAGAAACTTTACTTTTGCTTATCATTTATCCTGCTAGAAAGTTTATTTGTATGACGACTTTTGTATAGGAAATTATTTACGCTACAGATAAGCGGCGCTTTTCCTGAAAATTTTCTCATTTTAATGCGTGTGAAAGCTGTGAAATATGTTTTGTTGTCATTAATGTCACTCGCGACAATTTTATTATTCACAATATTATTATAATCGTATGTGAGAAATATTTATTAAAATTAGTTCGAAAATACTGAATATCATAGCACATTTTTTTAATTTCAATTTTAAATATTATTGTTATTATTAAATTTAATAAATAATAATATTTAAAAAATGTTCATTGAATTATAATAAACTATAAAAAAAAAGTACAAAAAGAATATAATTGATAGAAATATATTTACAGTTTGGGGAAATATTAAGAGGAAAACTAAGAAAACGCGAATTAAGGAAAAAAAAATTTACAAATTTTTCTCCTTTTTTTGAGAATAAGAGCAGACATAAAGGCTATTGAGAGATGCTATTGTTCTCGTTTTTCTGACTTGATCAATCGTTCGGTCTAATTTCTAACCTCATTGAACAACTTTCACGAATCCCTAGTGAATCTACCATCTACCGCAAATTAATCAAGGCTCCCGAGTTTTCCTAGGAAAAAAACGAAGATGGTATGCAAGTCGATTTGGTGTTCTTCCTCTTTATTCCTCTCAAAGAGACTTTGAAAGGAACTCTAATGAAGTAATGAATTTAATTTAAATTTAAAAGAAAAATAAAAATTTTATATTCTACAATATTTCAATCGCTAATATTTGAACAAAAACAAATTTGTATACTCTATAATAATAAATCGGAAATAATAGAAAGAAATTTGTTTAATACTCAAACAAAAGTTTATTATTATATTATAAGAATTTTTTAAAAATTGTAAAAATTATAGTAAACAATGGAACATATTTTATTATATTCATTGTACTTTCAAATATTAATTTTTCAATTAATTAACAATATTTCTGATAATAATTATATTTTCATAACGGAAGATTATTGTACTCAAATGTAAATTTTTGTATTCATAATAAAGATCCGAGAATTTAATGTTAGTAAATTACAATTTTACATTAATGAAAATTACATGTTTCATGTGCAGTTGAATGAAAGGCCTCGTATTATGCTTTTAATAATAAATCTGAAATATATAAACGTCAAATATTCAATATGATAAAAGTTGCATATCATTTTGTGAAAATTCATATTACAAAAAAATTATATTAATAAAAATATTTTATTAACTTTAATTAACTTCTGATTTGAAACAGAATAAAAAATATTTAGCCCTATGTCTAATAGAACAGTATATTTTAATATTAATAATAGGAAAATTATCGATTTTTTGTCTGACTAAAATTATATTTTACTACTTATATGAAAATTACAAAACTGTTTCACTGTCTGACTTTACTTTTACTACTGCAGAAATTATTTTATTTAAATATTTTAAAAATTGAAAAATAATTCTTTCCTTTATTAAAAATTTAAAAAAAGAACCTTAAAAAATAATAAGAATATTAAGAATAGAAGAAAAAAATGCTAATGATAAAAAATTCAGAATGTAAAGAAGAAAAATAATGATAAAAATATTATTAAGAGTAATAAAACTGGTGGGAATAAAAATGTTTAAAAAAAATCAAAAATAGTTTGAAATCATTAAGATAATTAAAGTATAATCAATATAAATATTTGAATAATAAAAAAAGTACTGCTGATTATCCACCGAAATTATGATTATATTATCCAATAAAATACAGATTGAAATTATGAAAAAAAAATTGCAACGACAAAAAAGTTGATTATCATATTGTGTTAAACTATAATTTTCGTTTAATTACAAATTTATATATGTAATTAAAATTCAATCTAGAACATAAAACAGTTTGCATATGTACCCAAAGTCCTAATAATTTGGTACTAGCAATCAGAATGCTGAGTCAAGTACAGGAGATACAAGCTCTTAAGTCCTTGAGTTGAAAGTGGAGACTTAGGAGGCAAGATGCAAAGGCGCAAATGGCATTCGAATTAATTTTCAACAAAGTTCGGTGGTAAATTATTAATATACTCGTGTGGTTGGCTAGAAGCGCGAAACGGGCACTGCTGACTCGGTTGTCCTCGGCTAAATGCGCTGTTTAATTAGGACTCCACAATCGTTAGTATCACTTGAATTGCCAGTTGTCGACATTAAAACCCCATGGTAAAATCCAAATGTCCAACACACATGTGTTTCAAGTTATTTACACAACAATTTACTGCAAATTTTGTTTCAAATACACCCCCACTCCTCTTCCTTTTTCCCCATTTCTGTATATTTAGAGTTTAATTTGACCAAAGGGTGAAAAAAAACAAGAAATATTTAATTTTTTTTTTCGCTAAACTTTTTTACAAAAAAAAAAAAAAAGTTAATAACAGTAATTTGAGAAGGAAAAAGTTTCCTTTGCTCTTGCTTTCTTGAATAATGAATGGGTTAACGACAAACTTGGAGAATCCTCTTGGTAGACAACTCTGTCCCAAAACTAGGAATTGATCACCATAAGTGATTTCCTTCCGTGAGTATAACCTCTGAGCGCACTTGGAATGCTTCGTTCCTCTGAGAATTTTGAGGCGACGTCTCATGAATGCAAATTAAAACGTTTGCTCTCTTTCTCTCTCTCTCTCTCACACACACACTCTTACACAAGTTTAATCCCCCACCTCTATCGTGGGGACTTTCCCATTTACTTTAACCTCGCATTTATGAACGCTGACCAGAATTTAATGATACTGCCACACCAGGAAACTTTATATACACACTTCCTCTTCTTCTCTATATTATACGAGGGAAATTAAATCTTTCTTAAATAAAGATTTTCTCTTGTCAAAAAAAAAAAATAGGAAAAAAAAAATTCTCTATAATTATAAACTATATTTGCTGAAATGTGGATTAAAATAAAATTAAAACAATAATTGAAATTACCTCTTTATTTTGTTCAGGAATAGTCGGGAGTTTAATTTTCAGAAGGAAAATAAGGGAGAACTGTGTCAAAATTATTTCGATATTCACATGAAATGATAATTATTCTATTTTTAACTTATGTGGGGACTTATCAGTATTTTTTTATATGAATAAGTTTTTATACGAATACGAATATTTTTTTTTTTATACGACAGAAGTTTATTTAAAACATATTTCGAAACGAAAATAGGAAAAGATATAGAAAAATAAAACTAGCAATAGAATAATAAGAAAAAGAAGAAGAAATTTTTCATTAATAATAAATAAGAATAAGAAATAGAAGAAAAAAATTTTTCATTAATAATAAATAGAAAAGAAATAATAAAATTAGATGATTTAACTATTTCAGTAAAAAGTATAATTTAGTACTGATATGAACAATAGGAGAATATTTCACTGTCTGACTAAAACAATATTTTACTACTAATATGACAAAAAAGGGAGGAATTTATCTCTGTCTGACTAAAATTATATATTACCACTGATATGAAAAATATAAGAATATTTTAGTAAGATTAAAATTGCATTTTACTATACTGATATGAAAACGACAGAAAATTTTCACTGTCTGACTAAAGCAATCCTATTCTACTGATTTTTGAAAAAACTTAAATTTTCTTCTTTACAACAATTTTTATACAAATGTTATTGTCAGGTTTAAAGTCTGACCAATTTTACTTTTACTACTGACAAAAGATTTACTGATACTGATAAAAACAAAATTATGACTGAAAATATATATTTCACCACAGATAGAATCTTTTACATGGACCAGAATATTTGTCAGTCTGTCGACTACTAACAAAAAGACTACTATTAAAAGATGGGATAATATTTTACTGTCTGACTAAAAATATATTTTACTACTGATTTGAAAAAAAATTTTTAAATTAAAATACTTTAACACGAAAAAAAATACTGTCTGACTAAAAATTTATTTTGCTACTGATATACAAAATATAAAAATGTTTTACTGCCTTACTACTGAAACTACATTTTTCTATCCAGACACTAAAAATGAAAGAATATTTTACTGTCGGACTATAACTAGAATTTTCTACTTATGACTATAATTATTTTCTTCTACTAATACTAATAGTACAAAAATCCAAGCAAGGAAAATTAAACAAAAATTTATTGATATTTAGAAACGAAAAAATAAAAATTAAAAAATAAACGTAAAAACAAAAAAGCAATCTAATAAATACAAATTCACTAAGTTTACTGTTATTTAGAATTAGAATCAAAAGTAGAAAAAGAACAAAAGAGGAAAAAAAACCACAAAAAACGAAATTTTTAAAAATATAGAAAAATCACAAAATTACTTGTGTGGAAACAAAAATAGAAAAAGAAATTTAAAAATGATCTAACTATTTTTAAAATCAAAAATAGAAAAAAAACTAAAAAAGAATAAAGTATTTAAAAAGACGGAAGTAGAAAAATAAATGTAATAAAAAAAGGATTTAAAAGAATTGCTAATAGAATATGACATTTATAGAAATCAAAAAATGTCGAAAGAATTTAATCCGTTTAAAAAAAGCTTTCAATGACGGCAATTAATACAGAAAAGTGTGTCGTCTAGTGTTCTCATTACTTCCACCGAAATTAGAGCAATCGGTGAAAAATTAATCAAGCTTCGGTTCATAAAAAAATAAAAAATGGAAACGCCAAAGTATTTCAATTTTCAATTGCAAAAAATACAATTTTTATTTTATTTTTAACTCGACAATAAATATGATAAATAAAAAAATAAAATGACTTTGCTTTCAGTCGATTGTAAGAATTAATTTTGTTCCACTTTACTGTCTATAAAACCTTGATATTTGAAAAAAAAATTGAAAATTTTTTTCATAATTATGTAAAAATAACTACTAAGCGAATGGTAATTCGATTATATAATAGGTAGATAGGGAATCTTTAAAAGTACCTCTTCAATAAATTGTATTTGATTTTCATTCATCTCTCGTAAATAAGAACACATATTTTATTGATAAATTTATCAAATAAAAGGAGAATTTTAAATATTTATTTTTTTATTATTTTTATTATTTTCATCTCAATGTTGTTTATTTATTTAGAAGGTAATAAATTTTAATAAATATTTAATAAATCTACAGAACTGTCAATTATTGATCAAACGGTTCCAATTGCAAATTACTAATTATTAATTATTAGTTAAAAATTAATAACAACTATACTTAGAAATTTAAAATTAATAAGTACTAATTAGCAATTAAAAGTTAATAAGTTAATTTGAAAAGTTAAATAATTATTAAAGGAATAACATAGTTTTTTTTAAATACTACACTTCCAGTTGAGCAACTATTTTAATAATTTAATAACGAAATTTTAATATACGATAGAACGGGAAATTTACTTTTTTAAACTTTTCTATTTCAAGTGAAGATAAATCGTTTGTAAACGAACGTTAATTATTATTCTAAAGTTTGGTATAATGAACAATTCTCGTTCATTGAATGACGTAAGGAGCTTAACTTTGAATAACTATTTGAATTACGGATCTTGTGTGACTGATAAAGTCTCACCCCTTACTGTGCGAAGGATATTCAATTATCGCTTATAGCAATTTGATTGTTTGTTCACTGCAACAAGTATATCAAGTTTACGAGAAGGCACTTTCTATGTGTAGCGATATTAAGCGTGAGAGTATTTTCACACGAGGTGGAAAAAAAAATAATTTATAATTTCTAAATTAACAATTCTTTTGGGATTTTTCCAAAATAACACATTATTTCAAATTTTTGAAATTGAGAAAATAACATTTTTTGTTTTATTTTTTGTCTAAATGATCATAAAATGCAAAAAATTAATAATGGACGAGACTAAAGAAAATGAAAGAATGGGAAAAAATATGTCTGACTTGGAACGATTTTTTCTACTGAAAGGAGAATTGAATGAAAAGTTATGTCAGGGATGATATTGACCTTTACTACTTAAATGGAAAAAAATTCATTTGATCTTCTTTGTCTGGGTAGAAAAATTTATTTCCTCTGGAGGTAACAGTTTAATAATGTTTATCCTTATAGCTGACTAAAACTATTTTTTATCACTGATTTCATAATCAGTTGGTGGTTTTTAGACTAAAAATAATATTTTACTACTTCGAGTTTTGACTTTTATTTTACTCTTTATTTTCTACTGTAATGAAAATTAATCTATAAAAAGCTACGCCTGAATTATATCGACCTGTACTACTTGGGAATTTAACTCTAAATATTATTTAACTGATTTGAACTTAAATCTATATTTGCCTTACGAAAACTTACCTTTTTTACTGAAACGAGAACTGGTTCGAGTAAAAAAACTTACGTCTGACATATATTGAGCTTAACTACTTAAATCGGAAAAAAGTATTCAAGAGCTTTTTTCGTTTTCCCTTAAAGCTAAAAAGAGTATAATAAAAACATGTAAATATTACATGTAATTACATTTACAAATAAATGATAAAAAATAAACAGATAATAGAAAAATATATAAACAGTGTGGTCTGAATAAATTTTCTCGTCACCACTGATTCATGAATTAGATTTTTACATCATCTAACTTTAAATATTATTTGACTTTATCGAGCTTTAGGAAAATTTAAAGAGTCTTGCCTCACCAAAACTTTCCTTTTTCACTGAAAGAAAAATTACTTGAGTTAAGAAAGTTACGTCTGACATAAATTGACCCTAACTACTTAAATCAGAAAAAGGGTATTCGAGAGCTTTTTTGTCTAACTGATACTATATTTTTCTACTGAAAAAGGTAAAAACTTGGTTTTAATAGTAAATTTCTGTCAGACATTCTGACTAATGTAAATTTATTTTTGAAAAACAAAAACAAAATTATTTACAATGTAAAGAAATAAAATAAAATTCTAAATTTAAAAAACATATTTTTTTACTCAAAAAAAATGAATGAAATAAATACCAAATAAAAAAATAAATGTGAACACTTATTGTGTAGAACTATAGAATATGCAGAAATGAAAGAAAAACAATATGAAAAAATAATAGAGGGAGAAAAAAAATATTGCAAAGAAAAACTGAAAAGTGTCAGTAGAAAAAATATAGCCAAAGCGAGGTTGAGTTTATTTCGTCATAGTGGTAAGGGCCAGTGTAAGTTAGACTTTGTAGTTTAGACGCTTATACTGTGCGAGACAGGTTGCGTACGTAAAGGCAAGCCAATATCGTTCCCGAAGAGTTTGTGAAAGAGTCTGGCGGTTGATGTCAGTGGTGCAAATAGAATTTCTCTCTTCCTATCACCACCTCCCCCTCCCCACCCCCGTGTGTCACCAACTTTTCCAAACACCAAAGGGCCCCCCCCTCTACAAAAGAACGTTCAATATACAATCTTTGAAAATACAAAATTTACATTTTCCAACAAATTTGTTAAGTAAATTTTGAAAAAAAATTCAATCACTCTCTATTTGCTTTTCTCCCTTTCTATTCTTTACAAACTTTACATATTTTACCTACTTTAAATAATAACTGATTACATACAAATGTCAACAAATTACAATTTTACCCCCTCACCCCCTTTCTCAAATAGAACAAACAAAAAAAAAGAAATCAAACAGGAAACGGTAAAAAATAATGGAAAATTTAAATTACAAAATAATCCTCTAATCTACCTCTCTCTTCTTTGGGAAAATAAAAAAAGCAGGAGACAAAAAAAAAGTTTTCCGAAAGAAAATATACACAAATGGAAAAGCTTTGTGACTCACGAAGTTTAGCAAATACTCATGCAACATTCATAACATTCAACCCCATCGTTAAAGTGCCACACCTACTCTTAAATCTTTGTCACAATCTGTTCAATTGCGATACAATCGAAAAACTTTACTATTTCAAATGTAATGAAAAATCTCAAAATGTTTTCCGATATTGCATTTTATTTAATACTGAAAAATATTTGAGAGTACCTTTTTTTTAAACTTTGCGAATTATTATCATTATTATTGTTCGTTGGACAAAAAAAAAATTCTACATTGCAATATTAATATTGATCGAGAAAAAAAAATTTTAATCTACTTTTGTATTGTTATTAGTACCAATAATAACAAATATTATTAATATTAATAGTAACAAAAAGAATAATATAATTTTGGAATAATAATTTAAAGAATGTAATTAAAATTATGTTGAAAAACAATAAATTTTTAACAAAGAATTTTATCAAAATTTTTGAAAACGATTGAATTCTCTTGAAGATTTTAAGAGAAATATTAAAATATTTCTCTTAAAATTTTCAAATAATTATTGCATTTTGTTGAAAAATTTTATTAAAATTGTATTCAAAATAATAAACTTCCTACAAATAATTTTACTATTTAAGAAAACATTTGAAATTTTGCGGTAAATATTTAGATAAAAAAATTGAATTCTCTCAAGAAATTGAATAAAAAATTTTTTATATGAAATATAATTGAATTCTTGTAATGAATTTGATTAGAAATTCTGATAATAATAATTGAATTCATTTAAAGAATTTAATAAAAACCTTCAAAAATAAGTTAATTCTTTTCAAGAATTTTTTAAAATTTTCAAAAAGAATTGAATTCTTTCAAACAATTTTTTTAAAAATGTTTAAAAATAATTTAATTTTGTTGAAAAATTTTATTAAAATTGTATTCAAAATAATAAACTTCGTACAAATAATTTTACTATTTATGAAAATATTTGAAATCTTGCGAAAAATATTTAGATAAAAAAATTTAATTCTCTCAAGAAATTGAATTAAAATTTTTTAAAATAGAAAATAATTAATTTCTTGTAAAAAATTTATTAGATATTCTGATAATAAAAATAAAATTCGTTTAAAGAATTTAGTTAAAACCTTCAAAAATAATTGAATTCTTTCAAAGAATTTTTTTTTAATTTTCAAAAAGAATTGAATTTTTTCAAAGAATTTTTTTTTAAATGTTTAAAAATAATCGAATGTTCTTAAAAAAATTTTTTTAAATTGTATTGAAAACAAAAAAAAACTTAGAAAGAATTCCGCTGACATTTAAAAAAAAAAATTTTCAATTCTTTCAAAGAATTTTATTTAACTTATCAAAAATAATTGAAATCTTTAGGGAAAGTTTTAATAAATTGCATTAAAAATAATTGAATTCCTGCGAAGAATTTTTTGAAATTAATTATTGTATTGAAAATAATTTAATTCCTGGATGAGTTTTATTATTTATAAAGTAATTAAATTTTTGCAAAAAATTTTATTATTTTTTGAAAATAATAAATAATAATAGTTAATTAGGTACTTTATTAATTAACGAATTTTTTTTAATTTTGTATCTAATATTATTTAAAAATTGAAGAATTGATATTTGAAAGTAAAAAATTTTTAATTTTTATAATAATAATTTCGAATGAGGAAAAGAATGTTTTTTTATTTGTTTATATCTTGAAAACTGCGTGGTCAAAAAATTAAAAGAAACCAATAAATGACCAAAAATTTCTTGAAATTTTGACTGGGGTATCAAAATATCCCATTTAGGGAATTTAGCATTAAAAATGTAGAAAGAGTATAATGGAAAATAATGGTAATAAGATACAAGTAAAAAATTAATTAGAATGAAATATAGTAATAATATAATTAAATGAAAATTCTTTTTTTGTTTCAGCGTCTACCTGTGATATGGTGTTTAACAGTGACACTACAAAATCCGGTATAGTGACATCGCCGGGCTATCCAAATCCCTATCAATCGAGAGTTCGATGTAATTACGAATTTCAAGGAAGGGGGAAAGAGAGAGTTCAAGTTATATTTCAAGAATTCAATCTCTATCATTCTTCAGAGACTACAAAAGAGTAAGAATATAAAATATATATATATAAATATAAATTTTAAAAAGTCTTTTTAAACTCAACTTTAACTATTGAGTTTGAACAAAGAAAAAAAAGAAAAAAAAGTTGCTTTGCACATTTTTCGTCTTGCTCGACATGTACATATATTACTTTACTATATAAGCAAAAGTAAGATGCATTATACTTTCTTTTCTACTAAAAAATTGATATTTATTCGCATACCACTATTTTCTAGAAAATACCTATCTTTAAAATCTATTGAGAAGTACAAAAGAATTCTTTGAATTCGTCTAACCTTTTAAAATTGAACACAGTTTCAATAAAATTGGGAAACACAAAAGCGAGAAGAAGGAAAGATTCAAATTCTTGAAATGTTTGTTTTTTTTTCTTTTTTTTCCTGCACTCCCCTTTTTCTCTAGTATAAACACCTGATTGACGAAATTCAATTTTGCTTTTAGAGAGTTGAACTTGTATATATACTTTAGAGCGGTTTATTTTTGTTAAACATTTACTACGATATGGCAAGCTGAAGGGAGAAAAAATAAATAACTTTATTCTGAATAAGAAAAAAATAAATATCTTTTATTCGGAATGAAAAAATAAATATCATTTACTCAGAATGAAAATCTAAATAGCTTTTTTTTTAAATAAAAACTATGGTTATTTTAAATCGAAAAATCTATTTAACAGACTTGTTTAGAAAAAAGAAACAGTTTAAAAAGCAGAGGAAAAAGATTAAAAATATTAAGTCTGAATAAAAATTTCCTTTACTACTAAAACAAAAAAATTTGATTTAACCCTAAATGTCTAACTATACTGAACTTTTACTACTGATAATGTAATTACTAATTATTTTTCGGCGGACTAAAGTTGACTTTTACTACTGATTTATATAATTTTGATTTCATTCCTTTTGTCCGCCTATACTGAATTTTTCCACTTTATATCACGTCTGACTCTAATGGTCTTTTACTACTGATTTAAATAATTTTGATTTAATTATTCATGTCTGACTATATTTATTTTTACTACTTATAACTTAATAATTTTTTATTATTACTCTGACTAAAACTGCACTTTTCTGCAATTTTGATATAATTATTCCTTGTCCACAGAAAAAAAAATTTTATTGATTCAATTTAATTGACTCCAATAAATATTATTTGATTCTGTTAAATATTTAATTGATAATAGTCAATTTATCGGTTATTTAAATCAAATAATTTTTTTCTATTGATACTATTTTTTTATTGATAAAATAAAAAATACCTATTTTATGTTTGACTAAAAGCTTTCTTTACCACTAATTTTTTTAATACCTTAAAAATTATTTTATTATCCTTTAAATTAAACAATTTAAGAATTAAAATAAAAATTTTTTGTAAAATTATACTAAACTGTATAGACAATAAAATATCTAGTATAAAAATCTGACTAAAATTTTGCATTAACTACTCACACGAAAACCGTAGTGTTTTTAATTATTTCGAACGAATAAAAGAAGATTTAGCTGAATGTATTTTTGTATAAATATTATTATTATGATTTTTAAAAATCTTGTAATAACGAAGCAGATTAAATACTAAAAATAAAATAAATTTAAATATTTAAAACAAAAAGTTTGATTAAAAAATAATCACTGACACAAATGTTTTACGAATTTAATAAATCAGAAATAATTTTTACAATAAAAAATATGAAGTTTTGCTGTAAATGTGATAAATATATATATATATATATCTACTATAATATATAAATATTATATCTACCAAAATTTAAATATTAGTTTGTCAGACTCAAAGATTTTTTTTTATCATTACCAATATTAATTTGCCAGAAACGCGAACTCAAAGTTAAATACTAAGAAAGTAGACATGTAAAATTTTTTTAACGTTTAAACTTTTTCATTTCCTCATCTTTTTTTTTGTCTCTTAAAGACTTAAAGAAATATTTCACTTCTCAAGCCAATCAAAAAGCAAAATGAAAAAAAAGAAAACAAGGTAAAAATATATATATTCAAATGCATGCGATAAGAAAAGTGCATAATTGACTGCCAACCAGCATTGACTTAATTAGTTTTTGAAATTAAAAACCTAATTGACATGCTGGGTGCAGACAAAAAAGAGGAGAAAATATGAAAAAAAATTTAATCTTCTTATTAAAGGCAACAGTTTTCCTATTACAAATGTTAATATCATTCCACTTTTTAATACACTTTTTTTTATAAGAATATTCTTCCTTTACACGCTTTATTTCCTATTTTTTTTATCTTCCATTTTTTTGTGTTCAAATATTATGTTTGATGTTACAATATTTTTTATAAACTTGTTCTTTGAAGTTTATTAATTTCCTTTTTTTCCCCATAAGTCGCCTTCTTTTTTAATATTACGAATACTGTGACTTTGATAACAAAAAAAAAATAAACAGAAAAAAAAATCTTTTCATTATATTGAGAGAAGCACTTTGTCTCATTAGTAATTCAATTATCTTAAAAACTTTTACGTTCAATTGAGATTAAAAAAAAGAAGAAGAAGAAAATACAGTCTCATTTCGCCTAAATAATTTGCATCGCAGTTATTTTCTATTAATAAACCATTATTATTATTATTATTATTATTACCCATCCAACGATAAATAATACGTGAAAATAATTCATACGTACAAGTAAATAGTGAAAGCACGGTGTCTATTTTTATGAAAAATTTTATTAGAATCAATGAACTATAAAAAAAAATGTACACTTGAGTTAAAAAATTATTTTCCTGTTTTTTTTTCTTTTCAAAATATACAGGGGGGGGGGGTGAGAGAAGGTTGCGCGTGCATCTGATGTTCATTTCTGCAAATATGTGCAATCGCAACTGCTGGCAGGAGATATCAATATTCCTGAATAAGAGTCACAATGCATAACACATACATACATGTGTTTGAACTCATGAATACAGTGAGTGAGTAGTGGTTGGCTAGGTGAAAGAGGGGTGGGAGAAGGGGAAACTGGTGATGCACCTGAAACAATATCCTTTACCCGGAATGCAATCACCCACTTCTTTTGATATTCCAGAATATTTTGATTTGGCAAAAAAAAAAAAAAAATTTCCGCATAGATGATGCTTCATTTCATTCAAATTTTTGCCAAGCAATAGGCTTTCTATTTGTAGCAACACATTTTCATTTCACGATTGAGTATGATTTTTTTTTACTTGTTTTCAATACGTTAACAACTTAAATTTTACTTTTGTTTTATAACGATTTTTAATTTTTGTTTGTTTTTTTTTTGTTTTCAGGATAAAACTAAAATTGAGAAAAGGAAAATAGGTAGCAAAAAAAAATTTATTTCAATTGTATCAATTTATTTTAGTTATTTATTTTATATTGATGAAATTGAAGAAAAAAGATTAGTTAACCCCTTCGCAGTCCAGTTGAAAATCGCTTGTGGTCCAAAAACGGTCCGAAAAAAAAGTTTACAAAAAAATATGATTTAATCATATATAAGGTTTTTGGGGTCGCTGAATTCGAATTTGAGGTTAGTTTTTGAAAATTCAAAATGGCGGATCCAATATGGCGACCAAATATGGTGGATAATTTTAAAATTAAAGCGTTTTAAGGGAAATTCATTTCTCGGAGGTTTTCGAGGTCGCTGAATCCAAATCTGAAGTCAGATTTAAAAAATTCAAAATGGCGGACCTAAAATGGCGACTTCAAAAAAAATTTTTTTTTCAGATTCCCTTAAAACTCGTTACTCGGGGGTTTTCGGGGTCTCTGATTACAAATATGATGTCAGATTTTCAAAATTCAAAATGGCGGATCCAATATGGCGGATGATTTCAAGATTGATGCGAAAAAAATATGAAGTTACCTCAAAAACCCCTGAGTAAACATTTTAGACAAATTTGTCAACATTCAAAAAATTTGATCGACATATTGAATCCACAATTTAGCATTTAGAAAAACGAACATCAAATTCGAATTCAGCGACCCCAAAAAACCCCAGGAACCGAATTTCGATCGAAGCGCATAAATTTTGAAATTATCTGCCATATTGGATCCGCCATTTTGAATGTTGTAAAACGAACATCAAATTCAAATTCAGCGACTCCAAAAACCCCCGAGAAACGAATTTTAATCGAATCGCATTAATCTTGAAATTATCCGCCATATTGGATCCGCCATTTTGAATTTTGAAAATCTGACATCATATTTGTAATCAGGGACCCCGAAAACCCCCGAGTAACGAGTTTCAAGCGAATTTGAAATTTTTTTATTTTTTGAAGTCGCCATTTTGGGTCCGCCATTTTGAATTTTTTAAATCTGACTTCAGATTCGGATTCAGCGACCCCAAAAATAGTAGTATGTACTTCGCTACTAAAATCAAATCATGTTTAGTATTTTTTTTTTGAGATGGCCATATATGGCCACAGACGCAAAGGTGGCACGACTTTTCGTGGCCATATATGGGCCATGGACTGTTAAGGGGTTAAGTGGAGATATTGGAGAAATGAAATATATTGATTTTGAAGATCTGTTATCTTTTTTTGGTTAGAAACAAATCCGGAGCACGAAGGAGAGGAATTAAATTTTTTTTTGCCTTCATCCGGTTTAATTGAGGAATTTTTTTTTTAATTTCTATGGTGAATTAAATTTGGTTAATTATTTGCACAAGAGGGGAAAAATGTCGTCTGACAGAGACGGACTTTTACTACTGATATAAGCAAAAATTGACAAATGAGTAAAATATGTAAATTAAATTTACATATATGTTTTTCTATTCATTTATTTATTCTTTAATATTAATTCCCATATTAATTAAATAATTTATTTTCAATTTATCAATTAATTTTCAATTTATTTAGGTATAAATATATATTTATAAAAATTTGATTTATACTTTAAATATTTAAAATATGTGTGCGAAAAATTTAACAATTTTTCGCTCATGTTTTATAAAAAGAAACAGAAAAATCATTTTTTTCAAACTCTTGTTAAAAAAAAGAGAGGAGAAAAATTTCCAATTTAATAAATAACTATTTTGAGCTCTATATATATATTTATTTATCATTTGTCACAGCTTTCACTGACCTGTTAAATAATTGGTCCAACGTTGATTTTGACGAATCAAATTTGAATATTACGCTATATTTGAAGTGTCACAATGATTCTACCTACAGTTGCGACAGTTTGAAAATTGAACCGTGATTTTCTCGTTTGGTCAAGCGCAAAAAACGATTTTTGAATGGATACACAGTTGCGCAAACGATGTCAATATAATTATATTATTGGTTGATAAAAAAAAAATTGTGAAAAATTTTTATTTTTTACACATTTTTAAAAATTTATTTTTTGCAAATAATTTATATATGAAATATTTAAAAAAAAACTAAAAATCTTTTTACTTTTTAATGTCAAATACTGAATATTTATTAAAACTTGTTTGATTTAATATTTTCATTTCAAAATTATAATAATATTTTCGTTTTTAATAAATTTAAAATATGGAAAAATACTTTTAAAAAAACTTTATATATTGAGAAATATTTTAAAATTGTTAAAAGTAGGAGAACATAGTCAGGGTTGGACCACCTTTTGAACTTTGTTTATAACTTAAAAAAAAATAAAAGGCAATTGAAATTAAAAGTTTTGAAAGTTATAAACATGTAAAAAAAATGTAGTCAAGGTTGGACCATAAATTTTAGGTTGGATTTTTATATTTGAAAATGAAAGGGCATTACCGATTAATCATAACAATTTTTTTTTTATTTTTGACATCATTTTCAATAATTGTGTTTATTTTATCATTTCAGATGTAAAGATGTCGATTCAATAATGGCCTTTGTCTATATTGATGGAAAGCCAGAAAAAATTGATGCCTTCTGCGGAGAAATGCAACCACGACCATTAATGAGCAATGGACCACGATTGCTTCTCGAATTTCAAGGGAGAGAATCATCGAGACATGTAAAGGGCTTCAAGGCCATGTATTATTTCATTGAAAGTAAGTAAATATATACATTTTTACACTAATCTCATAAATTTAACCTCCCCCTCTCCACAATTTATATAAAAAAAAAATTATACCCAGAATATTTATTACGCCTATTATTTTATACATGATAGGAATTTTTAAAATCCAACTAAATTCCATTTTTCTATAAATATGATAAAAATCATCGAAGATAAATGATACATATCATATAGAAATAAGCTATCTATACGTGCTTTTCGTCCAGAATCAAAATATACGATCTTACCATCAAATCCGCTTCTCCTCTCTTATACTCAGGACCATGACTGCTGTACTGTGTCAAAATTTCAATTTCCGTTGAGCATTCTATCGATGAGAGCAATTCATCTTTTCCCGACGGCCGTTTATCATATTTCCTCGGATTCTCTTCAACATTGCAGCATTTCATAGTACAGGCACAAATCGTCGTTGAGAACGACAAAACAAAACAAAACACAAAAAAAAAATACGCCACCTTTTTTCCGATGCACAAAAATAAAAAACCACGCAACAAAAAAAAAAAAAAAAAGAATCAGAAAAAAAGGGAGTAAACTTCTATGATTCATGTTAAAGTTGCTTCGTTTCATAACTCATTTTCTAATTAGTGACTCAATCTTGCAAATGGTCGAAATTTATAACGACTGGATAGTGGAGTGATTTTTTTAATTGAAAATCTTTTTTTTTTTCGAAAAACAAGGTGATAGGAGTAAATTTTAAACTGACGGGTATTTGCGAAAAAATATTACGATCTGTCTGAGTTAAACGATCTTTTACTTCTTATTTGCAAAAATAGAAAAATAGATTTTGCTTTAGCTGACTGGAAATGTTTCATACTATTAGACAAACTTTTATAAGTTCTGACTAAGAGAGACTGTAAAAAATATAGAAAAAATAAATTATGTCTGCCTATATCAGACTTTGACTACTGAAACTAACTGATATTATATAATTTCATTTTTATTCTTGACTTTATACTTTCACTTTTACTTTAATAGATTTCTGTTTTCACTTTCATTCTCACTTTCACTTTTAGAGATTTTTCATTTACCTTTGATTTCACTTTGATAGATATTTATATCCACAAAGCTATCAAAATGAAAGTGAAAATAAAAATGAAATTACATAATCGACCCTCTGATAGTCAGCTAGAAAAAGGATTGACTAAAATTTCCAATAAATAATTTTCAAATAAAATCTAAATATTCTTTTTTGTTTGCTACTAAGATTCAAATTACTGAGAAAATATTCTGTCTGACGAGAGACGTCTTTTTCACTTTTCCTATGAAACTATAATAGGAATTTTATTAACTCTGAGATAAACTTCCAAAATTTTATTACTAAATGTGAACTTCAGTCATAAAGTTTTGCATTGTATGCAAAAATACTGTCTGACTTAAAATTGACTTATCCACTGAAACTCATATTAAACAGATGATATTCACATTGTCAGAAATTTTCCTTTACCGACAATATTAAATTTTCAAGAATAACAATATTGAAGATAAACGGCAATTTTATTAATTTTTAAGAGACACTTAAAATATAAAAACCAAAACAAATTTTTTAATTTAAACCGACCTTAAGTACTGAAAAAACAAACTGCATATTTTTGCTAGTGCGTCTGATTAAAACATACATTTTCTACTTGCATTTTAAAACAAAATAATATTATAATAATTGTTTCCCATTCTTTTAAACTTGTTAATTAAATTAAAGAGTAAACTTATTTATTCTACTGAAAATAACTGATTAATTATCTAATTTTTTTAATATGAATTTTTTATATATATAATGGCTTATAAAAAGTTTAACTAATTGAATACAATTTTAATTTCAAAGTTCAATTGTACAAAAAGTAAAAAATTAAAATAAAATTAATAAATAATTATCTTCAAAGGGAGACAGACTGAGATTAACATGTTCTACTGAAAATAAACGTATAATGAATAAATTTAAATGCAATTGAAAATGGTTTTTAAATACAATTAAAAATAAGATGTAATGTCTGACTTGTACTATTTACTATTAAATATTATTTTTGTTGCAACTAAACTTTAAATAAAATTTAAATCAAACTAATTTTTTTCTTCTAGTGCGAAAAATCGAAATACTTGTTTTGTCTGATTAAAATTGACTTATACTACTGATTTTCTAATATTGATCTCTACTTCTGAAATGTAAAGAAGTTTAAATGAAACTAAATTTTTTTACAGAGTGTAAAATATAGAATTGTTCATGTCTCTGATTTAAACTGACTTATAGTACTAATTATAAAATTAAATATAAGTTTGACTATTTTCATTGAAAATGATATTACTTTCATAGGTAGAAACAAAAACGAAAATTTAAACAAAAAATTACATCTAAACTAAAATCGACAATTACTTAAAAAGTTTGTCCGACTAAAACTGACATATAATACTGATTGTCCGTTATTATATCTATCTATTATATTTATTATTATATCTAATACTAAAAATAAAATCATTAAGAAATTTGAATAAATATAATTTTTTTCATATAAGAAAGCAAGAATTTTTGTATACTCTTACTTAAATTGTCTTGTTCTATTCATTTAGGAAAAACTTGTCTGACTAAACGTGACTTGTACTACTGAATGTCTTATACTTTAAACTTTTTGGAAGCGATAATAAAAACAATTATTTGTCCGAATGAAACTGACTTGTTTTACTAATTGTCCGTCATTGTCTTCTAATATTAAAAATAGAATTATTAAGAAATTTGAATCAATCTAATTTTTTTTTTTTCATATAAGAAAGCAAGAATTTTTGTTTTGTCTGACTTTAAATTGTCTTATTCTACTGATTTAGGGAAAACTTGTCTGACTAAATGTGGCTTGTACTACTGAGTGTCTTATAATTTTAATTTTTGTAGTTTAACTTTTTGAAAGTGATAATAATAATAATAATTAATTGTCCGACTGAAACTGACTTGTACTACTGATTTTCAGTTATTGACTTCTAATATTGAAAATAAAATTATTAAGAAACTTGAATCAATACATTTTTTTCATAGAATAAAAACAAGAATTCTATTGTTTTCTCTGACTTACATTGACTTATTATTCTACTGATTTAGGAAAAACTTGTCTGGCTGAAAATGGCTTGTACTTTTACATTTTTTTCATAGAATAAAAGCAAGAATTCTTCTTTTGTCTGACTAACATTGACTTATTCTACTGATTTAGGAAAAACTTGTCTGGCTGAAAATGGCTTTTTACTTTTACATTTACTACTGAAAATAAACTTATAAAGAAATTTAATCAATCTAAATTTTTTTTTCAAATAGTTTTATGAATAATAATTCTTGTTATATCTGACTTAAATTGGTTTATACTACTGATTCAGGAATTATTTTTCTGACTAATATTGACCTATACTACTGACTTACACTCTAAATCTGAATCAGTGAAAATTTCACTGATTTCAATTCAGTGGCCCAGTTTTCTTTAATTCATCAGTGGGATTTCACTGAGAATCAGTAAAAACCACTGATTGTCAGTGAAATTCTACTGATTCATCAAAGAAAACTGGGCCACTGAATTGAAATCAGTGAAATTTTCACTGATTCAGATTTAGAGTGTACTGATCTACTACTAAAGATAAACTTTCAATATTTAAATTGAACTGAAATTTGGAACTTTTCTTGGAAAAAAAACCAATAAATCAATTTAAGTCAGATAATTGTTTTGTCTGACTAAAATTGATTTATACTACTGATTTTCTAATATATTTATTTATACTACTGATTATCAACTTATACAGAGATTTTAATATCAATATTTACTTATTAGTTGTTGGATTGAAAAATAACTGATAAAATTAAATTCAGAAGTAATAATTGTTACATTAAATAAAATCACGTTTGGATGACATGCCATAACGAGGACAATTAGACAGTCTCAAGTAATTGCGAATAGAAAAACAATAAGACCATAAAGTACTTAAGTTTCGTGTTAATTTGTTAGATGCTGTTTCGAAAGCAGTTCGGGAAATATTACATTGCAAGTTACTCTAGGTATACATATACATGTATGCATCAAAAACGGAAATGTTGGGAAACATTAAAACGCAACAATGGTTCTAAAGGGAAGTTTCGACTTCCGGCAAAGTTGATATGAATGCACACGTATATATGTATATACATATATTCACTTCTGTGGATCTGTAAGCCACTTGATGGTATATTCCAACTAGCGAATTGTCGCTCTCTCCCTATACCCAACGTTGTTTTCCAAAGTTTCTTCGCCATTATCGTGTGTTCCTATACTCTCTCTCTCTCTCTCTCTCTCTTTCTCACTCACTCTTGTAAATCCATCAGGGCCAAGCATGCCCGTTTCGAATCACGAGGGAACGTGAAACGTCATCAGGAATGTGTTGTTCAAAGTGTTTCATGAAACCTTCTCCGGCTTCGAAAGGAAGAAAACTTTTTAATCGACGTGTCTCTCTTTTCCCTGGCTACGTGACTCGCTATAGATTCACTTTTAAAAACTTTTCTTTTTCTTTCTCTCTCTCTCTCTCTCTCTCTCTCTCTCTCAATCTCTCTGTTTCTCTTTCTCGTTTCCTTCAAAAGGCTCGCATCATTCGACGACAACTCTCTTAATGGAATAGCCTACATTTCTTCCAGAGAGCTCCGAATTCGTTTCATGTAAATTTATTATTAACTCGAAGAAATAATACGAAAATGATGGTGAATAAATTATTTCTTCTCAATTGCATTGACAAAAAATTTTTCTTAGATGGAAAAATAATAATTATCTACTTATTTTTTTTTTTTACTAAAAAAGGTCTAGTTAGGTCAGACAATTGATTTTCAAAAAACAAATATCACAAATTGAGTTTACAATTAGTAGAGAGTAGAAAGTAGAATAAGTTTTAGTCAAACGTAATTTATTCTTTTTTTGCACTTTTAAGTAGTTGAAATCTGTTTTGGTCAGACTTTGTAATGTACACGTTGAACTTTTACATTACATTCGTTAATATTCTTTCAGTAGAAAAGTTCCGGTCAGGTCAGACAGACATAATTTTATGTTAGTAGAAAAACTAGCAACAGACTTCTCACTCGCTTTTTTAAATAAAAGTAGAAATTTGAAAAATAATAGAACGTAAAAATTTTTAATTCAAATTTTTTTTTATAAAAATAAAATATTAATTTGAATATATAGTTTTAATATTATTATAATTATAATAATTATATATTCTGACATTGGAAATTCAGGGAAAAGTCAGGAATTTTTATTAGAAGTACTGAAGAAAATTAAATTTTTAGAATTCATAAGAAAATTTAGTCTTTTTTGTTTGAGTCATAAACTATAAAATTACCCCGAATTCTAATAAAAAAAACCTTCCATTTTTTTCAATTTCTACCAAAAATTTCTTTTTAAATAACTTAAATCTTGATCATCTTCTCAATAATTCAATTATTTTCAGAAACAATAAAACTCATCGCACAGAATTTCAATTATTTTTAATACAATTTTAATCAAATTCATTGAAAAATAACTATTCTAAAAAATTTTATTCAAATTCGTCAAAAGAATTCAATTATTTAAAAATTTGTTAATAAAATTCTTTATAAGAATTAAATTTTAAGAAACATTCAATTGTTCAATAAATAATTTACTTTTGTATTTAAATAATTGAATTCTCGTAGAATTTTTTAATAAAAATTGATTTGAAAATGAGTTTTAGTTTTAATTTTAGATAATAATAGAATATTTTAATTTTATTTTTAATGGTAGATAGTCACTTTTTCCAAAATAGTTTTTCCTCTCCTTTTTATCTAAAAAGAGCGATATCAAATTAATTCAATTTTCTTCCAATTTTTAAATTTATTTCTAAAATTTATTTTAAAACTTGTAGAATTCTAAAATTGTAGAATTATTACATTATTATTGTAATTATAATTGCAATTATAATTATTATTGTAATTATAATTATATAATTGTAAGTACAATTAAATTATTATTGCTCATAACAAGTAATCGATAGAAATATATCACTCGAACAATTGTAATGGAATTTTCACAATAAAATCAATAACTCAGCAAACTGTCACGTATGAGTGAAAAAAGTGAGCATGCAATGTTGATCCACTGGTAAATAAAAACACATAGCCAACTGATCATCCATTTGGATCAAAACCTGATACTTGCGTTATTTGAAATGTTACGTTTCATTGCAATTTCAATCCATCAAATACCAAGATGTAATTTTTCTTTCTCAAATCAATTATTAAATTATTTTCATTATTGTGATTTATTCTTTTTAAGAAAAATTGCTTAATTTCTCTCTCTCTCTCTCCATTTTTCAGTGTTCGAATTCCAAATTTTTATATTCAGAAATAATTATTTTTAAAAATTTAATTTACAATTTTATTAATCTAAATATTATTTTCATTATTGTGATTCATTTTTTTTAAAGAAAAATTGCTTAATTTTTTTCTCTTTTCATTTTTCAGTGTTCGAATTCCAAATTTTGATATTCAGAATCAATTATTGTTGAAAATTTAATTTACGATTTTATTAATCTAAATATTTTTTTTTAAGAACTTAAAATCTTATGGAATGGTTTATAATTTTTTGTCTTTTTTATAATATGATTTAAAAAGCTTCGTTTAGATAATACAGATTAATAAAAACTTGATTTGAACATTATGGATTTGGTAAGAGCTTCGTTAGGCAATAGGGATTAAAAAAGCTTTCTAGCGACTTTATCATGAGAAAAGAAATTTATTTGAGAAAAAATGAGAAAAAGTTCAAGTGAAACTTTTTTTTTGTAATCTGGATTATTTCAAAAGCTTTTTAAAAAAGTCTGAATTGGGTGAGCTTTTTTTGAACAATATAAATGAAAGACAGCGTTTTTTTTTTTAAATTACAATTCAGAAAATCTTCTTTTATATGCTATATCGTTCTAGATCAATTAAATTAAAAATAGCAAAAAAAAAAAAATGAAATAAAATTTGGATTAGATTTTTTATTTAGAAATAAATGACACCACTTTTTGACATATTGCTTTTCTCGATATATTATTATATCATATAGGTAAATTGATAAAATCGTGACAAAAATCCACAAGCAAGAAAATAACACACATGTGATAGTAAGAAGATTACACGTTTTTCTCTCAAGTGTAATATGCGCATTACTGAAGGCGCACTTTTGCGTTGAAAATAAATTGCCATGGGCCGTGTTTATATATATATATATACTTGAGCATTCTTCAACAGCAGCGTATTCTCAAAGTTTTTACGAAACTTTATCAATTTTACGGATTCGCCACGTGTATACATACTCTGAAGAGATTGTCCTCCCCCCTCTCTCACTCTTCTCACCCCGTTGACTTCTTGGTTCCATTATACTCGTTTTCTTGCCAAAGACTTTTCTCAAAGAGATATGAGAAACCAAGTTTTTTACTTCATCAACTAGTGTACCAACGGATGGGAAGAAAAAAAATACAATTTTTTTGGAAATTTTCTTTTTTCGCAATATCTTTTTAATTAATAAAATAGAGACAATTTTGGTGAACCAAAAAAAAATTGTTGCGTTATTTTTTAATGCCAAATTTGGCGTTAAAATATCACTTTTTATTTGATGGGAAATTTTTTTTGTTTATATACACTTTTAATTTTGTTAACAATCACTTGAAGTAGTTCAATATATTTGTCTGACTGAAACTGACTTGTACTACTGATTCTCGTTTTCTTCGACTTAAATTGACTTATACTACTGATTTTTAAATTATTTGTCTGACGAACGTTGACGTAGACTACTGATTCATTGATATTGAATTTTACTACGGAAAATAAATTTTTAATAAAATTTAATGCAAACTAAATTTTTTTTTGTTGATTCAAAAACAATACATAATGCTTGGTCTGACTAAAATTGACTTATACTACTGATTCACAAATATCGATTTCTATGAGTAAGATTAAGAAAAATGTTTAAATCAATTAAACTTTGCTTGTAAGAAAATGCTTTAAAGGCTTGGCTGACTCAAATTGGTTTGTACTTCTGAAATTATAGATTCAAATATTTAGGAGTAATGGCTTGAAAAAAATTCCTTTTCCTACAATTAAAAATACTTGCAAATATTTTAACCGTCTGTCTAACTTATAAACGAACTTGTACCACTGCCATTAGATTACAAACATTCGTCACAAAAAATAAAGAAAAATAATTTTTCTACTTTTAAATTTTGTTGTAAAAATTTCAACGATTTGTCTGACTGAAATTGACTAGTACTACTCGCTAAAGACTTTTCTCAAGGAGAATATAGTATATAAAAATCCTGCCTTTTTACTTCTTCAACAAGTACACCAACATAAAAAAATCCAATTAAAAAAATCGTTTTCAATAATTTTTAATTAACAGAAGCAATTTATAAACAACTTCGTCTCTGTATACTAAAAGCAACTGTTTCTAAAATTAGCAAAAAAAAAATATTAAGAAAAAAAAATCAATAAAATTTATCAGAAAAAAAATCAGACATCAACGTTTGACATTAAATTAACCCAGTTATTGAAAACATTTTACGATAAAAATTTTAAATTAAATATATTTTTCTCCAATCGGAAAACATTTTTTTTTCTCCACTGATAAATTTCATTATTTCCATGCCCTTAAAAATTTCTAATTGAATGAGTACCATTGGAAATGTAATTTTCTTCTTTTTTTCGTAAACCAGAGACACGACACTCAAGTGTACTGAATGTAAAAAAAACACAAGTTGAACTCGGTTCGCAATCAGTGGTTTGATATCAATCTGTCATTTGTAGTAAAGAGTTGTTCTGTTTTTTATTTCTTTTTTTTTTTTGCTACTCCTGTGTGTGACCCTTGTATAATGAAAAAACATGAACCGTAATATCCGCTAGGACAGTAACTATTTATTAAACTCTTGTACAAGTATTACTGTTATTTTATTTCTATTTCACGATTCGTAATTGAGATCTACAAAGCGAATGAGAATATGGTGAAATTGGGATGGAGGGGGTAAGGGGAGAAAAAAAAGTCAACATGTCTACACAAACATTGTCACACGCTGGACAAAATGAAAAACGAGTTTTGAAACGTCAATTGTATGTATGAACCGCGATAGACAACGGAGTTGAGAACTTATATTGTATGTATATGGGGAGAATGGAAGGCAAGAATATGAGATTTTAATTTATCATTTATATGTTATACACGTTGTTATTATTTGAAACGAAATATAAAATTCGCTCGCGTATACACGCAGAAAACAAGAGAGTGAAACGTTGAAAATTTTAACTATCATATATACATACCATCGTGTGCTAATTAAAATTTTATACATATATCATTATTTCAAAATACCGAAATTGTGCTCTAGATATGCATACATATATTATAAATTTATAAATATATTACATTTGTTATAATTTCCGGAAAGTAGCTGTTAATTTTATGAACGAATCATTTTACGAATTCACCTGTTTACGATTTATTGATGGTATTTCTTTTATTAAGTTTGCATTTATTTATATCGTCATATTTTTTGTAATTTTTACTGTTTCATTTTTATATTTATTTATGTTTTTATATTTATTTATATTTTTTCATATGTTTTCATATTTTTACATTTTTTACATTTTTTACATTTTTACCTTTTTTTACATTATTTATAGTCAATAATTACATTTCTGACCTTAACTAAATTTACCGATATTGATTTCTACTACTGAAAATATAATATAAAGAAAATTGTTTAAGACTAAATTTTTTTATAGAATAAAAAATAAGAATTCTCGCGTTATGTCTGACTTAAATCGAGTTATACTACTAATTTTTAAATTGAATAGAATTTTTAATATTTGCATTAAAATAAAATTACTCACATATGTAGAACCTAAAACTAAAATTATTTTAGTTATTGTCTGACACACATTGACTTATACTATACTAATTGACAGAAATGTATTTTTACTTCTGAAAATAAAATTATTAACAATATGTCAATTAACTTAATTAATTTTGATTTTTGTAGTTTTGTACCACTGAAAATAATCCTTTAAAAAAATTTAAATAAATACTAAGCTTTTGCATATGAAATAAAAATCTGAAATTCTTGATGTGTATAAATTAAATTGTCTTATTTACTAATTCTGAAATTTAATAAAATTATTACTTTTTTAAGAAAACTGAATTTATGTTTCATAAAAGTAAAACAAAAATCTGAAATTTAAAAAAAAATAGTCCGACACATACTGACTTGAACTATTGATTATTATAAAATTAAATAGAATTTTTATTATTTTCATGAAAATGAATTAACTCATATAAGTGGAATAAAAATATAAAACTATTTAAAAATATTGTCCGACTTAGACTGACTTATGCTACTGATTTGCAGAAATGCATTATTTGTACTAAATGAACATAAATATCAACAAAGTAGATTCACTTAATTAATTTTAATTCTTGAAGTTAATTTTTTTGGAGCAACAATAAAAACAATGATTTGTCCGACTGTAAATGACCTGCACTACTGATTATCTGTTATTTAAGTCTAATACAGAAAATAAAATTACTAAGAAATTGGAATTAATCAAATTTTTTTTTATAGAATAAAACAAGAATCCTGGATTTGTCTGACTTTAACTTGACTTATACTACTGATTTAGATATAACATGTATATTGATATCTACTAATGAAAGTAAACTTATATCGAAATTTATATTAATAACATTTTTTTATTAAATATAATTAATAAGAAGAATTTTTACTGAAAATTAACTTTTAATAAAATTTAAATCAAAACAAATTTTTGTATATGATGAAAAAAATTTTGAGTTTTTTCTGAATAAAATTCAGTTATACAACTGATTTAGTGATATTGATTTTTCTGCTACTAAAAAAAATTTATAACAAATTTTAAAGCATTTAAAAGAAATGTAATGTATTAAATGTATTAGAGAGTTTCGAATCCTGTGCAAATATTTTTTATCTCTTCTGTTATTAACCATTTTGCTAATTAGCAATTTATGATATCGAACCTTGGAGTTGAGGTTGAAAAAATTTGTAGACAAATACTTGCTGAATATATATAACTATATAGGAATAGAATAATTTTATTTTAATAAAATAAACAGAATCAAACAATTAATAAAATAGAAAAGTATTGCTACAATTTTATTATCAACAATATTAATATAATTTACCTGGAATTATCTGAAAATAACAAAATTAAATTTTCATTATAGTATACTTGAATTATTAAATGAAATTGAAAAGCAAGTCCGAAACTAGAGACTAAGTACGTCTACAAATACATTTCAATGCGATGACAGTATTATTAATTAACCATCCGTCCCTAGGAGGATCTGATTAATCCTACGTTCTTGCACCGAAAGCTGAAACTGAAATCCGGAAATATATTAGCGTGCACTGTTTGCTATATATATTGCAATCTATATATTCCACAGTTCACAAGAATTTATAACTATGTTATTTTCTTTATAAAAAAAAAAAAATGATGGAGGAACTCAACTCTCTCGAGAGGAAAAACTTTTTCACTATATAAAATACAGACATGGAAAAAATATCTACAGAAAAAATTGATATAAATTTTTTTTCGTTGTAAAAAAATTTCAAATTCTTCAATATTAAAAAGAAGAAGATTTTCCTCTTTTTTTTGACGTATGTCATGAAACAAAAAAAAAGTTTTCCATATTTCAACTATTGTTTTAACTATAGATAGAGAGGGGAAAAATTTACATATATGCAAATTCTTTTCTCAAAAGTTCATAACTTTCCTCGAAGATTTCAGCAATTTTCCTAACTATAATTTATGTAGTCGAGTTTATCAAATCAAATACGATAAATCTTTGCGTTTTGTCTATAAAAAGTATTGGGGAAAATTTTAATCCCATTCGTTTATTAAATATTCAACGAAAATTATTAATTCAAATGTGAATTTTATAACTGAAAAAGAAATTGAAAAAAGTGAGTGAATAATCGTTGAAGATTATAAATTGATCAATTATAAGACTAATTTGTATATTTTAAAGTAGAATTAAAAATTCTTGATACGTCTGACCATAATTGACTTACACTACTAATTAGGGATTTTTTTTAGTAAAATTAACCTACTTTAATTTCAATAAATTTAAATAAATCTAGATATTTTTTATAATTAAAATTACAAACAAAAATTCTTGCTTTGTCTGACTTAATTTGTCTATTTTAAAAAAAAATTCACCATCCCCTACTCTTTCAAAAAATACTCCAAATTTAATTGATCGTAAAATTAAACCGCCAATTAAAAAAAATAACATAAACCAATAGAGCTCTGAATTTATTTCTTCATAAATCGTATTAATTCAAAAAAAAAATATATTGCTCTTTAAAGAGAGGATTAATTTGAAAAATTAAATTTTATAAATAAAAAAGATAGAGAGAGAGAGAGAGAGTGAGTGAATGAGTGAGTGAGTCGATAATAATATTTCAGTCATCAAAGAGAAGTCCAACGGAATTTTATTGCGGCAGTTTTCCGAGGAATTTACTGCTTAATGTACTGGTGAAAAATGCATTCTTTACAAATGAGCTGCTGACGTTTCGCCGTTGGACTCGTGAGAGAGAGAGAGAGAGGGAGAAGGGGCAAGGCAGAGAAGGGGGGGGGGATTTTATGGCCATGACATAGGAGGTGGAGTATACGAGTTTTACAATGCAAACGTTTCGGAGCAGCTAATGGTCTGCGGGAACGTGCACACGGGTCCTTCCTTCCTATCCTTTGCACTAATCCTGCCTTTCTCGGTATAGTGTATAGAGAGATGTGCATCTTCGTGGGGTATTTATTTGGGTTTCGCTATATACTCACGGCATTCATTTATGGGATATAGTTCGCTACTACTCCCAAATGTGAATTTTGATATCAGATTTATACGTATATATCTTGATATACATATACAAACGAATATATATAGAGAGAGAGAGAGAGCACTAGAACTCTAATACAACCCTTGGTATAGGTCAATCTTTGAAATGGAGATTCACATGTTCGTGTTTCCAATTATGAAGATAGTTATGAGTTTACGTTAACAGCTTTTACGTATATATGTATAAACTAAGATTCAGAGAAAATGCGTAAATATAAATAGTAATGAAAAATTATATTTCTCAGGAGAGAACGAGGAAAAAAGGATATTAAATTTTTAAGAACTGAAAAATAAATTTCTTCTTTGAATATTTTTTTTCAATTTGAAAATAAAATTTTTTATTAAATAATATCTTAAATTATTGAATTTAAAATTCAATAATTTTTATTATCATCATTTTTTATCATTTTTATTTAAATTTAAGTTAACCATCACTCCGAGTTAAGGTTTATACCTTAACTCGGAGTGATGGTTAACTTAAATTTTTTATAAAATAGTAAAAATAAATAATAACGAAAAGAAGTTAAATAATACAAAACTATTTATGATATTAATAATGATAATTAAAATAACAAATAAAATATAATTAACTATAATAATCTTCGTAATTCTTTTATTATGTCTGTCCATACTTTGAAGTTACTTTTTGTGTATGCTTTTGTTTTTTTGTTTTTATTTTTTCTTTAAAAAATATTGTTTGACAGATCGAAAAAATGCAGGTATTTTTTCATGATTTATAATAAAACAATATTTGAAATTAGAAAATATAACAAAAATTATTATTGACAAATAAATTGGGTTTATTATATGTATGCTTCTTTCTATAACAAATTTCGTTTGACTGATCTAAATTTTGCAAATTTTTCTCCTTTTTATTTATAAAAAATAGAAAATTGCTAATTGTTAAAAAATTATTATTTAGAAATAGAAAATAAAAATCCATTTTATGCATAATTTATATTTCTCAATAACAATATTGTTCAGAAACGCATTTTTTTTCTTTCGAAAGAGAAACATTACATATTCTATTCTATTTGTCAATTACAAATTTTAATTTGAAAATGAAATTGAAACTTTTTAAAGTTTTAGAAAATGAAGGAAAAAATGTTACTCAAAAAAATGTTCGGTTACATTTATATACAAATTTCTTTCATTGTAAAATTATTTGAAAACGTCAATAACATTTTTTTTTTAATAATTATTTAAACAATATTATTTCTCCATAAGAATTAAAAATTTCAAATTCAAATCATTTTAAATTCAATAACTTATAAGAATATTTTATAATAATTAAAGATGACCGAGTAATAAAATCATTGTTTTATAATATAAGAATATTATTACAGTAACTTTTTCAAAATTATTTCCATCGTTTCAAATCAATTATTATTTTTTACAATTTTTTAATTATTTTCTATCAAAATAATTGAATTCATTGAAAAAAATTTATTATTTATAAAAACAATTGAAAATTATTGCAAAGGAATTTATAAAAAATTTGTAAATAATTAAAATCCTCAGAAATTTTTGTTATTTATGAAAATAATTCAATGATTGCGTTCTATTTTTGGAAATTTGAAAATTATTTGAAAATAATTGAATTTTGGGGAAGAATTTTGTTATTTATAAAGATAATTGGGATTTTAATGAAATTTTTTTTGAAATTTGAAAGATAATTGAATTTTATGAAAAGAATTTTATGACTCTTGAAAATAATTGAATTTCTCCAATTATTTATAATTTTTCCAAATTTGGATTATTTTAATGTTTTCAACAAAAATAATTTTATACAAGAATTTTTTTATTTAAAATAATAATTGAGATTTTGTTGAGATTTTTTTGTAAATTTTGAACATAATTGAATTTTAATAAATAATATTTGTTTGATTCAAGGAAGAAATAATTAAATGAAACAATAAATTTTTTGAAAATTTATTGTTTCATTTAATTATTTCTTCCTTGAATCGAACAAATATTATTTATTAACAATATACGGAAGGATAAAAAATTATTTAAAATATAATTGAATTTTGTGATAAGAATTTTATTAATTTTGAAAATAATTGAATTTCTGCAATTATTTGAAAACTTCTTCAAAATTCAATTTTTTTAATGTTTTTAACTAAAATTCTTCCATAAATCCATTATTTTGAATAATTAATTAAATAAATATCGACAAATTTAACTAATTTTAGAAGATTTTGAATTATTAAAATTTTTCAAAAATCTAAGTTCATTAAAATTTCTAAGATAAAATTCAATCAACATTAAAATTATATAAAACTTTAAATTGAAACCATTTGAAATTCATTTATTTATGGAAATTGTGAAGGCAACTTTTTTAAAATTGAATTAATTTTGAAATATTTAAGTAAAATTATTCATTAAAATTCATTTATTTTATGATAGTTGCTCAAGATTTAAGTTATTTAAAAAGAAATTCTTGTCAGAAATTAAAAAAATTGAAGGTTTTGTATTAGAAGTCGTGGTAATTTTATAGTTTATAAGTCAAACAAAAAAAAAAAAAATTCAGGATTTTCTCATGAATTCTAAAAATTTAATTTTTTTCAGTACTTTTAATAAAAAATCCTGACTTTTCCCGAAATTCCCCATGTCAGAATATATGATTATTATAATTATATAATAATATTAAAATTATATATTTCAATTCATATTTTATTTTTAGAAAAAAGAATTTTAATAATAGATGTAAATGTTTTTTGGATTACTCAATTATAGTATATGATGTTTTTGTTTTTTGTTTTAAATATAATCCACTTATTTATTTCTCTTTTTTAAAAATACATTAGCTTTCTCCCGACAACGTTGGGCCTCTTCAGATGAGAATTCTAGAAAATACATATGAATTCATATAGAAATATATAAAGAATTAATTTTTCAAATAAAAAATATAATAGAAAAATTATTCTATTTAATGAAGAATGAATAATTAGATTTATGAAAAAAATCATAACATAACCTCAAAACTTACCGAAGTGGATTAATTCCTCTTCAATTTAAAAAAATATATAATTTACAAAAAACTTTATTTTTTTCCAAAAGTGCATTCTCTAGCGCGAAAATCAAATGTATAATAAAGAAATGTATAAAAAGAATTTTAATTAAAAATTTTTCCATTATATTATTTTTAAAATTGCTAATTTTAATTAAAAAAAGTGAGTAAAAAGTTAACCGCGCGAGTAAGTGCACGAATTGTTGCTAGTTAATATTAATTAATAATGTAAATTATATAATTTATTAAAATATACTACTGATTAAAATAAATAATTTTTATTTGAATCAGTATTTGAATTAAAAAATGAATTAATATTTTGAATAGAGTTTATTAGCATTAAATATTAATTAATGTTTGATAATGATACAAAAGAATTTACAGAAAAATTTTCTTTTACAAAAATAATGAATTACTTGTCTATATAAATATTTATTTTCAAAAAATAATTTTTATTAAAATCAGTATATTTCTTTCAAGTACAGAAATTATTGTTTCCATGAGAGTCAATATGATTTAAATTAATTTATTTTCTACAGGCAAATATTCGTCTGATAATAGTCAATTTGTAAAATAATTATTAATGTTTTCATCTTTAATATTTTTTTCTGTACATGATGAAATAGAATATAATTTAAAATTTATAGAAATCTCACAAATTTATAATTCATATATATAATTATATATTAAAAAATTTCCATTATTAACTGCATATATATGAAAACATCAATGCTCTTCAATAAATTATTAAAATAATTATCAATTAACAGAAACAAATTAACAACGAATTAATATAATGTATGAGAAGAGATTTTCATCGTGTGTATACTTGAACATATCAAATTTTCTATTAATGAATGTTATACATATGTATATATATATTTAGTGAGATAGATTTCAAAATATGAATTTAACATTTCGTATGAACTCATTTTGTAATGGATTTACGTAATCATTAGCCGTATTAATGATAATCACATGATTTAGCAATATCGTTGAATCAGTTTTCATGGCTCGATGAAACGAACAATTTACATTGGGCAAATATTAGCATTCCCGGAAATCAATGGAATACAAATAATATTGCTTAAAGGGTTAGTTATATTACATATATATACATTCACGTCCATGTAAATAGCCTATTATATAATTTTCTCAATTAATTAATGATAAATTATTTTACTACAATACTTACATTTTTTGGATATTAATCCATTTAGGACCAAAAGTCAAATTTTTCAATTTAAATCAAATTGCAACTTTCCTTCTTTAAATCTAAATTTTCTTGCAAATTCGGTATAAGTTAAAAAAAATTCTATATAAGAAACATTCAGTGACAACTTTTTTTCAAAAAAGCAATCTCATAAAACGAGAAACTTAAATTTGAACCTTAAAAATAGAACATTTGGGAACTAAATTGATTAACCGCTGGAAAGGAAGAAAGAAATTTTTTTCTCTTATTTTTAATTAAATGAGAATACGAATGTAATAGTGTTATTTCAAATATAAGGACTAAGAGAGTATATGAAGCGTGAATATTATAAGCGGATCAAAAGACTTTACGTAGATTTCTACAATTGTGAAAACGAGAGAGAGAGAGAGAGAGAGAGAGCTTTTGAATTTGAATAATTTTAACCAAGAGAGAGAAATGGAAAATTAATAATTTTATTCAAATTCAAATATTAACCGTTTCTCTGTCAAATCGTTATGTTAAGTAGCTTTTAATTAAATTCTATATTAACATTTATATTGTATATTAACATTAAATTTGTAATTAAAAATTTAATAAAGAGTATTTAATTTGTGAATTAATTAAAAATATTTCGTTGTGTTAAAGTAAAAATATAAATGTGTATAATGTATATTGATTTTATCTTTTAAATTCACTTCCAAACGAGTTCAAAACTATTTCAGTCCCTACGGTTTTAGTTATATATTGACATAGTTTTTGGCATTCTTTTTTTTACACATTTCCTGCATACTTCTATAATATCTGTCCGTATGAACTCATATAAAAAATAATTATTTATTGGATTTTCTGTGTCTCTTGTTATAAATTTTTATTTTTGTTTCGTGAAACGTAATAAAAAATTAATATTTGATGCACTAAATTAGCAACATTAATACCTTATTAAACCAGTTTCTCGTAATATTTTTATTGAAATTTTTTTAAATACAGTTTTTCAATACAAGAGTATTTTTTTTCGTATTTTAAATTTTTAATAAAATGAATAATTTTTTAGATATTAATTTTTATACATGTAAATTTATAATTTATAGCAAGAGGAAATGAATTGCAACTGAATATTTTATTTATGTAATAAAAATTTAATTTTAAAGAAATTAAATGAAATAAATAAAAAGAAAAAAGTAAAGAATACAAAGAAAATAAAGTATGGAATGTTAAATATTAAGAAACAGTTGACACAATAACAAAAAATTGTTACGAGAAAAAAATTTAAATATAGAATTGAAAAATGAAATTAAATAGTAATAAGTGACGTTTTGTTTTATTTTCTCTTTGCAGATTTTGGAATTACTAGTGGAAGGCAAGAATCCAATTATCCCTGTGCGTTTGTTTTTAGCAGTAATGACACAAAAAATGGAACCTTCGCGTCACCAAATTACCCCGGATTTTATCCGAGAAATACAGAGTGCCATTATTTTTTTAATGGACAACCGAATGAGAGAGTTCACCTCCATTTTCACTTCTTCGACGTTGAAGGAGTTTTACCGTGAGTGACCTAGATTTCATTATTATAATTTTTTTTTCAAAAACCCACCACAATTTTTTTTTTTTTTTTTTTATTTTTCATAACACATATTTTCTTTCTCATAATAAATACACAAAATTTTTTATTCTCAGTTTTTTCAGATTACATTTAGTTTTTTTCCTTTTTGCTTTAATATCATCCCCTTTTTATACAGAATAAATTTTGTAAAATTCGAAAACAAAAAATTTCATAGCTTGATAATTGTATTTGATAATTTTCTTTAATTACATTCACACCCTTATATTTAATATAGAAAAAGCAAAAAATAAATTAAAGCTTAATTAAATTAAAGAGTAAACTAAAGTTTAATCTTTTTTTCTTCTTTCTAATTTCCTCTTCTTTGATATTATTGGAAAAAAGTAATTAGGTTAAAAAAAATTACAAAGTAAAGTGAAAAGATGAAATTGAATTTAAAAGAATGAAAAAAAAAATGTTGGCAATAAATCAATTATGATTAATAATTTAGAAGTGGAGGAGATGAATTAGGAGAGCAATGAATTTAAAAGAACTCGTTTATCTTGGACAACATTTTTTATGTTTACTTATTTAATTAAGAAAATGAGGTAGAGAGAGAAAAAAAAAGGTCGAAGAACGAGGAGAATTTCAACTTCCAATGACAAATTTATAATTCAGACTCAATTTCAGAACACGGCTAGTGAGTGTGTTCAGTTTCCTTATGCAAAAAAGAGTTGACCCCCGAAGCACTTTAGACTCTCTGCTAATTAAACTTTAACACACTGACATTGATAATTCTATCGAGAATTAACCAAAACTTTCTTAATTGCTTTTCAAACGAGATTCTAAATAACGCAAAAAAATCATACAAAGAAATAATTTTGTTGCAATTTATTTGAAATTAATATTAACTTTTCATCAATATAAGTTTATAGAATTAGTTCAAGAAATATATCTATTCTAATAAAATTGATTTTCAAAATAATGTTTGCCGTAAAATATTCCATTGGAATATTTACCAAAGAAAAAATAAGTTTTTCAAACTGTTTTCAACTTTACGATTTCTTTTTAAAATTTTAATCTTCAATCTTTTCTTCAAGAATTAGTAACTTGACCCAGGAGCAGTAAATGAAAAAAGTTGTTCGTTTAACTTTTTCCTCGGTCATATATATGTATATTAAATGTAAAAATAAAAGAAATTATCCATTTGATGAGGATAAAATGGAAATTTTAAGTATATGAAGTTGAGATTATAAAAGTGTGGAAAAAGAGAGGAAAAGACTAATAAAAAAAGGGCAAATATTTATATTGACTCAATACTTATACTTTTTTAATAACAATTCCCGAAACTGACTTGTACTACTGGCGGACTAAAGTTGACTTCTACTACTGAAAATAAAATTACAGTAAAGTTAAACAAATTAAATTTTTTTTCCATGGACAAAAAAAGAATACGTGCTACGTCTGACCAAAATTGACTTGTACTACTGATGGTCTGTTCTTTATTTCTACCACTGAAAAAAAATTATGAAAGTTAAGACAAAAACTAAATTTTATTTAATAGACTAAAAAAGAATACGTGTTGTGTCTGACCAAAATTGACTTGTACTACTGACACTGCTGAATCTTTAAAATAAGTATAAAAACAAACTAAATTTTATTACTAGTTAGAAATAACAGAATTTTTAATGAAATTGAAGAAGAAACATTTCGTCTGACCAAAATTGACTTGTACTACTGAAGGTCTAAAGCTTATTTCTACTATTGAAAATAATATTCTAAAAGAACTGAAGAATTATAAAAACAAACTAAATTTTACTTACTATTTAAAAAGAACAGAATTTTTAATGAAATAGATAAAGAATCGTTTCGTCTGACCAAAATTGACTTGTACTACTGAAGATCTGAAACTTACTTTTACTGCGGACAATAAAATTATTTAAAAAAGTCAAGATAAACTAAATTGTTTTTAATGGACATAGAAAAAATGTGTATTGTGTCTGACCAAAATTGACTTGTACTACTGAAGGTCTAAAGCTTATTTCTACTATTGAAAATAATATTCTAAAAGAACTGAAGAATTATAAAAACAAACTAAATTTTACTTACTGTTTAAAAATAACAGAATTTTTAATGAAATAGATAAAGAATCGTTTCGTCTGACCAAAATTGACTTGTACTACTGAAGATCTGAAACTTCTACTGCGGACAATAAAATTATTAAAAAAGGCAAGATAAACTAAATTGTTTTTAATGGACATAGAAAAAATGTGTATTGTGTCTGACCAAAATTGACTTGTACTACTGAAGGTCTGAAGTTTACTTCTACTACTGAAAATAAAGTTATTTAAAAAAGTTAAGATCCTACATTTTTTTAATAGATAAAAAAGAATGCATGTTGCGTCTGACCAAAATTGACTTGTACTACTAAAGGTTTGAAGTTTATTTCTACTACTGAAAATAAAATTTTTAATATTTGAAACAAACCAAATTTTTTAATAGATTAAAAAAAGGAAAATATGATCTGTCTGATCAAAATTGACATGTACTACTAATTGACTAAAATTCACTTTCACAAAACAGTAGGTATATTATAAAAGGAGTAAAAACAAATTTTCATATTAGCCAAAAATAACAAAATTTCTATTTTTTCTAATAATGTACTTATTATACTAACTTGAAATTTATTTTCAAAAAGCTGATAGGATTAAAATTTTAAATTTATGTATTAAAAGCACGTTTTAATGTTTTCTTTAAAACCATTAATAGATTTAAAGTCACATTGAGAATTCGTGTTACCATTCTCTGATCGTTACTAAAACCAAATGGATGTGAAGATGTGCCCCCTATAAACCGAGTAAATAGTACCATTGGAATGTTCGAGACGCAGAATTGTTGCTAGTGATTCGGGAATTCTGTGATTACTGGCGAAGGTGTGCCAAGTGTTCAAACGTGTGCTTACGTATATATAGCCTATATGTACATACCTACTACCTTTTGATGGTATTATACGCACCGAATTCAATCCAAGATTGAATTACACTTATCGAACTATCACACCATATCAGGGATCTTGATTTATCGTCTCTATTCACACGACAAAAAAAAATAGAAAATTTTCCTTTTTGTGAAATTAATAGAAACTTTTTTTTTTAAAAGATGGACAGAAATTTTTTAAAAGTGGTCTAACTAAAATTGACTTTTACTACTAATACAAAAATTAGAGAAAATATAAATGATAGTTATTAAAAAAATACTTCTTTCATTGTTAATAATCAGTGTGAGTACTTAAGGATAAAGTGTCTGACCAAAAGTGACTTGTACTACTGATTCCCAAAAAATAATTTCTACTACTGAAAACAAATTATTTATTTATTTATTTAGTAAATGTATACGGGCTTACAAAAAAATGCCCTTTTAAATAATAAACTGGTTTTTTAAAAAATTAGTTTTTTTATGAAACAATAACAAGAAATTTTAATTAAGGAAGATTTCGACTATATCAGCAATTAGTGACATCTATTAGACGTCAATTGAACTCTTTGGTTTAGAGTCAGGTGTTATTCTTAAGATAATTATTCCGATATGGTTGTCGGTAAATAATTATATTTTTGAATTTAATTTTTGATCTGAAAAAATAAGCTGCGTGAACGACTGCACTGTGCATCTGTGAGGACTCGAACCCCAGTTAATAGCTGCCTTTCGCGGGACTAACGCCTACCAATGCACCATGCCAACACAGCCTGGACGTTCACGTTTCTTATAATCTCAGATCAAGCCCATACACTAGTCGAAGAGCTGTATAGTTAATGTAGGAAATTATTTGCTGATTGAGAATTTTTAATTAAGGAAGATTTCGACTATATCAGCAATTAGTGACATCTATTAGACGTCAATTGAACTCTTTGGTTTAGAGTCAGGTGTTATTCTTAAGATAATTATTCCGATATGGTTGTCGGTAAATAATTATATTTTTGAATTTAATTATTTACCGACAACCATATCGGAATAATTATCTTAAGAATAACACCTGACTCTAAACCAAAGAGTTCAATTGACGTCTAATAGATGTCACTAATTGCTGATATAGTCGAAATCTTCCTTAATTAAAAATTCTCAATCAGCAAATAATTTCCTACATTAAATAACAAGAAATCTCATTTTGACTAACTGAATGTGACTTTTACTACTGATTGACAAATACTAACTAATAATGTCGACTGTAAAACATATTTACAAAAAAAAAAAACAAACAAATAATTATTGTCAGAACAAAAAGAAACTATTCTCTTCATAATATAAGAAAGAATTTTCCCTTTTTAATACAAAAAAGAACTATTTTATTATTTATAACAAAAAAATTAATTTTCAAAACATTTCATTGATATTATTTTTACAGAATACATAAAAATTTTCTCTATACAATATTGAACTTTTAAAGAAGAAAAAGAAAACTATAACAAGCAGAATTATTACAGAAAATTCATCTTGATTTATTAAAAAAAGAAATAGGAAAAAAAAGAATTTTTATATCTCTTTGTATCTATATATATATATATATATATAGAAAGAGAGAAAAATTGAATTAAAAAAGTTTTCAATTTTCAGATGCGACTCTGTCACTGCGAGTGACTATGTCGAGTTTTCCAATTATATAACGAAGGACCGGAAGTACTCACGGCATTGTGGTCAACTGAAGGAGTTCGACATCGAGAGCGACCGGAAGTTCTTTCGAGTTACGTTCAAAAGTAATGACAGGCTGGATGGTACAGGGTTTAACGCTAGTTACGTATTCTTCGACGAAGGAGAAAATTATACGATGAAAACGCCAGTAAACGTCGCATCAACGTGGAATGGTGAGTAATAACAATATAATAATGAGAAACTAAAACAATTTTCATTATTTATTTTATTCTATTATTTCTGACTATATCAAAACGATAACTAAATTATTATTTTAATTAAAACACTACTACTACTACTACTATTTTTATTCTTATTCTAATTCTTATTCCTATTAGGTATTATTATTATTATTATTATTATTATTATTATTTTTTTTTTTTTTTTGTAGTCGGAAGTGGAAAATCTGTGAATTCAGATACCTGGGTAATGAATTCCAGGTTATGTGGGGATGACCGCTCTTGTTCTGGTCGACCCACTAAAAACCACTCCCGTCTTAATTTGGACTATTCTTCAACCCACGGAACTACCTATTGGCTTTTAACTTCGTGAAGTGAAGGTCCCATTATGTCGCTTACGCGACTCTTCCGTGCCGCTCTTGTTCTGGCCTTATTTCCTCCTTGTCCTTGACAGAGTCTTCTTTGCCTCCTCGAGGGCAGTTCTGAAGACTCTGCATCTCCCTGATCCAGCGACATGTTGGATGTTTTCCTTTTCGCTGAATTTCGCCTTGCATAAGAAGCAGCATGGGCTCTTCTTACAATCTGCTGCCTTATGGCCGGCTTCTCCGCACTTGAAGCACGCAGCCGACCTATCTACCGCTTGGCAATCTCTGCCTATATGGCCATAGTCAAGGCACCTGTGACACCTTGTGACCATAACTCTCCTACTAATTTTGCAGGACACAAAACCGATTTTAATGTGCCCTATCTTCTCCAGCTTGTTAGCGTCCTCTTGGGAGGTGACCACGACAGCGAGCTTAATACCTCGCTTATTTGGTCCGAGGACCGTCACCTTCCTGCTTCCTGCTGGCACCGTAGATAGTTTGTCCAGGGCTTCTTTGACATCCTCCTGTTCGGTAAGGGTGTCCATGTCGCGGATCTCCAGCACAGTCTGCCGATCCGCCATCTGCACCTTACCTAGATCGCCGATCACCTTTGTCACCTCTTCGGTGAACAACTTCTTGTTCGAAGACCCCCCAATTTTAATGAGGAGGTCTCCCTTTTTAGTGGGTACAGCTCCCACAACCCTTGTCTGGCTGGCCTCCAAGTCAGCCTCTTTTCGAACCTTCGCTAGCACTTCGGCAAAGGTAGATCCTTCAGCCACTTTGACGACCATTGTGGCTCTTCCCTTCTTATCTGAATTTGGCTTTGGTGCCGTTTTCATCTCCTTGCCTTTGGACCTTTTAGAAGGTCCCTCCTCCCTTTTCCTTTTTGGATCCTTCGCAAGCTCAGGATCACTTCTCTTTCGTTTCTGAGCATCCAAGACAACGTTTCTCAACATGATCGCGTTACAACGATCTCGTCTAACTCTACGATCCTGTCTGGCCTCTTCCGACCAAGTCAATCCCTGGTAGAGATTCTCATCCTTTTTCGTAGCTGCTGCGTGCTTCTCCTTGATCTCCTGTATGAGCGATTTCATGCCTTTGAGTCCATCCTTGATTGTCATATTGACATTTTTTTGGACCTCGCAGGACTTCATCATCTTGTTAACCGCTTCCTCCATTGCTAGAATGCATGTTGCCTCTTCCTCTCGCAGCTTAATACATTCATCTCGATCTTGGTTGCAGCTTGCAATGTCCTTTGCCGAAGCATTACTGAAGACAGAAATGCCACTGACCTGGCTTGTCACGCTGCTTGTACTTCCTCTTCTTTCTACCCTATCCACGATGATCTGTGGAACTCCCAACGCGTTGTTGCCCTCCTGCATCCATGGGCCACTGGCCACCGCCCTCACGCTCGAAAGCGCTTGACGATCGGAACCAGTGAGGGATTTAGCCAAAGCATTACCCCGCAGGTACTCCTCGGTTTTACAATCGCTCATACTTAATGTTTGTCCCGTATCGAGGGAACGATCGAGCCTAAACAGGGTACTACCATCTGGCCAAGATGGGCCCTGAACCGCCTCCGTTAGTTACATAGACGTTATAGCATTGCCGGAGCATTGATGCGACGTCTATGATATCCAAGGGCACGTGAACATTTATGTTCGGACGTGGAGGTCGATGTGTCTCTCCAAGATAGCAGGAAGTTTCCGCAAAGGGAGTGCATCCTGGTATCTCTTCACAGAGTTTACCCTCATTATTATTATTATTATTATTATTATTATTATTATTATTATTATTATTATTATTATTATTATTATTATTATTATTATAAATAATATTTATTAGCAGAATTGTTATAAATACGTGGCATTTTATACTTTACTTTTTCTTAAGTGGAAAATGAATTAAAATTAAAAGTTATAAATTAATAAATAATATATATACTTAATTGAAAATAACTAGAAATTGAGGAAATATGAAAATATAATTTAATAGAAAATGAGAATAATTATTATATTTTCAAGATAAATTGATATTCGATGTCAGAAATGAGGAATATTATGTAAATAGAATAAAATGAATACGATGTTAAAGCAAATTTCATCTATCATTGTCAATTGATAGTAATTATCACTTTATAAATAATTATTTCTGCACCAAGGAGTTTGTCAAATAATAAGTCATCTCGTTAATATAATTTAATTTACATCATTAAATAATAATTACCTGTTACTGCTAAAATTCACATGTTTTAATAATCGACCAAATTAATGACAACAATTACAATAATAATTAACTAAGCAATTAAAAATTAGTATTTCCTTATTAAAGAGAATTTAAAACAATTTTTATATAAAGCAAAATAGAAATAAACGGAAGTAAAGAAATATTCCAATTTTCAATTCAAAAGATCATTCATGAATTACTGATTTTGATAAATTAATTATTAATATATATTAGTTGATGTTAAATTAATTATTATATTAATTAAAATTTAATTAATTAATATACTTTTATAATAGAAAATTATCTACTGTCTTCAAAAATTTAATATTCTATAGATAATAATAAAAAAAATTTTTTAAATGAATTTTCTGTAAACAAATTACGAAAATACAAAAATTGTAATTTATTGTCTGTCTTAACTTTACTTTTACTACTGGAAACAAAGTTACAGGATTTTAATTTCAATTTCAAAATATAATAAACTATAGTCAATTTTAATGTGTTGACCGACTAAAATTAACTTGAATGTTAATTCATTGTCGAACTAAAATTGATTTATACAACTAAAACTGAAATTTAAATATTCTGGACTGTTATTTAAAAATTTACTCATCTTATTTGTAATAAAAATTCAATGAATTTTTTTAATTCTTGCCTGACTCAGACTAATCTGCACTACTGGTTCTGAAATTATGAGAAATTCAACTGGTAATTTTATTTAAAAAATTTCTTTCTGTTAATAAACAGTAGAACTATTTTAAATGTCCGTCTGACTAAAACTAACTTGTACTACTAAAACTAAAGTTAGAATCACAGTGACTATTTTTTATTAAAAAAAAAATTTATTTTTTTAAATTTACGTACTTTATCGGTATATAGTGGAAATTAAAAGAATTAAAAAATTTTGTCGCACGCAGACTGACCTTCACTACTGATACTCAAATTACAAAAATTCTAACCTGTTATTCCCGTGTAGAAATTGCCATGTTATGGCCTACACAATGATCATAAGATCTGCCCCCGATTTAGGCCATGGTTAAATTTCTACACGGGTTATATTAAAAAATTTACTTTCTCTACTTTCAATGTACATTTGAACTATTTTAACTTGTCTGACTAAAATTAAAGGATTAAAATTAAATTCTTACTTAAAATTGACCCGTTCTACTGAAATTGGAGTGAGAAATATTTTAACTGTTAATTAAATTAATTAAAAACTATTAATAATACAACTGACTAATACAAACAAATATAATAATAATTAAGTAAGCAATTAAGGAAATAAGAAATTGTAAAATACATTTCATTATTAGAAAATAAAAACAGTAGGTGAATTTTTAATTTTTTAATATAAAAAATAATTCTTAAATTAATCTATTTATTAACTTAATTAATACTGATTTAATTACAGAATTTATTTTATTATGGAAATTCTTACAGTGAAAGATATTTTGAAAATATATTCTCTATTAATAAAAGATATATCCCGATTTCATATTCTCACGTCAAAATATAGAAGTCAAAGATTATACTCTTAAATTTAAAATATCCTATATATTCGGCATAAATATTTGAACATTGATATACTATTTTTCGAAAACGAACCAATAAAATATTTAAGAAAGAAGTTTTCCTCCATAAAATTGTACAATTCAGTGTAAGTTAGTGTGTATGTGTGTGTGTGTGTAAGCGAACCCATACATTTTCACTTTGTAAGAATTGAATCTCGAAGGATTTCTTGGGGGGGGCCAGGGATGGGGAGGAGAAGGGGAAAAATCCATCCGCCTTCTTGCTGAGCAAAAGTAGAAAAATCAGTGTGACGGATGAGTTTAATAAAGTCCGACCTATTGATCGTGGTCATAAATGAAATCCAATGTACGAATCAAAACTTATCATTCAACCATCTCTTTCTAAGGTACGATATATATATTGTACATTCGATAATATATATAAGGGTAGAGGGGGGAGGGGTTGGAAAAAAAAATGATAAAGAGGATAAAATGGCGGAAAGTAGAAAAGAGGCATCTATATAATAAAAACGAAGAAAACTATATTCCAAGCTTCTGGCTCACGTCTTTCAAAGATATTGAAAGAGTAAATCGACAGACCATTGCTACTGTACCCCTTCTTCTTCTTCTTCTTCTTCTTCTTCTACTGCTACTACTACTACTTTTTCTTTACTCCCTTTTTTTCCTTATCTCATCTCGGGACTTTTACCATTTATTACTCAGATTTCATTCCCAATATTAAATGATTAAATCAACCACCAGCTAAAAATTTTATCACCTAAAGTCAATCATACGAACGTGGGGAATGGTGAATGAAAATCGAATCAAGGGAGAAGTAGAATTTTCAATTTTTTTCTTCTTTTGAAAAAATGTACCTTATCAGGGGAAAATAAAAAGTGTTTTGTCTGACCGAAACTATATTGTACTACTGATTAACATTGATTGTAAAAACAAACATTTTTTTGAGACGAAAGAAAAGTTTTTTGTAACTAAAAATTTACTTGCACTACTGATTAACTAAAACTGCTTTCTACTATTGAAAAGAAAATTATTAAAAACTTTAGAACGCACGATATAATTTTTAAGGTACGAAAAAAATCAAAAATGGTTTGTCTGACCGAAGCTGACTTGTACTACTTAAATAAAATTATTTTATTTTCAACTTTAACCATTGAAAGCAAAATTATAAAAAAAGTTTCTAAAAAATTCTAATCAAGCTTCTTTATATGAGGTTTATCCGACCGAAGCTGACTTGTACTACTGAAAAAAATTATATGTTATTTTCGAATTTCGCTATTTACTTAAAAATAAAATTATAAAAAATTTATTACAAAAACAAACTTTCTAGTTTCCTTATTAGTCAAAAATAAAAAAATACTTTGTCTGGCCGAAACTAAATTATACTACTGATTAACTCACAATGAATATTGTATTACTGAAAAAAAATTCTATCATTCTTAAAACGAACCAAATAATTTTTATCAATCGAAAATAATATAAAATGGTTCGTCTGACCAAAGCTGACCTGTACTACTGAAAAGAGAATATTTTTTGTCGAATTTTACTATTAAAATTGAAAATAAAATTATAAAAAAGTTATTACTAAAAAAACTTTCTAGTTTCTAGGCACAACACTTTGTCTGACCAAAATTAAATTGTACTACTGATTGACTGACATTGATCGTTACTACTAAAATTTAAAAGTACAAAAAAGTGAAAAAAACAGAAAATAAAAATTATTAAAAACTTAGAACGAATGATATAATTTTTAAAGTCTAAAAATGGTGTCTGACCGAAACTATACTGTACTACTTATTGACAGACACTGATTGTCACTAGTGATTCTAAAACTATAAAGAATAAAAATAATCAATATTTTTGAGAGACAAAAGGCAAAGTTTCGTCTGACTAGAAATTGACTTGCACTACTAAATAACTGTAACTGTTTTGTACTATTGAAAATAAAATTGTAAAAAACGCAGAACAAAATAAACAATTTTTTAATAGTAAAAAATAATAAGAAATGGTTTGTCTGACCAAAACGAAATGTTACTACTGAATTGAATTATAGGAAAGTAGAAATAAACACTTTTTTAAATTTTTAAATAAAAAAAATATATTTTTTAGAGCCATTGTTAGTAGTATAAGTTTACCAATGATCAGACTTATTGCTCTGATGTCAGTAGTAAATACAAGGTTTAGTCAGACAGATTATTTAAAAATAGTTTTTCACTATAATCTAAATTCTGCTATTCTAGTAGTAAATAATTGATTTTAGACAGATGCTTTTCTATAAATTTCCTTTAAGTAGTAAATTAAAAAACAAATAAAATTAATAATAACATAATAATAATAATCTAAAATAAATATTTTTACGACAGATTTTTTCACTTTTTATCGACGTTAGCTAAAAATACTACAAGTCTAAAAAAACTTTTTATTTTTATTTTGACTCTTGTTTAAGTGGTAATTTATTTTAGTATATTTAAGTAGTACTATACAGTTTTAGTCAGACATGGTTCTTTCAATATTTTTTTATAATTTGCTTGTACACTTCATTCATTTTTCTGGATTTATCTCTATATTTTTTTGGTATTATTATTCCTAAAATTGTCGATAATTTTACAAAGGAAAATCTAATTTTTTCTTTTTTGTTTATTTATAGTTAAAATCCATTTAATTATTAAAAAATGAATACGTAAAAAATTCTAGTAATGTTTTTTTCGATGAAAGAGGAAATATTCTAATTTTTAAATTACCATTCCTTAAAGAAAAAGTAATAATCATTTGGAAAATGGGATCACTACTAAAACGAGGACAATTCCATAGTAACATTGATAGACTGTAATGAGACTTTATAAAGTGTAAAATGGTTCAAATCCAGCAGGTGGAGCTAATATCTCTTCTTGCTGATGAGGTGTTACAAATTATGTGACTACATTCCATTTTATAACTATATATACACGTGTCTATATATATAGTATAAACTCGAGATGCCGCACAGCTGTTCAAATACAGAAATACGGGTATATAATGTCTATGCTTTCAAGTTGGAAAATAAAAGAAAAAAGAAATTTAATCGAATTTCGATCCCAGAAAGAAAGGGGTTAATATTCTCAATAAGCGTGAGAGTCTCTTTTTTTTCAACTATTTTATACGCTTCACTATCAGCAAATAAATTAAGAGAGCGTTGCTCCATTTTACATCATTCTTCAAAAATCAAATTGCACTCGTATAACGAAGCGTTTTTTATTTTCGATTTTTTTTTCTTTTTTACTTTTTTCATTTTTTAACGAAACAAGCAAGCTGGGTTTGCATTTACTCAATTTTTACTGCTCTTGTCACGTTATTCAACATGTTCTTAATAGAGGAGTAACTGTGCTGATAGAATTCATCATGCAATACACGAGGATTTCAATCGGAAGTTAGATATTTCTATTTTTGTCGTGAAACAAAAAAATTACAGTTGCTAAAAAGTATTGTTCTTTTTGGTGGATGGGGGATGAGGTGAGAATTCGAAAAAAACCAATTTTGATTTAATGAAATGAAATTTTTTAATTGAAGTGAAAAATTGGGCTTTATTGTTATAACGAGTGTCAATGAAGGAAAAATGTTGATTTAATTTTATTACAAGGGCATTTTTCTATTAGAAGTGTAAAAGATTTTTTTTATTGTTTTTTTTAATTTCTAATTTTTCAATTTTTAAAAAATTTTAATTTATCAATTTAATTTTTCAAAAATTTTCTTTAATTGTCTGTTGACAATTTATTTAATTTTTCTTATTTTAGTACTTAAGTAGAAGCAGACATTTTTCGTCAGACAAAGAAAAAAAAATCGAAAATTCTTATAATTTTCGATACTTATTAGTAGTTAGTAGTAAAGTCATTTTAAGTCAGACAACAAAATGATAATTTTTTGTAGTTGTGACTTAAATAGTAATAGAAAATTTTATTAGGCAAAAAGAGGAAAATTAAAATAAAATTCATTATTCATAATACAAATTCATAATTTTCAGAAAAGTTTTAAACTTCTTTCCTTTTTGAAATTGAAAAAAAAATCAAAATACAATTCCAAGTTTATCCATAAAATTTAATTAGTTTTAGAAAACTTATTTAGGTACATTTTTCTCAAAAAGCACAATTATTTTTAAAAAATTGTAATAAAGTTCAATTATTATCTAAAAATTTATACTAAAAATTGTCATCTACATCTGCTATTTTTTAATAATTTTCTGAATATTGAAAATTCTTAGAGCATTGAAATATTCAAAAAAAAAATTCCTTTAAAGTACAATTTTAAATTCAATTCTTTTTAATTCTATTTTGAAACTTTCTGAAAAACAGAATCTTTGATAATTTCGATATTTTAATGTTTCTAAAAATTCTTAATAATTTTTTCTACTAATAACCCTTGCAAAATTCAATTATTTTCATAATTTTTCATTAAAATTGTTCTGTAAAATCAATTATTTTGAATAATTTACAGAAAATTCTTCGTCAATTCAATTGTTTAAATAAAAAATTCAATTTTTTTAAATTTGCAGACTGTATATCTTCATGGTTTTTTAAAAACTTTTTTAAAACTTTTATAGTGAAAAATAAAATTCTTTAATTTTTATTTTATTTTGCAAAGTTTAAACAAATCTTTATTTGTATAATTTCTAGAAATTTAATACATTTTTACTGCTTTCGGTAAAATTCCCCAATTTTTCTGACCTGTAACAAGTCTCTTATTTTCGAAACTAGAAAATTTATATAAATGCGAAAAAATTCTATATCACAAAAATTAATTTTGCAAGAAAAATTAATTTTTTTGAATTAAAAATTTTAATTTTATATAATTAATGTTAAATAATAGTTTCACTTAAGTAGTAATAGACAATTTTAGTCAGACAATGAGGCAAATTATTATTATTATTATTATTTCTATCCTACACTGTAAAAAAAGGGAGTTAAATTTTAACTCCCCAGGGGATTCTATAAAAGTCGCACCCATTGGGGAGTTAATGCCAGGGGAGTTAAATAGAGTTAAAACTTCACACCCAAATTCTAACTCCAGAAGGAAAAAATAACTCGCGCGGGTGTTGAATGAAGGGAGTTAGAAATTAACTCTCTTTTGGAGTTGATTTTTAACTCGAAAAATTTCACTCCTAACTCCCGAGTCCGTTAACTCCCTAAATTTTTTACAGTCTACATGATAAATATGCTGTGAAAATAATTTATAGAATAAAGTGATTTTGAAAATAAAATAAAAAAATAAATAAATGGAAAAAAGAAGTTTTAAAATAAAGTTCATAGGGATATATAATACGGAATTGTGAAATACTTTATATGGGTGTCATGTGTATTCTCAAGAGCATGTCGTTTGAAAGAAAATACATCCCAACACAAGCACCATAGTTATATATATTATATATTTATATATATAAGAAATATGATAGATTTACAACCATCAGTCGTCACTTATCAGATATCCGATAAACGACATGTTCTCAGAGCAGTCAATCTGCTATTTCCTCTAGATATCTATAGAATTTATTGAACATTCTACAAAACTCTAGTTTATAATCTACTTTACTTTTTATTTCTCCAAACAAAACTGAAGCCTTTTGACATTTTTTTCTTCTTTTCTGGTTTTCTTCTCAAATACACATTTTTCTTTTTTATATCTTTTACCAAATGTATTTTTCTTCTTCATTTCTTTATTTACACGTTACATTAATAAACGACGAATTTTAATTAACAGGAGAAAAGTGTTAACACTTAAAAAAAATTCTAATTTTATTTTCTACCTAAAACTAAAAAAATTTTTTTTACTATTGATGTAAAATTTAATTTTCATCAATAAAAATATTTCTTCAGTATTTAATTTATTTAATCAATTTTCCAAAAAGTATAATAAATTTATATTTACTTCCAAAACTAAAATATGTACATATAATTTTAAATTATAATTAAAATTTGTCATTTAAAATGAAGCGAGATTATTAAAATTTTAATAAAGGGTGAAATAAAAAAAAAAATTAAAAGAAAAGAGAGAAAATGACAAAACTGGAAAAGCGTATAACAATATAGTTAAATGTTTCATGAAAAATTTATTATTTGCGTTGCAATTAAACGTGGTACTAAGGTACTTTAGTAAAAAAAAAAAAAGAACAATTTATTTTTTTTTTATTTTTATATCATTAAACACATTTTTCATACTTTATTATTAAACATTTGTTGTCAAAGAAAAATATACTATATTATTTACTGAATTCATGTTGAGGGCACTATATTTTAAAAGAGAATTAAATAGAATGTCTATTAAATAAACGAAACGTTAAAAGCTTTGAAAGAGATATTTGTTAGCTTTGTTCATCAACAGGTAGCTTTGACAGACGATGCGAATTTTCATCGTTTGATTATAAACCCCCCCCCCCCATCTCTATATTATATTGATCTAACAAATGTCTCACGCGTAAAATTTTACCTTATAACTTTGTTTGCATTTCTTGCAAAAATAATAAGCCTTAGTTTTTATTTTAAAGTACATTTCATACAGTTCCTGGGTAATGAAGTGAAAAATAACATTTTTTTCTAAATGTTGATATCATCCATGATAATTATATATTAAGATATTTAAATATACATATTATTATTATTAATATAATTTATACAAAATAAATAAAAAAATTTAATTTTAATATTAATTAATATTAACTAACATAATAATATTAATAATTCTAATATTGTGTTAATAATAATTAAAACAGAATAATATTAATATTGTTTAATAATTCATTTTTTATAGAATAAAATTCACTTGAAAAAATACTATTCTCGAGATTGACTTTTTTATCGAAACGGTTTCAAATAGAAATATAGAATTTTCAATTAATTATTTTAAATAAGTGTAATTGGCACTTGGAGGCATATATATATATATATATATATTATTATTATTAACTCCCCTTCTCTCACTTTCCTCCTTTACTGCACACAGTAGTACATATACTTTATGTGATTATTCCTCATTCGGCATACAGCCAAAACCGACACGCATCAGCAATATAAATTAGTCAATATTCAACGATCAGAAATTGTTGAATTTTACACCACTTTACTTCGTATTCTCCCGCTGATTGCACATTTATGTTTGTTCCAATTATATTCCCTATAACTGAATTCAGTTTTCCCCGAAGGTGACATTATAATTGTATTCATGAAAACTCATTACATTAATAAATAAATAATTATAAAATAAATATTATCGACAACAATTCACGTTACTATGATATATATATATATACATTTTACGAACTCATCTGCTTTGTACATTGTTTCTCTAATTAATCGAGTTCATTTTCAACAATTAACAATTGTTGAAAATTATATGAATAATAATAAAAATAATAAAGAATTGTTTTTCTTTTTTTTTTTTTTTTTTTTTTGAAAATTATTACAATACAGCTTGACTAAAATTCTCTTTTACTAATGAGAAAAGGAAATTGTCGAAAGTAATTGAAAACAAACTGAACTTTTTTTTATTTATCGAAAGATGACGAGAATTGTTTTGTCTGACCGTAACTGACCTGTACTACTTGTAATTTTAAATTGATTTCTACAACTGAAAAAAATTATTACAAAAATATTAAAATAAATATGATAAATTTTTTATTAATCGAAAAGTAATTCGTCTTCTGACTGATCCAAAATTTACTTGTCCTGCTGATTGACTGAAAATGATTTTAACTGTGAAAATAAAATACACAAAAAGCAAAATAATAGAAAATTACTTGAAAAAATCAATTTTTTGTGGTGATAAAAAATTCTTGCTTTGTCTGACACGACATTGACTTGCACTACTATGGATTATATTATAACAGTACTACATATTGTATTATTTAATCAGTAGTGCAGGTCAATGTCGAGCCAGGCAAAAACACGAATTGTTTATCGTTCAAAAATGTTTTATATATTTTTTCATTATTTTCTTTTCTAAATATTTTGCTTTCATAATTAAAATCAATTTTAGTCAATCATACTCTCTAAATTTGAATCAGTAAAAATGTTTACTAATTAGAATTCTATAATTATTGAATTTCTTGCAGAAAAATTTTATTATTAAAGCAAATTATTTGAATTTTTACCCAGAATTAGCTTAAAATTTTTTTTAAATAATTGAATTCTTGCGAAGAATTTTGTTATTTATTATTTAAATCATTGATTTTAAATAATTTACTAATTAGAATTACTGACTGACTTTTTGCTTTTGAATTAGTAAATTTTACTATAAAATTAGTAGACACAACTATTTATTAGTAAAATTTAGGTACTAATTCAAAAGCAAAAAGTCAGTCACTAATTTAAATTCAAATTCAAATTACTAATTCAAATTTATAGAGCAGTCGTGCAATTTAATTTCGAATCAGTCAAAGAACGAATTACTTTTCAGCTCACAAAAAATTTACCATAATAATTGTAACATTTTTGTAATCTTTTTTTCAATTGTAGAAATCAATTTGAAATTATAAGTAGTACAAGTCAGTTTCGATCAGACGAAACAATATTCTTGTTATTTTTCGTCTCAAAGAGAAATTTTAGTTTCTTTTTTTTTCCTCTTTTTCTATAATTTGTTTTGAGATCAGTATAGTACAATAGAATGCCAGTCAATCAGTAGTACAAGTAAATTTCAGTTCAGACGAAGCACGAATTTTTTTCTCTTCATAAAAAATGCACTTCTATTCTTTTATCTTTATTTTCACTTTTTTAATCATTTTTTCTTGCTTGTAGTAATTATTATTGAATTATAAGTAGTACACGTGAGTTAAGGCGAGACAAAACAATTATTTTTATTTTACTATACATCATAATAGCGTAAAAAATTATTAAAATTTCTTTTATAATACAAATATGCTTTGTCTGACCTAAAATTCACTTACACTACTGATTAACTAAAATTTTTTTCTAGTATTGAAAATAAATTGTAAAAAATTAAATAACAAACTGAGGCAAAAATAATAAGAATCATTTTGCCTGACCGATAATGACTTGTACTACTTATAACTTCAAATTGATTTGTACAACAGAAAAAAAGATTATAAAAATGTTAAAATAATACTGTAAAATTTGTATGAACTAAACAGTAATTCGTCTGCTGACTGCAAACGAAATTGACTTCTACTATAAACTGACTAAAATTTATTATTTCTACTAGAACCAAGATTATAAAAAAATAACTATAAATAAAATTTTTTTGTAGCAAAAAAAAAATTCGTACTTCGTCTGACCCGAAGTTGATTTACACTACTGATAACATGAAATTGGTTTAATTCCAATTAACTATTGAAGTACAACTTATTAACTAAAACTACTTTCAACTACTGAAAATAAAATTATAAAAATTATAGGACAAGAATTCGTAATGAAAATAAAAAGATTTTGTCTGACTGGAACTAACTTGTACTACTGATTGATAGAAAATGAATTCTTCTGTTTGAAAAAGAATATTTTCATTTTATTAAATTATTATTATTATTGTTATTATTAAAATAGTATAAATAAATAATGGTAATAATAAAATTCATAATAATATTAATAATAGTAATAATATTTTTTTTGCATTATTTTTTTAATGCAAATATTTAAAAAAAATGTTATAAAATAAAAGACACACTACACTTAAAATTCATTACAAGCTTTCTTTTTATCCTCTTTGGTACAAAAATTTTCATTCACTATATTTATATATTCAAGAGAATATAATGATGGGTCTCGCTTCTATATACATATTGATACCGCAGCTGTTTACATAGTAGCTTTAACATTCACTTGTAGTTTGCAACTAGATAGGACATTGTAATCACTGGCACGTAATTCTTTGAAAAAATGGAAACGTTGATGGAACTTGAACCCATGTAAACTTCCGACAACGAAAATCAATTTTCCCCTCACACCTAATTTCACTTGAGTTTCTCCTTTGTTAAAATAATGTTTACTAATTGTCAAATTATTTTTTCTTAACGTAAAATTTGTTAATATATTTATACCTAGTGCTATTTTTTAATTTTATTTTTATTATATTAGAATAATTGTATATAAATGTATACTACTATCATAAAAAATAACACTATTTATTATCAATTATCTATTGATATTATTTTTTTAATAGTACTTTTTTTATTAGTATTTTTTATTACGGTTTTTATTAGAGTTGAACAATTAGAAGAATTTATCACTTGGGTGTAAAGTAAAAATTTAATCAAGGTAGAAAATAGAATTAATTATTATTATTATTATTATTATTATTATTATTATTATTATTATTATTATTATTATATTATTTTTGAATTCGTATTATTATTTATTATTACAACTGTTAATTATTTATGGTATTTTAATTATCATTTAATAACCAAACATTGTTCATGGCCTTCGACTTATTATCAATTAATTTCAATCATTGAAATTGTTATTTTTTTCCTGTTATTATTGTTTTATAACATTTTATTACATTTATCGCGATATAAATAATTGCAATAAAAAAAAAAATACAAAAAAAAATTAATGAATGTAAAAAAAGAATTATTGATGAACAAAATGAAACAATAAACATTTTGTAAAGAGGGAAAAAAAAAGAAAATGGAGAAAAAATATTTCTCGTCACAATGAATTGGTTTGGATTAATGAACTATTAATAGACTTTTTGAGGGAGCAAAGAGAGAACGGTGGACAATATTGGTTGAACACATCTGGTTGCAATGGAATTTAATTAAAATATATTCATTGTCACTAAACAACAAAAGAGAAAGGGTGAGAGTGAGGGTGGGGGGGTGGTAACGACGAGGGGGTCAAATAATAAGAATGGCCAATCAGTTTTATGCTTAACAATAATGAAAAGCATTTGTGTTTTAAATGTTTTGTGCGACAATATGGTAATGAAATTGGAATAAATGACGTATATAAATACGCCTCATTTACTCTTTGTAATTTGTATTATTTTACATTTTCTCTCTTTCTCTCTCTTCTATGGCAATACTTAATTAAAGTATACGCAAGTAATAGAACAACTTTTGAAACATAATTAACGTCTTTTAAACGAACTTGTGTTAAAGCCATATATTTCGAGTTATTTATTCTTGTAATAAAATACGGGAGGCGAGCTTCTTCAGAGAGAGAGAGAGAGAGAGAGAAAGAGAGAAAATGTGAGAGAGAAGATGTTTCTTAAAGGTTGAGAGAAACCGGATATTTAAGGAAGGGGCTTGGTCACGAAAGCATCAAGGCATTTTTAAATACTTCCTGTCATTGCGAGAGTGGAAATTAATTACATTATTTATCTTTTAAATAATTAGAAATTTTTTAGTAAACCCTTTCTTATGAAATAAACTTATTTTTCTACTTTTCAGTTATTTTTTTTTTATTTACTTTTTTATTTATTAAGAAATTAACGTACTTTTCTATTTTCTTATTTATTTACTTACTTTTCTATTTTTTCTTTTTTCTTTTTATGATAATTATGATTATGATAATTTAAAAATTAAAAACATTCCAAAAATATCAATACTTTATTAAAGAACTATAATATTTAATATTTAACCAAAAAATAAATTCAAATAATTTTTAAAAATCCATTATTTTGTTTTAGTTTATAAATTCTGATTTATTTTTTCATTAATTAATTGAACTTGAATCAATATTCTTCTAAAATTATAAATAATTCATAAAAAGAATACTTTTACCAATTTTCGAAAAATAATAATTAACAGAGAAAATAGTTTGTGATTTTTTTCCTGAATTCTATTTTAATTACTTTCTTTTTTTTTTTTTTTATTCAAGATGAAGTGAAACTTAAATAATTACTTTTATGTGTTTTTCAAGAAAAGACTTTAAAGTTTGTAATAGTAAAGTTTAATTCACGTCAAATGCTGCGCATTGGATAAGTTTGTTCCTCCGACATTTCAGTTTAAATCAGTTCCAGAGAAACATTTTTTAATTGAGATCTAAATTACAATTGTACGGATAAATGTTTGTTCGTATTATAATAAGAACATAAATTTATATTTAACTCTCTTGTTATATACTATACATAAAGTTAGACAGTCTTCAATATTATAATTAAACTTTTCTTCATTATAAGCTTCTTATACACCGTTTTAAACAATGGTAATAGGAGAATTTTAATTAAACTGATGGAAACATGCGATTTTTTTTTATTAATCTTTAAAGTTATTAAGACTTTGTTTCAAATTTATAATTAGAAAAAAAGGAAATAAGAAACTATTGAAAAAAATAGAATATAAATAAATAGAGATAAAATAAAATTAAAGTAAAATAAATAGATAAGAATTACAGTAAGAAAACTGAAGAAATATTTTTAAATACAGAAAAATAGAAATAAGTAATAAAAATAAAAGTAAATAAATTATTTTTCTGTTACAGGTTGTGCATTACTACTGTTGTTGGCCTACAAAGTTCACTTTATTTAAACGATGAATATAAACACCATCTTAAATAGCAATCTACGCGATTGGATGCTGGCTCAACATCACAACGAAAAGTTCTGTCAATAATAAAAAAAAAGAGCGAATGAAAATCACACGTGCCCTTTCCAAAATATCACCGAAAAAAAACGATTTTCTTCCTCTTTAAATATTATCAAAAGAAAAATTTATTCGCCGAAAAAATTACTCTTCTTTTATTAAATATAAATTTTATTTTTCCAAACATCTCATCTCGGCTATTTTGAAGTGATTAATAAAGAAAAAGAAAAAAAATAATAGAAAAAGAAATAGAAAAAATGCACTCACTCAGTTCACATTTCGAAAAGAAAAAATATAGTCCAATAAAAGTCGTGTGATTCAAGTTTCAAAGAATCGCCTCCAAAGCAGTTGCTCTGGGACAGAAGAACGAATGGAAAATCTTCACGAATTCAATACTTTGCAGCATCCCTCTTTTTTCTCAATGGAGAAAAGTAAATTAAGAGGTTTGTTCTACGATTTCTTTATTGAGAAAGAAAACTTATTAGTGTGACATCCAATTACATTTTTTTTTTTTTGTTAACATTTTTTTTAATAGACAGCAACTTTTACAGATTCTTTGATAATTCTACTTTTTAAGAAAATTTTCTTTTCTTCAAAAAAAGAAAAGCAAAGTTTTTTTTCTTAGAAGACAAAATGAAAGAAAGGAAGAGAAAACATAGAAAAGAAAAAATAAGTTTTAAAAACTAATTAAAATTCTGTGAAAATAGAATTAGGAAAAATTTTTCAAGTCATTTTTTTATATTTTTTAGTAGAAAGAAACTTTATTTAGGGAAAATATAGAAAAAATTTAGTTAAAATGTTTTTTTTTGACAAAAAAATAGAAGAAAATTATTTTTACTTTTTCGGAGAAAAGTTTTTTTTTCAGAGCAACTGCAAAATAATTTTGAAAATTTTTATCTCGAACTGTGTCCACCGTAGATATGCATCGAACGCATTTTAAAAAAAAAAATGAATGCGTCCCTTATATGACTGTGATGTTTTCATGTTTTCTTAAATTCTAACTTCTCAGAAGACGAAAATACCTAGGTAATTATATTTAATGTGAGAGTAATCTCCAATGAGTGACGTATGTCTTGTAAAAAAATAATCTATTTTCCATATAGGTTGAATGCATCAATGAGTGACCACGTGGTTTTCTCAATTTATTACGAAATTATTATTTTCAACCAAAAAAAAAAAATCTAAGCCAACAGCAATCGAAATAACATTTTTTATTTCTCACTTTAGAATATTTCAAAACAGAAACCCTAAATTAAATAAATAAAGAAAAACTGTCAAACAAAGATAAATTCTTGTATTGAAAATGTAAATTTCATTAAAAAAGTAATTTATTAAAGAAAAGAAATTTTAACTAAAAGAAAAATTTTTATGAAAAGAAAAACTTTTACCAAAAAGGAAATTTTGAGTAAACAGTGAAATTTTTATTAAAATGGAAATTTTTATTACAACGGAAATTTTTATCAAAGGGTAAATTTCTACTAAACGAGAAAATTTCCATTAAAAACGAAATCATTATCGAAAAAGAGATTTTTATTAGCAACAAAATAGTTTTTAAATAAAAAAAGTACCTACGAAATAAAGTTCTAAAAAATTGTTTCAAGGAAAAAAAATTTTTAAAATCGCATTTTTTAGGAAAAAAAATAATTGCATAAAAAACTCAAGAGTAATTTGAAAACTAGAAAAGAAGAAGACAATTTTTTAAAAAGAAGTTTTTTATAAACGTAGAAACGAAATTTTTTATTCCAGAGAGAGAGAGGGGCGATTTTTTTATTACAAAACGTTTATTCGATAAAATTACAAAGAAAATAAATATTCACTTAAAAATTCATTTTTTTTTCATATATAAATCATTTTATTTAAAAAAAAAGTTTACAAACAAATAATTTAACAATTTAATTAAAAATTAATGAAATAATTAAATTTTTATATTAATCATGTATATTAATCATTCATTGTTGTTTTCACCCTAGCAGGATTTCCGAATTGACTAATAAAAATAATTGTAATAAAAATAAACGATATCATGATTTTTAAATAATTGTAAAAAGTCATCATGATATTGTTAAAACATAATTTTTCTTTTATTACGTTTTTAAACTTTCATTTAGATTCTAAACTCTACTCTTTAATTTTATTTTCAAATTTTTAAGAAACTTGTTTTTACTTTTAAATTTTAAAATAATCAATAATTTCAAATTAAAATAATTAATATTTTTATTGTTAAATTTACAAAAAAATTGTCTTTATATTTTAGAAAATGATTATTTTTAATTTTAAAGAGAATTATTTTTTACATTTATTTAATTTAATTTTAATTCTAAAAAAGTAAATATTTTTTAAATTAAATGAATTTAACAATTTGTTTTACTTCTTAGAGGCCTTTTAAAGAAGCGAATAATTTGTAATTAGTTAGCATTAATAATTATTGAATAATCATTAAAAATAAATGGCGCTGAAAAAAATTCTATTTAGAAGGATTGGAAATGAAAACTACAAGAATATAAATAGTTAGTCGAATAAATTTTGTTACTAACGATCTATGTAGGTAACATTTCTAAAAAATTTAGTAAATTAAACAATTTTAATTATACCTAAGATAATTTATAATTAGAAAACTAAATTAAAAACTAATTTATAATTATAAAATTATAAATTAAACATAATTTTTACCTGATTTTAGTCAAGAAATAATAAACAATTTTCGATTTTTCCCGATAAAAAAAAGATGTTGATGAGTGACATTTATAACATTATAATTCTATAAATTATAAAAAAAATGATTTAAACTAAAATTGCAAAATAAAATTTAAATTGCATATTTATTTCTATTTTAAAGAGAACATTTAAATCAAATATTCCTTTTTGTTAATTAAAAGTCTAAAAGTATTAAATACCACTTTTTTTATTGGTTCTACATTTCACTCTCATTTCTTTCATAAAAAGAATATTTCTCTTACACACACAAAAAAAAAGAGAATCGTTTTATTTCCAATAATGCTAAAGAGAAAAAAACGAATTCCAATTATTTAAAAATAATAAATACACATTTATTAATTCAGAGTGTGTGTATATAAAACGTTTTTCATACAAAACACGTATAAAATTTTTTCTTCATTATTTATTTCAGGCAACTGTTATTCTCTCATGAGAGAGGAAATTCAGCATGAAAATTTAATTTACCCGGAACCAAGAATCAGAGTATATAAAAGTTTTTTATAAAATAAAGCTTTTCGAAAAACAACAAAAAATATAGAATTTAAGTAAGATTAACAAAAACTTAATACTTTTTTACTTTTCATATAAATAATTAATTGAACATTCAATAATTTATAAACTTGAAAGTATTTTCTGACAAAACAATATTTGTTTTATTTTACCTTTCTCTTTAAAAATTATTTCTATCTTCCTTTAAAAATGAGTAAATAAATTTCTCAAAAGTATAAAAAATATAAATACCTAATTGTTATTATTTTTTCTTCTTAAAAAATGAAATTAATTTACAATGTATGTAATTATAATAATTATAATTATTGTGTACAATTATATACAGAATTATGTATAATTATATACATACAGAATTATAGAATTATACTGTAATTAATATAATTATATAATACATAAAAAAAATTACCAACTATATATATAAATATTGTATAATTTATTATTCAAAACTGTAAAATATCAAATTTATTAAACAATCTTTTGTTATTTCAAAATAATAATAGAATATTGTGCAGTGGGTTATGAAAGTTTAAATTTACATTGTACATAAAAAATATAATTAAAAAAAAAAAAAATTTTTTTGCTCGTTACAAATTTCTCTGACAGAGAAAAAAAAATTGATATACATGAATATATTATATCGCATGTATGATGAATGTATAGAATGCAATATTATATACATAATTTTTAGATAGAAAATAATATCACTGTGTACGTTAGACGATTGTGAATATTTTTTAAAATAGGTTTATAAAAAGCGTTGGTGACTTCCATCCTATATAGTTGATTTGAGCCTTAAGAAAAAGGGGAAGAAAAAAAAAAATAAAAAATGCGTGTGAAAAGAAAAATGTGAATTATAATACGAGAAAAATTGTGTGTACATGTGTGAAATTTTATCTGTACATGAAATGAATTTTAGATGAGTATATATGATTAGCAATAATACACACCTGTTTATTACTATAATATATTTATATGTTACAAAATAAAAATATTAATATTATTTAATAAAAGAAAATTATTGAACACAATAAATTTATTTAATACCAAAATAATATTATTTAATAAAAAAAAAAAATATTATTTTGATATAAAGAAAAATAATAATATTTAGTAAGTTGTATAATTTAAATTGGCACTACGAAGTACGTATATAAATAGCGTATCACATTTGTACATACGATTGTATTTAATCTGATCGGCCACTGTCACTGATATTGATATACACTCTCGTGTATACGTATATACATTTAAAAAGAAAATAGATATATGTATGTATACATGAAAAAAAAAAGAATTGTCATACACATTTCATTCGCAATCTGTATCAAATAAATTCATTCGCTGACGAATTCGTTTCAAAATTCCGATGTGAAAAAAAATACCTTTGAAAAAATGAAAATTTTGTTAATTGTCATTCCCCTATACACTCTTCTGATTCGATAGAATTAAGTAATTAAAAAAAAAAACGCTTGTTCCAGTGGTAAAAGGTGATTTTAATCAGACAAAAAAAGGTGAATATATTCTTTTTTATTCATCAAATCAGTATAGTGAACAGTAGTTTTAGTCAGACGTATATTTTTTAAAAAAGTGTTTGTTCCCTTTTTATTTATTTGTTAAAATAAGATTAAATTATAAATCTGTAATAAATTTAAATTAAAAAAAAATTTTTTTTTTTAAGAAAAGTAGAAAATGATAATTTTAGTCAGACATGAATGATTTTAATTTTTCAAATTCTTTGTGTAATAAAAAACAAATTTATTTATTTATATTTAGTCATTGACAACATTTATTTAAATATTTAAAATTTTTATAATTATAAGTAGGGAAGGATAGTTTTAGTCAGACGAAAACAATCAGATTTTCAGTAAATCTAAGTAGTCAATGATGGTTTCAGTCAGACGGACAACAATTAGAATTTTAGTAAATATTAGTTGTCAAAGAAAGTTTTAGTAAGGCCATTTAAATTTAAAAACTATAAGTAGTCAGAGAAAGTTTTTGTCAGACGGTAACAAATTAAATTTAATAAAATATTAGTGGTCAAGAGTAGTTTTAATCAGCGACAAAAAAACAATTAAAAATACACCCAATATAAGTAGTCAAGGATAAATTCATTCAGACGAAAACTAATTAAACTTAATGAATCCAGTGGTCAAAAATAGTTTTAGTCAGAGGACAAAAAAATTAATATTAAATTTATCATTAGTAGTCAATGATAGTTTTAGTCAGACGGAGAACACTTAAAATTTTAGTAATTACTAGTAGTCAAAAATTATTTTAGTCAGACAAGATAGAATTATTGTAAAAAGTTTATTTCATAATCGAAAATGTAGATAAAAAATTTATCTTCTCTTGTTCTTTTCTTTTTTCCTATTTAGTAGCAAATGAGTGTTATAGTCAGACAACTTTATAAATTTCACTATAATTTATTAATTATAATAGTTTAGTCCGACAAAATAATTTAAATTTTTTTGCGATTAAATTTATTGTATGCTAGTAGTAAAAATCAATTTTAGTCAGACATAATGTTTATAATTCACAAAAATATTGATATCAGTAGTAAAAATTCGGTTTAGTCAGACAGAATAATTTAAATTCTTTATAATTTTACTTCTTCTCCATTCTTTATAATAATGAAATTAATTTTTGTTTTAGTAGTAAAAGTCAAGATTAGTCAGACAGAAAGTACTAGAAATACTATAAGTAGTAAAAGTCATTATTAGTCAGGCACAAAAATTAATAATTTTCAAAAAATTTCTTATAATTAGGAAAATCTTCTTTTAGTACGAAAAATTAATACAAAATCTTTATATTTTTACTCATTTTCTTATTTTTAGTTTGTGTAATTTTTTGCAGCAGTAGTCTAAGTCATCTTTAGTCAAACAAAAACAATTCAAATTTTTTTTTTATTTGCAATACATTCGTTTTATTCCATTGAATTTATGATATTACTAATAAAAATCAACTTTACATCAAACATTCAACCATATTATTTCAAAAAATATTGGTAGCAGTAGTATAAAATTGTTTAAGTCAGACAAAAAAATTTAAATATACTTTTGATTTTTACATGTGCTGAATTTTTTGTATTTCACTTAATTTTAATATCAGTTGCAAAAGTCAAGAGTCGTTTTAGTCTGAAAAAATAATTGAAATTCTTTGCGCTATTAATTGTCGTTTTATTTCCAGTTCATAAAATTTTTATAGCAGTAATAAATGTCAATTTTAGTCAGGCATGGAATATTTCTGAATAATCTTATTTTATATCAACAGTAAGAAACTATTTTGGATCAATAAACTGTTGTAAATTATAATTATAATTCATTTAATTTGATAGATTCAGAAGGAAAACTCAATTTTCGTCAGACGAAAAATGCATATTTATAAAAGAAAAATTTGGTATTAGTAAAAAAATATTAAAACAGTCAGAAAAAATAATTTAGATTTTCTGTACTTTTAATTGCACTTTATTTTTAGTTTTTCATTGAAATTATAATATTAGTAGCAAAAATCAACTTCAGTCAGACAAAAGGTATATAATTCTAAAAAAAATGTTATCAGTAGTAAAAAGACGTTTAAGTCAGACGACATATAAATTTATTCTTTCTATTTTTACTGTAGTACTTTGTACTTTTACTTTTTTGTTGATATATTCAATTTTAGTATCAGTAGCAAATGTCGAGATTAGTCAGGCAGCAGGTACATAATTATTCCCAAAATTCTGTATCAGTAGCAAACTATCCTTTTAGTCAGACAAAATAATTTAAATTCTCATATTTTTATTCTTTTATTTTATTCTTCCAAATTTATTTAATTTTAATTTAAGTAGTAAAAATGAAGATTAGTCAGACAAATTTTTACATTCTGCGGAGAAATTGTGATCTAATAAGTAGTAAAATGTTATTTTACCCTAACAAAACTTTATAATTTTTGATAATTCTGTTATCAATGGTAAAAATTACCTTTAGTCAGACATTAAAAAAATTTCCCAACTTTTCTATCAGTAGACAAGGTGAATTTCAGTCAGACTCGAAATTTTTAGCTAAAGATACTATTTCAACTTTTGAAGTGAGTTAAAATTTTATTTATAGTTATAGTAACATTATAAAAGAAAATATTCCAAATATTAAAATTTATAAAATCATTTCTAGTAGTATAAAAAGTTTTCAGTCAGACCTGTCAGTGCAATATCTATTTTCACAAAAGTTTTGTGTGTCCGATAAAATTTTTCTAATTATAAAAATCCAAAGATATATTCTTTATTTGTCTTTTATATATATATATATATTTCAAAGTTTGGTTCTTAGTTGAAAATTAAATATCCGTTTGCCTTCAACACCAAACAATGAACAATGGAAGAAAATTTCTTTCAAGAAAAACGATCACAATTAATATTAGACTGCAGTTTAATGGTGCTATTTTCCCCAAAGCCACAAGTTTACAAAGTTATATCAAACTTCATTGTACTGTTTGAAAACTTTATGAAAACTACTTTAATTTAAAAACCACAATGTTTGAAACTAAGTCAACTCACAAGCCGCATCTATTTTTTCTCCTTTTCTTTTTTTATCCACTTCTTAAATTTTTAATGTATGGATTTAAAAAGAAAATCTCTCTCTTTTCCAGATGGAATTTTTTTTCAAAAAATCCCTACAAATAAGAAGATAAAAAAATATATACATATATATATAACGTAGCTAACTTTTGGAAAAAATCAGTCGCAAAAGAAAATTCCTAAAAGAAGTTTCACATGAAAATTCATTTGCCCCAGATTTCTAAATCTTGTTTGCGATAGTTTATCTTACCATATATAACGTTCCGAAAAAGTTGAAAAACTTTATTTCCCTTTTTCTTGTCAGAGAAATAAGAGGGAGGAAAAGACAGAGAGAGAGAGAAAGAGAGAGAAAGCTTTACATGGATATAAAATTTATGGCGTGCGCGGTGAACATAAAAATAACATTTTTATATGCTCACATAAGTCGGTGATCGTTGTGCGTTATTAAGGAGCAAACATGTCACATTAAAAACTTTTCAAAATGACAGTAAAAGGATGCGTAAAAATTTTCCTCCTCAAATGTCCAGATATCGGATCTCTTACCACATTTTAGATTGTGTACATAAAGTATAAAAATGAATTTTCAAGAATAACAGTATAAATAAGTGATAAAGTTTCAATAGAATTTGATTTTTATCGAAAAAATATATATTTTATCACATAGATTGATATCTATCATCTACATATATATGTTTTATCTAAAATCAAATATTTTCTATATGGGTACTCTGAAACAAAAATTTTGCATGCAAACATATTCGTAACAACCGAAAAAGTAGAATTTTAAATGTGTAAATTTTTTTTTTGTTTTAGAAAAATTTTCGCAAAATACATCTTTTTTATTTAAAAACATTTTTTCATTGCAATTGAGGTATATGTAAACAATGAAATTTGCAAACTAAGACAAACTCTGGAAATTTGAATTACTAAAAATGTTTACTCATTTCAATTAGTGACTGACTTTTTGCTTTTGAATTAGAAAATTTTACTAATAAATTAGTTGAAATTACTTTTTATTAGTAAATAACTAATTTATTAGTAAATAACTAATTTAATAATAAAATTAATAAAATTTATTAATTCGAAGGCAAAAAGTTAGTTACTATAATTAAAATTAGTAAACATTATTACTAACGGAATTTTTGAGAGAACGATATTTTTTGCAACTCAAATTTAAAAAAAAAAAATACATTCGGAAACAATTTAAAAAATAAATATTAATTATCCTAAAAGGACATTAAAAAAATTACAATTTTTATTTCCTTTTTGCAATTTAATCAATTTTTCATTTTTGTCCTATAAATTAAAATAAAAATTTTTCTTCTAGAACAAATTCATTTCAAAAATTATTTAATTGAAATAAAATACAAAAAATATAGAAAATTATAATATATATGTATAAGTAATTAATAAATCTAAAACACGTAACATTTTTTTTCAATACAAATTTCATACAAAAACTATTTAACTAAAATTAACAATTAAATTATTTAAATAATTTGGATCGAGAAAAAGTATAATTTAAAAACTTGTTAAACATTTTTTTTTTAAATTTTATAAAGTTCAATAATATAATTTTATTTTTTGATTTTTTTCAAATTAATTAAGGTAATTGTTTCCTATTATTTAGATTATTTATGTAATTCCTACTATTTTAATTTATTTCCTATTATACAAAATTCTTTAAAAAATTCTTTAATTTCAATTGCGAATATTTAAGAAAATATACTATAAAAAATTTACAATTCTTTTTTAAATCAAATTTCACACACAAATTATTTAAGTATAAAATTAATAATTAATTATCCAAGAAGAAGATACAATTTGAAAAATTTGCAATCATAAATAATTATATATATCTAATTAATTACTTGTTCACAAATAATTATACACCAAATACAATCATAATTAATTAGTAATTAATTATTAATTATTAAAAAAAAGGAAAATTTCACAATTTTGTCTTTTATAAATTTTACAGTTCAATATAATAATTTTATTTATTGATTCTTTGGAATTTTTAAATTAACGAAAACGATCTTATTATTAAATTAGTTTTCCACTTTAAAGTATGCTACAGGAAAGACTTTTTTTTTAACTTCGCTGATAAACTGGATGCATACCAAAGGCGTAAATTAAATTCACTTGGAAATTATCGAATAAAAGTAATGAGTTAAATTCCTTTTCTTTGAAATTGTAATTTAATTAATTAAACTATTTTTTATCTAATTAAATGAAATTGTATTTTTCTATTTACCTGAATACTAATAAATTATATTCTTAATATTATTTCATTAAATTCCTATTTATTCACTAATTTTTATTTATTTATTCACCTCTTAATATTCACTTATTAATAAATTAATTATATAATTAATTTATTCATTTATTACTTATTTACTTATTTATTTATTCATTTATTTTTTACTTATTTATTTTCTCTTTTATTTTTATTACTTATATTTATTTATTTCCTCATTCATTTTTTATTCATTAATTTATTTACTCGTTTGTTTATAAATTAATTAACAACTCAAAACAAAAATATTCTATAATTACTTATTAGTTATTATACTGTTATTATAATTCAAATATAAAGCGATATTTATCTCATTAAATAATAAATATTAACAATTACTAAAATATTTACCATCAAAATTAATTTCAACAAAATATTTTTTCTTATAGAGAAAATATTTCCCGTCTACTACTTAAATAAATAAATTACATTTTAGTAATTTTCCCTCATCTATAAATAAATTACAAAGAAATCAAGAAAATTCGATTATAATTATTTCCCATAATATATAAAAAATTTATTTTTCCATTAACTCAACAATTTATTCATCATTTTCCACAATTATATACGTAAAATCAATTTTTCATAGAAAAAACAAATTTTCCTAAAAAAAAAATTTTTCATAATTTGCAAGATTAGTTTTTCTTGAATGAAAGTAATAGGAATGTAAAAAAAATTATTGACTCTTTTTATTAACAACACTTGTCGAATTTTAAACGTAAATGTTTTATCAGGTGATATTAGGAAATTCAAAAAATTATATATTATAAAAATACTCCCGCCACAGTCTCGGACACAGGTAAAATTTCTCTCGTGGAAATGCGCAGTCGTAGAAATCGAACATACCAATGTGGAAGGGGGGGAAGAAAGGTTTGTTCCACGGCTGATCAGCTGGTTAACCCCGACTAGGCGAGATGTTCTCCCTGCAAAGATCTGTATTGTAAGTAACAAAACAAAATTTCATTGACCAATTCTCCATTTAGTCACAATAAATAATGAAATTCTACCAAAAATTCCTTATCAAAGTGATTCACACAAAAACCATTGAATTTTCCACGTGGAAATGTCAATAATCGCGCCTAGTAAACGTCAACCCTGCATGCGGAAGTGATAAAAAAGAAAAGTGACAGTCGCGTAATCTTAACTTTGTCGCAATGCAGAGCATGCAGAGCTGAAAATAGAATCAATAATATTTTTCGATTCATTATAATAGTGTGCTTTTTTTTTCTTCACTTTGAATTGATGGAAGAAACAGGTGAGTAATTCCATGACCTTCAAGTATCTTTTTTGTATACATATATACATATATAAGTCACTGAGATATTCATTCATCCCTTATTTCTTTCTATTTGTGTATTAAAAATTTAAAACCCTTGAATATTTGCAACTAAAAAAAAAAATCTGACATTAAATTTATTTTCTCATTCGTCTTTTTTTTATTTTAATAATTAATTTAGAAAAAGTTTTCCCCTTTTGGATGTCATGATCCTTGCCCGAGATTTTACCACCACCTGGTGGTGAATTGTTGCGTAATTTTTAAGTTGGTAGACTATTTTTTTATTTTCTTTTATTGATTTAATGTTGGCAATTGTCACTTTTTTCCTGGGATTTACAAGTCTAAATTGCTCTTTATGTATTTCTATTTGAAGGAAGAAATATTTGGTGGGAAATACGTAAATATTTTGCTTTAATTATTATTTACTCAGATCTAATAATATTTGCAATTATTAAATATTTGACTTTAGTGAAATTCTGTTGAGTTTTAATATACTGGACAAAGTAAATATAAATTTAATAACCTAAATCATATATTGTAACTAATTTTAAAACTTATAAATAATAAAGTAAATATAAATTTAATAACCAAAATCATATATTATAATTATAATTAAATGTTCCCATATGAGTACATAGTTTTTCTTTGTTAAATATAATTTCATGAAATGTTTAACTAATTTTAAAACTTATAAATAACAAAGTAAATATAAATTTAATAACCAAAATCATATATTATAACTATAATTAAATGTTCCCATATAGGTACATAGTTTTTCTTTGTTAAATATAATTTCATGGAATGTTTACATTGAAGATTGAACCAGTGAAAAGTTTGTTATTACAAAATTAACAATATGACGAAAGTAATTTCATTTCATTTCATTTATTGAATAAATCCAACAGTCATTTAATAAAAGGGAATTTAATTAATTTTATATAATTCTGCAACTAAATTAATTTAAAATGAAAACCTATTTTTAAAAAAAGAATATTGTTTCTTCAAAGAGGTACCATTATTTTTTTTCTAAATTCATTTTTATTCAAAATACCTGTCAGTAAATGTCATAAACAGCAAGCGTCTGATAAGGATTATTATCTGGCATTGAATATCATTCGCTTACATAAAGTTTTTGAAAGGAATATTTTTAAACAAAAAATTTAATATTTACACTAATTGTTCTATTATTGAAATAGTAACAATGCAGTGTTTTCACAAAGCATCCAATTGTTGTAATTAAATAACTAAATAATGAATTTCTAAAGGAGAAATAATTTTAAATTGTGAATTATAATTTCTAATTAATTTATTAAATTATTAATCAAAGTTCAATTTCAAAAAACACTGATTATTTTTTAAGTTTTTCTTTTTGAAATTAATTCGAAAAGAACAGAAAATTTTGGAAAATAAAAAATCTTTTTAAATTAATTTAAATAAATCAAAATTTTCAAATAAAATAAATATGCAAATAAAATAAATGGAAAATTAATGAAATACCTAAAAAATAAATTAAAAAATTTTTTTTTAATAAATATTAGAAAATAAAATGCAATGGGTATAAATATATAATAATAATAATAATAGTAAATAATAATAAAAATAAATAATTTAAATAATAGTGTACACTTATTTAAATGGAAATTTAAACATAAAATATTGAAATAAGTTCAGACACTATTTTTTTTCTTTTTTATTATTTGAAATGAATATTTATTTTCGACGAATATCGTTAGTTATTTAGAAAGACGTCCGTGTTTTATTTTTGTCCATCTCCCCCAAATGACGTAAAAATCGTCGTTCTTGTATAAATACAGAGTAATACTCCAAAAAGAAATGTAAGTTTTATTTTTCATTTTGAGAAAATGCATTTTTCAATTTAAAAAATGTAATTTTTTTAATTTAAAAAATTGAACATTTTTTTATTAAAAAATATTATTTAAATTATTTTTTTCTTTTTTTTCATAATAGAAAATATCCCTATAAAGTTGCAAACGTTCAAATGAACGACGGTATTTTTTTTTGCTTCTTTTAATTTATATATTTAAAAAAATATTTATTTTTTATATTAAAATAAAACTTAATACTTAACTAAATAAGTAAATATTTATTTTTCTTCTTCTTTTGGATAGTAATTTTTAAAAATATTTAATCAGAAATATAAACTTCATTAATTTGAACGTTTAAAAATTTTGAGAAATAATTGAAACAAAATTCAAATCTTATATAATGTTACCCTGGAAAAATGATAAGATTACATTATTTTTAATTACAATAATAGAAAAGAAAACATGTCTAAACACGACTTTTAAATTAAATAATTAATATTGAAATAATTTAATTAGCCTAGACCCTGCATTATATACATTATTCTTCATGGAATAAACCTTGTTCTTGAATTTATTCGAATATGAAAATGACTCACTTTTCTGCGTATATTATGCAATTTAATTAGGAAACTACATTATTTCATTTTACTCTAATAACATGTTAAACACTCGTGTAAATGAAGAAAAGTTTTTAAATAAGGTAAACAATTTTTTTTATTTACAACAAGAGAATACTTTGTGGAAATTTTTATTTCATTGCACTGAAATTTTTTAAATTTATTAAGTTGTTGGATTTAATTATGATAATGACAATAATGTCAATAATGACAATAATGACAACAACAATAATAATAATAATAATAATAATAATCTGTAAAAAAATTTATTTGGTTCAAATAACCGAATACTTTGACTTCTATAATTATCAAATAAATATTTACTTGAATCAAATAATAAAATAATTTCAAAAAAAATAAAATGATCGATTCGCGAAATTCAAAATTCGTGAAAGTTTGTAAAGAAAAAAAATGATAATAATAATAAATAAAAAAAAAGGTTAAAAAAATAATAATGGTAAGAAAAAAAAATTGCATGAAATTCCAGCATGCAGTTTCAATATCTTTCTTTTTCTCTCGAGAAATAATTAATGTGAAAGTTTGCGTTTAATATAGAATGTAATTTTATTTATATTCTTTTGAGGCATAAATTGGGGGTTTTTCTGGACACTGTATTATACGTACGTATATATATATATATATATATATATATATATATATATATATATAGGTAGAAAGTTGTCCTTATTTTCGTGCCTGGATTATTAGTTTTAGATGCGAATATATACATACACAGCGTACATTCGTAATTTTACAAATTTACAAGTTCCCCATATTCGTATTCTATTATATACATACATATATATCTGTATGAATTCATAGCCTGATTTCCCTGATGATGAGAGTATATACATACACACATCATATATGTATATATAGTTCTCAAGTGCCTACCGCGCATATAGAATAATTGAGGCAAAAGTGAATTTCCCGAGAGAGGGAATACAGTCATATAATTAAATGTTTGATTCGCATATATTTGAAATAAAATTTTGCTTATAGCCAATCATTAATTTAAGGAAAGTTCAGAGAGAGAGAGAGATGCGGTTAAAAAAAATTTGAATTTACCATTTTCCTTCATTTTTATTTTCTTCATTATAAAAAATATTGAAATTCAATATTTTTTCCTTCAATAAACTTTTTAACTTTCCGATTTTTTTTACTTTTTATATAATTTATTTATATATTTATAATTTTTTATTTATAATTTTTTTCTCTTTTTTATATTATTAAGGGCATTTGAACCATTATGACGTCATAGTTTTAAGACACATGCTGTGCACAAATTGTGACGTCGTAATGGTTCAAATGCCCTTAAAGTCAATACAATTATTCAAATTATTTTTTTATTATTTATACATTAAATTATTTTTTAATTTGCTTTATTAATTTAATTCACATTATTTTCTACTCGTTTTATTATTTAATTACGTTCTTTACTTGACTAATTATAATTTAATTCCATATTTTCTGTTTAGGTATTTTCTTTTAATTTTCTTCTTCTTCTCTTCTCTTCTTTTCTTTTATTTTTATTTTATTTTTTTTTTTGATCATTAGAGAATAAAAAAATGAAGACGTATGATTCAGCTGCTTAGATTTTCGTGTATAAAATTTTTCCCATTTTTCTTTTTTCTTCTTTCTCGCCCACATCTACCTCATTACCTCGGGAAAATGTATTACCGAAAATTCATCTTGTGCCCCCCTTTTGCGCGGTTTTCACCTGAACGTTTTCCGATAAATGTTTGAAGTCGCTGACCTATAAATTTTTCCAAAGAAATATTGAATAGATAAGAGAGCAATTTAAAGTTAAGAACTTTAAAACATTTCAATAAATTGATTTCCCTTGGGATATTAATCGTAGACCGAAAATATTTCAAATATCTATATATATATATAATATAGAAAATAAAAATTATTATTGTAAAATTGATATATAAATTTATATTTTTGTCCAATTGAATGAATCCACATTGTGTAATTTATTTTTGGAAATTTTCTTTTTTAATTATACACTATTTCTTATCACATTTTATTATCAGTGTCGATAGCGTTTATAACATATTAATTAAATCAAGGCCTGTATTGAACAATACACGTTCTACAATGAAAAAAAATTTTGAAATAGATTTAAAATTTTCAATTTATAAAATAAAATTTACACAAAAATTAAAATAATATAAAAATTGGATAAAATTGTAAAATAATTATTTTATCGCTATTAATAAATTTTAAATTGATTTAAGGCAAAAAAGAATTGGATAAAAACTAAATTAAATACTCAAGAAAGTTAAAAATTAAAAATTTTAACAAATTATAATGTAAAAAAAATAATATAATAAAGTTTATAACTATTTTATTATAATTCGATTTAAAATCCATTTGTAAATTAATTAAAATGTGGTTAATATAATTAAAACAATAATTTGAGAAAAATGTAAAAAATTTTCATTTTAATTTAATTTTAAAAAACTAAAGATCAAAAAATGTTTAAAATTGTTATTAAGATTTTAATTAAAATTCTTTATTTTCTTTCTTTATTTATGAATAAATAAAAAAATACTATTATATACTATTTACCGCAATAAATTTTACCAACAATCGTAAAAATAAACAAATATAAAGAATTCTTTCAAATGAAAATTATTATTTCAAAATGAAAGAGTATAGACTCTAAGCGAAAAATAAGTAAACGTAGGGAAACCACTTAGTAAATCAATTTTCACTGAAAAATTACAGGTGAATTTTTAATAAAGCTATTATTTTTTCTTTTATAAACAAAAATAATATACTTTACACACAAGGCTCAAAGAAATATATATTAAATCGATCGAATTAAACTTAATAAAATAAGGAATACGATAGAGGGATTAAAATAATCAAGTTCAAGGTATTATTATGCTGACTATACACTTTTTGTATAAGTATAATCTTATCAGCTGGTTTGTATTGTCATATTGTCTGTATAGTGATTTAACCAGGCCAACTCACTTTACCTATACAGTTCTTTCATTTCCCATTAATCTCTCGTCCGCGAACGATTATCTGTGAAAATTCCCTCGATTCAGAAAACGAGAAAAAGTATTCTCTCATTTTGAAAAATTAGAAAAAAAAAACAATTTTTACTATTTTTGAAATCATTTTAAACCTGAAAAATTTTTCTTATTGTAAACTTCGCCATAAATTAAGTAATTTACTCTTTGATTCAAAATTATTTTCATTCTCGAAATATTTATTAATAAAAAATCCCTCTTAAGATTTTTATTCAAAATTTTTCTTACCTGGAAATATTCCAGTAAAATAGTTTTAAAAAATTTTAAAAGTAAATTAAACAGAAACAAACATTTCTTTCTGTACAGCAAAATTTCTTTGATTTGGAAAAAGAAAAAAAATTCTCTGAAGAAAAAAATGTTTTATTCCGAATAGTAAATTTTTGTTCTAAATAAAATTTATTTAGTAAATAAATATTCAATATAAAGAAGAGAATTTTTTCGATTGGAATTTCTTTTATTCCATTGTAATATAATGATTTGAAGCTGTAAATGCAAATTTATTTTAAGAGTGATAAAAATAAAAAAGTGGAAGTTGGCAAAGTCGAAATGCATTAAGAGCAAGTGCTTTTTGTTTCGGATTCATCTTCACAAAGTGAAGATTAGAATTTTATATATTATTAGTGTTTATGTGAGAAAAATTTGAAGAAACAAAAAAAAAATGTACAAAGGATTTTGTGCTCCTTGTAAAATGATTAAATCCCAGTGTTTAAATCGCATTTATGATAATTGTGTCGCTCATGTCAAGCCATTGCATCTGTAAGTTGAGAACTCAATTCAATTACATTCATTGTATTACGTCATTCAATTTTATTAGCCAGTGACATTTAACACGTGCTACTTTGGAAAAAAAAGCACGCTTCTCATTTATTTTCCCAAACAGTTGCAAAAATTAATTTGAAAACAAAAATTGCAAAACAATAAAATATTATATAAAATTCTATAATAAAAAATATTTCCAAGTCTAGAAAATACAAAAATAATTCCTCACGTCTTATGACAAATAAATCACAAATATGACAAAAATCACAATTTATGTCAAATAAATCAAACTTAATGACAAATAAATTTTGAACTACTTTTTCATTCAAAAATTTATCTTACCTTAAAATGAAAATGATTTTTTTCTTCTGAAATATTATTTTTAATTTATACGTTCAAGTGAAAAACTATTTTAATTTAAACATAACTAGAAAAATATTTAATTGTTAATATATTTCTATACGCATGAATACGGTGTTTATTAAAAAAAAAAGCTCGTTTATTCACCCACACTTTAAAACTATTTTTTTCATTTCAAATATTTCTCATTGGGAACCGAAAGAAATATTTTTCCATTTCATATATTGTTCAAGTTGTAATTGTTTTTTTTAAATTTCATTTCAATTTGAAACAACGCTATTTAAAGTTTCCTGGTTCTACTCATTGTTTCTAAATTATTATATAAAACCCTTTTTTAAAAGAAAACAGAGAAAAAATTTTCAATAACAAAAAATTAAAGGCGGAACTTCTTTTTCAAGGTTTTATTAATTATTTCAATGAGAATATTATTTATTATTATTCCATAAAGTTTATTTGTTAAAATAATAATTTATTTTTAGTAATAATTATTATTGCTATTATTATTATATTATTAATATAATTATTATATAAATATATTATTATTATTAATATATTCATTATTATTATTATTAATTATTTCAATGTAAACTGTCAAAGCTTGAATAATTAGAAACTAATATTTTCCAAATGAATCCCTATTTGTCAATAAATTTACTTTGATCAAGGTTTAATGATTGAAACTGTATATCCCGCGGATGTTTATGTAGTATAAATATAATTGTAGCAATTGATTAAACATGCCCATCTATTTCGATTTATTAGTATTTTTTTATCCTAATTTCAACAAATTTAGTGTAAATTTATATAACATTGTCGCTAAACTACGAAAATATAACTCGAGAGTAATAATTAATAATAATTTAATTAAAATTTATTAATAATTTAATCATTTAATTGTAACTTATTATAGTTCAATTATAATTTAATTGAAATTTATTATAGTTTAATTATAATTTATTTGTAAAATTTAACAATTATTTATTTACAATTTCATTATATTTAAATTGTAATTTAATTAAATAAATAAATTATATTTTATATAATTTTATATTTAGGAATTAGGAATAAATAGTTCTTTTTAAATATTAACAATAATTTTTTTTTATTGTATAAGAATAAATGGAAAAAAAATATTATTTTGTAATCACTTTCGATATCATAATTTTTTGCGAAATCAATTTTAATTTAATTGACAAATTAAATAATTTCAATTTTATTATTGTGTGTGGCATTAAATTCACAAAATTATTGTGCAAAGTGGAAGGATTAAACTATGACATATCCATTTTGGTATATAGAATCTCTAATCCAGGAGGGACTTCATTTGCCTCCATTTGTTTAGCTGTGAATCCTCAATCACTTCCTAGTGCGCATTCCACCTGGGACAAACAATATGTGAAGCTAGTCTTGAAATTGACAGTTCCCACTGAGTCTCCTGTTCAATATAGAAAATCTATAATATTCTATCTATAGTCAAGTAAAATTAAATTCAATTTCGAGAAAATTTCTCGAAATAAGAAAAGAAAGAGAGGAATAAAAAATTTCGCATACAATTTTTCAAAAATTGAATAATAATTCTTTTTTTTCCTCCACTAAAAAAAAAAAATTCTGATTTAAAAAATATTAAATTCCTGAAATTTGTTTCCTTTCTAAAAAAAAATTTTAATATTCATAATAAAAAGAATTTTTTTAAATTAATTTTTTATTGAAAATGTTAAGTGTTTATTTTGTTCATTTATTTATTTGTCTGTTTACAGGGTTGCCACAAAAAATTAATTTTCTTTTTCCCTAACATTTTCCTAATTTCCAGACAAAATTTTATTTTTTTCCCAAAAGAATCATAAATAATAAAATTTTTCCCAGGATTTCAATTATTTTTAATACAATTTTAAATGAATTCCTCGAAAAATGTAATTATTTTCAAACATTTTTTACAAGAATTCAATTACATTCCACAAATAATTAAATTCATAGCTGAAATTCAAATATTTTCAAATTCAAATATTTTAATGAAATTTCAGAAAAGAATTCAATTATTTACAAAAAAATGTACCTAATAAAAATTCGTTGCAAGAATTTAATTATTTTCCTAATATAATAAAATTCTTCCCAGGATTTCAATTATTTAAAAGAAATGTAATAAAATTCTTTGCAAGAATTCATAATTGTTTTCCTAAATACTAAAATTCGTCACAGAATTTCAATTATTTTTCACAAATTTAATAAAATTTCATTGAAAGACTTAAATGATTTTTCTAAATAATAAAATTCTTCTCAGGATTTCAATTACTTTAATACAATTTTTAAGTAAATTTTTCGAAAAATGTAATTAATTTCAAAAATTTTATTAAAATTCTTCGAAAGAAATAAATGAACAATTATCAATTATTTATAATTTTTTATCTGAAATTAATTTTTAAAACAATTTTTATTAGAAAATTCTACGAGAATTCAATTATTTAAATACGAAAATAAATAATTTATTGAATACATGAATTTTTTTCGAAAATTGAATTCTCATAAAGAAATTTATCAACTAATTTTTAAATAATCGAATTTTAATAAAATTTTCAAGAAGAATTACATTTTTCAAGGAATTCGAGGTTAAAATTGTATTACAAATAATTGAAATTTTATTATGAGTTTTAAAATTCATGAAAATAATTAAATATTTTTAAAAACTTTTATTATTTATGAAAATAATTGAATTATTGCGAAAAAATTTATAAAAAAATTTGTAAATAGTTGAATTCCTGTGAAATGTTTATTATTTATAAAAATAATTGAATTTTGGAGAAGAATTTTATTATTTTTAAAGATAATTGAAATTTTTACTAGAATTTTTTTAAATTTTTGATCAAAATTGAATTTTTGCAAACATTTGTAATTTCTCTAAAATACCATTTTTTAGTGTTTTTAACTAAAATTCTTCGATAAATCCATTATTTTTAATAATTAATTAAATACATATTAAAAAATACAATGAAACTAATTAAGAATCATGCAAATTTAATTTTTTGCAATACTTTAATAAAAATCCCTGATTTCTCTGACCTGTGGCAACACTGGTATATTTGTTTATATATTTTTTTGTCTATTTGATTGTTTATTAATTTTTTCTTTGATTTGTTTATTTATATGTTTGTTTGTTTATTTATTTTTTGTCTATTTATTTAATTGTATATTTAATTGTTTGTCTGTTTGTTCATTTATTTGATTAATTTGTTATTTTTTTATCAATGAACAAATTAATTTCTTCACTGACTTGTTTATTTATTTTTTTTATTTATTCATGTTTATTTTTTGTCTATTTATTTATTTGCTTGTCCATTTATTTATTTGTTTATTTATTTATCTGTTAATTTCTTTATTTATTTATTCATTTTTTATTTATTTGTTAGTTTATTTATTTATTATATTCTAAATATGTAAAAATATCGAGGGAGAAAATTTTGAATTTGAAATTAATGGAAAAAATTTTATCTCCAGATCATCGAGTAGCAGGAATGGAGGAGGATCATGGGCAAGGACACTTTCACCTTCTCATCCTGCAGTCAAGGATGTCCCACAAAGAGATATTCATGAAGTTCAAGGAGAAGTCGTTCCCATTAACATGGTCAAGGGAATTGGCCATCTCAGAGACCCACGACTCAACAAGGTTTCTATTAAAATAATTATTTTCCCATTTTTACACTATTTTTTTTCACAATTTTTCTATAAAAATTTTTTTTTATTCACTGAGGACGAAAATTATTTACAAAAGTAAGAAATATTTATTAATAAAATAAAATAAAATAAAAAAAATGGAAGTAATAAAAAGTTTAATTATTAATTAATAATTAAATTAATTCCATTAATTTCAATATTTTTTTTCTTTCACGAACTAAAAATATGGGAAATTAAAAAAATATACAATATTATTATAATTATTAATTTTTCAGGGTCTGGCCTTCACCTTAAAGGAGAGGATATCATTGGGAATCCATGGACTACAACCGCCGAGATTTAAAACACAGGAGGAACAGCTGGCCCTGTGTAAAGCGTCCGTAATGAAGTACACGGAAGATTTGAATCGATACCTTTATCTGGTTGAATTGCAGGTGAGTGATATGCCGCAAAAAAAAAAATAAATAAATGCGACCACTGGCCGACTAAATAACAAAACAAAAAATCAAAAAAAAATTCCTTTATGAGCTACAATGAGAGAACCCCTTGGATAATAGGAGAGGAACGAGAGACTATTTTTCCGTCTCGTGAGCGAGAATATCGAGCAGATGATGCCTATTGTCTACACGCCGACTGTGGGACTTGCCTGTCAAAAATTCGGCGTTATTTATCGAAGGCCACGTGGACTCTTCATCACCATCTACGACAAGGGCCATGTTTACGAGATTCTCAACAATTGGTCAGTAAATTCAATTTCTCTTCAAATTTACTCCAAAAGGTCACTTTCGACTAACGAAATTGAAATCCCAATTTAAGTGATTGGGATTGATTCAATTAATTTCAGTTAATTATTTGAGTTCAATTAGAATTTAATTTTCTGTTTAATTAATTTGGTACAATTAATTGACTTCATTCAATTAAATTATCCTGGTGGGGAAAAGAAATGTAATACCAAAAAATATTAAAAATTGAGGGGAAAAATTTATTTTGAAAAGAAAAATAACGAAAAGAAGAAGAAGAAAATAATTTTTTGGCATGAGAAACATTAATGAAGAGAGTGGTGCCAATTTGCTTCGTTTTACAAAATTTCTAGGCCAGAACAAGCGGTGCGAGCTATTTGCGTTACGGATGGCGAGAGAATTCTAGGTCTCGGTGATCTTGGTGCTTGCGGAATGGGAATTCCAGTAGGGAAATTGGCTCTCTATACAGCTCTCGCTGGAATTAAACCTCATCAATGTCTGCCAATAACAATAGACGTGGGAACGAATAATGAGCAATTAAGAAACGATCCTCATTATATTGGACTCAATAAGCCAAGGAGTCAAGGTGCTGAATATGATGAATTACTAGATGAATTCATGGCAGCGTGCGTTCGTAAATATGGTCAAAATGTTCTCATTCAGGTAATTATTTGTATGCAGTACTTAAAATTGCAATTTTTTACTTCAAATTTTTTTTTTACTGTAATTTTTTAATTAAACATCAATTATTAAAATCTATTTACCATCGATAATTTCACTCTTATTCAAAAATAATTTTATTCGTATTGAAAAATATTTTTCTTCTTGTTGAAAAATAATTTGTATTTAAAAAGCTTTACTCGTATTTAAAAAATTTTCTCATGTTTAAAAATAATTTTACTCTTATTTGAAAAAAAATTTTTTATTGCAAAAAAATTTTCAGAATTGACACAAGAATATGATTTTATTTTTCCCTAATTTCCAGACTGAACTATGACTTTTTCTGACCCTAAAGAATATTTTAATTTACTCCAAAAATAATTAAATACAGAAAAAAATATTTGTAATACATTTATTTTTTAATCTTTTTAATTGTAAAATTATTAGGAACATTGACAGTTTTTTTAAAATAAATCTTTAATCATATTATTATTATATTCAAATTTCAAATTCTTTGAAATTCAATAATTTATAAAAATTATTACAGTAACTTAGGAAAAATTATTTTCAAGATTTAAATTCAATTATTTTCTAAAATTTTTAACTAAACTTCTTTTCTATTTCAATAATTTTTGAGAAAATGCCGTAAGAATTCAATTATTTATTTAAAGAAAAAATAGTTCAGCTAAAATAGTTCTGAAATCCTCTTGTTTACAATTAAGTTTAATGAAATTTAAATAAATTGAAAATTTTCTATTTAAATATATGTATTAAAAAATACAAGTAATTTGAAATAAAATTTTTCAAATAAAATAACTTCTTCAGAATTTATGATTTAAAGTTTTTAAAATTGAACTTTTCTAAAACTTCAAACTGAAACTTTTAGAAATTTAATTTACATTAATAACATTAGTAATATTAATTTAACATTCTAAACTAGTAAAATTATAAATTATTTTAGAAAAACTAATTAATATTAATGCAAAATACGATTTTTTGAAAATTTATTTTCTAAAACCAGAATTTTATTTATTTTAACATGTCTTGTTCTATGTAGAATTCAAAAATTAATTTTTAGATAATTCATATCACTTTTTGTAATTTTTGCAACATTTCATATTTTTGAATCTGAAATAATTTAATTGAATTTTATTATTAATAAATTTACTATTATTAAAATAATTTAATTGTTTTGAAGTATTTTATGGAAATTTTTTGAAAATAATTCAATTCTTTTGAGGAATTCAATTAAAATTTTATTAAAAATAATTGAATTCTTTTGATAAAATTTAATTAAAATTATAAAGAAAATAATTGAATTCGAGTGAAAAAATTTATTGCATGTATAAAAATAATTGAATTCTTGGAAATTTTTTCGACGAATTTCATTAAAAATTCCATTGAAAATGATTGAATCGTTTTGAAAAATGTTAATTGAAAATAATTGAATTCTTTCAAGAAATTTTATTAGGTAAAATTGAATTGAAAATAATTGAATTGAATTAAAGAATTTTTTTTAAAGTTGAGTTTTTTCAAAATTTTAAATCTGGAATTATTAGAAAATTAAAGATGATATTTGAAAATAAAAAATGTTTTTTACATAATAATAAACTAAGTACTCAGTTTCGTGTGCAACATTTGTTATATAGTTATTTATAAAAATTGAAAGCGCAACTTTTAAAGAATTCAATTATTCTTTTAATTTTTCAAAAACTTAAATTTAAATTTAAAATAAATTCAATTTAAAATCTGTAAAGTTCAATTATTGTTACAAATAGAAAGAATATAATATTAAATTAACTCTTTTCAATATTTTTTAAGCCTGCTGAAAAACAAAATTCAGAATTTTCTTATGAATTCTTCCTGAATATTTTTCCTTGTACTTTTGATAAAATTCACTGACTGTTTCCTGATCTGTGGCAAAATCCTGATTTTTTATTGAAAACTATGTTTACTTACATTTAATTTAAAATAAAAATTTACAACAATATTTCAACTCCAGAAAGTTTAATTATTTTCAAAATTTTTTCACGAACTGTAAGAGCTGTTTTCAATTTGAAATGGAAAAAATTTATTTTAATTTTTTATTCCTATTATAGAATATTAATTAACATCGAAATAATTTGATTTCAGTTTGAAGACTTTGGAAATCATAATGCCTTCAGATTTCTAGATAAATATAGAGATAAGTATTGTACATTCAATGACGATATTCAAGGAACTGCCGCCGTAGCAGTTGCTGGAATTCTCGCCTCAAAACGTATAACGAAGAAAAAAATGTCTGACAATAAATTCGTCTTCCTTGGCGCTGGAGAGGTACAATTTCAATAATTATTTATTTCTTCTAAACGCAATAAAAACTTTCCTTACTTGAAAGAACAGGAATAAATTATTTTTTAAATCATTTTTTGAATTCAGATTTGTTTTAAATTAATTTTTCAAGAACAATTTGAATTTGAATTAATTTTTCCATTTAAATTTGTTTTGAATTTATTTTTCAATTTGAATTTTTTTAGATTCATTTTTCAATCTGTAGGTATTTTGTTTCGAATTAATTTCTTAATTTCAATTTCTCTTGAATTAATTTTCCTTTCTTTCTAATTAATTTTTACATTCTCGTAAAAAAATGAGAGAAGGTCTTGTTAAAAAATTGAATTTTTTCATCATCGAATGTGAAATTTTTTTTTTTTAGGCGGCAATTGGAATTGCGGATCTCTGCGTGAAAGCATTGGAAGCTGATGGACTGTCGGAGGCGGAAGCGCGCAATAAAATTTGGATGATGGACATCGATGGCCTATTGACAACATCGAGAAAAGAGGGTACAATGGACGGTCACAAGATTTGGTACGCAAAAGATCATAGACCAATAAAAACCCTAATCGAAGTTGTAAAGGAAGTTAAGCCCTCAGTATTAATCGGTGAGTGATTATAATTTTCAAATAATTTCCCAATTATTTTTATTCTCTAAAGATAATTATAATTTTTTCTTGCAGGAGCATCAGCGGCTGCTGGAGCATTTACACCTGAAGTTCTTCAAGAGATGGCAAAAAATAATGAAAGACCATTGATATTTGCCCTCAGCAATCCAACCAGTAAAGCCGAATGTACTGCTCAACAGGCTTACGACTGTACTGAAGTGAGTCCCCTCGAAATTAGTAGACACGTGAATTTTAAATACAAATTTTTTAAAGTATATTTCAAAATAAGTCTTAATATTTTTATATTTATAATAATAGTTTTAATAATAGTTTTAGTAACAGATTTAGAAAACATATTTGAAAAAACAAATTTTTTTGTTGTCAAAGATAAAATTTAGTGGAATGTGATTTTAATTTTCAGGGAAGGTGTATTTTTTCATCGGGCTCGCCATTCGGTGAAGTGAACTATAATGGGAAGATTTATAAGCCCGGACAGGGAAATAACGCCTATATATTCCCTGGAGTTGCTTTGGGAGTTATCGCGACAGGAGTTCATCATATTATGGAGGAAATTTTTCTCATTTCTGCTCAAGTGGTCGCCGATCACGTAACGGATGAGGATCTTGAACGCGGAAGTGTTTACCCTCCTTTAAGTACAATTAAGGAATGCTCAATCGATATCGCTGTTAAAATCGCAGATTATGCTTATGCACAAAGTAAATCTTTTTTCTTCAAACATTTCAATCAGATATCAACTTTTCAAGTAGTTTAATTTGAAATTCGATTTTTTTTAACATTAATTAAACATTAAACATTAAAAGAATAGAAAGAATTCTAATAAAATTAAATTAAAATCTAAATAAGATTCCAAAGAATAAATAAAATATATTAAATCAAAAATCAAAAAAATATATTAAAATTACTTTAATATCTAAAAAAAAAGTCTGAGAAAAATAAAATATCTAATGAACTTAAATTGAAATCTGAAAAAATTTGGAAAAAATACGTAAATTCAAAATTTATCTGTACATTATTATTTTATTATGTAAATTCAATCAAATTTCACTTTCAGACGGTTTGGCTAGTGAATATCCAGAACCAAAGGACAAATTAAAATTTATTATGAGCAAAATGTACAGCGCAAATTATGACAGTCCTCTGCCTGCATTTTACGAATGGCCTGGAGAAGCTGCACATCCTCGTGTTCTTCCCGAAAAGTAAGTAACACAAGCGACTAATTTGTAAAAAAAAATTTATCAAATTGCTTTTTTCTTTTTCATTTCTGCCTTGGAAGAAATTTATACACTTGCAATTTAAAATTCACGTAATTCTCTTATTCTTGACAAGTGCATTTTTTTATATTGCTTTTTCATTTCTATTTTCTCTGCATCACTATCTCACTGAATTGTCGCTTTTTGTCTTATCAAACATTTTTTTCTATAATTTTTTTTTTGTCTCCACGTATTAATTTCTTTTCTCTTTAAATCGCATCCAAGTATTTTCTACGCTTAAAAGGAAGAAATAAATTTGACGAAAAAAAAGAAGTATTTTTACGACGAAAGTAAATAGATTTCTATCGTGTTTTTATGAATTTAATAACTATCTCTTTTTTCATGAATCATCGTTTTGAGAGAGAGAGAAAGAGTTGAAGGAAGTTTTGAGTTTTTAATTTCCCCCGTGAAATCTGAATTTGAAATTGTCTTTTTCAGAGACACTGTACAAATTCATCATGATTTAAAACAACTATAGGCATTTCCGAGTGGATCAATAAATATAGTTGAAAATATTTTTCGCTATTACAAGATTAATATTTATATGTAATATACAGTTTTAAACAAATAACTGTTGAAAGAGAAATATTATCAGATTAATGTTTTACATTTTGAAAAAAAGTTTATTAACTAATGTTAGCTGTTATCGACATGAATATCTATTTATTGTCTTTGTTCAAAAGCAAAGTGCTTCGATCTCTATATAAGTAAAAAAAAAATCTTTAGTGAGAATGTATGTTAAAATAACGAATTGCGTCTGGGAAACGATTTTCTTCTTACGTAAATTGCACTAATTTCATTAGCTCGCTTTAACATTTTCAGATGCATGTCATTTCTCTATTGATTTCTAAATTACTTTTGCATGCAGAAATTCAATTTTCCTTTTTCCTTTGGGATTTCTAGTTCTTTTTATTTTATAAAAAATATTCTATCAATTTTTCCTTGAAAAACGTTATTATTTCTAATTATAGTAATTAATAGTATGATTACTATATAGTTATTCCTAATTGTGATAATTAGAAGATTTATTAATTTGTATTTTTTATAGATTATTTATTATTTTTTATTTAGACGAATTTAATATTTTTTGTTACTTTGGTTATTTTTTTGTTAACTATTTAAAAATATATCTCTGTTGTATTTTTTTACACACAAAGAGAATATAAATTTTGCAAATAAATTAGACCTATTTAAAAATATATTCTTAATCTTCTTAAGAAATTTAACTAAAGAGTTAAATAAAGTATTTTTCATAAATCATTTTAAATGTATCAGAATATTTTTTAATGAAGAATATTTTTATAATTGATAAATTAACAAAGATTAATATCTTGTATTTAAAAAATAGTTAAAATTAAATGATTTTTGAATTAATTTTTTAGTTGAAAAAATTATATAAATTTATTGAAATTATGTTAAAATGCAGAGTAGGAATATGAACGAAAATTAATTATTAATCACTTTTCTCAGATTTCCCGATTTCCAGTTATTTAATACCTGCAGAGAATCCTGTCTTGAACAATCGTCAACCGAAAGATTGTCCTCTCCTTCTCCTAAACCCGAATTATCATCTCCAAGTCAAAGCTAATTATCATCAAATCACTAATCCTGATCACATAAATTTTTGCTACTACTCACATTTTTTTTTATATATCTTTTGACAATTTTTTGTATAGTTCGCTACTTATTTACAGATTTCTTTTGTTAATGATATTTTTTCTTTGTACATATTGTATATGTAGTTATTTATTAAACCCAAGAAATTATTACGACAAAGACCAAAATTAGCATTATTTATAATAATTAAATAATTAAAAAATTTACAAATATTTAAAATGTTAGCAAATTTTTAAAATATTTAGAATTTTTGAAATCTTGTAGATTATTTCACTTTTGCATGTCTCTGCACATAGAAAATAAAACTAACAATTTTTTAGTATTTAAATATATTTTAAAAATTCTAATGATTTTTAAATACAAATAGATTAATTTTCTCAAAAAAATAGAGCATGATTTAAATAATTTTACTTTTCATTGTTTGAAAAAAAAATAAATACCTAGTACAATATTAAAAACAATTTCTTTGAAGTGTATTTAGATTTCTATTTTTGAATTCATTGTTGAAAAAAAGAATTTTTTAAAAAGCGCCTCACTATCCCGTGACTAACAATTTATTTTTGTAACAGATTATAAATGCGTTGACGACTAAAAAAAGGCAACAAGTAAAACGGTAACTTCACAGTTACCAGGCCGTAAAGTAAATCTAAAACTCCAGTTAAGTGTATCGCGATAATTTTACTGATAATGTACTTATTTATTGCAAATGAAGACAACGTTCGAACCACATTACTCATTGAAATGCGACTAATGCAAAATATAAGTTTATAACTGTTATCTATATGAGATGATTATTAATTATCCATCTGCGATCGTCTCTACTTTGTAATTAAATTACTAAATGTCATAAAAAAAAATCTATAAATGTTTGTTGATTCAGATGTGATAATTAGAAGAAAAAAAATAGTTGTAGTTAATTGTTATTGTACATTTTCAGGAATTGTATAGAAATCATAAAAAAGAAAATTAACCGACCACAGGCGCATTATATTTTTGAATTATTTCAATTAATCGGATATTGTAACAATGATAATTGTGGCTTCCGAAATGTTGTTGCACCGACAGTATTTTTTGTACGTATTCTGAAAAGCTATAGACGCTATTTTAATATAAGCTTCAAATCAAATCAAAGAGAAAACTTGCAATATGATTTTCTTTTCTAAAATCTGAGCAAGAACAAAGTGATAATATACGACAAATACAATTTTTAAATGTATCATTTTATGTGTATTGTGTAAAAAAAACAAAATTTCATTACGAGTGAAAAAAAGTATCTTCGAAATTTAAATAAAACGTTTTTGGTCTAATTTAAAAGATATGCACTGTGTTGCTAAAATTGTAATCTACTGTTCGAAATAAATAATAATTGAACGAAATTGTCTTTCTTTATATCTAAAATATAATAATCTCAAATATATTTTAGTTGATTAATTTATTTTCCCTAAAAAAATTGAGAAATTAACTGTATAGTCTGGATAAGAAGACAAATCTCTTTTTTGCATTTAGATAATCAAAGTGTTTTATGAAGACTATTTACATAATTATAAATCAGTCGTTAATTTATTTTCTGATTTTCAACGAGGCAGAATTTCTCTTTTTGTACTCAAGAGGAAGATTATTCAGCGACAATATTTTTCCAGAAAAAAAAAATGCTTTGAGCATATTAAAAAATATTTTTTTTTGTTTAAATATTGAAAATATGACCTTCTTCTTCTTCTTCTTCTTCCAAATCTGCATTCCTGAGTTTTAAAGACTTTGAAAAGTTTGTACGAAAACTTACATTCAATCATCGTCGGAAAAATTATTTGGATTAAAATCCGGATCGTCCTCGTCATCATCCAAATCGAGATCATCAATATTTTGAAATAAACTTTCATCCACTTTCACTGCGTCACCTTTAAATAATATTATTTCATTATTCACGTGTGATATTTGATTATAATTACTACTAGAATTTAAAAATTTGAAAAAATATACCATCTTCTAAGAATTTAAGATCCGATTGATCCAGCGTTTTATCGGTCATAAACAATTCTCTGCCTGTTAATTTTTTCCCTTCCTTTTCAGCCAATTCTTTTCGTTTCTTATAACCCGTTTCCTCGTCATATTTCTCTTTCCAACTCAAGAAAGTCTCTACTGTTACTCTTGTACCTTCGAATCGTTTCTGTAAGAATTAAGTTTTAGTTTGATGAAAAGAAAAAAAAAGATTTTTTTCTAGAAAGAAAATTTTCGTTTACCATTTCAGCCTCTTCTTCTGCCTTTAATTTCTTCGCGGCATTTTCTTCTCTGTGCAATTTTACCTTATCCCATTGAACATTAAGCCATTCTTGTGCGGCACTAACTAAAGTAAATACCATAACTATTCCTAAATTTTCATTCATCTGCTCAATAAGATGTGCATGCAATTCCTCATCATTTCCATCCTCAAAATTCTCCGTATCTTCAATATTAATTGTTAAAGGCTCCTCTGGATATTTATCAGTGTACGTAAATTCTAATCGACATGCTAAACCATTTTCAGAATCTGGTTCGTGTTCCTCTGACTTTATTGGTATTGCAAATTTGTGAAAAGGTTCCGTCGCTATCACTGAAATTAAAACAATTACATTTAATTAACAAGTTAATTAGAAAGTAATAAATTCAAATGTAAACAATTTTTTATAAACTCTCAAATGCGGTATAAACATTTTAAAGTTAACCTTATATTATTTAGTAAAATTTATAATATATGATATAATAAAGAATTTACAAATATAGAAAAATTAATACAGTTTCGAATAAATTTCAATTTTACAAATACAAATTTTTATACATGATGATGAAATTAATAAAACTCCATATGTATATTATAGGTTAGGTTTGTGAATAAATTATATACCTTCCAATTCTCCACAATAAATATGTTCTAAAGCTTCAACTTCGTTGTTTTGTTCTTCTACGTAATCCATATTGACTAATATAAAATTTATTATCTATTTTAACTTATTTACACGAATTCATTTAATAATAAATTGTTTAAAACTTGCAAAACACACGCCGAGTTTTCGCTTTTCTCTTTTTTGTCGTCTGCACCACCGTGAGCCAATCATTTGCCAGGAAAACTGTCCACCAATCAAAATGCAGATTCAGTGGAAATGGAACAGCTGATCAACTGTCAGACACCGACTGTCAAAAGTGTCAAAAGTGTCAAAAGCAAGAGCAAGCAAGAGTAATAAAGATTTCTCATTTTAAAAAATTTATTTATTAAATATTCTACCCTTGTAAAGTGTAAAAATACTTTTAATTTGTTAGCAGAAAAGTTGGAAAATTAGTAAATAAAAAGTGTATAATCTTAATAATATCAAAGTTGTTGTAAAAGGTGAGCAATAGGTTATGTTTTTATAAAAATATTTATAATATTCAGAATAGAAGCAAATATTTACTTTTTTAATTAAAGTAAAAACGTCACAATTTTTGAGGCGCATGATTATTATTTTACATAATTTTAAATTAATTTTAATAATTTAATAAATAATTAAAAACACTCCCATTTTTTTATTTTTCGAAAATCAACAATTAAATATTTATTCAACATAAAAATAATTATTTTCCCTTTAGATTCAACGAAGAAATTAGATAAAAATGAGAAGAAAAGCTGGAATAGGAGCAATTCATAAACAAAAGCTCGAGCAAGAAAAATACAAAGACAAAGGTACAGAAATTCAGGAAAATCAATTTGAACAAATGACAAAACAAATGGAAACATTTCGCATAAATCTCGAAGAATTTGCAACAAAGCATAAAACAGAAATAAAAAAGAATGCACAATTTCGTCGACAATTCACCGAGATGTGCGCATCAATTGGTGTCGATCCATTAGCATCGGGTAAAGGTTTTTGGTCAGTACTTGGAATTGGTGATTTTTATTATGAACTTGCAGTGCAAATTGTCGAAGTATGTTTAGCAACAAATGAAAAGAATGGTGGTTTAATATCACTCGATGAATTACGCGAACGTTTAATTCAAGCACGAGGAAGACGTAAGGAACATCAGGAAATAACCAACGATGATCTTTTGGCAGCAGCGAAAAAATTGAAAATTTTTGGCAATGGCTTTTCCGTCGTTCCAATTGGTCGCGGTAAATATTTAGTGCAATCGGTACCTGGCGAATTGAGTATGGATCATACGGCGGTATTACAGCAAGTTAGTTTATCGGGAAATGCTTTTATTTCGAAAAGTGTTTTACAAAAGGAACTCAAGTGGGAGGATGGAAGAGCGGAGAAAGCTCTCAATCATATGGTTAAAGAAGGATTGGCCTGGCTCGACAATCAAGGAGAAGAAGAAATTTTATATTGGTTTCCAAGTTTGTTCACTGCTTGCATTATGTCGAAAGAATAGTTTTCATTTTTTTTAACTGTTAATTAATTAAGAGAATAATTTTACTTTAAATTTGAACTGTACGAAATTTTATTTTCAGAATAAAATAATAATTTTGTTATGGAAATATGTACAGTTTTATTAGTTAATTGTAAATGGTGTCATCTATTTTCATCGCCGTGATCGTATCGATGAATTGCTTGTACTCGATATCTCGCTAAATTTTCACGACACGACAATAATTCTTTATTTAAATTGTCATTTTCCTTTCGTAGTGCATTAATTTTACTGCGTAATTCTTTGGATCTTGTTTGAAATTTCGACGTGAGGGTTTTCGCCTCATTTTTCCATCTGAAAAGAAATTCATTTTAATATGGGAAGAAAAAATAATTTAATTAATTAATTACCTGCTACTTAGTTGTTGATGAATTTCAACAAGTTGTGTTAATTCTTTCGATTTTTCCTCAAATTTCTCCTGTTGCATTTTTAACCGCAAATCTGTGTTCACATTCGATATTTCTTCTATTCTGCAAAGGAAAATTTATTCTTAAAATGTAATTTTAAAAAAAAGTTGTATTTATATTACCGTTTTTCGTTTCCGCTGTTTTTTGTGTTGGTGGCCTTTCGTAGATCCTCCTGTAGATCACTGACTTTATTCTCCACTTGTCTTTTGTCTTGTTCACGAATTTGCATTTCTCGATCGAACATCGCTTGTAATGTGTGCAATTCTTTTGACAAATTCTCCTTCTCATCGAGTACACGTTCGAAACGTTTTTCTAAGTTTAAATATCTATTTAAAGATTCGTCAGACTTTGAACGATTATCAAAATCTCGGTAAATTTTTCCTTCTGGAAATAAATCATGTGAGGAGGACAAATTTTGTTTTTGTATTTCATTAATTCGTTGTTCTAGAATTTCATTCTTTTTCTTGTAAATTTTATCAAATGAATTTAATTTATATTCAGCGTCTTTTAATTTATATTCCGAGTCTTTTAATTTTTGTTCTAAATCTAAAATTCTTGAATTTGATTGATGTAAATAGTCGTCGGAACCTTGACGCATTTTATTTATTTCCTCCTCGAGCAATCTACATTCTCTTTGTGCTCTATCTAACAATGTTTCCTTTTGTTTCATTTCAACTTTTAATTCTTTTAATTCTAGATAATACTTTTTGATATTCCTATCGAATTCTTCTTTCACTTTATTCACTTCTTTTTCCAAAGAAATTTTATATTCCTCTGCAATATTATTTAAACGTACTTCTAATTTCATTTTCTCGTCTAAAATTCGCGTTTCCCGTTGTAAAGACATTTCTTTCTCTCTCACTGCCGATTCAACTAAATCAATTGCTTCGCATACTTTATTTTTTGCTTCACAATCTTTGGCGAGAACATTAGTTGCAAAACGTTGAGCGTCACTTAATTTTCTCTCCAATTCAATTTTATTTTGTCGTAATTTTTCACATTCGTTCTTCATTTTATTGAGATCTAAATTTAAAGTTTCGACAGTCTTTTGATTTATTCTCTCCTTCTCCAGAATTTCATGCTGTTGAAGACTAATTTTCTTTTGAAGTTCTTCTTTATCCTTTTTTAATTCCTCAAATTTTTCCTTATTCGATTCCCAGAGTATTTGGTGTTTCATAAAATTCTCTTTGGCTTGAATTAATTTACCCTCGAGGAGATTAATGGCATCGGAATATGATTGTTTAATACTGTTCACATGATCTTCGTTAAATTTTGAGGAACCTTTACCGTTTTTTTTAAATGTCTTGAGTTCCTCCTCAAGGACGTCTATTGCCTTCAATGACATTTGCCAGAGTTGAAACATTGAATCTTTTTCCATTTGTAGAACGACAATACGTTTCTCGAGATTCTCTAATATTTCCTTATCGGTGTTAATTCCACTGCACGTTTCAGATTGACAACGCACGAAACAATCTCTAGCAATATCACTCGCATTTTTACTCTCAGTGCGAAGTATCTCAAGTTCACGACGTAATTCAATTTGTTCGTTCTGTAAAAAAAAGAAATTCAATTTTAATTGGAAATTGAATATGAAAAGAAATAGAAATTAAATTAAAATTCACATTCTTCGAGTTTTACCTTACAAACGTCTAATTCTTCTTTCAAAGATTCTACGATATCCGCATATTCCTGAATTAGTAAATTATGATCTTCCATCCTAGTTTTGAATAACATATACAATAAATAAATTTTAATTCTTGAAAATTGTAAATAAAAATAAGAAAGTAACCTTAAAAACTCACCGGGGTTTTCTAATATCCGTTTCTGACTCCATTATTTTGTCCCCTAACATCACTTTTATAAATTTAAATACTACCTATTATTATGTTACATAATTGTAAAAACAATTTTGTTAATAAAACGTCATTTCATATTTATTTTACATCTTTTTTCAGATGTAAACATTAATTGTGACATGATTGTGACATAACTGCCATTGTGAAGGACGCTGTCTGGCCGCTGTCAAAACAATATTACGTGTTCCTTTCGATTGGTTGAAACAAACAATATAATAAACTGTCCACCAATCGTTATTTCTGTACAATTGCACAGTGAATGAATGGGACTTTAAAAAGTAGTGTGGACTCAATCTTAGTGACTGTCGGAATTCTTCTGGAAACATAACCTCAAACCGCGATCGTTTACCGCTCACCTGCTGCAATAATTTTTATTTAATTTAAAAAGTTTTTAATCAATAGTTTTAAAAAAATTGGTTTTTTACACTAACGTTAAATAACTATTTGTATTTCTTTACTTTTTGTATTCACTTTTACAAGAAAAACGAACGAAATTAAAAATGGAAGTTGTTCGTACAAGTAAGTATTTTATGATAAGAATTTTATTGTAAATAAAAGTTTTAATTTCTTTCTTATTTAATATTTTTACAATTATACCATTAAAAAGTAGTATAACTGTATAAAAAAGATTGTCTGATGAAACTTTTTCATTTGCTGAAATTGTTTCTTTAAAAAAACTATTTTTAAATATAATTTGTAATATTTGTTTATTCTAGACTTTCAAGATGTTATGGAGGAATTAGACAAGGTTCTGGAAGAAGCTTCATTTCTTTGCATTGACACAGAATTTACGGGTTTAAATGTGGGACCCGACAGTACACCTTTCGATTCACCAGCACAGTATTATTCAAGAATAAGATCAGGTTCAATGAATTTTCTCTTGGTTCAATTTGGACTTTCAGTTTTTACATTCGAGAATAAAACGAAAAAGTAAGCAAAATACTTTCTTTAAAAAAATGAGGAAAATTGGTAGGGGATCAGTTTTACCAATTTATTTTTTCCAAATATAATTTTACTAATTATCAATTTTTCAAAAATTTAAAATTTCCAAAAAATTTTCTTTCCAAAAAGAAATTTTCCAAAGACAAACAAGTCAGGAAAAAGAAAACATTCGAACTGATGGATTGGTAAAAGTGACCCCCATTCGAGAAATTATTAATTCTAACATTTTTTTTTATTATTTTACAGATACAGTCAACGTTCTTATAATTTTTATGCATTTCCACATCCTCTTAATCGTGGCGCACCTGATTGTCGGTTTATTTGCCAAGCTTCGAGCATATCATTCCTCGCCAGCCAAGGTTTTGATTTCAATAAATTATTCAACTCCGGCATTCCATTTTTAACAAAAAATGAAGAGGAAAGACTACAAAAGAAAATGGAGGATAAACAGAAAATTCGTGAGGAGGGACAAGAATTTATTCCTATTCCCGATCACGATAAGCCTCAAATCGAGGAAATTCTGTAAGTTCAAAGAATTTTAAGATTGAAAATTGTTATATAATTTTTATTGAAAATTATAAATAATTTTTTTGTTGAAAAGAAATTATTTTTTTATTGAAAAGAAATTATTTTTCTATTGAAAAGAAATTATTTTTTATTACAGATCGAAAATTAGCGAGTTCATTAAATCGGACGCAGAAAAGCTTTCAATCGATAGATGTAATGCATTTATTCGACGACTTGTTTATCAAGAAGTAAAGAGAAAATGGCCGAAGAAGCTTCATTTAGATTTTAAAGCAGAAGGTCTGAACCAAATTTTAGAAGTGACGAAAGTGGGAACAAAAGAGGAGGAAGAGAAAAAAGTTCTTGAACAAAAAGAAAAGGAACGATTAGAGATGAAAGAGGCAATTGGCCTAAGCGCATTGTTAAAGAAAATCTCTAGTTCGGTTTGTATAATTGAAAAAGATTTCATTCTGAAATATTTCTGTTTATGAATTTGAAAAAAATTAATTATTTACTTTTATAGGGAAAATTAATTGTTGGACACAATATGTTACTGGATCTGTGTCACGTTATTCGACAATTTTTTAATCCATTACCCGAAACTTATTCTGAATTTAAAGCTCTCGTCCATGGACTTTTTCCCAAGTATGTAAATATTTTTCTATTACTTTTTCACTTTTTATTTAAATATACCTACATAATAATGTATAAATACTATTTTAAAAACTAAAGGATAATTTATATTATTTCAATTTAAATAATTTAAATAATTTTGTATTTAAATTTTAATTAATTTAGCTAATAATTTGTAGTAAGAAATAATTTATCTATTAATACAAAATTGATTTTTTATTGTAGAATAATTGACACGAAAATAATCAGTCAATCGACGCAATTGAAAGATAAAGTTCCTTTAACGAATCTACAGTATCTTTTGGATACTTGTAGTAAAGAGCCGTTTTCAATTCCGGAGGTGATTCCGGTAAAAGATCGCAGTTATTCAACTTCGATAGAAAAAAGTCACGAAGCCGGATATGACGCATATATGACTGGCTTATGCTTCATAGCCATGAAAAATTATCTCGGTGAGTGAATCATTATTTAAAAAGAATTTTAAAATTAACAGGCCTCGGATAATACAAGTTTTACGGCTTATTTTAAAAAAAGCTATTATTTCGATTTTTCTCCCACATATTAAAAACATTTTATACCAGAAATTGGCAATTACCAGTTACTTTATTTTTACAGTAAAATGTTACTTATTTTGATTTTCAAAATGTAAAAAATAACTATACAGTCGTAATTTTTCCTTTAAAATTTCTTACATTATTTTGTAAGTCTTTTAACGCATAAAACAGACTTTTTGTTATAAAAAGTGAAATTATCATTCTTTAAAATAAATTTTTTACATTTAGTTTTAGTTTTTAATACTTTTCTAAATCTTTTTTTAAGTTAGACTTTCTTTTTACATATTTATATGAATCTCGACAAAAATAGAATTGCCACAGATTTGAGAAATCAGGAAATTATATCCATAGTACGAGTGAAAAAAAGTTAAATTTCTAGAAATGTTACAAAAATTTTAGTTTTCGATGAATTTTAAAATTAAGAAAAACCTTAAACTATTCTTGAATTTTCTTTTTTAGTTTAAAAACTAAAAAGAAACAATAAAAAGTTAGAGTTTCAATTTGTATAAAAAATTGAATTTTTGTATTTAAATAATTAAATTCTCAAAGAAGTTTTTAAAAATTATTCAAAATAATTGATTAAGAGAAAAAAATTAATAAAAAATTTGAGAAAATATTTGCATTCAAAAAAATTTATATAAGATTAGCAGAAATTTTCAGAAATAATTGAATGAATGTATCAAATTCAAAATGAAGATTTGAATTTTGGATTAATTTACTTACAAATTTTATAAAACTTAGTTCTTTAAAAGATTTTAATTTAATTTTTTTTTAATTTGTTATTTATTACTAATTTTTCGAAATTTTTGAATATATTTTCAAATAAAAAATTTCAAATAATCGAAATTTTGAGAAACTTATATAAGAAAAATTGAATTTAAAAATGAGGAATTTTAAATGAACTATTTTTTTCTGAATAATTCAATTCTCAAGGAACTTATTGAAAATTACTAATAATAATTATGTAATTTAGAAGAGAATTTTAATTAAAAATTCCATAAAATAATTGAATTTTTGGTGAAGGTATAGAAGTAATTTTGATAAATAAATAAATTTCAGAAGGTTTCAATTCAAAAAATTTTGAAGATGTCAATTGATGTAGAATTTTTGGACAAGGTATAGAAGTAATTTTGAGAAATAAATAAATTTCAGAAAGTTTCAATTCAAAAAATTCGGAAGATGTCAATAATTGATGTAAAAGTTTAAGTATCTTTAAATACTTGTTTTAAAAAATTATTGATCTTTTAAATAATTAAATAATTTTTAGTTAAAAATTCTTGGAAATAATTAAATTTTGTATTATTTTTTTAAAAGTAATTAAATTTAAGAATGTTAGAAATTGAAATTTAGAAAAAAAATTTCACATGTGTGGCAAAATATATTACTACATATAAATATTTAAATATTTATTTAACAAAATTATTAAGCTTTTAAATAATTGAATTCAGAAAATCTGAAAAAATTAGGTTTTTGAAAAATATTAATTAAAATTTTTTGAAGATAATTGAAATCTCGAAAGTAATCAACTGAAAGAAACTTGTTAATTTTTGTCAAATTTTATTAAAATAAACTTTATATTTTGAAGAATTTTAATCCATTTTTTTAAAATAGTCGTATTTTTGAGAAAAATGTAAAGATATCTATGTAAAAAAAAATATTTTAAAAATAATTGAATTCAACATAAACTTGGAATTGAAGTTACTTTTTTTAAATTTACTTTTATGTTATTTTAACTGTAAAATTAACGGAATATAAGAAAAAATAAATATTAAAAACTTTTCTGGAAATTAGGGAAATACGAAATCAGATTTTTGTGACAATCGGAAATAAAAATAATCGACTTTTTCGACTTTTTCGACTTTTTTGTTTACTTTCAATAGAGTAAAAAGACTTCTTTTTGCATTTTAAAATCGATTCGAGGCCTAAATAAAAGACTTGCATTTTTTTTGAAATTTTATTTAGTGAAATATTTCTTTAAATACTTATTTAAGGAGTAATTTCTGTTCTGTTTTTATAAATAAAAATGATAATTTTTAATTATTACATTGTTTTTTATTAAATTGTAATTCAATTTTTAACATGTTTGATATTTTCAGGTACTTTGGAAAGTCCTGCAGTAGATACGGTTCTTTGCGACTCGCCGTTATTAAATCCGTTTTTGAACAAGTAAGTTTATATCTTTTAAAATATTTTATTCGTGTTTTGAAATTTTATTATCTTATTTTCTATCTATTTTACTTTTATTTTATTATTATAGTATTTTACGAATGTATCCAATGGAGAAAAATGACAAATTTTTGGTAAAATTCAATGTTTTAATGGAAGTATTTAAACAAATTGATTTTTAACAAAAAGTAAAATTTAAAGATATAGAAAATGATAAAATTTCTTAACCTTTAATAAAGGATAATAATAAATTTAAATAATTTCCTTTTTACAGACTCGTCATCGTTAGGTTAAAAGACGTGCCACATATTAACTTAGTTGGAAATGATCGTAAGCTTTTCTAATATAAAAAAATTATTGTTTCGGAAAAATAAAAAATAACAAATAATAATTTATTTCAGCCACACCCAGTAGAGATCATGTATTTTACATAACGTTTCCACGTGAATGGAAAGGAAATGACATATCAAAACTTTTCACTTCTTATGGTAAATTTTTTTACACTGTTTCGATTTTTCTTTTTTTTGGAGGAAAAGAAAAGAATTTTTTTTCTTATAAAATTTTTTGTATTTCAGGTGGTGTTTTTGTTTCCTGGTTGTCTGATACGTCGGCCTTTGTTAGTTTGTACAAAAGAGATCAAGTGAAAAATGTTCTCAAGAATGTGAAGAATACGAAATTTTTCCATATTAAAAAATTCGCCGAACATCAAAAAGCAATAGAACCAGCGGAGCAAGGACTACGAAAACGTAAATTAGAATCGACCGAGTAAGTAATTTTTTCTTTACATTTTAGCCGACAGGAAAATGTTGAAAGTAATTTTTATTTAATTTATTTTTTACATCTCTAAAATTTATACTGTGTAGTTTAGTTTTGACAACCCGCTTTCTTAGACTTATCTCGAATACCTTAGATAATTTCGAAAGAAAAATAATATATAAGCGCATAGGCAATGTCAGACTCTTCGTAGTCTACTGGTTTACCATAACTTAGCAAGTGCTTGTAAGCCGTTCTGCAATTGCATATGCAGACCCCTTTGGTCTTCTCCTCCTTTTTTTTCCTACAGGGCGACCGTAGTTCACGCAAAGTATCGAAAGAGAAAACCAATAAGAAAATAAATATAAAAAAAAATCAACTCGTTCACTCGCGCGTTATCGTCCATGAGTAACCGCGTTAATAATTTCCAGAGTTCGTTCTCTCTACCTGTTGGCCCTTCGAGATTTCCTGTACACAGGTAAATTAGCATAGGGCCGTAGACTTAGTCTTGAATTAATGCTTGTGATTCTCGTTACACGTGTTTTTATGCAAAACATCACGTCACGTGATCTCTCGCGTACACTCGCTCTCGATAAATCAGAATTTCTTCCTTCTTGCGAAAATACTTTACTAGCTTATATCCAATCTCAAATTTTTAGAACATAAAATATATAGACTGATTTTCAAAAGCGATCTACACGCAATGGTTAAGAGAATACATAAAAAAAAGAATAGAGAGAAAAAAGTAAAATACTTAATATTGGATTATTTAAAAAATAATCCAATTTTCTCAAAATTTCTTAAATAATTATTAAATGTAAAATAAATAAATATTAATTATTTTTGCAAATAAAAATTAACTTTTTTCTTTTTGAAATTGAAATGAAACGTGAGGTGTTTATAAGTAATTCACGAGCCGTATATAAATTGATTTAAATTTATTTACATCGACGCGATATATTTGCATGACTAAAAGCATTTATCAATCATTTATTGGCTGGCATAAAAGATTGAACTTTAATGTCAAATTATCGTTGGTGCTTGTTTAACTTATTTAATTCAATACTTAATTTCCAGTAATGAATAAACGATTAACTTTTAATGCCGCCTTCCTTTAAAACGACAAGTTCGTTTGAGTACTTCCTCGGCTGTTTTATATAGGCGCACCCAATCGCGGTTCATTACTGAACAAATGAGCCGCCTTTGCCCGCGTGTGTGAATAAAATCAACAACTTACGAGGTATTACGTATTGATTAGAATAATGTAACATGCGCCTTCATTTCCAACTCTCAAAATGCAAATTTCGCGCATCTTTGATTGGACAAGTGAATTGAACTCTTTGCGAGAAAAATAAAGAGAATTTGTCGTTTGTAGTAGAAAGAAAAAAATTTAGAAAAGTGGTTTGAAAATTAGAAATTATATTAATTACCTTTCTATTAATTACTGAATTTTTACATTAACATTTAGTTTTTTTAACAATTTTTTTTTGACGAATTTTTTTGTTTCCATACATTGTCCTTTGGTAGCGATTTTATTTAGCATAATTTCTTTTTTATTAAAAAATTTTCATTCAATGGAATTCTTAATTTTTTCGAATTTCCATTTGACATAATTTTTATTTTAGAGAATTTTCACTAAAAATAATTTTCATTTCGTAAAATGAAAATTCTCTTAAACAAACGAACAAATTGTTTTCAATTAAAATTCAGTTAAATGAGAAACATTTAGCTGAATTTTAATCGAAAACAATTTGTTCGTTTGTTTAAGAGAATTTTTATTTAATGGAATTTTTAATTTTTCCGAATTTCCATTTAGCAAACTTTTCATTATAGAGAATTTTCACTAAAAAGAATTTTTATTCAGTCAAATTTGCTCATTCAGCTGAATTTTAATTGAAAGCAATTTTTATTGAGTTCTTATTTAGTCAAACATTCTCATTTAGACGAATTTTAATTAATAAACAATTTTTTTTTATTGAATTTGTATTTAGTCAAAATATGAATTAGTGGAATTTTTATTTAGCTGAATATTTATTTAACACAATTTTAGCCAAATGTTTCAAAATTCTAATGAAATAAAAAGAATTTTATTTCGTTTTTTGAAAATTTAGCTTGAAGAAATGCAATTAATTAAAAAAAGTACGTAAAATAAAAATTGTGTATAAATATAATTGAGTATAATAAAAAAATTCTGTTTAGTTAAAAATCTGAATAAAAATTCAACTAAATAAAAATTCTGTTCAAATTTAATAATTATTTTGAATTAAAATTTCAGGGATCATAGATTGTCACCTCACCTTTTTTTCACCTTTTTATTTTTTTTTAAATTTTGGCACCTACATTACCTATTTTGTAAACTTTTTATAATAGTTTTGAAATTTTTTAATTAATTTAAATATTTAAATTCATTTAGATTCTAAATTGTTCATCCTGCGACGAATTTCACTAAAATTTTTAAAAATCAATGAAGTTTCTAGGAGATTTTTATTAAAATTTTGTAAAGTAATTGAATTTTTGGGAAAAATTTTATTATTTATGAAGATAATTGAATTGTTGAGAAGAATTTTTTTAAAAATTTATTATAATTACATTTTTTTAAGAATTTTAATTAAGAATGCATTCAAAATTATTGAGTTCTTCTAAAGAACTTTAAAACAATTTTGGAAAATAATTGAATTCTTTAGAGAAATTTTATTAAAAGTCCATAGAAAGTAAATGAATTCTTGCGAAGAATTTTATTATTCATGACGATAATTTAATTCTTAGAAAGAATCTTCTTAAAATTTTTAAAAATAATTAATTTTTTGACAAGAATTTTGTTATTTAAAAAGTTAATTGAATTCCAGTCAAGCATTATATTAAAATTTTTAAAAATAATTGAATTTTTGCGAAGAATTTTATTATTTTATAAATAATTCATAAAATTAAAATAATTAAATTCTTGCGAAAATTTTTTTTAAAAGTTTCGAAAGTAACTGAATTTCTGCGAAGAATTTTATTATTTATGAAAATAATTGAATTCCTTGGAAGGAATTTTAAAACAATTTTGATAATTAATTTCTTTCAAGAATTTTACTTAAAATCCAAAGAAACCGAATTCTTATAAAGAACTTTATTAACATTTTTCTTACGAAGATTTCTTACTAGGAATTTTATTATTTATAAAGACAATTGAATTCTTGGGAAGAATCTTCTTTAAATTTTTGAAAATAATTGAACTTTCGCGAAGAATTTTGTTATTGAAGAAGACAATTAAATTCTTGGTATGAATTTTATTAAAATTTTTTGAAAATAATTGAATTTAATTATAATAATTAAAATTATGATTTTTTTTTGTCACCAATTTGTCACTTATTTTAAGAAAATAATTCACCTTTTCACGTCTACTTTAATTGAAAATGATACTGTGATCCCTGATTAATTTTTTCTAATTTCAGATTATTTTTTGTGTAATTTTTTAATCGTTAAAAATTATATTTTCTAGGAATAAACTTAGATTTATATGAACACATATGAGTTGAGTGTGCGCAAAACGAACAAACAAAAAAAAAAAATTCCAAAGATTTTCAAGGAAGGGAGAAGACAATTTTTTTCGTAATAAATCACATAAAATGTGAATGAAGCGCAGCGCGTGCAAGCTGCCTTCACTCGACAGTCATGATTCAAACGTTAAAGCGAAATACAGTACTATGCAAATTAGCGTTGTGTCGCATATACGATAGTGTACCTGCAATCCCGATGTTTATTCCTATCTATATTTGGAGTATGGATTACAAGACATTGAGAGAATGAAAAGAAAGCTCATAGGGAAAAAGAGTGTGTGTATGTGTATTTTTTTTGTGTGTATGCGAGAAAGAGAGAAAGAGACAATGTTTCCTGAACATTTCAAGACACTATCAACCTTTTGTATGGGGAAAAATCACTTGTTTCTCTTTATATACTGTAGAAAAGTTCATAAATTTAAAAACACGATGGACAATGTGTTCTTGAAAGATGAACACAGAATTTTCAGAATTAATGTACGATGAAAACGAATTTATTAAAATTTTATTTTAATATTATGCTAATATAGTAGAGAAAATTGCGCTTTTTTTAAAAATACTTTTCACGACTGTATAGAAAAATGGAAATAAAATATTATGTATTTTTTACAGTAGAAAAGTAATTGATTTGATTTTTCCTTGTAATATATGATGATTTTATTCATAAGTTGAATTTTGTATTTGTATTTTTTTTTGAGACTTTGCACTACTTTAAATTCGCTATTAATAAAATTTCACAAAGGAATTAAATTATTTAAAAAAAGTTTTAATAAAAATTAAAATTCCTCGCAAACATACGATTATTTTAATGAATAATAAAATTTTCACCGGAATTCAATTATTTAAAATACAATTTTCATAACATTTTTCAGAAACAATCAATTATTATTTAAAAAAATCTTTTCTAAATTCTAAATTTTCCACAAGAATTAAATTCTTTTTTAAAATAATAAAATTCTTTATAAAATTTTTATTATTTTAATAAATATCAGCATTTAAATAACATTTACAATAAATAATGAAATTCTTCTTATGAATTTTAATTCCTAAGAAGAATTTCATTATTTTTGAAAATTTTAATAAAATTTCTGACAATTTTTTTCAAACATAATAGAATTTTTATAAGATTTCAATGATTTTCACAAATAATAAAAATTTTCAAGAGAGTTCAATTACTTACAAAAATTTGAATAATATTCTTCGCAAGAATTAACATTCTTATAATAAATAATGAAATTCTTCTGAGGAATTCAATTATTTTTGAAAATTTTAATAAAATTCTTCACAAATTAAATTTTTTTTTCAAAAATAATAAAATTCATCGCAGAATTTCAATTATTTTTAATACAATTTAAAATAAATTTTACGAAAAATTCAATTATTTTTGAAAATTTTAATAAAATTCTTGGAGAAAATTCAATTACTTTAATAAATTTTTTTAAAATTCTTTACATAAATTCAACTATTATTATTTAACACTTGTTGCTATTTTTTTAAAATTAATTATCGAGTGCGATGCCTATACTTTATTTTTTCTTTCCTCTTTTTAAGATTTTTTATTCTCTTTCTTTCTTTCTTTCTTCATTTTCCTTTTTTATTAATATTAAAATATTTAATAATCGAAATAAATCTAAAGTTAAAAAAAAAAATTTTCAAATAAAAAATTTTTTTTCTATTTTCTTGGTATTTATAAAAACGAAATTCACAATTAATTGAAAGTTGAATTCACTTCTTTCCTTAAAAGGACAAAAAAGCAAACATGTTACATTATTAATTTATTGATTCGTCGATGATCGTAAAAAGTTATATGTTCCTCTTTATTTTCTCATGAGGTAAATTATAGAAACTGTGAAACAAGAAGAAAAAGGATAATGTTTGGATGATGTAAGATTATTAATGAAAAAAAGATAAAAGAATTTCTGTAAAAAAAAATGAAACTTCAGTTTCTCCCACAGGAACAGGTATATAAGGGGAAGAAAGCGGTGGTGGATTTCCATGCATAATGCGAATAGACGTTTGCGTACACCTTTTCTCTTTCTTTTGATACACAGCTGCATCTTGGCAACGCCCTCGGGATTGCACGTAATGAGTTGTACACGCTTCTCCATTTTCTTTCTTTCTCTCTCTCTCTCTCTCTTGGCTCTTGCTTTTTTATTTAAAAAAAATCGACGAGTCTCTTTGGTTTTGTATGGAATGAGTAAAATTGTTTGAGTTAGTTCCTACTTTGCCTTTCTATCGACCTCTTATCTTTTGTAAATGAATCAGTAACGATCCATCGAGAATTGCATTTTAATTTTTTTCTTTTCTTCATTGAAAAGAAGAAAAAAAAGTATCAATGGAATTTACATTGACTTGAACTTTAGAGTTCATAGAATTTTTGTACAGTTGGATTTTTATTTAGCGGAATTTTTTTTACTGGATTTTTATTCAATAGATTTTTGTACAGTTGAATCTTTATTTAGCGGAATTTCTTTTTCTACTTCAATAGAAAAATTTGTTAAATAAAAATTCATTTTTATTTAACAAATTTTTTTTCAACTGAATTTTTATTTAATAAGTGAAGTATTCTTCAAGAGCTCAAAAATAGTGAAGCTAAATACCATAAAAGAGAAGAAACAATTTTGAATTTTAAAAAATTCGTTTTTTCGAATTTTTTACAATTTTTAATAATTTTAAATTTTTTACCAAAGGATGGAGACTATGTAATAAATAAAGTATTTTTGAAGAGCACAAAAATATTAAAGCTAAATGCAATAAAAAAGGAGAAAAAATGTTGAATTTTAAGAAATTCGGTTTTTCGAATTTTTCATAATTTTTAATATTTTTCAATTTTTTACCAAAGGATGAAGACTATTAAATAAGTAAAGTGTTTTTGAAGAGCACAAAAATAATGAAGCTAAATGCCATAAAAAAGAAGAAAAAATGTTGAATTTTAAGAAATTCGGTTTTTTTAATTTTTGATAATTTTTAATAAATTTAGATTTTTTATCAAAGGGTGGAGACTATTTAATAAATAAAGTGTTTTTGAAGAGCACAAAAATATTGAAGCTAAATGCAATAAAAAAGGAGAAAAAATGTTGAATTTTAAGAATTTCGGTTTTTCGAATTTTTCATAATTTTTAATAAATTTAGATTTTTTACTAAAGGGTGGAGACTATTTAATAAATAAAGTGTTTTTGAAGAGCACAAAAATATTGAAGTTAAATGCAATAAAAAAGGATAAAAAATGTTGAATTTTAAGAAATTCGGTTTTTCGAATTTTTTATAATTTTTAATAATTTTAAATTTTTGTACCAAAGATTTTTTACCCTTATTTTTGCTAAATAAAAATTCTATTAGTGGAAATTTTACGTAAAAATTCTTTTACATGGAAATTCTGCAAAATTAAAATTCTATTATTGGAAATTTTACTAAATGAAAACTCTTTGAAATATTAATTATGCTAAATAAAAATTCTAGGAAATAAAAATCAGCACAATATTTTTGCTAAATGAAAATTCTTTTAGGTAACTGGGAATTCTGTTAAATAATAATTTTATTAAATGAGAGTTCTGCTAAATAAAAATTGTATTTCTGCTAAATAAAAATTTGCATTTCTGCTAAGTAAAAATTTGTTCGTAATAATTAATCTACTAAACAGAATTTCTGTTAACTGACAATATTGGTTAAGTGAAAATTCCTTTGAAAAGAAATTCTTCAAAACAATTATTTAAGCAAATTAGCTAATTAAATAGAAATTCTATTAAATTAATTAATTAATTCTATTAAATTCTATTAAATTATCTTTCATTTTTTGAATAAACTATAAATAAGAACGAAGCAGAAAAGATGAAAGCAAATGTGTCCATAAAGTATTGCAAAATTAATCTTTTTTTTTCAAAATAATATTTCGTAAAAGAAAAAAAGTTGAAAAAACAATTTCATCAATCAAAATTTATCTTCGCTGGATTAATTTATAAAAATGAATCCTGAGTGAGTTTCTGAACTTTTTTTTTCTTTTTTTTTGGTCTCTGTAGTTTTTTTCTTCCTCAGAAGTGCTTATCCTAGACGTTCATCAAGTCATGTTTTAAATATCTATTATCATCGAGAGTCTGTGTTTCATCTCATGAACAACCTGCACCTAGGATTTCAGTTAGCAAGATTGCCACCTGAAATACGCCCATGAATTATCGTCCTGTCAAGTATTCTATTCCAATCCAAGCTCTGGTCATTAGTCAACTCTGTATAACAGTATAAGTCGTAAGCACTAAGCCAATCGACTATTCACCTAACCAGTGACAGAAAACGATAGCAATGCTCCACGATGATTGCGATTGATTGATTGACTTGATATCCACAACCCACTCTGGAATTGCGCCTTTATAGTATAACTTAACTCCAAACTCTATACGCAGAAGGAAGAGAGAAAAATAAAAAAATTTAATTCCTCTTTCTCTCTCTCTCTCTCGCTTTTTTCTCTTCTTTCTAGAATTAAACAAGACATTTCGAAAAGCAAATAAACAGAACCTTGACAATTCCCATTGCAATGCTTACATTAATTACTTTGAAGCGATTCGTTAACGAAGTTCTGTTCAAGTACAAGGTGCAATCAAGATTTTTTTCCTCCGGACATTTTTTACTCTGCTACAACAGTTATATATCTAGAAAGAGAGATTTTAAAATTGGACTAGATGTGTAACTATAATTTGTGAACTTGTTCTTGGAATAGAATTTTTTGAATTTAATAAGGTGGGGAATTTTTTTTTTTTAAGTGCACTGTCTAATTACAGGTGGCTCGTAATTTCATCAGATTGAAGCTAATCCTTTTTCTTGTATTTCAAGGAGAAAATATATTTCTCATCATTTTTTTTCTTCCATTCGTCTATAAAAAGTTGGTAATAATAATATTGAAATGAGAGATCGTGCAAAATATTAAGCGATCGACGATCATTACATGCACATATATGCTCACTTTATGACCTTCCAATCACGAATTCTATTATTTCGATGTAATTGAAATTTATGACAATAAGTAGATTTCAATTATCCCTTATTTTAGGAATGTGGGTATAAAATATGCATAAAATATTTAACATTCGATTTAAATAAAAATTTAATAAAAAATAATTTTTTTTATTGCATTATTATTTTTTCTATTAATATTAATAAATATTAATAATAACAGTTTCATTGTTCGAAAGTTTTTAATTTTAATTATATTCAAAAACTTCAAACTTAATTTCAAAAAAAAATTTGAACTAAAATTTTCCAAAAAACTGTTTTTTACAGTTTTTAAATTAAATTTCAAAATTAAATTTATTTAATTTAATTTAATTTGATTTAAAAATTCAAATTACTAACCGGGAAATAGCCGAGAATTTAATTTGACCGGGAAAAACTGGAAATAAGCCAGAAATTTTATTTCAAACCGGGAATTTTTTCACCAAATTAAAAAAAGCTTTATTATTTTAAATTGTTTTTAAAAAATCGCTTTTTATTTCAATTTTTATAGATATTTCTACTGTTCTCTAAATTTGAATTAGTTAAAAATAATTAATTTGATAGTAAAAAATCAGTCACTGATTCAAATATAGTATGTAAATAAATTTTTAAAAAAATTATTGAATAAATAGAAATTTTGTGAAACTCAACAGAAAATAATTATATTTGTTAAAGAATTTCATTAAATACTTTTTAACAAATCGAATTTTCAAAGTAATTTAATTTAATAATGGATAAATAATTGAATTTTGTAAAGAGTCACATTCTAATGTATTCATGCTTCTTTGTGCGAAGATTAATAATTAAAATTTTTATTAGTTAATTTAAAAAAAGATTAAAATTTTTTAATAAAATTGAATTTTGGCAAAGATTTTTTTTTTAAATTCTACAAAATACGATTTATGAAATTTTTCAATTCTATTGTTTCAAGATAATTCAAGATAATTATTCAAGATAATTGAATTTTTATAAACAAATAATTGAAAATTTGTGAAATAATTGAAATTTCTTTACATTCTATTAAAAATAATTAAATTCTTTCAAAGAATTTTATTTAAATTTTTCGATAATAATCAAGGGAAGTTAGTCCCTTCAGTTAGTTATAATTTTATTTTTAAAAATTTCTTCCCAATATCTCATTGCAGAATTTCAATTATTTTTAATACAATTTTAATCAAATTCCTCGAAAAATGTAATTATTCTTAAAATTTTTTTTAAATTCGTCGAAAGAATTCAATTATTTCAAGAAACTGTAAAAAAATTCTCCTCAAGAATTTAATTATTTCCATAAATAGCAAAATTCTTCAGATTTACTAATTTCTTTTGAATATTATTTTTAAAAAAAAAATTTCACAAGAATTTAATTATTTTCATAAATTTCCATAAATTTCTTCGCAGAAATTCAATTATGTTTAAAATTTATTTTTAAATTCTCCTCAAAATTTCAATTATTTTTTTAAATAATTAAATTGTCCTCCACAATTCAATTATTTTCAAAAATTTTATTAAAATTCTACGCTAACATTTAATTATTTTTATAATTAATAACATTCTTTGGAAGGATTCAATTACTTTTATAAATAGTAAAATTCTTTGCAGAAATTCAATTGGTAACAATACATTTTAATAAAATTGAATTAATCTAATTTTCAATTATAATTATGAACAGACAAGATTATTTTAAAAAATTGAAAAAATTCTTTGTTAAATTCAATTATTTTTTAAATTTTTAATTAAAATTATTAAAAAAAACATTATTTTCAAATAATTTAAAGAAACTCGTCAAAAAAATTTAATTAATTAATTAATTAATTAATTAATTAATTAATTAATTTAATTAATTAATTTAATTTAATTTTATTTTTTTTTATTTTTTTAAATTTTTTTTTTTTTTTTATTATTCATAAAAACTCTATTAAAAATTTTTTAAAGCCATTTGTAGATTTATTTATGTTCGAAATCAAATAAATTTAAATTTGATGAGAAAAAAAAACTGGGAAAAATTTGAACAAAGCCGGGAGAAAACCGGGAATAGCGAAGAAATTCGATTAATTAAAAAAAAAGAATTTAATCATAAAATAAAATACACTTTTTCAGATAATCAGAAATATTTATTAAATTTAATTAAACTTTTTTCTTCCAGGATTGACAAGAACCAGGCGAATGGTTCTGAAAAAAATACTGAAGAAGGTTGGGAAACAGTTGAAGGTATTCAAAGTTTCTTTACACATTTAAGTCGTAGAGATTTCTTTTCAATTCTAGTACTAATTTTTGTGATCTATCTTTACATTTTTGTGGGAGTAAACAAAAAATAGTTTATAAAAAACTTTTACTATTTTTTATAACATAAATATTGACTGATAAACAGTTTATTGATATTTAATATTTCTTTTTTTACTAAATATAATATGTATTATTATTACTTTTTTACCATTCAAATTGTTATAATAATTCTCTTTTTATTTAAACTCATTTTTTATAAGCAAAAGATAAAGAAAAAATAAAAAAAGTGGACAAAAAATAAATAATAGATAAGTAAAAGACAAATGAAAGAAAAATAAATAGTAAATAAAAGAAAAACAAATGATAAACAAAAAAAGAATAAAAAAATTAACAAACAAAAACAAAAGATATACAGAAAGAGTAATATAATAGAGAATTATTACATTAATTATTAAATTATGATTACTTAAGTAAAAATCATATTCAAATAATGTGAGAAACTATTGACGAATTAGTGATATAATGATTGTGAGATAATATTAGTTTTTACATTTGTTTGTTTAAAATTACTGTTTGAGATATTTAACACAATTCGATGATAAGATTAGAATTATTTTTTAAGAATAAAAGGTAATTTGAGACGAAAAAAATATTTTTATTTTTTCAATTAAGTTAATTTTGCATAACATAATTTTTTCACCCTTAGCTGTGCTAAGTTTTCGTATTTTATTAAACTTTCATTCTATACTTCCGTTTTTTACACTTTTTGCTTGACTTTCCATTATTATTATTAACCATTTGACAAAATTATGAAATATTTATAATTCTTTTATATTTATTATTGAAACGATATTGATTCTGTCACATGAATATAGATACACTTTGCAAGTAAATAATCGTTTTTATATTTATAATAACAAATGTTCTCTGTGAATAAAAATTTTTTTCAATAACACTTTACATGACTTTTTAATGAAAAAATATTCTTATAAACAGTTTTTTTATTTCTATTAATTATTAAATTATTCCATTAAATACTCAATTATTTTTTTTGTTATATAATATACTAAATAGAGTGAAATTAATTTAATTTTGGTCTATTTTAAAGGAATTCAATTAGTTGATGTGATTAAAAATTAAACAAAGAAAACACATTGAATTATGAAAAATAAGAAATTCTTCAATTAAAAATTATTTAGTTCTCAGAAATAAATAAATTATTATTTCTGTAAATTGTTTATGTATACTTAAAAAATATTTATATTAATTTAATTTATTATCAACGCAAACGTGAGTGTAAACGAAATTATTTTCTTGATATAGGAAAAAGACGACGAAAAAGAAAGGTTGAATCAAATGAACACAAGGAACAAACTCAAGAGAAGGCATTTGTCGAAAATGACAAGTGGTAAAAAGAATTATTCAGGATTCGTAATTTTTCAACACACACATTTATTTCCATTTACCGAAAGGATTGAACTTTATTTTTACATTCAAATTTTTAGGCAAACGTAGAAATTTACAAATTATAATAAATTTTTCTATTCATATAATAATTACAATAATTTTCTATTTTTCTACATAATGCATATAAATATTTTTCTTATGCAAGAACATTTTTTTTTCGACTTTTTAGTTTTTAAAATCTAAACTATACACAATAAATGCACTTTTTTTGTACAAATAAATTCTTGTTTATATAAAAGTGAAAAATAAATTAATAAAATGTAATAAATAAAATGAAATAAACGTTAATAAATAACTTTTTTCTATTTGAATTTTTTTCTTACTTTTTTGTATCGAATCTTTTTCTAATTTTTGTCTATCAAAATTGTTTCTAAATTTTTTCTGTCTAATTTTCTTCTATTAAATTTGTTTCTAATTTTTTTTTTATAAAAAATTTATTTCGAACTAACTTTTTTTGTATATTGAATATTTTTTTCAATATTCGAATATTTTTTCGACTCAGAAAATATTTACAATAATTATTGATTTATATATTTTTTAATTAACTTAATAAACTTCATTTAGCACGTAATATATTTTCTCTCTGATACAAAATTTATTACTTTATATAATGATAAATGTAGTTATAAATTACAAATGTTATGTTTTGTTTTTGCCGAGTCTGTTTCTCTTTAATCAGAGACACTTTAATTTTGTTTACTTTCAGAAGTCCTTTTAGTTTCGTTCTATTTTCCATAACGAATAGATCAAAAGTGTTTAAATTATAAAATTTTCGAAAAATTCGCAACGAATTATTTTTCTTTTAATTTTCGTATTTTTTTGTTTTAGTAAAAATTTTTTTAGTTACGTACATATTTTTGTGCAGTTCGGTTTAAAAAAATAATTAGAAATTGGAAAATTTTCAAATAATTCAGAACGAATTTTCTTTCTTGTAATTAGTTAATGTTTTTTTAATCTTCAAGTTTAATTTTTGTGTTTTTGAATATTAGTAAAATTTTTCTTAGTTGCATATACTTTTTGCAGATTAAATTCTGTAATAAATAAATAAATAAATAAATAAAAATAAAAAATATATTTTTTATCGAATAGTGAATTATTCACAATCTGTGCTTCCGAGTGAATTGGAATTATTTAAAAAGAAGGAAAATGGATTATTAAATAATTTTATCAGTGTTTTTCGATGTAAAAATTTTTTTTACTATGTTAAACTTTCCTGTTTTTTTACATTACATTTTTACTCAACAATTGTGGTGATAAATTTTAACAATAAGAAGAATGCATCGAGAAAAAGAAAGAACTACTATCGATACTAGTCCTATTTATGAAACTTCATTGAGCAGTATTTTTCATGATCCCAGACGTCTGCTGGATTTCCAAAGACTTTCGGTAAGTTCTATTTTCTTTTTTTTTCACTTTATTAAATTTATTTTATTTTTACCCAAATATTTATTTTATTCTTACTTTATTACAATCTTTTTTTAGTTTTACATATTTTTTACTACAAAATTATTTTTTATTTTGTAAAATATATAACAAGTGTAATTCTTTATTTTATTTTTCTTTTAGTTTTATATTTTTTTCAATTACAAGTTTATTTTTTACTTGTAAAATAAAACAAGTAAAAATATTAATCAATAACATAGTAAACAGCACCAATTTGGTAATTTAATCGGAGAAAATTTGTCACAATCTGAAAAGTAATAATTAATTCTAATTATTCACTAATTTTTTTATGGTAAAAGTCGAAAAATTGTTGTGTCACGTTGAACATTTTTGGGATTTCCAAGGGCATTGCATTTTCAAATCCAAGGCACATGCCGCATAGAAACCCCAACTCTGCAACAACGAAATCCATTTTCTCTTTTTTTTTTCTTTTTTTTCTCACTCCTCAGGAACTCTCCCAACAAATTAATATTTTTCAAGAAAAAAAAAAGTTTTAATCTTGATGAATTCACTGGAACAAATATCGATTGCTGTAATAATAAATAATAAACAATAAAACATATTCAATCGAAAGAATATTTATATATAATCTATTTGCGGCACTTTAGTTGCAAACATACATTTAAAACTTTCTAACTTTATTAACAGAAAATATTTTGTCTCTATTTAATTCTTAACAGGAAAATATTCCATTTGGACAATTGTTTGCCTGTTAATTATAAGCGCGATCTCATGCCCATATAATCCTAGTCATGACGATGCAATTATTAATATACGTTTATATAGATTTTATAGCGTCAGTGAAACGGCTTCTATTTGGGATAATTTGTGTTTTATTAAACTATATAAATATGTGTATGTGTTGTTGTATAACAAAAATGATTAATATCCAATTCTGTCTGTGATAGAAAAAAAAAATGAAGTGAAAAAAATAAATCATCTAAAGAGATTGTAGAAAAAGAAATTGAATCGATCATGAGACGAGGTTTTTGTTAATAAAGTGCAACGATGATGTGAGAAATTGATTTCGTTACTTGATTAAAGACTCGTTTTCGCAGTATTTATATTGTCAGTTTTGTAATAATAGATCGAGGTCTATAGTTTGTTGTGTATTTAAAGTAATTTTACTTTTTTCCTTTTTCGCCTTAAATTTTTCACTCTTTTCATCAAAACACGAATAAAAAACAAAGAATAGAGAAAAATGAATTTTATTTTATTTTTTGGAAATTCTCTAAAAAAAAAAATTTATTTTCGTTCTTTTAGAAAATAATGTCTCCAGAAAAAAAAATTAATTTTTTGTTTCGAAAAAAAAAGAAATTAATTTTCCTTTATGGCAAAATTTTATTATTAACATTTTAAGTCGATGAAATTTATTTTCTTCGAAGTAGAAAAAAGTTAATTATTTACAAATTATTTTCATAAATTATTATTCAATGATTTTCATATAATAATAACATTTTTTTACAGGGATTCAATTATTTTTATAAATACATAATAAAACTCATCGCAGACTTTTAATTATTTTTAATTTTTAATACAATTTTAATGAAATTCCTCGAAAAAAGTAATTATTATTAAAATTTTTATTAAAATTCATCAAAAAAATTGAATTATTATAAATAAATTTTAAAAATTTCATTACAATTCAGCAAAGAAATTCAATTATTTTAAAAATTTTTGTTCCAATTTATTTATTATAATTTAAGTATTATTTTCAATGCATTTTTAAATAAATTTCTTTAAAAAATTGAATTATTTTCATAAATAATGAAATTCTTTATAAGAATAAAATTTTTTTCAAAATAATTTTCATAAAATTCTTCGTAGAAATTTAATAATTTCAAAAATTTGTGAAAATTCAATTATTTTCAAAAGTATTATAATTCTTCGGAGAAATCCAATTACGTTAAAAATTTTACAAAAATTCTCGTCAAAATTTCAATTATCTTTATAAAAAATAAAATTCCTCTCCGAAATTCAATTATTTTCAAAAATTATAATAAAATTCAATTATTTTTTTTCATATAATTTTCATCAAATTTCTCGAAAAATGAAATTATTTTTTAAAATTTTATTGAAATTTGTCAAGAGAATGAAATTATTTAAAAATTTTCTTGATAAAATTCTTTATGAAAAGTCAATTTTAAAAAACATTGAATTATTTAATCAAATATTTAATTTTGTAGTAAAATAATTCAATTCTCGTAGAATTTTCTAATAAATATTGATTTAGAAATGAATTTCAGTTAAAATTTTAGATTATAATTGAATATTGAAAGCATTATAGCGTGAATTTTTAGAAATAATTGAATTTTCAAAAGGTTTCAAATTAAAATCTTTGAAAATTTGAACTTTTCATAAGTTTTTAATTAGGAATTTTGTAGAATTAATTTTTTTCAAAAAGTTTAATGGAATTTTTTTTTTATTATTTAAAGTTTTTTAATTTCTAATTTATTTCATTGATGAATGTCAGAATAATCGAAATTTCATAAAATTAAATTGTAAACAAAAGAATTGGAAAATTCTCAAAGAACTTTTTCAAAAACTATTTTTAAAAAATTGACTTAAAGAAGAATTTTATTTGAAAATTCTAGAAATGAATAATCGTAATGGAAAAATTTCGTTTCGTTTTCGTTTCATTCGAATCCTGTCGGTTTGGTGATTTTTTCCGAGATTAAAATTAAATTCGGTTAATAAAATTTATTTGTAAAAATAAATAAAATATAGTAATGAATACTATGAATAAAATGTTAAAAATAAAATACTAACTTTAAATGTTAATAAAGAAATACTAAAAAATGATAATAATAAAATAACTAGAACTGAAATACTAAAAGTAAAATACTAAAAGTCTAAAAGTAAAGTACTAAAAGCAAAATCCGAGAATGAAAATACTAGAAGAAAATATTAGCTAAGTAAAATACTATAAGTAAAAATTAGAAGCAAAATATTATAAATAAACACAAAATACTACCGAAATAAAAACAAAAATACTACATATCGTAAAGCAAAGCAGTTACATAACCACATAGACCAAATATGCTTATAGATCAAGAGGCATAACGAATTTGAAAATTTAATTCCACTTGACAGAATATTATACATGAGTAAATTATATTAACAGCAGTAAACAAAAAAATATAAATGGTATATGTCACTGATACTAAATAGATGTATATATAGAATATATATTAGAGAGAGAAAAAAATGATATAAATATATATATGTTGTGAAATGTTAAAATGTAATGGTATCATTGTTGTGAGTATCTTGCCATAAGCTGCTGGGCGCTGTAAATCTCGCGCCCTATAGAACTCGAAGAAATCATTACGTAGCCACGCAGTATATTGCTGCTAATATAGCACAGCTCTGCCCTTTAAATGCAATCCGCGGAGACGTTCTACTATAGGGCTCTCTCTTTTTCTCTCTCCTCTCATGGCCCGAGGTGCCTACCAAGAGAAAACCTAAAGAATCGTTGTAAATCTTTCATAATGGCCTCCAAGTACTGGGCACATTCATTTACAACGATAGACGTTCAGGAATCTAGAATCTAGATCTACTCCACCCTTGCCATCGACAAAACCATCCAATCATTTCCGTTTCTTCAATGTTTAAACTCACTCACTCACTCACTTAGTGTTTAGTTTCAGGTTATTATTTTCTTGCGAGTTGGTTTATTTTTGCGAAAAAAGAAAAAAAAATTTTTTATACACATATATTTTCTATAAAATGAGGTAATTACATATTATTATTATATTTATTATTTGATATTATATTTATTATTCATTGAATCATTATTAAATCATTATTTTTTAAACCAGAGTAAAATATTCAATTAAGAAAAGAATAGTAAAAGTAATAGTAATAGAAAAAGTAACAGGTATCAATAAATACTAGACATTAGTAGAAATAGTCAGTTATATAGTCAGATGTTCAAATTTTTTTATTTCCTTATTATATTTTTTTAATTTTTAATTCTTTTTTTAATTAATTTTACCCTGAAAAGAATCCTCATTTTTGTTTTAAATCTAGTAGTAAAAGACATTATTAATCAGACAATTTAAAGTTTTTGCAAATTTTCAAAAAGGAATAACATTCATATTCAGCAAAAGTAGAAATTCCAGTAGGAATAACAATTGTGAAAGATAGTTAAATATTTGTAATTTTTGTAAATTCTCTATTAGTAGTAAGGTCATTTTCAGTCAGACGTTTATATTCTTTTTACTTTTGAACAAGAAGCAAAAAAGTGCTACTCAATTTTAATTTTGGTATTAGCAGTCTACAACTCAAATTGGAAATTTTTGCTCATTTTCTAACAGTAGTTGTTCAAAATTAATTTCAGACAGAAAATTCTACTAAATTTAATATCAGTAGTAAATGTCAGTTGTAGTCAGCCATTGAAAATGCATTTAATTTTTTTTCTAACAGTTATAAAAGTAAATTAAAGACACAGTCGGAAATAAAGTTTTGAATTTTGTCTACAAGTGAAAAAAGTAATTTTCAGTCAGACGATCTAAATTCCTGTAATTTTGTTCCAAGTAGTTGAATTCTTTTAAGTAAGACTCAAAATTCTCGTTAATTTGTATAAATTAGTAGTCAAATACGTTATACAGTCAGACATTTTCGATTTTCATGAAATTTAAATAAGAGAAAGTAAAAGGCAGTCTTAGTAAAATACTATAATTGCTTGTAAATTTGAGTTTAGTAGTAAAAGAAATTTTGAGTCAGACGTTTTGTTAATAGCGCAATTTTAATCATTCGTTTTGGAAGCAAAAGTAACTTATAGTTAGAGTTTTGGAATTTAAAAAATTTGATTTTAGTATCAAAAGACTACTGCTGTATAGTATGGATTGCTTGTGAATTTTGCATTAGTAGCAAAAGTCCGACAATAGTCAGACAAGATTTAAAATTTATGTCATCTATCTATTAGTAGTAAAAGTCAATTCTAGTAAGACATAAACATGCCATCGATTTTGAATCAATATAGTAAAGTTTGTTGTACTCAAAGAATAAAAATTTGTGTTCTTTTAAAATCAGTAGTAAAAGACAATTTTAGTCAGCCTTTTATTTCAGTCGTCGTAAATTTTTCTAAATCTAGAATTAAAACTGACTTTTAGTCAAAAATGTAACACGATTGTAATTTTTCTCCAAAGTACTTAGAGACTTTAGTCACACTTTAAGTTCACAAATTTAGACACAGTAGTTAAAGTCAATATCAGTCAGACAATATTTCAAGTATTTGCAATTTTTTCTAATTGTAATAAAAATAATCTGTTAAATTTTTTAATTGTTATCATTTTTTTCTTGGTAGCAGTAAAAATAATATTCTACCCAATATTCTGGTTTATTTTCACAATTTTAATGTTAGTAGTAAAAGTATTGTGCAGACAGACTTTTCCAAATTTCTGTACTTGTTCGCTTAGTAGTGAAAGTCCGTTAGAGTTGGACAACTTTCTGCAAATTTGGTACCAGTAGCAAAAGATATTTTTTAGTAACACTTTCAAATTTCTCTAAATTTATCACTAGTAGTACAAGTTGTTTATAGCCAGACGATTGTAATTCTTCTCCTTGTAGTAATATTACTTGAAAAAATTATTACCTAGATTTTTGAAAATCGACTGGATTTTTTCGCAGTGGAAAATGTTTTTTTTAGTCAAACACTTAAAACTGTCTTCTAATTTGCAACTCTAATTTTGTTAAGAGACAATTTTTTTTTAATTATAATTTTTCCTTTAGTAGTAAATGCATTTTGTAACAGACATTTACTGTGACTTTAAATTCTCGTAAAGTCAAGTAGTAACAATTTGCAATAGTCAGACATCTTAATTTTATTTTCATTTACCGTCAGCAGAAAAAAAAGTTCGCGTGGAAGAAAATAATCCTTTTTGTTAGTAGTAAAAGTCAATTATAGTCAGACGTCATAAATAATTCCTATCGAGAATAAAAACTTGTAGCAAAAAATTTCAACTTTCGATAAAAATTAATAAGGTAGAATGTCTTAATAATTCGAATTACTTTTTATTAAAAAACAGTAGCAAAAGTCGTTTATTATCAGACGACATAATACTTCATTATTCCTAACGGAAATAAATAATAAAAATTACAAGTAATAATTACATCGATTAAAATAATTAATTTAATTACATTGTAGTAAAAGTAATGAGAAAAAAATGAAAAATTTCTAATGAGTGATAAAAGAATTTATCAAATATAAATAAAAGTTTGTGAAATAAAAACTTTATGTGAGAATAATGAGAGGAAAAAAAATTTTTTTGTGAGATCGATTTTTATTTCGTCTTCTCACGGTTTGATATAGTATCAGAACTAAGTAGGAACGTGTGTTAAGAAGCAGGAAAAACACCGAAAAAAAAGAAGCAATGAAATAAAACGATTTAGGTACAGAACGACCTCTTGCACTACTCTTAGTGCTCCTTAGGTTCCTTGTTCTTCTGCCTGAATACTTAAGTGCTCCAGATGCTGTGCACCACCCGCCATGCGAACAATGTTTAAGCATATGCTGCATTGCTCCTACATATTGCGATATGCTCCATTCAAAAATATTTCCTCCTTTCTTTATTTATAATGAAATTTATAAATTTTTTAAAATATTTACAAATTTTATATTTATTTACAAATTTATATATTTTATAATAGTTGGATTTATATTTTATAATATTATTACAGTGATTGCCTAGTACTTGTACTAATTTGTTATTTATTATAAATCAATTTTTATTAATTTCCTTATTTGCAGATTTTCATTTATTTTGTTTTTATTTATTCGATACCTCAAAAAAAATTTATTTTTAAAAGGATCTCACGATTAGAATAGTTAATTTAGCAGATATTATTTTTTTCTATTTATTTTCCTATTCGTTATTTATTTTTCTTTATTTTCTTTTTTTATTCAATTTGTTTTATTTATTTATTTCATTTTTTAATCAATTACTGCAATACAGCAAACAAAATAACTCTGTAAAATAAAACTATTACTTCAATAAAATTGCATACGATTGGTATTTCTTAATTAATAATAGAAATAATATCAATTAGTGAATACTGTTTTCAATTCAATATCGAATCGAGAAGATAGGAACTTGAAAGAAACCGCGCCGCACATACAAGCGTAAAATCATGACAGAATTTTTTCTTTGTAACAGTGTCAACGTAACTTTATTACCGTAATATGGCAAGCAACCAAGGTTAAAGTTTTTACTCTCTATCGCTATAACACTTATAATGCACTTACTGAATTCTCTTTTACTGTTTTTTTCCTCAATTTTTTTTTTTTTTACTTTAATTGTAATGTCAAATATATGTGCTTTTTAGACTATCTTCTTAAGCATTTGATCGTTAAAGAGGCGTAAGTAGGAAAGCATATTGGTATTCGTATTTTTATGCTTACTCGATAAAGAAAGAATGCGCCGTATTCCAATAGAATTTTGCATCGCGCATTTTACATACTGTACATATCGCTCCTCTTAAAAGTCTACTTTACAATTTTATATTTAATATCAATCCACCTGCAAATGCACTCCGGTAGTATTTTACATTAACTCTAATGATATATTTTCAAATTTTTTAGTTTACATGTACACTGAAAGGAAAATTGATTCCAATGCACTAAAAAAAATTTATTTCACTCAAATAACATTTGACTATTATCAAATAAATATTTACTTGAATCAAATAATTTTTAATTTAAGCAATGAAATAAAAATTGTTCCATTAAATAAAAATTATTGTTTTAAATAGAAATCATTGTTTTAAATAATAATTAATTAAAATAAAATAAATTATTTGATATAAATAAATATTTGTTATTTGATAGCAAACAAATTTATTTGAATCAAATAAATTTTCTTTCCAGTGTAAAAATTAAACTAGAAGGAAATTCTCATTATACGAGAAATTAATATGAAAATTGAAATTCATTAAGAACTCGCATATTGTGTGTAGAGAATTGAATCTTCTTGTTTGAAACGAGAGAGGATTATTTAAAGTCAAAAGGAAGAGAGAAAAACTTTACGTGCTTGGCTTAAAAATCGATTAAAAATCTCTTGGGGCACCTGCATTGAAGATGAAGATTTCTTACCAATAGTTAATTAAAGAGTTTATTGTTAGACGAATGACGCGTCGCAAATACGATTTACTAATGTTGAATTTACTCAATAGATTACTTGCGATGTTTAAATCGTTAAATTATGTAATATTCGCAATTAGAAGACAACTTTACTTTATGAAAGAGTCTCCTGGGGTTATGTATATATTATATAGAGCCGACAACAAAAGAACGACCTTTATATTTTCTTTTAAAAGCCTAAATAAATTGCAAAGTCATCGTTTATAGAAATTTTTTTCTATCCTTCCTCTAATTATCATCACTGTTTGTCTTTGTGGAAAACAACTTTTTTCACGTATGATTATTTTCTTTTCATATTATTTTTCATCTATAAGAAGAATTCAAGATTTATATTAGAAATTTCTACATCTGCTGTGACTATATTTTACTAATTAAACATATTTTTAACAATTTTAACGAACAGTCAGGAATTTTTATTAAAAGTACTGAAAACAATGAAATTTTTAAAATTAATTAGAAAATTCTGAATTTTGTTGTTTTTTTTGTTTGCCTCATAATCTATGAAATTTATAAAACTACAAAAAATTTGCATTTTGGAGAAGTTAAAAATAATTGCAAAAATAATTATGTTCAAAAATTTTTAAAAATTCTCATCAACATTTTAATTATCTTTATAAATAATAAAATTCTTCTCCTAAATTCAATTATTTTAAAAAATTTAATAAAATTTTTTGTCAAATTGCAATTATTTTCAAAAATTTTTCTCAATTCAATGATTTTCAATATCTACTATTTTAATAAAATTTTCCCAAAGAATTCCATTATTTACAAAAAATTTTGATAAAATTCTACGAAAACATTGAATTATTTTCATAAATAGTAAAAATTCAAAAGAATTCAATTATTTACAAATTTTTTATAAATTTTTTCGTAATAATTCAATTATTTTCGTAAATAATAAAATTCTTTTTAGGAATTCAATTATTTTCATAAATAATAAAACTCATCGCAGAATTTCAATTTTAATCGAATTCCTCGAAAAATGGAATTATTCTTAAATTTTATTAAAATTCGTCGAAAGAATTTAATGATTTAAAAATTTATTAATACATAATTCTTTATGAGAATTCAATTTCGAGAAACATTCAATTATTCAATAAATTATTTATTTTTGTATTCAATTGATTGTAAAATAAAGAGAGAAATAAATAAATAATTGAATTTTCGTAGAATTTTCTAATAAATATTGATTAAAAAATGGATTATTTAGTTAAAATTTTTGAAAATCATAGAACATTAAAAGCATTACAGAGTAAATTTTTAGAAATTTAATTTTGAAAAGGATTCAAATTAAATTCTTGGAAAATCTGAATTTTTCATACTTTTTACTAACAATTCTGCAGAATTAATTTTTTTTGAAAAAGTTTAACTGAATTTTTAAAAAAATTATTTCATGTTATTATTTTCTAATATATAATTAATTGAAGAATTTCCAAATAAACGAAATTTCGTGTAACATTGAATTGTAAACAAATAGATTTGAAAATTATTAAAAAACTTTTTCAAAAATTATTAAAAATAATTGATTTAAAGAAAAATTTTAGTTAAAAATTCTAAAAAATAATAATTGAATTGAATTGTTGAGAATAAGTTTGAAGAAGTTATAGTAACAATATTCTTTTATAATATAAAATAATTATTTTATCACACGGTCATTTTTAATCATTATAAAATATGAAGAAATCGATATCTTCATGTTTTATAATAAAAATATTCTTAAAAGTTATTGAAATTTAAAAGGTTTTAATTTGAATGTTTTGAAGAATATTAATTCCTACGGAAAAATAATAATTAAATATTTTTTTAAAAAAGAAGTTACTGTTGTTTTCGAATAATTTTGTAATTAGAGAAATTCGTAAATAAATGTAATAGAGCATTTTTTTGAGTATCTAATCATTTTTAAAGTGAATTAGAATATTCTTTAGAATCAGGAAAAAGTTAAAATTTTGTCTGGAAATCAAGGAAAAGTCTGTGAAAAAGAAAATAACATAATTATTATAATTGAAAAATAAATTTAAAACTATGAAATAATAATTCAAATAATAATTATTATAATTATTAGCAAATTGGTAGAATAATGTTTATCAAAATTAACAGGTCGATAAAATAAACACTACACTATAAAAAGAAAGGTACTAATTTAGTACCAAAATTGGTATTAATCATTAGTTGGTTCTATTTTAGTTCCGAAATCAGCTCTAATTTAGAACCTTTTTTTTATAGTGTAATAATTATAAAGAATAAGAATTTTTAAAAATGTTAATTCAGTTGCTGTTTGCATTTCCAATGGAAAGTTTGGTAAAATAAACGTTAGTCCAAAAAATTTTTCATATTTATAAACGCAAGAAAAAGGAACATGTCTCAGGTTGCAGATACGCAATACCCTGTACATTGTAAATTACATAGTACCGCGGACACGATATTTCACAGGGTATCGTTTAAGCGCAGATGATTTGTAACTCCGGCAATGTTACGTCGTTCTATCTCTATGTGAATCTTTGTTTAAAAAAAAATAATAAAAAATAAAAAGAAAAGAAAAACCCTCATGTGACTTTTATATATACAGTGTATATCGTATACAGATAGTGCGTACATCGGTACACATGTAGGCAAAATGAACATTAAAAGTCATGCTTCAAAACATGAGATAGCATATATTTCTTGAAAGATTGAAAAAAATTCAACAGTGGTATATTATATACACACATTTATAAACTATAGATAAAAAAATAAGAAAAGAAATGAAGCAATATAAAAATATTGACAAGAGCTTCTTTGCAGCATCCTTTCAAGGAGCAGCGGTAATGAAAAGAAAATTGATCATAACTGATCACTTTATCTTCAGCTCACATTTAGTATAACTCTATTTACAGCACTGCGTGTATAATCCGTTAACCTTTTTCGATTACTCATTCGATGCATAGTGCTTGAAATTATTTTATATATCTTTGACATTCAAGGTCAATCGATATTCACATTCTTTTTAGAATTTTTTTTTTTCGATAAATATAAGATAAGATAGGATGAAGACAAAAAAAAATAATAAGATACAAATAAGAAGTGGAAAAAATTGCTACTCTTTGTGAAAATTTCTTTTAACTACTATTTTTCATTATAATTTTTATTATTCATTTCCGTTAGGGATAATGAAGAATGAAGTATTATGTCGTCTGACAATAAACGACTTTTGCTACTGTTTTTAAATAAAAAGTAATTCGAATTATTAAGACATTTTACCTTATTAATTTTTATCGAAAGTTGAAATTTTTTGCATCTCGTTTTTATTCTCGATAAGAATTATTTATGACGTCTGACTATAATTGACTTTTACTACTAACAAAAAGGATTATTTTTTTCCACGCGAACTTTTTTTTCTGCTGACATTAAATGAAAATAAAATTAAGATGTCTGACTATTGCAAATTGTTACTACTTGACTTTACGAGAATTTAAAGTCACAGTAAATGTCTGATACAAAATGCATTTACTACTAAAGGAAAAATTATAATTGAAAAAAAAATTGTCTCTTGAACAAATTTGAGTTGCAAATTAGGAGAGAGTTTTAAGTGTCTGACTAAAAAAAAACATTTTCCACTGCGAAAAAATCCAGTCGATTTTCAAAAATCTAGGTAATAATTTTTTCAGTAATATTACTACAAGGAGAAGAATTCCAAACGTCTGGCTATAAACGACTTGTACTACTAGTGATAAATTTAGAGAAATTTTAAAGTGTTACTAGAAAATATCTTTTGCTACTGGTACCAAATTTGCAGAAAGTTGTCCCACTCTAACGGACTTTCACTACTAAGCGAACAAGTACAGAAATTTGGAAAAGTCTGCCTGCACACTACTTTTACTACTAACATTAAAATTGCGAAAATAAACCAGAATATTGGGTAGAATATTATTTTTACTGCTACCAAGAAAAAAATGATAACAATTAGAAAATTTAACAGATTATTTTTATTACAATTAGAAAAAATTGCAAGTTCTTGAAATATTGTCTGACTGATATCGACTTTAACTACTGTGTTTAAATTTGTGAACTTAAAGTGTGACTAAAGTCTCTAAGTACTTTGGAGAAAAATTACAATCGTGTTACATTTTTAACTAAAAGTCAGTTTTAATTCTAGATTTAGAAAAATTTACGACGACTGAAATAAAAGGCTGACTAAAATTGTCTTTTACTACTGATTTTAAAATAACACAAATTTTTATTCTTTGAGTACAACAAACTTTACTATATTGATTCAAAATCGATGGCATGTTTATGTCTTATTAGAATTGACTTTTGCTACAAATAGATAGATGACATGAATTTTAAATCTTGTCTGACTATTGTCGGACTGTTGCTACTAATGCAAAATTCACAAGCAATCTATACTATACAGTAGTAGTCTTTTGATACTAAAATCAAATTTTTTAAATTCTAAAACTCTAACTATAGGTTACTTTTGCTTCCAATACGAATGATAAAAATTGCTATTAGCAAAACGTCTGACTCTAAATTTCTATTACTACTAAACTCAAATTTACAAGCAATTAGAGTAATTTAATAAGACTGCCTTTTACTTTCTCTTATTTAAATTTCATGAAAATCAAAAACGTCTGACCATATAATGTATTTGACTACTAATTTATAAAATTAACGGAAATTTTTAGTCTTACTTAAAAGAATTCAACTACTTTGAACAAAAGTACAGGAATTTAGATAGTCTGACTGAAAATCACTTTTTTCACTTGTAGACAAAATTCAAAACTTTATTTCCGACTGTGTCTTTAATTTACTTTTACAACTGTTAGAAAAACAAATTAAATGCATTTTAAATGGCTGACTACAACTGACATTTACTACTGATATTAAATTTAGTAGAATTTTCTGTCTGAAATTAATTTTGAACAACTACTGTTAGAAAATGAGCAAAAATTTTCAATTTGAAATGTAGACTGCTAATACCAAAATTAAAATTGAGTAGCACTTTTTTGCTTTTTGTTCAAAAGTAAAAAAAATATAAACGTCTGACTGAAAATGACCTTACTACTAATAGAGAATTTACAAAAATTACAAATATTTAACTATCTTTCACAATTGTTATTCCTACTGGAATTTCTACTTTTGCTGAATATGAATGTTATTCCTTTTTGAAAATTTGCAAAAATTTTAAATTGTCTGACTAATAATGTCTTTTACTACTAAATTTAAAACGAAAATTAGTCGTACGTGAATGTACCAATTTATCAAAAATTTCATCTGAAAAGCGACTTGTAGTATCAAAGAAAAAAAAGAAGAGTTAAGAAATTAATATACTATTAAAAATCGTCGATTTTAAAAGAGAGAACAGCAAAAAAGAGCATTGCAATTATAATTGTGCTAATATTAAAAATAACATTAAGGGGAGACCCCACCTTAATTTTGACCCCTTTAAAATAAATTTATTAAACGCGGTAATATTTTTTTCCTGCATCTTTTTTAACCCGAAAACATATAAGATGGTCAAAAATATTTAATTTTAATTTTTTAAGTGGTTAGAATTTTTTTCTTTTGACCTATTGCATATTATTGCAAATCCATGCGAGAAGTTGTTTAGAATTGTAGAATATGCATGGAAAAAAAGTTTTGTTAAAAAATATTAAAAACTGTAAGAGAAGATTAATTTTTAATATTTAAATCTTTAAATTTTGCCGAAATTTCGAAAGCCTTAAATGTTTAATTTTTTTCCAAATTGTGTATATTTACGTAATTTTATGCTATTATTCAAAAAACATTGTTAAAATTGACATTTAGCTCATTTTCGTGGTAAAAACCATAAAAATCATAGTCCGAAGCTTTCATGGTATACTTTATATAAACCGAAATAAATGCAAAAAGCCATGATTTTTATAGTTTTTACCATGAAAATGAGCTAATCGTCAATTTTAACTATGTTTTTTCGACTCAGAGCATCAAATTGGACAAAAATAAAGGTTCAGGACTTCCGAAATTTCGGCAAAATTTAAAGATTTAAATATTAAAAATCGATCTTCTCTTACAGTTTTTAATATTTTTTAACGAAAATTTTTTTCCATGCATATTTTACCATTCTAAACAACTTCTCGCATGGATTTGCAATAATATGCAATAGGTCAAAAGAAAAAAATTCTAACCGCTTTAAAAATTAAAATTAAATATTTTTGACCATCTTATATGTTTTCAGGTTAAAAATTATGCAAGAAAAGAAATATTACCTCGTTTAATAATAATTTTATTTTAAAGGGGTCAAAATTAAGGTGGGGTCTCCCCTTAAAAAAAGTTACAATAAACAACATTAATTAATAACTTATTGTGTATAATAAAAAGCTAATTATTTTTTAAAACGAAAAATTTTCTCTCGCCAGGAGGAATTTTCTTATTACACATATTTTACAAGAGCACATATATACATATATACACATATAAATAAATATAATTAAAATAATTGTAATTTACTTAAGAGTTGAATCCTTTGAATGAGAAGGAGAGTGAAGTTTATGACAGAAAATGTCAGGATGTGCTTGTCGTAATTTAGTTATATTTTCAACATTGTATGTAAGTTTTTATGACATTTGCAATCGTATTTGATACTGATTATACGTTCGTTTACATGTATATCCCGTAGTGCTCGCATTATTATATGGGACCATCTAGATATAGACGACGTACTTTTATGATTTTGAAACAGCGACTTTATATATTTTGCAGGAGATTTGCTCTCTCCTATATTGCGTGCATGCACTGGCAATTAATTTAATGATCAAGCGTAACTTCAACGCCTCAACTATATATTTATTTCACTTAATTCTACCGCGCACAACGATTCTTATATATATACATGTATATATACGAATTGCTGTATACGTGGAGAAAATTTATAATTATTAAATAAATTAATTAAAAAACATTTGTCAATTCGTTGAATAATTTATATATATATTTATAAAATTTATAAAAATTGTACTTTATAAAATTTATAAAATTTATAAAAATTTTACTTTACAAAATTTATAGAAACTTTAATTTATTTATATAAAAACTATTTTACTTTCGTAGACTTCAATTTATTAAATTTATAATAATAATTTTTTATTTAAGAAAATTATTTTACTATTGTGTATTTTTACCTTTTTTCTGCGAATAATCTTCGAGGATAGCGCCAGAGGTAACTTGGGACTTAGCAGGCCAGTAGGATTCATTCATAGCGACCACAGGACCACTAAGGCCCAAACTACCCTTAGCTTTTTTAATCCCCTTTTTCGTCTCCTCGGAAAATGGGAACATCTGAAAAAAAGAACAAAAATGTATTAGAAAAAAACATATTTTATCTTTATTTTCATTTTCTTTTTATAAACTAATAAATATAAATAAGTATAGATTAATAATAATAAAAATAAAAATAGTAATAATAATAATAATGATATAAGATAATAAAAATTAACTAATTGCGTTAATTATATTATTACAATCGCAATTACAAAACGAAAATTAATTTTACTCCGAGAATTATGCTACATATTGCAATAAAAAAAAATAAATAAAAACTATTTTAAACTGTTTCATTAAACGTTTCCGCTGAAACAAAATGTTGTTCGCCATTTTTTTCCAAAACTATATTTAAAACAAACCTGTGATTTTCTTTGATCCAGAGTTATAAAATTAACACTTTGGACAGCTCTTTGAGTTGATAATAAGACCTTTCGTAAAATGCAACTATGGCAGAGATGTTTTATCAGTAAATATCTCTCCGTGTCAAGTGTTATAATCAACTGGTTTGCAAATCGGTTATCCCCAGAGGTATACATTGCAATTTTAACATAAAAATCTCGACTTACGTTTGTAACGTCCCATTTACTGTATGGAAAAATTGTTTGAGTAAATTAATTTTTACCCTCTATTTCCTTTTTTCATCCCGTGCAGAAATTTTGACCGGGGCCATGGCACTTTGCCCGATCTGGCCGCCCTGTCGGGACCCGGTCGGGGCCATGGGATTTCCCCCGATCTTTTCGCTACCCAGGTAGAAATCCAATACTGACTGCATTTTATTAAATAAAGCTCGTTATTTGATTATTAAAGCATGGGGAGTATTTACTTCAATATTAATAATATTATTAATATTTTTGTAGTAAATAAACTTTTATGAGTGTCATTAAAAATGTAAATAATTATTAGAATTGCTTGTATTGAACTAAGTTTTTAAAAAATATATTTTTCTTATTTTCTTTCATTAATTTAGACAGACTATCTTATTTAAATTAATGCCTAATTTATTATTATTATTATTGTTAATAATTATTTAAACCTATACTTTATGTAACATTATTAAGAATTATACACAAAACACTTAAAACTAAGACGGAAAAATATCGCACGCACGGGGGATCGAACCCTAGACCTCGAGGACGCAAGTCGAATACACATACCGCATAGCCACGCAAGCTTGGAAGCGACCTCGCTTAAACTTCCTTTTGAATCATGGGACCGTTATATACAGTGTTATCATAATAAATTGACTGTATCATATTTATTTATAGAAAAATTATTAAAAAAGTATGTTATATATATATATATATATATATATATATATATATAAATTAATTAATATGTTTATCATAATAATATGGTAAAAATTATTAATTTAATTATTTATTCTCTATTATTTATAATTTAACTATTTTTTAAAACAATAAAAATTTTTTTATTATTAATAATTCACAATATTACTACACTGCAAAAACAGGTGTCTATATTTGAGACACTTTTGTCCTTATTTTTAAGACGTTTTGGGATGTCTTTTAGGAAGACATTAAAAGTGACTATTTTGGAGACGTTTAAAGTGTCTTCATCCAGATGAAATTTACTGCTTGAATCGATACATAACCTAAAAATGCATGTATGCATTGATATTGCGCGGGAAACTTTCATCGAGACGAGGCAAGACGAATATTACCGAAGATACTCGAATACACAAAATGTCTTTTATTCAAAGTGTCTTACTTCGAAAACGTCTTAAATTAGCAACAATTACTTAAATATAGACACTTTTACCGTCTACATTACATGTCTTTAATTATAAGCACTGAAAGTGACTTATGTTTACATTTGTAAGACGCAAGAAGTGTCTCAAATTTTTAGACACTTTGCATAAAAGACAGATGAATTAGTCATTTATTCCAGACTAGGCGTTTTCAAAACGTCTAATGTCTTAAAATAAGACGTTTTGAAGACGCTAGTTTTTGCAGTGTAAAAATTATTAATTAATAATAATTTATTTTTTTGCCTTAAACATGGAATTTCAATTTAAGTGTGAAAAATGAATAAGAGTTTTTAAGAGTTATAAATGTCAAAAATAATGTTAATATTGTAACCACAAATAAATTTAACATTTTATGCAATATTTTTGGTTATTACCATGATAACATCGACAAATGGTTCACCCTCGACAATTGGTGCGTTTGTCCTATTATTTTAAATTAAAGGAGAATAAATTCTTAAGACATCCCTCGAGGCCAATTTTTGAGTTTTTAATTGTTTATAATTTTTATTTTCAAATTTCAATCAAAGTTAACAAATTAACACAATTTTTTAAAAACGGACGTTTATTTTCTTATTCCGTTACTGCACATGCTCTAAATCAGTTCAAATTAATCCAATATTACCAGCAGACAATTAAAAACCCATAAAGTAATATATTTCAATTGTCATAAACAACATTAATTAACAAATAGTTAACTTTGATTCCTCTCCAATAAAAAATTTTTTTTTCACATTTTCTTTTTAATTTTAGTTCATTTGAAGAATATTTTTCCTTTATGATTAAAAAATAACTTATTTAAATTGTTATAAACAATATTAATTAACAAATAGTTAACTTATGATCCTGTCCAAAAAAAAAATTTTGTTACAAATTTTCTTTTTTACTTAGGTTCTTTTAAAGAATATATATGTCTTTTTTGCTTATAATATAACTTATTTAAATATTTAATATTATATATCCGTGGTCTTTTAACATTATCTAAATAAAAAAGTAAACGTAAAAAAAAAAATTTTTGGTGGAAAGGAACAAAAATTAACTATTTGTTAATTAATATTATTTGTAACCATTTAAATAAGTTATTTTTTAAACAAAAAGGACACATATTTTTAAAATGAACTTAAATTAAAAAGTAGACGTGAAAAAAAATTTTTTTGGTGGACAGGAACATAAGTTACATAACTATTTGTTATTTAATATATTGTTTATAACAATTTAAATAAGTTATTTTTTAATCAAAAAGGACAAATATTCTTTAAATAGACTTAAATTAAAAAGAAAATGTGAAAAAAAATTTTAGTGGAATAGGAATCAATGTTAACTATTTGTTAATTAATATTGTTTATAACAATTTAAATAAGTTATTTTATAATCAAAAAGGACAAATATTCTTTAAATGAACTTAAATTAAAAAGAAAAGGTGAAAAAAACATTTTTTAGTGGAGAGAAATCAAAGTTAACTATTTGTTAATTAATATTGTTTATAACAATTGATATAAATTACTTTCTGTTTTATTAATTGTGTGGTGGTCATATTGTATTAATTTGAACTGATTCAGATCATGTGCAGCAACGGAATAAGAAAATAAGCCTCCTTTTTTGAAAAATTGTATTAATTTGTTAACTTTGATTGAAAATAAAAATTATAAACAATTAAGAACTAAAGAATTGACCTTAAGGGATGTCTTAAGAACTCATTCGCCTTTAATTTAAAATAAAGAATACTGAAACCGGTTAAGAATTGTAGGCTGTAGACAGTTTTGAACAGTAAATTGTAAAAAAAATCCCATTGTGCGCTGTTTGTAGATCCTTGGGCAAACCCGGCCTGGTCCTGGTCGGGGCCACGAAGTCGGGGCCAGATCATGAAAACCCGACCGGGGCCAGGGCGGTAATCGGGAACAAAAGTGGCGATTTCTGCACGGGATTCTTTGCTTTTTTTTTGTTGATATTTTTTATTTATTAATTTTTATTAATATAATTTTCATTTTTTTTTATTTTATTTTCATTATTCATATCTGAATTTGAGACCATTACTTACTCTTTATAGGATAATTTTCAAGTCCGCAATTCCGCATTTAATTGAAAGTTGCATTTTATGGACTTTCTTTATCAAATGGTGAATGATAATTTTTCAATTGCCTCTGCGTTTATAACTGTGAATATATATGTGCATGAATTACGTGAATTTAAAAACAGAAGCTACGATTCTTCGTTGTGATAAATTTCATTATGATAATACTATAGTTAGTTACTGGGAAGAAAAAGATTTTTGAAAAAAAAATACTTGAAAGTCAATATGCAAAGATGTAAATTGGAAATAATGAAACGAAAAAAAGAATCGTTGAAGGCAATTGTGTATTTTAATTGCTAAAGATAGTAGAGGTGCGTGTTTTATCGGAAGAAGAAGGAGAAGAAAGAAAAAATACCGGTTCCGATAAACAGTAAACTTTCAGCATACCGATAAATCGACTAATATTAATCAGTGAGAATTCCTTATCCGCGAATAATTAAAAAGAACATGGAGAAATGTTAAAAATGCAAAGTTCGACTAAAAATGATTTTTTCTACTTATTTCCAACCAACGAATTTATATAAAGTTTTTCTACTTTTGCTAAAACGATTATTTATTGTACTGCGAATGTAAAAATGGTGTAAATTGACATATTCGTCTGACTGATACAGACTTTTACTACTGATATAAAAAATAAGTGTGACATTAAAGGTCTGACTAATGCAAACTTTTACTACTTGTGATAAAAAATTTATTACCATGTTAATTATTTATTACTAAGTGTAAAAGTTATTTCAAGTCAGACATTGAGTATTTTTAAGAAAGACTAGAATTTACTTGAATTTAATGTCTGACTAGAATTTATTTGTACTACTAATGGAAAAATTTGATGAATTTTAAATTTTGTCTGACTAAAGTCAACTTTACCTACTGTAATAATTAATTTAGAAAAAATTTTCTTTATTAAAACTGTCATAGACTACATGTCAAAAAAAAAATATTCGAAACGTCTGACTATGAATAGATTTTACTACTATTATGGAAAAAGTCAAAAATTTAAAATAAAATCTAATTATAAATCAATATTCTTTTACTAATTCTTAACTTACAACAAAAATTCTTGTATTATCGTTTTTTGCCTACTGTTCAACAAAATAAAAAAATATTTAATGTCTAACTAAAAAAGGCCTTTACTACTAATAATAAATTTGTCAATATTTTAAGTCTTTTGAATACTAATTTTATTACTATTTAGTAATAATCAATTAGAATTAGATCAATTAGAAATTATTAAAAAATACAAGTCTGACTCTAACGGACTTTCACTACTGACAAAAAAAATTATTTTAATTTCATGTCTGATTACAACCAGAACAAAAAAAAATTAATAGCATAAATTTTGTTACAAATAAAAAAATTTAGACAGATTTCCAATATCATTACGCACGTCTGACTGTAAGTAACTTTTACTACTGATAATTATATTTTTAAAAAATCAAAAAAATGTCTAACTGTTATTTACATTTATTGTAAAAATAATAAATTTACTACTGACACTAACGAGAGTTTGAATGTCTGACTAAAATAGTCTTTTACTACTAATACAAAATTTTCTATCTTTTACTACTGACAACGAAAATGGCAAAATATAAAATAATTGAAAATTACAAAAAGAATTACTGACTGAAATTTAAAAAAAAATTTACCAAAAAACGAAAAATATTGTCCGACTGCATCTAAATTATACTGCTAGCAATAAAAATTTTAAAAACAGTCTGAACGTTACAAACTTTTACTACTGACTATAAAATTTCCATATTCTGATAAAATTTACACTACAGAAAAGAAATTCAAATAGTTAAATGTCATTGTAATGAAAATCCATTTATAATTTTATTTTTATTATAATGGTCCTAAAGTTTTGAACGTTCAAATGAACGAAGATATTTGTTTACTTCTTTTAGTTTGTAATTTGTTAATAAAAAAATAATTTTGAATATTAAAAAAATTAATTTTTGAAGAATTAAATATTGAATTTTAAATATTTTTCTATGTTTACAGTAATTTACAAATATTATTTGAATTGAAAAAAATTTTGTTCATTTGGACGTTCAAAATTTTGGAAAAAAATTTGTGTAAAAAAAAAAAAATTTTGCGTATCGTGTTCTTTTTTTTGAAATAAAAGAAAATGAAGACTATCTATTACTATAATAGTTTTCTTAATCGCATAGAATTCACTCTTAATTCGCAATACGATGCAATCGCAGTGATTTTCATTAAATGAATTTTCTCATATTACACGTTTAAGGTCTTTGATTTTAAAATGTTGAACTCGTAAAGGAAATTAGCTGTAAATAACATTATTATTATTATTATTATTATTATTATTATTATTATTATTATTATTATTATTATTATTATTATTATTATTATTATTATTATTTCTCTATATCAATGTTTCACTATTAAAGAATTTTTATTACGTAAAGTTGCGCTCAATCGTGCGTGATTCTGCGTAAATTTTTCCGCAGCACTCTCATCGACATTCAATCAAATAATCTACTCTTTTTCCCGCGCATGTGATACCAATTGTTTTTTCTTGTTTTTTTTGGACAATTTCCCACGAGACTCTTATAAAGCAACTTTTGTTTTTTGCCTAGGATATTGTATATTATAAACTCGAGAAAGAAAATACAGGATGCAAAACTTTCACCTAATACAATTTTATTTTAATTTTCGTTATATTATTTTATTACTGTAATGAAAATGGCGAAAAACAATTTTAAAAAATAACGTATTTGTCCAAAAATGTTTACTAGGTGTTTTTTTTTTTTTTTTGCCTCAATGAATTTTGAATTCAATAACAAATTTTAAAAATTCAAAATGGCGGATCCAATATGTCGAACAAAAGTTTTAAAAATTAACGTATTTGTCTAAAAAATTTTACTCAGGGGAATATTTGAATTCACTGATTATGAATACACTGTTAAATTAGATTTAAAAAATTCAAAATGTTGCAGAGTGTTAAAAATTATCCAGTGTTGCTTAAAACTTGTTAGTCGAGAGTGTTTTACAATTTACAAAATTGAAAAAATTTTAGTCTGACATTTTTGATTCGCCATTTTGAATTTTTCTAATCTTTGAATAAATTCAGTTATATGTTAGAATTTAATTAATTTCTTTATTTTTTTTTAATTCTCAGGGCGGTACATTTCTTCGGAGCACGTTACATGCTTATAAATGTATATTGATAGCTGCGAATTGTTTTGATTGAATATTGAAAATTAAAGTATTTACGTATATTCAATTGGATATGCCGCGCATATATAGTTGCTTCGTGCCACAATTCTATCTGTACATTTGAAGTGGAGCTTTCTCTTGTTTATTCAGCAAAATAATTAATGTTTGACGCCGAACTCTGCTTGATCTCTTACATTGAACTCGTAATTTATTACACGCTCGATTGGAGTCATGGTGCGTTACACCATTAATGCATTCACCCATGTCGACTGTACACATATTATCGATGAGTACCGTTATAGATTGTTCAATATCAACGGGGGCAAGGGGATCAAAAGAGGCGCGGGGGGGAGGCAACGTCTTGGAATTATTTATATATTTATTTATTTTTTTAACGACAATCCGAAAATTTTTTAAAATTTAATTAATAAACAATAACATTAACATTTATTAATAATATAATTAACAAATTAATTGACAAATTGTTTTCTAAAACAATCGAATTTTCAAATTAGCAAATTGATAAATTGATAACATTTTTATAAGGTTAATAAATTAATAGGTTTATGAATTTCACTGTTGTTATGTAATATTTTGTATTATTTTTTTATACATAATTTTGAATTAGTAAAAATTTTTTCTAATTTGAATTAGTGACTGGATTTTTAATCTCGAATTAAGTAAATTTTACTAATAAAAAAAGTCATTGCTATTAATTTCTTAGTAAAATTTACTAATTCGAAAGCGAAAATTCTGTTACTAATTCAAATTAGTAAATATTTTTAATAATTTAAATTTAGAGATTGACTAATTAATTTATGATTTCAATTAATTTCAGTTTCTCCCAGCTTGTAAAAATACAATTTATCAATAATTCAATTTCTTTAAAAACTGTTCAATTTATAAGAAATTGAAAACAGAATATTCAATTGTTAGAACTGAGAATTAAAATTTTAGTTTGTTTGTGTCTGTTAAAAGTTAATCGCAGGAGTTGTCTTAACCTTTGCAATATGAGATCATAATTTCTTTCCTTATATACTATAATGACTGATTTATGTACTATAAATTATATCCCAAGAAGCGGTAATTTATGAAATGTTTAAATTCGCAAAATAAGGACAAAAGAATTATAAATCTGTCATAATTTTCTAAATAAAAAAAATGAAAGAATTTTTTTTCAATAAATTACTCCAATTTGTAACAATATGATTTCAGTGAATATGAATTTTTAATTTAAATTTGTCGAGAGAGTAAAAAAAAAAATAAAATTGTAAATACAATCGAAAGATTTGCTATCTAGATAATTAGCAACTTAGAAATAATTTTATATAATTTGCAATTTTTTTTTATCTTTATAATTATAAATTTTTAAATTTCTTTTTATATCTTATTTTAATTATTCTTTTTAATTGACTTTTTAAAAGTCGCGTTTAAAATAAAAAAGCCTAAGATCGTCGGTTTAATGTCGTGGTAAAATAAAAATAATCCCTACAAGCAATAAATGAATTTTTACTTATTTCACTTAGTTACCTTCTTCATATAATAAATGAAGGTTAGAGGGATAAAATTGGATTATTATTTTTAATGTCTCACTCTCAATATCAAAAGAATTAAAGTTAATTTCACATTTATTTTACTCTCTTTTCAAAATGTCTTTTAAGAGTCTCATAAGAAAATCCGGATATTAACATTAACTATAAATTTCAACTCTTCCACTCTTCTGATACATTACAGACTATTATATTGAAAAGAAAAAAAATTTTAAAAAGAAAAAAATGATAATATGCTAATGATAAACCATATTGATGTGCATATAGAGCTATAAATTGAATTATATGTTCATATATTGTCACGAATGCTTGTCAAACCGGTTATCAAATACATCTTGTATCGACAGGTATTAATATTAGTTCATATCTTCGCTTGATTGACGAATGCAGTAGTGTGACTTAATTATCATCTTCAGTAAAATTATTATGGACATTTTAATTGGAGAGTACACAAAAGTTTTTTTGATTTTTTTCGATTTTTTCTGTACCACACTTTTAAGTGGGATATAGAAAGAAAGAGAAAGAGAGAGAGGGAGAGAGAGAAAAGGAGGTGGGGAGAAAAAAAAGAGAAAGAAGAAAAGAATGCCAAAGAAAATTAAGAGCTTTGAATGTAGAAACATTGACCGCGATAATCATGGGCTAATATTTTTTGTTGCGAATATAAAACTTTCGCTAACATACTTTGCCTGGTGTTTAACGGCAATAATAATTATTTCCAGTTATAAAATCACATAATTATTGCGTTTCTAGATCATTTTCCGATTTGTTATGTAATTCCGTCATTTAAACGCACTGAGGACAAAATAATAATAATAATAATAATAATAATAAGGAGGTGAAGAGAATTTTCTTTCTTTTAATCAATTAATGCCCATAAATAAATAAATCATCAATGGAAAAATGAAGGAAGAGTATAGAAGAAGATGAAGAAAGCTAGAGAAGAAATAGAACGAGAAAACGAAAAGGAAGGAAGAGGAAAAGTAAAATGAAAAAAAAATGTAAAAGGAAAAAAAAGAAATATAGAGAATTAGAAAGAATGCATGAAAGAAATAAAAAAAGAAGAAGAAACAGAAATAGAAACAGGGAAAGAGAAAGATAGAAATAAGAAAAGAAGAAGAAATAGAAATAGAAAAAAAGAAAATGAATAGAAAAAGAAAAAAAATGTAAAATTAAGAAGACTAAACAGAAAAAGAAACGAAAAATAAAAATGGAAATGAAAGAAAATAGAAGAAGAAGAAGAAGAAGCAGAAGAAGAAGTAGAAAAAAGTAAAAAAAGTAAAACAAGAAGAAAAAGGAAAACCGAAGGAAAATCAAAAACAAAAGAAAACCAATAACAAAATGAAAAATAAAAGAGAATAAGTAGAAGAAGAAATAGAAATACAAGAAAAATAGAAATAGATAATGAAAATGAAAATCAAGAAAATACTGGAATTTTTTCAACTTCGTAAAAAAAGTGATCTGAAATAACAAGAGGAAAAAAATTGAATCGTGAACAAGTAGAAAAAGACAAATATGGTCAGACTCAAAAAAGAAAAATTCAACACGAATGAAAAATACGATCGTAAATAATGGAAAATAAGACAAGTTTTATTGCCTACTTGACACAGAGGCGTTAATTTTCTTTATACTTGAAAGTTAATAGAATTGCAATATTGTATTCGATTTGATTGATTATTAAGATTCGTTTTACCTGTATATATATATGTATATATAAACGAACTACTCGCGTATACAGTATAACAGGAATCATTGCAATCAACAGAAAACGTTTTATTTATCCTAAATCATCATCGAAACACTCAAGTGGAATATGAAGTTATATCTGAAATCTTAATCGATTGAGAGAATTGCGAGAAGAGTTCTCTTTATAAGCGCTTTAGGCTAAAATTAGGTGTGCAGGCTTTAAACCTCCTATAACTACTCATTTTCTCATAAATGCAGATACGAATCATGAATTCCACTCTAATAACAAGTGAGAATTAAAAATTTTACACTTTATATATATACAAAGAAAGAGAGAGAGAGAGAGAGAGATATACATATTACTAAATAGAATTTAAAAAATTTTTATTCTGAGGTGTAAATGTATGCAATTATGGAGAAAATATTCCTTAAAACGGGAGTAAATAGTTGCGCTAACATCTAGTCAGTGTAAATTTACGAAAAGATAAACTACAGAAGATAAATTTATCTTCTGGTAATTTTACATTTTCTTGGGTAAATTTAAAAAAATATCAACTAAAAACTAAATTTCAAATTCAATAAAAATAAATTCAAAAACTAAGAATAAAAAATGTAAAAATAAAGACAAAAAGTAGTAAAGTATTTAGTAAAACAAAAACTTTACCAAAAGGTAAATTAAAACGTGAATTTACCTTCGGGTAATTTTACATACTGTTTGATTCTAAAAACTAAAAACTAAATGTTAAATTAAATATAAAAATAAACTCAAAAACTATAAGAATAAAAAATGTAAAAATAAAAACAGAAAGTAGTAAAGCTCAAGTAAAACTGAAAATTTACCAAAAGGTAAACTGAGATGTAAATATATGTACCTTCTGGAAATTTTACATACTGTTTGATTCTAAAAAAATATCAACTAAAAACTAAATGTTAAATTCAATAAAAATGAACTCAAAAATTAAGAATAAAAAATGTAAAAATAAAGATGAAAACTAGTAAAATCTCAAGTAAAACTAAAACTTTACCGAAAGGTAAACTGAGATGTAAATTTACCTCGTGGTAAATTATTCAAAAAAAGTAACAAAAACTTAAAACTGAATGAAAAAATTTTAATTGTGTTATTTTCGAATCGAGATCAAAGCAATGCGAAAGAAGAGGAAAAAGAAAAAAAATGAAGAGATAGAAGAGAAAGAAGAGGAAATAGAAAAAAGGAAAAGAAATAATAAAGTAGAAAAATTACGAAGAAAATTAAAAAAAAAAATTTCTTGTATTTTTTTTACCAATAAAAATAATTGTCACGTTGCCGGTCAAATAACGCGCAGCGTCGCGCACGCATCTACTTACGTCCGTCGCAGAAAACGTAATTGTAACGCGCAAGACGTGAATATTTTTTTTTTTTTTTAATAACATCCACATTTTTTCACTATTCCAAGCAATTTTGTTTCACACTTGAGAGGAAATGCGGCGAAAGAAGGGGGCGGCGTGGGGGAGTATATTCCAAGAAAAGAATAAAAACTCTCACAGAAAAAAAATACACATTATCATCACCATTCACAAGAGACGAGCCGCAAAAAAAAAATGGCTGCGATTCATCGACGAGAGATACTAGATTTTTCCGAAACGCACGCATGTCGCCGCACTCCAACCACCCTCTCCCCTCCTCCCCAGACCCGGGGATTTATCATCCCTCCTGTACCAAACGCCCCCCTCACTTTTATTCCGAACAATACGCACGCTCTTTCGTTTCATTCAATTTTTTTTATTTGGTTTTAATTTTTTTTTTGATTACACATTTTTTATTTACTTTAATTTTATTTATTTTAATTTTTTATTTATATGTATTTTTTTTATTTACTTTAATTGTTTATTTACTTAAATTTTTTGATTTACTTTTATTTTAGTACCTATTTTTATTTTACACTATTATTCTTATTTTTTTTTTTATTTTTGTTAAAAGAGAACAAAAAAATGTTATAGAACACGAATAACAAGGAGAATGTTATAAACACAAAGAGAACAACAAAAAACAGGAGAACAAGTACAAACAAAGTAAATAATAAGAGAAAATTGTAAAAACAAGCAAAAATGAAAAAAACCTACTAAAAAGTAGATTGTAAAAATTAGTAAAAAAAGAAAAACAATAAATACTTAGGTTATCTTTGTCTGTTAAATAAATAAATAAAATATACAAGAATTAAAGAATAATATAAAAAATATAAAAGTAGTAAAAAATCGAAATAAATATAGTAAAAAAGTATACAAAAAAAAACAGTAGAAGTATTTTTTGAATTTTAATTAGTAAAAATGTTTACTAATTTGAATTTGTGACAGAATTTTTGCTTTCGAATTAGTAAATTTTACTAATAAATTAGTAGAAATGACTACTTATTAGTAAAATTTACTAATTCAAAAGCAAAAATTCAGTCACTAATTCAAATTAGGAAACATTTTTACTAATTAAAAATTTGAGAGTATAAAAAAATTATAAAAATATTACATAACAACAGTGAATTGAAAAAATGAAATAATAAACTTTGTGGTAAAAAATAGTACAAAATAGCTATTAATGTATATAAAATGATGAAAAATGATAAAAACATAAGAGAAACGGGAGTAAAGATGTAAAAAAACAATCAGTAACCGAATAATAAAAATTGCACAAAATAAATTTTCAAAAAATAAATTATGAAAATGTACTAAAAAAAATTTAAAAGATAGAAAAGAAGTAAAAAATACAATCTATAAAAGAATAATACAAAAAATAGTAAAAAATAGTGCAAAATAATAAAGAATAATTTAAAATTCCATTTATATTGTAAATAAAATAAAACAATAAATTGAAAATAAAATAATAAATAGTGAATAAAAAAATAAACGCAATGGTACACGGGGAAAAATATAAAGTGACTTTTACTACTTTTGTATAGTAAAACATATCTGGTTAAGCATTTCTGGTAATTTTTACTTCTTTCGGAGTAAATTTTACTACGTTCAAAGAACATTTTTTAAAAATAATAGTAAAATTTATTTCGAACGCAGAAAAATTTTCTCCGAAAGTAGTAAAAGTTACCAGAAATGTTTTACTACAAAAGTTGTAAAATTTATTTTATATTTTTCTTCCTTGTATTAAAGAAATAAAAAAAGAAAATTGAAAAATAGAAAGTAGTACAAATTTTTAATGAATAATATAAAATAAAAAAAAAATAGTAAAAACAAGGAAAAAAAACTAGTAGATATGTAAAATAATTAAAAATAAATAAAATAGTTAAAATAAAATAAGTGATAAAATAAATAAATAAATAAAATAGTGAAAAATAGTTAAAAGAATAATTATATAAGTATAGTAGTATAAAGTAAAAATAAAAACGAGGAAATGTTGTAATGAATATAGAAAGAAACGAATAGTAGAAAATTATAAAAGAGTATAGTACCTACAAAATAATGCAATAGTACAAAAACTAGTATAAAATAAAGAAAAGTAAAAGATAATTTTAAAAAAGTGGGGAAAATAGTGAAAAATAAAAAAGGTAGTAAAATCGCAAGAGACAGACAATATAATAATAATAAAATAGAAAAAAATAATAAAAAATTGTAAAAAATAAAAAAATAGTAAAATAAAGTGCGACAAAAAAATAAAAAAAATAATTAAGAAAATACAACCTAATTCTTTTTTCTCAATATAAACCAAAGATTATTCCTCAAAAAATAATAATATATAAATAAATGCAGTCGATTTTGGTTAGTATGGAATGTAAAGGTTTTTTTTTTCATTCAGATTGAAAAGAAGCGAGAGAGAATGAGTGTGTGAGTGAGTGAGAGAGAGAGAAAGAAAGAGAGAGGGTGAGCTGGAAAGAAAAGGGGTATTGCAGTTAGGGAGAGTCTCGCAGAGAAAAATCAATGGAGCTACTATATATAGGGGTTTTTGTGAACCCTTTTATATTTCTCATTGAATGAATCTAAAAATATTTAGCATAAATTTTACTAGAGACTTAGTCCCACCCAAAGGGATAAAAATAAGTTACCCCTTAAAATGGGTCGTGCCTAAGAGTATTTGCGACGCCTTTATAAACGTACAAGAGGCGTCTACTTTCATTCGAGAAGGTTGGGGTTTGGGTTGTTACTACCACCAATAAATCGAAATAAGGGCTTTACTGTTTTCTATAAACCCATCCCACTGCGATGATGCGTTTACAAGGGTGGCTTAAGTAAAGGATGACTCATCGCCATGAAATTTTATTCCCATTCAAAATATACTTTTTTAGTTTCTTTCTTTTCTTTTTTCATTAAACACCCTTATATATAGTATTCTTTGGGTTCGCAATTTCGCATGAATATTCCCTAAGAATTTATTTTGAACTTTGAATAGGGTTTTGTATCGGAGAAATTATTTTTAAGTATGGCTACATTTTTTTTAGCCGCGTTAAATTGGGAGTGTCAAATCGATACTGTACTGTATTTATTGTTATAGAGAAAAGTGAGGTGAAAAAGATACTTTTTTACTTTTTACGCTATAAAATAAATTTTACTAAACTCTTATGGCAAAAACTCAACAATGTCCGATTTAAATTTTATTATCAAAATTAGTAAAACGTACTACTTTGGCTTTAGTATAAAAATTTCTCCATTTTAATATTTTTACTTTCGTAATGAATTTTGTAATTCTTTTATATTTCTTTATTTTCTTCATTAATTTACATAATAATACTCTATACTTCAGTTTTTATAAATAATTAATAGATTACTTCATTCAGGGTTGCCACAAAAATTAAATTTTGTTTTTCCCTGACTTGAGTGATAAAATCATTATTTTATATCATAGGTACATTGTAAATAAATTCAAATTTTCAAAGCTTTTAATTTGAACCCTTTTCAAAATTCAATTATTTCTAAAAATTCACGCTATAATGCTTTTAATATTCAATTATTATTATAAAATTTTAAGTGAAATTCATTTTTTAACTAATTTTCATTAACATTTTTCGAGAATTCAATTATTTAAATACAAAAATAAATAATTTATTAAATAATTGAATATTTCTTAAAATTGAATTTTTTTTATGAAGAATTTTATCAAAATTTAAAAAAATAATTGAATTCTTTCGGCAAATTGAAAAAAAAATTGTAAGAATATATGCAATTTTTTATCATTTTATTTAAAATTGTATGAAAAATAATTGAAATTTTGCGATAAGTTTTGTTATTTATGAAAATAATTGAATTCTTGCAACGAATTTTATTAAAATGTTTGTTTAAGAATTAAATTCCTGTGAAGAATTTTATTTGTGAAAATAATTGAATTCCAGAGAAAAATATTATTATTTATGAAAATAATTCATTTCTTGGGAAGAATTTTATTCAAATTTTTTTAAACAATTGAATTTTTCAGAATTTTAAAAAACTTTTTGAAAATAATTAAATTCCATTGAGAAATTTCATAAAAAAATTAAAATATTTGAAATCTGACAAAGAATTTTATTAAATTTTCTTTTAAATAATTGAATTCCTTTGAAAAATTTTATTTTTGAAAAGAATTGAATTCTTGGGATGAATTTTATTAAAATTTCTTAAATAATTGAATTGCTTCGAAGAATTTTATTTTTTACAAAAATAATTTAATTCTTTCGAAGATTTTTACAAATTTTTTTGACAATAATAGTAATTCCTATAGGAACAATGTTATATTTTTCGAAAATTTATATTTTACGAAAATAATTGTATGCTGTAATCAATTTTATTATAATTTTTCAAATTTATAAAGCATTTTTTAAAAAATTTTTTAAATAATTGAATTCTCGAGAAAAATATTATTATTTATGAAAATAATTAATTTCTTGTGAAGAATTTTATTCAGATTTTGGTATACCCAAATTTTTTTAAATAATTCAATTTCTCAGAATTTTAAAAAACTTTTTAAAAATAATTAAATTCCATCGAGAAATTTCAGTAAAAAATTGAAATAATTGAAATCAGATAAAGAAAATTATGCAAATTATATTTTTAACAATTAAATTCCTGTGAAAAATTTTGTTTTTGAAAAGAATTGAATCCTTGGGAAGAATTTTATTAATATTTCTTAAATAATCGAATTGCTTCGAAGAATTTTATTTTTTACAAAAATAATTCAATTCTTTCGAAGATTTTTACAAATTTTTTTGACAATAATTGCAATTCCTATAGGAAGAATGTTATATTTTTCGAAAATTTATATTTTACGAAAATAATTGTATTCTATGATCAATTTTATTATAATTTTTCAAATTCATAAAACATTTTATTAAAAATTTTTTAAATAATTGAATTCCAAAGAAAAATATTATTATTTATGAAAATAATTAATTTCTTGTGAAGAATTTTTTTCACATTTTTTTAAATAATTGAATTTCTCAGAATTTTAAAAAACTTTTTGAAAATAATTAAATTCCATCGAGAAATTTCAGTAAAAAATTGAAATAATTGAAATCAGACAAAGAAAATTATGCAAATTATATTTTAAACAATTAAATTCCTGTGAAAAATTTTATTTTTAAAAAGAATTGAATCCTTGGGAGGAATTTTATTAATATTTCTTAAATAATCGAATTGCTTCGAAGAATTTTATTTTTTACAAAAATAATTCAATTCTTTCGAAGATTTTTACAAATTTTTTTGACAATAATTGCAATTCCTATAGGCGAAGAATGTTATATTTTTCGAAAATAATTGTCTTCTATGATCAATTTTATTATAATTTTTCAAATTCATAAAACATTTTTTTAAAAATTTTTTGAATAATTGAATTGTCGAGAAAAATTTTAATATTTATAAAAATAATTGATTTATCGCGAAGATTTTTATTCAAATTTTTTAAAATAATTGAGTTCCTATAAAACATGTATTATTTGTAATGTATGATTTTTAATTTTATTAAAATTGCAATTTTATTAACTATAAATCTTGTAAAGAATTTTGTCAAAATTTTTTTAAATAATAGAATTTTTAAAAGAATTTTGTTTAAATTTTCTCGAAATAATTGAATTTTGCCTTTCTCCGAACTATTTTTTTTAATTCTCTGAATATATTTGAATTCTTTCGAGAAACTTTATTAAAAAAATTTTAAATAATTGAATTCGTGGGAAGAAATTTATAAAAAATTGGCAAGTAATTAAAGTCCTGTGAAATTTTTAATAAAATTTTGTTTAAATAATTGAATTCTTTTATGGAAAATTTTATAAAAATAGTAGATATTAAAAATAATTGAAATAAGGAAATTTTTTAATATAATGGAAATTTTGCCAAGAATTTTATTAAATTTTTTTAAAATAATTGAATTTCGGAGAAGTATTTTATTATACCTATTTATAAACATAATTGAAATTTTGTCGAGAATGTTTTTTAATTTTTGAACAGAATTAAGTCGTTTAGAAAGAAATTATTGTCAGAAATAGAATAAATTAAAAGTTTTGTATTAGAATTCTTAGCAATTTCATAGTTTATGAGGCAAACAAAAAAGACACCGAAATTCAGAATTTTCTTATAAATTCTAAAAGTTTAATTTTTTCATGTATTTTTATACAACAAGCGCACTCTGCAGTAGCGAATCGTAACTATACAAATTCCTCCAATGAGTGCAATTCCCTTTGAAAATTAGTTCCAATCTTCAAGCGGCAGAGCGCGCTAATCACAAAATACCAATTTTTCTCTATTTTGACAATTATTTTTCACATTTTCATTTCAAGACACAAATTGACATATAGAAAAAAAGTGATACATTTGTACCAGATGCTATTGGTAACATTTCCCCATACATGGTGTGAGAGAAGTACCAGTTTTATACGCGTAGAAAAAAAAAAGAAAAATTGTATAATGCCATTTCCATTGTTTCGTCCTTGAGATCTCTTGGGGTGATTAATTATTGCTACTTGAGAAGCCATTAACCGCATTATATCTCTCGAGCTATTGAACGCTTTCCACGATTGGCTATCTGTCACTTTATGTGATTTCCTGTAAAACTAGGCACACCTGCCAATGGGCAAAAGTGTAGAAAAGCGTTTGCCTCTTTTTTTTCATTCTTTCTTCTCAAACGAGAGCATTGTAAATTGTGGATATTGACAGTAAGTCGCATTAAATGCTCGATACACTAAGTGCTTTCGATGCAAAGCATGAAACTATTCTCTCTTTTAAAGTATACACATAGCAGTGAATGGACATTTTGAGTGAAGCATAAACCGAGAAACTGGAGAGGAAACTGCTGATGCTCTTCTGTGGAGGCGCCTTCAATGGAGACTATTAAACTTGGAACGTATATTATTCAAAGCATTCAGGACAAGAGGAGTTGGAAAAAAGAGAAGAAAAAAAGAGAAGATGAAAAAGAAAAAGAAGGAAATTGTCGCAACTTTGCATAAGGACGATTGTGCACTCTCTTTCTCTCTGGAGTTCTCTCTTGACAAGAGCAACTCCAACGGACTTCTGTCGCTCCTTACGGAACCCATTACATACATATGTATCGTTCATTACTGTCTGCATATCTTGAGTGCTCGCCTCAAGTCACTTCAATTAATTATTAATTGCGAATTGACCAATCAATCGGATAATTAAATTCGCTTATCTTTCATCTTTTTCTATAGAAACAAGAATTTATTATTTAGTGTCGGTACAGTAGAATGCGATTACCCTTTTAGTTACCCAATAGACCACCAGGTCATTCAACAAGTTCCATTTTGTACCCTTTCTCACAAGTGGTGAATCAAAAATTCAAAAATAACCCCTCTGCTTCTATTTTACTTGCTAAATCACAATTGCCACAAATTAATTTTGTTTTTTTCTGATTTCCACTCTCTAAATTTGAATTAATAAAAATGTTCACTAATTTAAATCAGTGAGTGACTTTTTGCTTTTTAATTAGTAAATTTTACTAATAAATTATCAGAAATTACTATTTATCAGTAAAATTTCCTACACGGAGAAAAAGGATTGTTACGTTGACAAAAAAATTGTTAATATAAAACTAACAAATCTATTTTGTTATCCTAACAATTCAAATTTGTTTAAATAACAATAAATCTGTTGAGGTAACAAAAAATTTTGTAACAAAAAAAAAAAAAAATTTGTTAGTTCTATATTAACAAAAAAGAAAAGAAAAAAAGAATTATTCTTTTTTCTCTGTGTAATTCAAAAGCAAAAAGTCAGTCACTAATTCAAATTAGTTAACATTTTTACTAATTCAAATTTAGAGAGCAGACAAAATTTTGATTTTTTTCCCTGACCCTAAAGAATATTTAAATTCAATATAAAAAAATTAGATACCAAAAAAATGTTCTCTTACATTTATTTACAAATTTCTTTAATTAGAAAATTATTCAAAAACATCAATAAATTCATTTTTTTAAAATTTATAAACATTATTATTTTTTCACATTAACTGAGAATTTCAAAAATTTCAATTTTATACCTTTTTTTTAAATTCAATAACTAATCAGAATATTATTATAAAACATGAAGACAAAAAAAAAAAAAAAAACGAGTCTTCAACTCGGAGTAATCGGTTTCTTCATTTTTTGGAATAATTAAAAATTACCCAGTGCTAAAATTATTCTTTTATATTATAACAATATTGTTACAGTACCTTCTTTAAAATTATTTTCCTCATTTCAATTCAATTCTTATTTTCTACAATTTTTAAATAAAATTCTTCTTTAAATTATTTTTAATAATTTTTAATAAAGTTTTTTAGAGAATTTTCAAATTCATTTGTTTACAATTCAATTTTACGAAATTTCGATTATTCGGAAATTTTTGAAGAATTTCCGATTCACAAAGAATTTTTCTTTAAAATTTTCTACATTAGTAAATAAAAACCTGAAATATTTTTAAAAAATTTCGATTAAGCTTTTTGAAAAAAATTAGTTTCATGGAATTTTTAATTAAAAGTATAAAAAATTCAGATTTACATAGATTTTAGTTTGAAGCCTTTACAAAATTCAATTATTTCTAAAAATTGCAATTATTAGTCACTTCTCCAAAATTCAATTATAATCTAAAAATTTAATTGAAATTAATTTTTTAATCAATTTTTATTACAAAAAATTTTCGAGAATTCTATTATTTAAATATAAAAATAAATAATTGAATATTTCGTAAAATTGAATTTTTATGAAGAATTTTATCAAAATTTTTCAAAAAAATTGAATTCTTTCGGCGAATTTAAAAAAAAATTGTAAGAATAAATGCAATTTTCTATCATTTTATTTAAAATTTTATAAAAAATAATTGAAACTTTGCGATGAGTTTTGTTATTTATGAAAATAATTGAATTCTTGCAACAAATTTTATTAAAAAATTTGTTAAAGAATTAAATTCTTGTGAAGAATTTTATTTGTAAAAATAGTTGAATTCAAAAGAAAAATATTATTATTTATGAAAATAATTGAATTCTTGCGAAGAATTTTATACAAAAAAGTTGCAACAATTGCTTTTTTCGAGAAAATTTATACAAATTCTATTTTTAATAATTGAAGTCCTGTGAAATTTTCATTATTTTAGAAAATAATTGAATATTCGTGTAGAACTTTGTCAAAATTGTTTTTAAATAATTGAATTCCTTTGGGAAATTTTTTTAAAATAATAGATATACAAATTATTAAATTAAGATAAATTTTTGAAAATAATTGAATTTTTGTGATAAATATTGTTATTTTTGAAAATAATTGACTATTCTTTTGACTATTCTTTTTTTTTATTATTTTTGAAAATAATTTAATCGCAGAAAGGAATTTTAAAATTTATGAAAATAAATGAATTACTGCGAAGAATTTTTATGACAAATTTTAAAACATTTGATTTTTTCAAAAAAATTTATACAAATTCTATTTTAAAAAATTGAATCCATGTGGAATTTTTATTTTTTTGAAAAATAATTGAATTGTCGTGAAGAATTTGATCAAAATTTTAGTTCAATAATTGAATTCTTTTGTGAAAGTTTATTAAAAATAGTATAATATTAAAAATCATTGATTTCAGAAAAATTTTTGAAAATAATTGAATTCTTGTCAAGAATTTTATATTATTTATAAAAATAATAGAATTTTGCAATGAATTTTATTACAATTCCTGAAAATAATTGAATTTTTTTATAATATTTATTTATAAAGATAATTGAAATATTCACCATTTTTTTTTTAGATTTTTTGAAAATAATTGAATTCCTGTGATGAATATTGTTATTTATGAAATTAATTGAATTTTGCAATGAATTTTATTAAAATTGCTGAAAATAATTGAATTTTTTTATATTCATTTATAAAGGGTAATTGAAATATTGACAATTTTGTTTAGATTTTTTGAAAATAATTGAATTCTTGTGATGAATATTGTTATTTATGAAAATAATTGAATTTTGCAATGAATTTTATTCAAATTCCTGAAAATAATTGAATTTCGTCGAAAAATTTTGCTATTTATAAAGATAATTGCGAAACATGTTAACGACATTGTTTCTTCAAATTTTTGAAAATAATTGAATTTCTGGAAATAATTTTGATATTTATGATATTTGAATTCTTTCAAAGAATTCAAAATTAAAATTTAAAAAAAAATACTTCATTAAATGATGTGCAAAATAAATTATTGTCAGAAAAAGAAAAAATTGAAGGTTTTTTTGAAATTCGTGGAAATTTCATAGTTTTATGAGGCAAACAAAAATTTCGAATTTTTTTTATAAATTCTAAACATTTAATTTTTCCCAAGTACTTTTAATAAAAATCCCTGACTTTTCGCTGATTCCCTTGACCAAAAAAAATGTGACTTGACAAAAACAATTTTCAATCTACGAAATCAAGAAAAGAAAGAATGGTATGTGTAAAAGTTTAACCGTTCGGGGTCGAGTCAGACAACAACAACAACTACGATATTGCATTATTATTTATTAATTCGGAGCATAGCTGATAGTTATCTCCCAAGAGCGTTGCGGCTTCGCTACCTTGAATCACGATTTTCTTATCTGTAAAGCACCACCCGGCGAGTTGTTACCTTCTTTCCTCGTTCTTAACTACGCGAAAATAAATGTTTTACGACTTGTTCCGCAAAAGAATCATCTCTACCTTAAAATTAATTTCTGATACTCCACGCAAAAAAAAGAGCATAACAAAAACTTTCTATGAGGAAAATTCTATTTTTCCCAATATGCGCCGGCAAAAAATTGAGAAAGAGAAATTATTAAATTCTCTAGTTGACTCTAGGGAAAATTATATATCCGTAAATTGAATGCACATAATTTATATTCTTGGAATATTTGTCAAGAATAATTTCGAAAACTTGGCTCATCATTGATATGGGAAAATGTGGATCTCTTTTCGATTCGAATTACAAATCGTTTCCTTCAATTAGAAAAAGAAAAGAAAATAGGAGAGGAATTTTTTTTTTTTTTTGCCTCGAATCGGATTACGTGAATTGAAGTCTTCCGATATATTTTAGCATTGAGGTTCTCACGATTTCACGACGGTTTTATATGTATGTATACACTGTATATACTTCTCGAGACACTGGGGGGATTCCCCGCTCGCATGTGTCTGCATGTCGCCAGTGAAATTTATCTCTCGTCATCGAATGCCATTTCAAATCCATTTTGCTTCCAACATTCAATGACGTTTGAATTGCTCTCTTGACCTTTTTCCCTCCCCCTCAACATCTAGTTCATTTTTCATTCTATAAAAAAAAGAAAAAGAAAAAAAATGCCAGTGAGAAATTGTAAATTTGTTAATTAATTCTCAATGAGTGGAGAAAAATTAAAAATAATAAAATAAGTAAAATTATTATTAACGATTGTAATGAAGAATACCCACTGATCAAACTCTATTAGAGATTTGTTCTTATAATTTTTCGCCTGTAGATCGTTTACGAGTAATGAAAATGCCGCCATCTCGCGGCAATTTTAATGGCGCGAAATTCAAATCTTGTCGATGAATTTTTACAAAAAGATCGAATAATTTAAATAAATCAATTAAAAAAGACTTATTTTCTATTATTTATTACTTATTGTTTATTACTATATTTTTATTTACTATATATTTTTTATTACTATGTTTAATAAAAATTCTTTATTTTTTAAAAAATATAATTTTTTTAACAGTTTTTTTTAATGAAAAAAAATTTTAAGAATTATTTAAGCAACTTGTGTGTTAAAATCGCCAAAATCTCGGCCAAGTTTTTTCTAAGAACAATACTTAAATGTAAGATATGTTTGACTAAATAATTGAACTTTCGAGTACAACTGGAACAATCCTGCGGTAATAAGTTCAAATCTAAATTTTTTTAAAATTCACTTATTTTCCAAATTTTCAATTAAAATTCTTTAAAAATACGATTACATTTCAAAATAATTTTTAAAAGTAAAATAAAATTCATTAAAATATTTAATTTATTTCAATTATTTATTTTTAATTGTTTCAATTTTTTAAAATTACTTTAGAAAATACAATTATTTAAAAAAAATTTTAATACATTTTTTCAAGAAACAAATTTTTTCTGGAATTTCTAAATTAAATTATTCAAAACTTCAATATAATTTCTTAATTCTTAAACAAAAATTTAAAAACTCATTCTTATTTATTTTTCCACAGGAATTAAAATTTTAAATAATTTTAATGAAAAACGCGATTTCAAATTTCATTTTTAAAATGAAAATTTTAATATTTTTATACTTTTACTTTAATTTTAAAGTCTTTTGAAAATTTAATTTTTAATTTCAAAAATTTCTGTTATAACGCTTTAAATATTCAATTTTTAATTATAACTGAAATTCTTTCTAAATCAATTTCTATCAAAACTCAGCTACGAGAATTCCAATTGTTTCAATTTTTAAAAAAATTATTTTCGGGAATTCAATATCTTGAAAAAATTTTAATTAGGTACTATTTTTCCAAAACCTATAATTTCTTCAGAATTTCCAAACTAAATCTTTCAAATTTTAATCATTTTTGTAAAATTATTTTCTAAAGTTTTGACTAAAATTCTTTTTTAAATCAATTCTTATTAGAATTCAACTATGAGAATTCAATTATTTATGTACAAAACAAAAAATTCATTGTTTTTAAAAATTAAATCTGTACCCTCTTTATTGAGTTTTTGAAATTTGGGTTAAATTTTCTTACTTCACTTATTTTAGGATTATTTACAAATTGGCAAACTTTTTGACAAAACAATTCGAACTATAAAATAATTTTGAAATAAAAAAAAACACTAAATGCACGTGAGGACAGATTATCTCGATTATTATTATATAATTGCTTCGAATATTTATTTAATCAAATTTCGAAAATATTGACTGTTTATTTTATCGAAAAATAAAAAAATAAATAATTATTCTATAGAATTAAAAATGTTTATTAACATCGCGATAATAGAAATTATTTAAATTAAAATTGAATAATTTATTAATTGACTAATTATCATCTATTTACTAGTTATTGAACTAAGTACTAATAATCGACCTAATTACTAGTTATTGAACTAATTACTAATTATCGACCTAATTACTGGTTTTGGAACTAATTACTAATTAGCAAATTAACTAATAATTATGGAACTAATTACTAATTATCGACCTAACTACTGGTTTTTGAACTAATTACTAATTAAAAATCAAACTACTAATTATGGACCTAATTACTAATTACTGAATTAATTACCAGTTATTGAACTAATTACTAACTATCGACCAAATTACTAGTTATTGAACTAAATACATACAATTAATTTAATTAATGTAATTAATAATAATTAATTATAAAGAAATAATTATACGATATTAAAAAGTGATTTTTTTCTAATTGACGTGATTTGATGTGTTCGAGAATGGAATAAAGTTACTAATGTTAAACTTGTAATGTAATATCTACAATTCATGACTAGTTACAGGACTCCATATATGCCATCCAACTTCGATATCCATTGGAAAGCTAATCTAGTGGCATCGGAATGACCTTTTGGTACCGCCGGCTACCGTTTTGTGATTACTATGATAATTTTCTTGTGTGCCCCAAGCACAGATAATATGCAATATACCTTCTCTTTCATATAGCAAAACGATTCTCTATATTCTTAACGATCCTCTCACAAAGAAACATGAATCCATTGTCTTTCAATCTCTTTTAACATTGTACTATTTTTACTTAATATTTCTTCCTCATCCCCTCTATTTTTCTCCTCATTAATTTCATATTCTTTATATATAGATTTACTATTTTTCTCAATTTTTTTCACTTTCTTTTATTTCTTTTATTTTTTTTCGTTTTTAATTTTAATTTTCAATTTTGCTTTTCAATTTTTATTAATTCGTTTCTTCAATACACAATTTTTCTAAGGATTTCAAATTGAGACAAAAAAACAAAAATACGTTTTTTCGTTTCAATTTGATATCCTTAGAAAAAAATGTGATATAGAATATTAATTTTCATTGGTATTTGAAAAAAATTACAAAAAGGTAATAAAAATAGTGAATAATTCTTGTTATTCAATCAATAAAAAAAATTATTTAAATTACTCAAGGGGAAAATTAGATTTGATTTTTTTACTCTCTCCGAATGTTGTGGGAAATTTTTTTTTTTTTTTTTTTTGGTTACAAGGTGTTTTTATTGGCGATATTTAATTAAATCATTAATTCGAATCATGGCATTCTTAGGCAGCTAATAATTCATTATTGCTCATTTATTAACGAGCCAGTAATTAACGAGCTAAGCACGACAGAGCGCGTGCTCTGGTCTACATATATGATAAACTATATTACATTGCTTGTTGAAGTTTAACATCTGTTCTTTTAATTAAACAATTATTCACAACTCGATGTTACGTTGTGCTTTATATATATTATTAATTTATTAAAATTACTCCTATATGTTTAAAATTGACAACTTTATAAATTAAATTTTAAACGAAATTGTAAATGATGTATTGTAATCAATACAAAACTTGTAAATCATGTATGATTATAATATAATATATTATAATAATTTTATTAAAGAAATCACTAATTAGTCGAGAAAAAAATAATTTTAATAATAAAAATTCTAAATTTATTTGAGTTCATTTTTAACCATATTGGAATATTTTTGATAACGAATTAAAAAAATAATTACCAATCTGTGTAAATTAGTTTACAGATATAATTTTATAACAGTTTCGCATTTTTTACAGTGTTAATATGCATAGCGAGAGTATTTTTTTATGCTAATTGGATGAATTTATTTATCAATTTTTCCTTATTTTAGATTAGTACATGAACTACTTGAACACCTTGATGAAGCTGTTAATTTCTTTCGTTAAAAGAAAAAAAAAATCAAAATTCATTTAGTCCAGAAAAAATTGTCATCTTCTTGAGACTTAATTTTCATTCTCCAGAGATATGTCAATAAAAACATGTCCATAAACCCGTTTCACTTAAGTTTTTATTACATTTTACTAATGTTCTTCAAATATTTTAATTCGCAATAACTTTTATTGCACTTTTTGATTAATCATTTTCGTGCAACGAAAATTGTTCATAAACTTTAATGCATATAGATTTATAATAATAGGGGAATGTAGTCAAGGTTGGCCTACTGTCTAGGTAGGCCACTCGCGTTTTTTTGTCAAGTTCACTAGCGCCACCTACGCGCATTTTTGTCGAAGCTTGTCTTAGTGAAACCTAACTTTTTGTTCAATTACATTTTCGGAAAATCGAAAATTGTGTTTTCTGTGACGTCGGTACAAAAAAAGCTCAAAAAAAGTTTTGTGCATAATGTGAAAAACCATTAATAAAAGATAAAAAACAAATTGAATCGTCAAGGCAAGTATGCAGAAAATTTGTGGGACTCATGGTTGAAAGGAAAACAAAGTAAAAAATCGAATCCCGAAACGTATTTCTTTTTGTTTACAACAATTCGGTAATGTTACTTACTGTCAAGGTCGGCCACTATGTGTTTAAAATGCGCAAAGTTGAGGACGAGCTACTTCATTTGCAAAAACTGCAATTCTGTATAACTCATAATATAATTGATCATCTTATTAATATTTTTATTTAATTTTATTAATATTTTAGTGCAAAACTTTTTTTTATTTATATTTATTTTTTTATATTGTTTATTGTTATTATTTTGTTATTTCATTAAGTTACAAACTGTAAACAATAAAGAATCAATTTTCCGTAACTCCAAACATGTTATTTTATTTTTTAACGATTAATGCCCTTTGAATTTTAAACATGGCCGACCTTGACTGTAATGGCTAACCTGGACTACAAATTTTTTTTTTTTTAAATCTTTATAACTTTTTCATTTTTAAACCTGTCAATTTACTTTGTACAGAAAAAATGTTCCTATTAAACAGGACTTTCCAACCATATACTTCAATTGTCCAAATTCATTTTTAAAAAAAAGTTATAAACAAAAGTCAAAAAGGTGGCCGACCTAGACTATGTTCCCCTACTCAAATCGTTTGAAAATGAAATGGTTTTGTTTACCATATACGTAATGTTCTGTTCGTGTTGAACTATTTTAATTAAAATATGCAGAAACTTCTTTAGAATAAAATTGTTAATAAAAATTCAAATTTTTTCAAATTAATTCTGAGCCTGAAGAAATAAAAATTTATTTAGTCAAATTATACAATATTTGCAACGAATTCAATTAATTTACCACCATTTTGTAAAAACTTGTTTCTACTTTTTTTGTAACAAAAAAAAAAAAAAAAAAAAATACTGATGATTACTATACAAATAAACAAATTATTATTAGTAGTAAAATTTTATTCCTGTATTTGATAATTAATTTCTACTCAAATAATATAGAAAATAAAATTTTGAATTTAATAATTATTAATTAATATATTTTTAATGTAAGGAAAAGAAGAATTTTACACACAGAAATAAGTCAAAAAAAATTCTTCAGATTTTGGTTATAATTTTTTCTAAAATATGATAAATGCAATTAAATTTCACGAACAATTTTAAAATTACTAAATTCTTGAAATATTTTTATAAAAAAAAATTGAAAAAAATTAAAGTTCTTATTTGAAGAATTTTATCAAAAGTTTTTTTTTTAAATAATTCAATTCTTTCGAGAAAATTTAATTAAAATTGTATTGAAAATAATATTGAATTCTCGCAAAAAAAAATATTATTTATAGAAAAAAGCAAATTTTTCCTAAGAATGTTATTAAAATTATTGAAAATAATATAATTTTTAACAAGAATTTTATTAACAATTTTTTTTTAAATAATTGAATCTTTTCGTGAAATTTTATTAAAATTGTTTTGAAAATAATTTGAATAATAATAATTCCTGTGATGAATTTGACTGTTTATAAAAATAATTGAATTCTTCCAAAGAATATTTTATTAAAATTTTTGAAAATAGCTTAATTCTTATAAAATTTTTTTAAATAATTCACTTCTTGCGAAAAATGTTATTAACATTTTTGAAAATAATGAACAAAAATAGTTAATTATGTAGTAATAAGTGAATTTTTTAAATTTTGAATCTGAAATTATTCAACAATTAATGTTTATATTTGAAAATATAAAATTTTTTAATTTTAAAAGTAATAAATGGAACAGTAATATTTACTATAGTAATTAATAATTATTATAGCACTGGTAATCAATTTTATTAACAATTTAAGCACAATTCGAGAAAAATTAATAAAAATCAAAACTACATGCTTCAAGAGTCACAGAGATTTATATTCCAATTTAGTTCATCTTGTTTGCGAGCGATTTTTCATGCCATCTGGACGGGAATTTGAGTAATTAAAATGGCGCGAAATTTAAATTCGATAAAAAAACAAGAAAGCTTTCTAAGTGATAATAATTCTTGTGCTACGTTTAGTATTAAAATTCATTTCATCTTTTTATTCACAAAAGATTTTATTATTTCTAATTTGTATAATAGAGAATTAAAAAAAACTCACTTTAGTTATATATATATATATATATAGACATAGAGAGGAAAACAGAGAGAAAGAGGGAGAAAGAGAGGGAAGGAGAAAAACAGGATCGTGCAGATACCAGTCAAACCAGGACGATGTCTTAGGCCCTCATTTAGATTAAGGGTGTTTCGCATATCCACAATGAAAGGGAGTGTATTCAAGGTGCTTTTAACGAGTCAGATTGCTGGGTATACATCTAGACGCTGCAAAGCATACATTACACCTATATTTAGAGAAAATTACAGAACCAACTCTACTAAATAGGAATAGTAATTTTCTAAGGTTAAACGTTTAACAGCAGCTTCTGCTCTTTAACTGGCCTGCTGTAAAATCATAGGCCTTCTTCTGTGACTTCCACTGGTTCTTCCATTAGAAGACGAACGTTCAATTATCTTTTGCTCATGTTCACGTCAATCAAGGCAATTAATTGTAGCCTGATCATTTGAGTCGAACTGGATTTCATGCACTATTCCTTCTTTTCAAAACAAAAAGAAAAAAAAGCAAGAAGGGAATAAAGCAAAAAAAAATAAATAAAATAATGAAAGCGAGAAACAAAAAAAGAGAAAAACTAAAAACAAAAGAAACAGAAAAAAATAAAAACAAGAAAAGGAAAAACTAAATGTATAAAAGAAAAAGAAAAACTAAACGCAAATGAAATAAATAAGAAAAAATTCAAGAAATAGATAAAGAGTATAAAAACAAATAGAACAAAAAAATAGAAAAAAGTCAGAAAAAGAACCAGTCTAGAAAATCGCGTAATGTTTTCACTCAAGGAAGGAGAGATATCGAAAATTCGTGGAATCCGATAAAGCCGTGAATGCTGAGTTGGCTCTCTGACTCTCTCTCTCTTTCTCTCTCTCAACATATGTGCTCAGCGATAGCCGAACATCTCGCATAATAAATATCTGAAATCCCTAATGGATCTTAAGTCGACAACAATGGCCGCAGGCGGCTCCTGTAGGCGCACCAATACACGATTGTGCAAGTAGCACATCGTGTAAACCGACAAGAGAGAGAAAGAGAGAGAGAGAGTAGAGAAGAAAAACGTACTCTATACCCATCCAGGGCCCTCAGACGAACCACCGAAGGTATCGCATTCATTACCCTTTATCTGCTCTCCTTACGGGCTACCGGGGCGGGTTTTCTCTCATCCCGTTCGAGAAATGTTCAAGCCTTCGCCTCCTCTTCCTATCCAACTCGAAACTATGCGACCTTTTGCACCCATTGCATTTTTCTCTGTTCTATCAGGCAATTCTTTATTTACCAAACGAAATTGCTCATTATTTACTTTTATCTTCTTTGGGATGCTTGCAATATTTTAAAACCCACTTGTATCATATAGAATGTTATATTTATACATACATATACATGTACACATATATAACGCCATATTAGATGTTAAATTATCATCATTCTTTATTGGATTTTTCTAATTTTCTAAGAAATTAATAAGAAAATAAAAATATATTATTTCTTCATAAGATATGAGGGCAAATCTATACAGAATCGGACGATTTTACCTTACTCTTCATTTATACTGCTTTAATTTAATTTTTATTTATATTTAATTTTTATCTTGATCTGAATAATATCATTTTTGTTGACTTTTTAAACGAAAAAAGTTTATAAAACTATAATTTTTATAATGTCCAAGTGGTTTTAATAATAAGACAGAAAACCGAAGACATTCAGACAAAGATTCATTTAATGTTACTCCAACGCAACGTTTCGAAATCCACGGATTTCCTCTTCAGGAAGTCTAATATATACGCAAAAAAACCAATTAAAATAAAAAGATGTTAGTTCACAATAAGAAAATAAAGTAATCGAAGTTGTATAAACCTGTTTTTGTTTATTCTAAATGAAGTTTGCTTAATCATTATACTAATTAACAATTTTAGCAGAATTAAGGTAAAACTAATGAAAAACAAAACTAAATATTACAAGAGTCACTGATTGAATTTCACTGAATTATATTAAGCTCCTTATTTGCTAGAGGCGTTATTAGAAATATTTTTTTGTCCTACCTGCACGATAAGTATGTCATTTCGGGCACTTAAAGTGGGCGCAAAGTAACTGATTCTCGCCCGAGGCCGGGGAAGCGGACGCAAAAGTTATTTTACGCCCGCTGACGTCACACAAGCGGGCGCAAAAGTACTTTTGCGCCCGCTTCATCTAGCCCGAGCGGGCGCAAAAGTACTTTTACGCCCGCTTGCTGTTCTTTTGCGCCCGCTTCGCTCGTGCCCTCAATGCCATACTTTTCATGCAGTTAGGACAAAAAATTATGTTCGCAACATGGGCGCAAAGGTGATCTCGCCATCGTCGCAATCACCTATTTTGCACCCTTGATACGATAATAACTATTCTTCCTTCTGTTTATACTGCTCGATAGTATTCGCTATTGAAGCAAGCCATTTGGAACTTTTTAGAATTGGTTTAGTTTCTATTGTTACGTATGCAGCTAATCCGTAGAATGTGTTATGAAGTACTGGATCTTTTACCACAAAAAATTCAATATTAGGAAGAATAACATTGAAGTAGCTCTCGTCATTTCTTGTAATTTCTTCCAAATTTACCATCGATCTGGGGTCAGTAACGACAATTTTGTAAGAAATCCGATAGTGAGTAGAGTTAGTTTTATTAATAATAGAAGAATTTAAATGTGTTCCTTGCAAAATATTATGGTTGTAGCAATAGAAAAAGTCTTTGAATTCAATAGTTACTCCCGCTTTAAAGTCATTTATTGAATTCGCATTTACTAATTCTTCATTAAAACACGTTATTGGTGAAAAAATGTAAATCTCATCTGGATTGTACTGTCGAATTGACAAACTGTACAATGCTCTTCTAATTCTCCAACCTACGGGATTTTTCAATTTCAGTTGATGTCGATCTTTTGATAAAACAATATATACATATATATATATATATACATATATACATTACATAATCTTTGAATTGAAACTTCAGGTGAATTATGAAAGATTTTCGTTTTAAGGTTGAGTGCACGTTGAATAACATCATTCATATTTAAAGGAATTAATTCGACAGTAATATCATATCGCAATAATTCATATAATTTTGGATTTTTCAGAATTTGCTGTTTGCTCCATATTGGTAACATTCCAGTTTCATTTAAATATTTTGCAAATTCATACATTTCCGTCTCGTGTAGAACAAATTGACTTAGAAGTTGAAATGCTTTTTCTATAATAAAATTACGAAGATACTCATTTATTACATTGTATTTTAGAGTTTGTAAGTCTATAAACTTATCTAATCGATCATTTGCAGATATTCTTGTTAATTCAAAGACAGGCAATTTAACAAGTATAATTGTTACAATACTTCCAAGGAAAATAATTCTTTTCATTGTTAATAAATAATGATACAATTTTTTTCAATGTGCTTCAGCAACTTTTGTTGTGTTCTAAGGAACCTTTCTTTTCCGTTACTTCTCAATATTAACGATCTGTAAATTAATATTTCATACAAAAGTTTTGAGCTACAAAGTATATTTTTTTAAAGAATTAAACTACATATAAATAATGAATTATATTATTAAAAATAGAAAAAATAAGTAAATTTCAAATGAAAAAAAAACATTTTCATTATTCAATAGGAACCTTTTTTTTTATCGAAAAAGCAAATGACGAACATATATTAATTTATCAGATAAAGAACAATTCTGTATATAAACATTACCATTAGAGAAAATAAATTAATTTTAAATGGAATTTGCTTTCATTTTTCGATAAGAACATTTTTTACAAAAAAAATAAAAATAATAGTAATGACCAATATATGTCAGTTTAGCAAATAATAGGTCTCGAACCAGTGAAAGTATTTAAAAATACGGACTTTATGGACCAAAAATGAAAAATTACGGATCAATTACTGACAAAAATATAACCAGTCTGATTCAAATAAGAAAACATTTTACATATCGATTAAATTTAATAATTTTCAAAAAAAGTTCTTTGACAATTTTCAAATCCATTTGTTTACAATATTCAATTTTACGAAATTTCAATTATTCGTAAATTCATTAATTAAATAAATATTAGAAAATAAAAACTTATAATAATATTAAAAAAAATCAATTAAACTTTTTCAAAAAAATTAATTTGAAAATTCAATTATTTTTAAAAATTCAGGCTATATTGCTTTTAATATTCAATTATTATCTAAAATTTTTAATGAAATTAATTTTTAAATCAATTTTTATTAGAAAATTCTACTAGAATTCAATTATTTAAATACAAATAAAATGCAAATAAATAATTTATTAAATAATTGAATGTTTCTTAAAATTTAATTTCGATAAAGAATCGTTATCAACAAATTTCCAAATAATTGAATTCTGTTAACGAATTTTAAGAAAATTTTTAAGAATAATTACATTTTTTGGGAAATTCGATTAAAATTGTATTGAAAATAATTGAAATTCTGCAATGAGTTTTATTATTTGTTAAAATAATTGAATCCCTAATAAGAATTTTATTACTTTTGATTGAACAATATTTCATTTTTGCGAAGAATATTATTACTCTTGAAAATAATTGAATTTTTGCAATAATTTGTAACTTTTACAAAATTGAATTTTTTTCCGGTTTTCAACTAAACATCTTCTATAAATCCATTATTTTTAATAATTTTTTAAAAAGTTCTTTGACAATTTTCAAGTCCATTTGTTTACAATATTCAATTTTACGAAATTTCAATTATTTGTAAGTTCTTCAATTAAATATATATTAGAAAATAAAAACTTTAAATAATTTAAAAACAATCCGCAATTAAAGTTTCTCAAAAAAAAATTAATTCCATGGAATTGTTAATTAAAAATATGAAAAATTCAAATTTTCAAAGATTTTAATCTGAAACCTTTTCAAAATTCAATTATTTCTAAAAATTTACGCTCTAATGCTTTTAAAATTCAATGATAATCTAAAATTTTAACTAAAATCCATTTTTAAATCGATGTTTATGAGAAAATCGATATTTATTTTACTAGAATTCTATTATTTAAATTAAAAAATAACAATTTATTTAATTATTTGCATGTTTCTTAAAACTGAATTTTATAAAGAATGTTATCTATAAATTTTTAAATAACTGAATTCTTTGGACGAATTTTAATAAAATTTTTAATAATAATTACATTTATCGAGGAATTCGATTAAAATTGTATTAAAAATAATTGAAATTCTGCAATGAATTGTATTATTTATAAAACTAATTGAATTCCTAAAAAGAATTTTATTATATACGAAAATAATTGAAGCCCCGTAAAATTTTTATTATTTATGAAAATATTTGAATGATTGCGAGAAAATTTATAAAAAAAAATTGTAAATAATGAAATTCCTGTAAAATATTTATTATTTTTTGAAAATAATTTAAATTTTGTGTAGACTATTATTAAATTTTTCTTTAAATAATTGAATTCTTTTGGAAAATTTTATAAATATAGTATAGATATTGAAAATCATTGAAATGAGAAAAATGTTTGACAATAATTGAATTTCGGAGATGAATTCAATTATTTCTAAAAATAATTGAAATTTCGATGAGAATTTAAAAAAATTTTTGAACATACATAATTGAATGTTTGCGAAGAATTTTATTAATTTTGAAAATAATTATTATTATGATTAATTCTATTATTGTAAATACACGGAGAGAGAATATATATTAAATTTTGTAAAAATATTTTCAAATTGGGGAAAAAGTGCGACAAAGCGAAATTTTGATATCAAAAAATACTAAACTTTAAAAAAACTTATATGAAATTTAGTAAAGTTATATTAGAATTTAATTAATATTCTTGATATTTGATATAATTATACTAAATTTCACATAAGTTTTTTTAAAGTTTAGTATTTTTTGATATCAAAATTTCGCTTTGTCGCACTTTTTCCCCAATTTGAAAATATTTTTACAAAATTTAATATATATTCTCTCTCCGTGTATGTTTAATAATATTATATTATTATTTACAAATAGATAATATTTCAGAATATCTTATTTACCTCCCGAGCCAGTGATATTTCTTCTATTACTGACACGTAGATTATGTCAAACAATATAAAAAAGAATTTCGTATTGATAAACAATTATCTTCAATTTTTGTATATTTTTCATTTTAAGAAAACTGTGCAAAAAATAAATTTTAATAGCCTAACTAACATGACTTGACGATAATTTTCATTTGCCTCATATTTCTTTTTTCGCAAAATCATAAATACAAATAAAACTCCTGTATTTTATGAAAAGTTCTAATAAATGTATGATAAGAAAGAACTGTGAAAATTAAATTTATTGAAAATTTATCAAATTTCTAAAATGTACCTATAGTCAAATGTCGAAGGCTATCACAACATGTAACCTTAAGCTGGAAGCCGACATCTAAGGAGATATGATTATAGAATATCTTGAAAAGAAGAAAAAATACGCGTCGCTTTGCAAATATCTTCCGCTAAAGGAGCAAACTTAAGATCACTTACTGACTTGAAGATTCCGTAAAATTTTTATCTTCCCTTACAAAAAGATAAGGTTTATCGAAGAGCAGTGATTTAATAACCATTATAGTTGCTCGTTTATCTACGAACTTAGAAATTTAGGTTCATTGATTCTTTCTTTTTTTTTGCTAAAATAATCGCGAGAAGTATTAAATTATTAATTGAAGAATTAATTAATATTAATATCTGAAGCCTTGTCAATTTTTCTGTCCTAAAAAATAGTTAGAAAAGAATTTTTTTTACTAATTTAATAATTTAGTCATTTTTGATCCAGTTGGTAATTTTTAGTCTAGTTAGTAATTTAGTAATTTAGTCTAGTTAGTAATTTAGTAATTTAGTAATTTAGTAATTTCTAGTTGAGAATGTTATTAAAAAAAGAATAGGAAAAATGGAAAGGAATTAAAATTTGTAACATTGTTTAATTTTCACATATGGATTAAATATATTATGCGATGTATGCAATAATAATAAACCTGAAAGCATATTAATTCAAGTCAATAAAATTTTATAAACGCATCAAATTATGTATATAATTTCCTGAGATGAAAATTACGCGCGAGACTCGAATTGCACTCGGTTCCAAAGAGAGATTCACATCTCTCGATTCCTTTTTGGTACATAAATCTGTTTCACATATGACAGAAATGAAATTCTAGAAGCTCAAGAGCGTTCATGTAATACCGGCTTCGTAACCGTGGCGAATCAACTATTAGCGCAATGCAATTTGCACTTTGCGTAATTCGCAATTGCCACTGCATCCAACCATATAGCATGACATTTAATTTACTGGAAATCGTGTTAACTAGTCATTTATGATGAACATTGACCGTTATTTTCCTATATAAACTCTCCTCTCTCTCTCATTCTCTCTTTCTTTTTACCCCCATAACTTTGAATAAATAGTGTATACATAGTTGAATAAACGAAGATGAATATTTCTCAAATAACCCGAAGGTTATTTTAACCACTTGACATGTTACTTCCTTCAATTAATTTCATATATTACATTTTACATTTTGAAAAAAAAGGAGAAAAGAAATTTCATTTTTTGAATAACTCTTCCTGAGTCGCGATCCTCAACGTGAGATAAATGTCTTTTATTAAAACGCTATGTGGAGAGATTAAAACGTTTTATTTCTATCTCTCAGTTAGTGAGCGAAATTATATATATATTTTACTTATTTCTTTATTGGTTATTTATTGGATGGAATGGATTCAAAAATGCAATGGAAATAATTTTTCTTTCTCAGTTTAAAACAATAATAAAAATAATAATAGAGAATAAAAAATTAATAACTAAATAAAAATTACTACATAGAAATAATAACTAAATAACTTTAGACTTTGCGTAATTATTGTTCGTAGAATTTTTTATTAATATCAGGAATTAAATTTTTTTTCAAACAAAAGTCATGATTTTTACTACTTAAAATAAGAAATTAAAAAAAATTAATTGTCTGACTGACAATGAGTCGATTTTTACTACTTAAAACTACATTATTATAAAGAAAATTCCTCATGTAAAAGTAGTTTATTGTCAATAGGTGTACTTTTTTCGACAAGTTGCTAATTATTGAAATTATAGCAAAGAAATGTTACTAAAAAAAAATTACAGTTAAATAAAAAAATTTTTAAATATCAAATATAAAATAATTTTTTTCCTTTACTTTAAAAATTATATTCTCTGTCAAGAACTATTAAATTTTTCTTTCGCACTTAAATTCGCGTCACATTTAAATGTTCTTTTATTTGTACGTAAATATATCATTTTGTGAACCGGTTGCATATTAGTTCTAGCCTACAACTCATTTGCTTCCTCCCGCAGTTTACGACGTTATCTCATATCGCAAAACCAGTGCACGTACAAATTTGCGATGACTCGAGATCACGTAGCAGATATCAAGCGATAATAATATGACAAAACCTGTCCACGTTTGTCGCTCTTATTTCCGACAAAAGAAAGAAGTAAAAACAAGAAAAGAAAAAGGGCAAAAAAAAAAAAAATCTTAATCACCGCGCTACTGGATTTCAAGTTTCCAGGGTTGCAACTTTTAGAGCAATCAGAGAACAAAGATAATTTTGTTAAAAAAAATTTTTTTTTTGTTATACGCTTAAAAAATTTGAAATTAATAATTTTTATAAAATGAAAGTACAATACTAACGTCAGAATTAACCTGACACGTTTTTTTTATTAATAAAATGGTTTTTTTACGGAAACCAAACTATGATTAAAAAATATTTTCGTCTGACTATAATGTAATTTACTACTGAAACTAAAATTGGATAAAAGATTGTTGTCTAGTTAAGACAGTCATTTACTACTGAAACCAAAAGTGTATAAAACATTGGCGTCTGACTAAAACGGTTTTTACTACTGAAACAAATCTTAGATTAAAAAAATGGTTGTGTCTGACTAAAACGATCGCTTACTACTGAAACTAAAACAGTATAAAAATTTTCGTCTGGTTAAAACAGTCTTTTACTACTGAAACTAAAATTGCATAAAATATTGGTGTCTGACTAAGATGTACATTTAGTACTAGAACTAAAATTGCTTAAATAAAATTGTCGTCTGACTAAAACGGTCATTCACTACTGAAACTAAAAATTGATACAAAATATGTGTCTGGCTAAAACAGACTTTAACTTCTAAAAGTAAAATTGAATAATAAATATTCACGTCTAACGAAAACGATCATTTACTACTGAAAGTACAACGGCATAAAATGTTGGTGTCTGACCAAGATGGACATTTACTACTGAGACAAAAAGTGTTTAAAACATTGCCGTCTGACTAAAAAAGTCATTTACTACTGAAATTTAAATTAAATATAAAATATTGTTGTCTGAATATAACGGTCACTTACTACTGAAACTAAAATTTAATACAAATATTGTTGTCTGACTAAAACGGATATTTACTACTGAAAAATATTAATGTCTGACTAAGATGGTCATTTAGAATAGACACTAAAATTGAATAAAAAATTGTCGTCTGACTAGAACAGTCTTTTACTACTGAAACTAAAATTGAATAAAAACATTGTCGTCTGGCTAAAACTTTCATTTACTACTGAAACTAAAATTGAATACAAAATATTTGTGTCTGACTGCAACAGGCTTATACTACTGAAACCAAACAAAAATTAGGGAAAAGTCAGGGATTCTTATTAAATTTACTGCAAATAATTAAATTTTTAGAATTTATAAGAAAATTCTCAATTTTTGTGCTTTTTTTGAAAAACTTTAATTTCAATTCTGTTGAAATTAGTTTCAATTTTCAAAATTTGTAACGCAATTATTTGAAAGAATTATTTTCATGAATAACAATATTTATTACAAGAATTCAATTATTTTTAAAAATAATAAAATTCTTCTCATAAATTCAATTATTTTCAAAGAATCCACAAAAAAATTGTCAACATTTCAATTTCTTATCTTTATAAATGAGAGTAGCAAAATTCTTCGCCAAAATTCAATTATTTTCAAGAATTTTGATAAAATTCATTTGCAAAATTCAATAACTTTTATAAATAATAATATTTATCACGAGAATTCAATTATTTTTAAAAGTAATAAAATTCAATTATTTTCAAAAATTTTAATAAAATTCATGACAAAATTTCAATTATTTAAAAAATTTTTTATGAATTCAATGATTTTTCAATATTCTACTATTTTAATAAAATTTCCCAAAAGAATTCAGTTATTAAACAAAAATTTTGACAATATTTTACACGAACATTCAATTATTTTTCAAGCAAATAAAAATTTCACAGGAATTGAATTCTTAAAAATAGAATTTGCATAAATTTTTTTGGAAAAAAATATAAAATTCTTTGCAATAATTTAATTATTTTCATAAATAAGAAAACTGATTGTAGGATTTTAATTATTTTTAATAAAATTTAAATCGAATTCCTCGACAAATTTATTTATTCTTAAAAATGTTATGAACATTCATCGAAAGAATTCAATTATTTAAAAATTTATTGTTAGAATTATATATAAGAATTCAATTTTAAGAAACATTTAATTATTCACTAAATTCTCTATGTTTATTTTTGAATAATTGAATTCTCGTAGAATTTTCTAATTGAATTGTAAACAAATGAATTTGAAAATTCTCAATTGAAATTTTTGAATAATTTGACAATTAAAGAAATTCTTAAATAAATGTACCTAATAGAACATTTTTTTTTTGAGTATTTAATCACTTTTAGAGTGAATTAGAATATTTTTTAGGGTCAGGGAAAAAGACAAAATTTTTTCTGGAAATCAGGGAAAAGTCAGGGAAAGAGAAAATTAAATTTTTGTAGCAACCCTGAAAAAATATTTACGTCTCACTAAAATTAAAATTGAATAAAAATGTTGTTGTCTGACTATAACTGACATTGACTACTGAATCTAAAACTGGATAAAAATTGTCGTCTGGATCAAAAACAGTCTTTTACTACTGAAACTAAAACATTGAATTTAAAATATTAAAAGATTACCATAGTAATTTTTCCAATTTGTATATTTATAATATTTATATATGTATTTTTCATATTCATTTATTTATTCTAAAATTAATTTTACCATTTATTCAGATTCAATATTCGGACAATGTTACATTTTCATTATATGCATGTTTCCTAATGTTGTATGAAGATATTAATTTACAATATCCTTTGTGAAATGAAGGGTATCAAATGATACTCCACTCATGATATGTACTATGTATATATTATATACAATATACCTCTTACACCTTTCAGAAAATGTTACCACATGTCAGATCGTTCAACTTCTTCGACTTATCCGGTTTAACCACAAAGGATTCTCAGGAAACAGATATTGAACTATATATATATTTTCATGTTTTAATTGGTATACCGAATGATATATTTATATGCATATATATATATATATTGCACAGAATGTTTTTTTTTCTCTCGAATTTTTTCCTTATAAACGTTTATTTCCCGAGTCAAATATCACAGCTGGAAATTAAATGAAATTTATAATATCGACTCGAAGAATTTATAAATACTTTGTAATGATAGATTTTGTTCGCGTGATTGTAAATATTTCTCCTCTATGTACATATTTATAAATGTATAAATAATTTTATTTCATTAATATTATAATTATTATTTCTCTAAATAATGTTTAATTTTAATTTTTGACTTTTTGCCTTTCAAACAGTAAATTTTACTAGTAAATTCATAGTAATGACTATATTGGTAAAATTTTTTTAAACTGACTTTTTGCTTCTTAAATTGAATTAAAAATATTCGTGTCTTGCAAAAACGGTCATTTTCTACTGAAACTAAAATTGAATACAAAAAAATGTCGTCTGACTAAAACATTCATTTACTACTGAAATTAAAATTAAATAAAAATATTTGTGTCTGACTGAAACAGGCTTTTACTACTGAAACCAAGCTTTGATTAACAAAATATTCACGTCTTACTAAAACTAAAATTACATAAAAATGTTGGTGTCTGACTTAAACTGACATTGACTACTACGAATTTAAATACGTTTTTTTCAGTATAATCAATTACCAACACGTTGAATTTTTGAAATAAAATTATATACCGTACAATAATATTAAATTAAAAAAATTAAATATAGAGAATCAAATTTAATTACCTCCCGTGAAAAAACTTAGTCTAATTATTAATATAATTGCCTTCACGTATATATATGAACACACAAATAATATCTTCACCCTGAGGCACTAGTTCGATGAACTAATAGATTGACTTGCGTGAAGGTGTGACGGCAAACAAAAGAAATAAAGAAAATCAAAACTCAGAGTACAGTTTTGTTTCATTGGGGCGAGTATAGAGAAAATAATTATTGCCGTTAGTCTCTAATATTGTTTTTATTTTATAACAATTTTTCTTTTTTTCTATTTTTCATTTACTTTCCTGGGGGATAATTTATGCTTTTCCTATATTTGACGCTAATATCGTTTGCACATGCGATCGTGTTATACACCACATGTGTTTTATCGTGATTCACATTAAATTTTCTCCTTGTTTTTTATTTTATAATCATAGACAATTTTTTTTTTTTTTTGTAAATAAATGTTTGATATAATAATATAAAATATTAAGTGTGTGTGTGTGAGTAGTGAATATTTTGCAACCCTTGAAAAATTTTCCCACGAGTCGTCTCATTGATGTAATTCTTTGAAAACGTGTATTTTGTCTTGAGTGAGAGTGACTGGAATCGAAGAGAAACGATGCGCATTTTATACGTGTACGATAGAGGTCGCAGAGATCGATCTGCTTTCTCAGAGTGGGACATATAGAATCCGATCACTTGTGTTACATAACAAAATTGAAAGAATGGATTTAATTTATTTTTCTCAATATGGAATTCACGCCCTTCTTTTTCTTTTTTCTTTCTCTTTCTTTTTCTTTTTCTACTTTTTTATTATAACTACGTAAAGAAATAAATTGAATTTAAAAATAGCTTTGGAATTTATTCTTCTCTTCAAAAATCCAAAATTTTCTTATTAGTTCTCTGTCATCTTCTCATTAAGCATGAGAAGAATCATTTTATTGTAAAAATTTTTAGTGTTCGATATCAGAAAGAACTTGTTTTTCCAAAAAGTAAAATAAAATTGAAAAAAATTTTATAAAAGTTTTCTTCTCCATTTTTTTCTTTAATTTTTTTTTTGTTATAAAATAAATAACGAAAAGGCGTTTTAATAGAAAATTTCCCACGGTTTGACATCACTGCACCTATATCTATTCGAGGTGCGACCCACAGTGTTCTGGGAACGGAATCCTCTTTGAACTCTTTAAAGGCCTCAATCGCTCTTCATACCAGACTATTAACGCGATTTTATGTGCATAGTTTTGATCATCGACACAACAACATTATCCAAAAGTGATAATTTACCAGACACATTATACTTTTCTGATCTTGTAATATCCATTTACTGTCATTAATTGCCAATAGACAACTCATCCTTTCATTATCCATCATTGTTTATTAGGGATTGTTACAAAATTCCCATTGGAAACAGAAGAAGGCAGAGAAAATATTGATTTCCTCGAAGTTCAATATTTTCTTAGGTACTCTTAATTTTTTTTTAATTTTTAGCAAAGTCGAAAATATATCAAAACAATGGGCAAAATGTAGCAAACCATGGCTAATGACAAAAATATTTAAAATTCTGAAAATTTTTATATTTTAAGTGCAATGATCAAAATCTGTCGAACTACGAACAATGTCGCAAAAATATTTTAAACCGGAAAAAAATGGAATTTTGAAGAAGTTACAAATTATTGCAGAAATTCAATTATTTTCAAAAGCAATAAAATTCTTCGCAGAAATTCAATTATGTACAAAAATTTTAAAGAATTCTAGTCAAAATTTCAATTATCTTTATAAATAATGAAATTCTTCCTCAAAATTAAATTATTTTCAAAAATGTTCAATATTTACTCTATTTTAATAAAATTTTCCAAAAGAATTCAATTATTTATAAAAAATTTTAATAAAATTGAAATTCTACTCAAACATTTAGTTATTTTCATAAATAATAAAAATTTCACAGAAATTTTATTATTTACAAATTTTTTCGTAGGAATAATTCAATTATTTTCATAAATAATAAAATTTTTTAGGATTTAAATTATTTTCATATACAATAAAAATAATGGCAGAATTTCAATTATTTTCATATATTAATTTTAATAAAATTTCTCGAAAAATGTAATTACATTTTGATTATTTTGATTAGGATTCTTAAAAATTTTATGAAAATTGGTCAAAAAAAAAATTGAATTAATATAAAAATTTGTTCATAAATTTCTTTATGAGAATTCAATTTTTTTATCTTTGTAAATAGCAAAATTCTTCACCAAAATTCAATTATTTTTAAAAATTTTTCTTAATTCACTGATATTTACTATCTATGTATTATTTTAATAAAAATTTCCAAAAGAATTAAATTATTTAAAAAAATTTTTATAATATTCTACGCAAACTTTTCATTATTTTATATTTTCATTAATACTAAAAATTCCAAAAGAATTCAATTATTTATACATTTTTTTTTATAAATTTCTTGTCAGTAATTCAATTATTTTTATAAATAATCAATCAATAAATCAATTTTACAGAGATTTATAATTATTTTCATAAATAATCAAATTCTTTTTAGGAATTCAATTACTTTCAAAAACAATAAATCTCCTCGAAGAATTTTCATTATTTTTAATACAATTTTAATCGAATTTCTCGAAAAATGTAATTATTCTCAAAAATTTGTTAAAAATTCGTCAAAAGAATTATTTTCATAAAAAATAAAAATCCCACAAGAATTCAATTATTTATAAATTTTTTTATAAATTTCTTCGCAATAATTCAATTATTTTTAAATAATCAATTAATTATTCAGAGATTCAATTATTTTCATTAATAATAAAATTCTATTTAGGATTTCAATTATTTTCAAAAATAATAAAACTCCTCGAAGAATTTCAATTATTTTTAATAAAATTTTAACCGAATTCCTCGAAAATGTAATTATTCTTAAAAATTTTATTAAAATTGGTCAAAAGAATTCAATTATTTAAAAATTTGTTGATAAAATTCTTTATGATAATTTAATTTTAAGAAAAATTTAATGCTTCAATAAATTATTTACTTTTGTATTTATATATCAGAACTGGATTATCGGATATTGATGAAAATTTTTGGAAACAATTAATAAAGATTTTTAGAAATAATTAAATTTTGAAAAGATTACAAATTAAAATCTTTGAAAATTTGAAATTTTCATACTTTTAAATAACAATTCGATAAAATTATTTCTTTTGAAAAAGTTTAATTGAATTTTTTTTTTTAAATTATTTGAAGTTTGTTTTTAAATTATATATTTAATTGAAGAATTTTCAAATAAACGAAATTTCGTAAAATTGAATTGTAAACAAGTGGATTTGAAAATTCATAAAAAACGTTTTCAAAAATTATTAAAAGTAATTTATTTAAAGAAGAATTTTAGTTAAAAATTCTGGAAAAAATAATTTAATTAAAATGATGAAAATAATTTTGAAAAAGTTACAGTAACAATATTCTTATAATAAAAAATAGTTATCTTCACTCGGTCATCATTAATATTAGTTATTGAATTTCAAAAGATTTTAATTTGAAATTTTTGAAATTCTTAGTTCTTATGGAAAAATAATAATGATCATTAAATATTTAGGTATTTAAAAAAGAAGTGATTGATGTTTTCGAATAATTTTACAATTAAAGAATTTATTTACGAATTTCTTTAATTCGTAAATAAATAAGAGAAGATTTTTTTGAATATCTAATCATTTTTAGAGTGAATGAAAATATTCTTTAGAGTCTGGGAAAAAGTCAAAATTTTGTCTGAGAATCTAGGGAAAAACAAAATTAAATTTTTGTCGCAACTATTTTTGCCTTTGGCCATGGTTTGCGAGATAATTATTTTCAATCACTTGTAGTTTTAATCATTATATTAATTGCATTATAGCTTCAATTAATACTACTAAATGAATTAATTCTAAATTACTACTGATACTAAGTTTAATTAATAATAAATAATAAATTTAAACAATAATAAATAATACACGTTAAAATAATAATAAGTATCAAATATTCAATTTATAAGGAAAAATAAATTCAATTAATAAGAAATATTCCCAGGGTAAAACCTATAAATGATAATAAATAAATATAATAATCGAGATAATAATACATTCGTCGATGCAAAAATTGATGTTTCCTGTTGTCACCTGTATCAGTGGCCTATCGTCGAAGATGAGAACACAAAATATACATATGATGATCATGTGGAAAGTATTGGAGAAAATAAAGAAGAAGAAGAAGAAGAAGAAGAAGTGTAGAGAAGAGAAGAAAAAAAGAAATTGATATAAGGATGGGGTTGAAGAATGCACAAAGCTGTGCGTGGGCCCAGTGCAGTGGGCCGTTACATGTTGCAAAGGAGAAGAATGCATCGAAGCAATCTTCGACGTATAGCCAATCTCGAAACCAGACGAGATAAGCTATCGATCCTAGATCTTTAGCTTCCCCTCATTCTCTCTATAAGTAGGTATTGCTAACTTAACCTCAACCTCGTTGTGTGTTAATCTCCTTTTCCTTCTTCAATTCACGATTCTTATCTGTCTCGATATCATCAAAATTTAATGGGTTTGCCCGATTGTCAATTCTGCATTTTACTATTTTTTTTCTTCTCTCTTTCTTTCTATCGAAAAATTTTTTTCTTTCACAATCTATTTTACGATAATAACAGAAAATGAAACCAATTTTCACTTATTATTATTTGAACCCTTCTTCTCCTTTTTCTTCTTCACTCTTTTTAAAAAGAGTAATTTTATTTTATTTAAATATTCATTAATATTTTTATTATTTCTCGTCATTATTTTTATATTCTAATCTCTTATTATTTTATTGTTTATTTTACTTGTAGTTTGTAGTACCTACTTATTATTTTATTATTTTTCTATCAATATTTTTTACATTGTAATTTTTCTTTTATCTTTGTTATAACTATTTTTCCTATTATTTTAAAAAGGGAACATAGTCAAGGGTTGAACCCTTGACTGATTGTTAAATCAGTCTAGTTAATATCAGTCAATTTTTAATTACTATTATTATTATCATTAGAATTTTTTGCCTCTTTCTTTTCTTTTCAATTTTTCTTTATTTATAATTTTTCTTCCTTTTCTTTTCAATTTTTCTTTATTTATAATTTTTCTTCCTTTTCTTTTCAATTTTTCTTTCTTTATAATTTTTCTCTCCTTTCTTCTAAATTTTTTCTAAATTTTTTTCTAAATCTTTTTTAAAAATTCTTTTTCTAACTTTTCTTCTTTTCCTTTTTTATTTATCAGCCTACGCTCGAATTTTAAACGAAGACCTATTATACCGTCTTGGTGTATATAAATTTTTTTTTCTCTCTTTCTCTACTTTTTCATAGCAATCTTGAGAAGAGGAAAGATAGTTGGTTGAAGTTTACACACGGAAGAGTGTGTAAACTTCAGCGATATCTTCCGCGACGAGGTCGCGACTCTTTCTTGTCTTTCTCCTTATATCCTTGAGAGACAACTCTCTCATATACACACACCTTGTCTCTCTTTCTCTCTTACTGTCTACCCCCTTTGATGTAGGACACGCACCATGAATAGGGGACACACACCATTGGATAAGAAAATATGTTGCAGAAAACTGGCATGCTAAGCCATTGTATTTCTGCCCACGTGGATGCTAATATCAAAGACAAATACGCGCAATAAACCAGCATCTCTAGACTGGTAAACATTACCCCTTTTTCTTTTCTTTTTTTTATATAAAAACATTATTACGGTAATATTGACACTGTCCTTTTTTCTATTGTTTTCATCCAAGAACTTATTTTTCTTTTTCTAAACTAAAAAATTTTTATATTTTGACCATTTTTCACAAAATTTGGCAAACCATGGCCAAAGGTAAAAATAGTTTAGGATCAAAGAATGGGGCTATATTAGTAATATATAAATTTTCAGGTTTTAAACTATTTTTATCGTTGGACATGATACGACATTTCTACTGATAAAAATAGTTTTAGATGCCCAGTCCATTTTTTTCCAAAAAAAAATATGCCCAGATCAAAAAGTTCTATAGAATTTCACTAGAATGATTCTATAGAATAATTCTATATGAATTCTAGTGAATATTTTACAGAATTTCACTAGAATGATTCTATAGTATTTCTACATGAATTCTACTAATTAATTTTCGAAAAAGTTCTTGAACAATTTTCAAAATCCATTTATTTACAATATTCAATTTTACAAACTTGAATTATTCGTAAATTCTTCAATTAAATATATATTAGAAAATAAAAATTTCAAATAATATAAAAAAAATTTAATTAGGTAGGTACACTACCTAATTGAATAATTTATTGAATAATTGAATTACCATAAAGAATTTTATCAACAAATTTTTAAATAATTGAATTCTTTCGACGAATTTTAATAAAAGTTTTAAGAATAATTACACTTTTCAAGGAAATCCGTTAAAATTGTATTAAAAATAAATAAATAATTGAAATTCAGCATTGAGTTTTATTATTTATGAAAATAATTGATTCCTTAAAAGAATTTTATTTACAAAAATAATTGAATTCCTGTAAAAAACTATCTTATTTATGAAAATAATTGAATTATTTAGAAGAAATTTATAAAAAAAAGTTCTTCGACAATTTTCAAAATCCATTTATTTACAATATTTAATTTTACAAATTTTAATTATACGTAAATTCTTCAATTAAATATATATTAGAAAATAAAAACTTCAAATAATATAAAAAAAAATTCAATTACACTTTTTCAAAAAAAGTAATTTCAAAATTCAATTATTTCTAAAAATTCACGCTATTTTGCTTTTAATATTTAATTATTATTATCAAAAATTGTAACTGAAGTTAATTTGTAAATCAATTGTTATTAGAAAATTTTAATAGAATTCAATTATTTAAATAGAAAAAAAATAATTTATTGAACAATTGAATGTTTCTTAAAATTCAATTCTCATAAAGAATTTAATCAACAAATTTTTTAAATAATTGAACTCTTTCGACGATTTTTATTAAAATCTTTAAGAATAATTACATTTTCCGAGAAATTCGATTGAAATATTAAAAATAATTAAAATTCTGCATTGAATTATTATATTATTTGAGGAGTAAGTTTTCAAAACCAGATAAATCCAAATTTTGCCATTTCGAGAAATTTAAACAAATGACAATTCTCATATCATCATTAAAATTAACTTTAATGTAGAAAAATTTTAATAAATTATTCATTTTTCAATATTTTTTCTATTTAAAACTCTCTGTTTGTAATTAAAGTCTATTGTAATAAGAGAATTTAAAGATTTCGGTAATTTTTTTATATAAAAGAATAAAAATTAAAAATCATCAAGGTTAGGTGAAAATATTTTTTAAATTGAAAATTCTTTGGTAATAAAATTTTTTTCTTAAATTGAACAGTGATAAATCGATTACTAAGGAATTTAATATTTTGAATAATTGTTTATCTCATTTTTTTGAAAAACGAATTTATCAACTTTTGAAAAATTGCTCCTCATTTATAAAAATAATTGAATTTCTAAGAAGAATTTTATTATTTTTGAACATAATTAAATTTCTGCAAAGAATTTTATTACTCTTGAAAACAATTAAATTTCTGCAATATTTTGCAACTTCTCCAAAATTAATTTTTTTTAGTGTTAATTAAAATTTTTCTATAAATCCATTCTTCTTTTTAATAATTTTTGAAAAAAAGTTTTGAAAATTTTCAAACTCATTTGTTTTTAACAGAAATTCATTTTTAAATAAATTTTTATTAGAAAATTCTACTAGAATTTAATTATTTAAACACAAAAAAATAATTTATTGAATATTTGAATGTTTCTTAAAATTCAATTATCATGAAGAATTTTATCAACAAATTTTTAAATAATTCAATTCGTTTGACGAATTTTAATAAAATTTTTAATAACAATTACATTTATCGAGGAATTGGATTAAAATTTTAAATAATTAAAATTCTGTAATGATTTTTAATATTTATGAAAGTAATTAAATTCCTAAAAAGAATTTTATCATTTAGAAAAATAATTGAATCCCTGGTAAAATGTTATATTATTTAGAAAAAGTATTGAATTTTGCGAAGAAATTTATAGAAAATTTGTAAATAATTGAATTTCTGTGAAATTTTGATTATTTTATAAAAATAATTTAATGTTTGCGTAGAATTATATTAAAATTTTTTCAAACAATTGAATTCTTTTGGAAAATTTAATTAAAATAGTTGATATTGAAAATCATTCAAATGAGGAAAATTTTTTAAAGTAATTGAAATTTTACCAAGTATTTTATTATAATTTTTGAAAATAATTGAATTTCGGAGAAGAATTTTATTTTTTGTAAAGATAATTGAAATTTTGACGAGAATTGAAAAAAAATTTTGAACATAATTGAATTTCTGCGAATAATTTCATTACTTTTGAAAATAATTGAATTTCTGCAATCATTTATAATTTCTCTAAAATTCTCCAAAATTATATCGTACAATTTACGAACTTTTCGTCCTTTTTTAATCAATTTAATGACTTTACGGACATTTTTTTTTTTTTTTTTAAACTGACTCTTACGGATTTGAAGCAAATTTACGGATCTTTAAGGGATTTACGGATCTAGTTTGAGCCCTATAGTAACCAACAATAATATATTGTTAAAAAAATTATTTCACGAATTTTATATTCGTTATAATTAAAAACTACTAAAATTTAGTAAAATTCATGTATTTAATTTTAATTTAAAAATTTTTTTTTTTATAAAATTCTATAGAATCGTTCTAGTGAAATTCTATAGAATATTCACTAGAATTCATATAGAATGATTCTAGTGATATTCTATAGAACTTTCAGGGTTTTAAATTTTTTTGTCATTGGCCATGGTCCGCTAGTTTTTGACCACAGTCAAATAAAAATTATAAAGAAGAAATTTGCTTTTGCTAATAAATACGTTACTCAAAAAGATATGTGTCATTATTTACAGAGAATAAAGATATATAATAAATAAACATTAAGAATTGAGCGTAAATTGACTCGTTCTTTGGTTACACATTTTTTTTCTGTTACTACTATCAATTCCCTGGTTTGTTAGAAATACTTGAACATCCTGGATAGGAGAAGACCTTATTCGTGATCTTCATCGCAACGTTTCATTGATCTTTTGCTCGATCGTTCGGTGTAGAGCTCAACGATCCTTTAGCCAACAAGGGTTCCAAGTATAAGAACATTGTCCTTGGGGGAATTGCGTGTCAGGATCGATTAGTCGAAAGAAGCGATCGAGATATTGTGCTTTATTCTTGTTCCTCATTCTTCAGTGCATTTACACCAATTGCAATTCTCGCTTTCCAATAAATTTTTTTTTTCCTTGTTTTGTTTCGTTTTTTTTTTCTTTTCCTTTTTTTTGAAGAAAAGAAACACTACTTTATTATCTCTCTATCATTTCTTCACCAGTGTATTATTATTTTTTTTCTTTATAACCATAGTGGAGTATTACTTTATTAGTCTATAACTCGTAAGTATTATCATCACTGTGCTAATTTTTATTTCTTCTTTATTTTTATTTCTTCACTGCATGGTTATTTCTTCATTAGGTGAGTTTACTTTTTTTCGATTTTATTTTATTTCTTCAGTGTTTGTAGGTTTTTTTTTGTTTCTTCTTTATTTGTAAGTGTTTCTTTCTTTGCTATTTTTGTTTACTTCTTTGTAAATATTCTTTATTTCTTCAGTATGATTTGTTATTTCTTCACTTGTAAATATTTTTTATTTCTTCAGTATGATTTATTATTTCTTCACTATCTTAATATTAACTATTTCTTCGAAAACAAAACTGACTACTTCAATAAATATTTGTTTACAAAATAGTAAACTAATTATTGTTCTACTTATATTTTAATAGCTTCAGCTTTATTAGTATTAAAAAAATAATGGTGAAGAAATAAGAACCGCAAAAAATGGTGAAAGAAGAAATGTTTAATTAGGTGAACAAATAGCAAAATTAATTCTTTGAACAAAAAAATAAATTCGATAAAATAATAGAGACGAAGAATAAATAAATAAAAGTGAAAAATAATAAATATTTGCTGAAGATAAAAAAATGAAGAAATAACGAACATTGAAGTTACAAAAGATTTTTATTTCTTCACCATTTGTATTTTCATTTCTTTCTCTCCCTAATTACAGATTTAGTATTTTTATTTCTTTTTCTCCATTATACTATTACCACTCGTATAATTTCCTTATTTCTTCACCATTCGTATTAAAAACAAATGGTGAAGAAATACGTAAATTAATTAACAAACTAATTAAATTTAGTATAGAAAGCATGTGTAAATGTAATAAGTTTTCATTACAACAGGAACTAATATACATGAAGAAACTTGACAAAAATACTAACGAGTTGGTGATGACAATTAGCAAAAGTAGTTAAAGCATTTATTGAACGGGTAATTACGAGGCAAACGCTAATTAGGAAGCGACAAGTGAAAATAATTGGTCACCATTGTAAACACTAACGAGTGATCGATGAGAGTTTGTTCGATTGTTTTTTTTCTACTCTTCTCTCTCTCTCTCTCTCTCTCTCTCTCTTTCTCTTTCTTTCTCTCTCGCCAGAAATTGTGAGTGACACGACTTTGAGAATGAAATTATTCCGGTTACCGCCCTCTATGGGATGAAGAAAACAGAAAAAAAAGTGGTGAAGAAAGAGAAAAGAAAGGAGGAATCGTTTGGAGAAACAAGAGTTTGTGAGGAGGGGCAGGGGAAGGGGAGGAGAAAAAAAGTTGACAGAATATAATTTATCTTTATTTTAAAGGGGACAAACGGTCAGACAACATAGTTTCTGAAAGCAGCTTTTGTCTCATCTCCAAGACCCGATAAAGTATTTCTTTCGAAGGCTTCTGAAGAGGCGCCGCGTAGAATGTCTGCATCGAATCTCTTCGATTTTGTCTCTCGTCGCTTGATCGGTCGCGCATCCTTCATGCATCTGGCTTTTAAATTCATGTTTATAAAAAGAAACAATTCTTTTTTTAAACTTAATACCATTTTTTTCCCTCCATATTTTCGATTAAACATTCTGCATTTAATAAATATATTTCTTCTTCTCTCGTCACTTTTTTTTTTTATAATAAGAAACAAATTCATTTCCTATTTTATTTTCCATTTTCTCTTAACAATTTTTATTTTCATTTTCTTTCTTTCTTTTTTTTTTTTTTTTTTTGATTAAATCATTTTCGTTTAAATAATAAACGTATATTTTAAAATAAACGTGTATGAGGAGAGGGAGGGGCAGAATGATAGGAAGAGAGAAAAATAAAAAAATTTAAAATATAATTTTTCCGCGAGCCATTTATGGCAACTCTCTATGCACTTTGCGAGAAGAGAACTGTCCGTCCTTGTGATATAATGTGTCAGGAAAAAAGAAAACATGATCCAGAGTAGAGTTAATTAATACACCGTTCATACCTGTTTGAAGACAAGATACCCAGCAAGTTGGATGCGGAGTTATAAATAAAAACTTAATGCGAAAAAAATTTGACACTTTCTGCTTTAAGGGACGTGTTTATCATTGAGAATCTTATTTTAATTTAAAATTTTATGAAAAAAAAACATTCTTTTTTAACTGGAAAATGACACAAAATAATTAATTAAAAACTTTCTGATTAATTAAATTTTCAAAAGAGGGTTTTAATGAAAAAATTGAAAAATTTTATTCAAATTACGACAAATTGAAACTCGAAATTGATTAATATTACTGTGTAATTGAAAGTATTTTATATTTAAAATAATAAAAATTTGTAGCAAATACTACTGGTAATATAAAAAATTTTAATATCCAAAATCTCAAGTAATAAAAGCTCCAATTTATTAAATCTACTAGTGTTTGTAGTTACTAGCAATTGAAGCTACCAACTACTGAAGCTACTATTCAAAAAAAAAATAATAATAATTTAATAAAATGAAATTGATTGATTAATTATAATTAAATCGACCGCTCTTCACAGTCACTATCAAGTGAAACTATTGTTAAACAAAACCACCTTCTAATCGCCATCGTTTATAATAATAAAATAAATCTACCAAATAAAGCTTACATTTCTTTTCTTTAAAAGAAGATATTGAAGATAAATTTAATTTACCAGTAATTATCAATAAATTTCATTCAATAAGAATAAAAATGATTGGTTTTGTATAATATATTTAGTGTTATGTGAATACATATAAATATATGGTGAAAAAGAATAATATTAAAGCGGATGCATTACACAGGGGAAGTCAAGACAGTAAAGCAATCATTTCCTTTTAAAGTTAGATTAACTAGAGCGGCGTGAAGTTATAACTAATCGTTATACGTTGCATATATAGGTACTATAAATACATATATACATACATACAGCTATATGTAGTCGTGCGTGAGAAATAGCACGAAGGTACGAGAAAAATCGTTAAGTCGATTATCTCTAATTGACGAGACGACTTCTCTCTTAATGGCATGTCTCCGTAAATAGTTGTCCGTAAACAAATCAATGTATTTCATCTCATTTGTTAGTTCATCTTTTTTTTCTTTCTTTTTTTTCTCCCTCTTTCTATCTTTCTCCTTCTCTCCATTCTACACTCTACTTACTCTCTATAAAAAAAAAAAAAAAAAAAAAAAGAGAAAAAGAGAAAAAGAAAAAAAAAGAGAGAGAGAGAGAAAATAGTTCTACATATTATATTTTATTCGACTTCATTTATCATTGAATCAGATAAATATATATAGATGTGGTTATATTTATATTAAAATTTCACGGTAAATTAAAAATAATGAGATAAAAATAGAAGAGAGGAGAAAAAAATAATTGAATATAGTAATATTCACTTTTACGTTCATTAGAAACAAATAGATAGACATAATTATTCACTTTAATGACTCTTTCGAGACGTTATCAATTCGTTTTAAACAGATATCATGTTTATTTAATTCCACGGAACTTGCTCCAGCTATAAATGGAAAAGTCTAGGGATAATGATTAAAATCTAGAATTCCACAAATATTTAATGTGAAGAATTAGCAGTGGAAAAAATTCCACTAATTAGTTGAAACGAGTCTTGTTACTTCTTTTTTTACTATGTACAATTTTTAATATTTTGCAATAGTTTTTTTTGTCTCTATTTTTAAAATTAGAAACTTTTCATTCACACAAAAAGTAAATAATTTTAATATTTAAATTATCATCATTATTACTATTTATTATCTATTTATCAGTATTATTATCGTTATTATTATACATACAACTGATTGTTATTTTATTTCTAACTATTTATTAATATTTATTATTAATATTATTATTAATATTATTATATGAAGTGTAGAAAAATCTTTACTCTATTACTATATTATATTCATATATTAACATTAATTTAATAAATTAATATTAATTGGTTCGAATTCAAAATATCTTTTACTATTCTTAATATAAATAGAGGAAGACAATCAGGGTTGGACCACCTTTTAAATTTTGTTCGTAACTTTTTAAAAAAATAAAATTACACTGAGAAAACAATATATTTGAATCAATAATATTTATCTTTGTTATACAGTCAACCAAAAATTGAATTTGAATTAAATTTAAAAATTTGAATTAAACGTAATAATTTTGATTCAATAAAAATTACGTTTCATACAATTATAAAATATGTTCAATTCAAACATATATTTTTGGTTGGCTACTTATATTTGAATTAAAAAAAAAAATTTTTCTCAGTGCAGTAAATATTGTCAATTACATTTTTTATTTTTATTTAATAATTAAATAGCAACAATTCACACGCTAAAGCGCGCGGCTAACTTCTTACTACCTTTTTTTAAATAATATTAGCAATTTTAAAAATAATAGAATTTAAAAATTTTCTGCTTAAAATTTTTGTTGAAAACACTAAAAAAATTCAATTTTGGAGAAATTACAAATAATTGCAGAAATTCAATTATTTAAAAAAAAAAATAAAATTCTTTTTATAAAATTCCACTATGTTCAAAATTTGAAAAAAATTCTTGTAAATATTCCAATTATCTATAAATAACAAAATTCTTTTCCAAAATTCAATTATTTACATAAATGTTAAAAAAAAATTTGTCCTAATTTCAATTATTTTCAAAAATTGTTCTAATTTCAATGAATTTCAATACCTACTATTTAAATAAAATTACCCAAAAGAATTCAATTATTTAAAAACAATTTTAATTAAATTGTATGCAAACATTTAATTATCTTCATAAATAATAAAAATTTCACAGGAATTTAATTATTTTCATAAATAATAATATTCTTCTCATAAATTTAATTATTTTCAAAAAATCAAAAAAAAAAAATTGTCAACGTTTCAATTACTTATCTTTATAAATGAATAGCAAAATTCTTCAACAAAATTCAATTATTTTCAGGAATTCTGATAAAATTCATTGCAAAATTCAATTACTTTCATAAATAATAGTATTTTCCAGAAGAATTCAATTATTTTTAAAAGTAATAAAATTCAATTATTTTCAAAAATTTTAATAAAATTCATGACAAAATTTCAATTATTTAAAAAATTTTTTATTAATTCAATGATTTTTCAATATTTTACTATTTTAATAAAATTTTCTAAAAGAATTCAATTATTAAACAAAAATTTTGACAATATTTTACACGAACATTCAATTACTTTTCAAGCAAATAAAAATTTCACAGGAATTGAATTATTAAAAATAGAATTTGAATAATTTTTTTTGAAAAAACCAATTGTTATAAAATAAAATAATGATTTTATCTCTCGGTCGTCTATAATTATTAGAAAACATGAAGAAATCGATTATTCTGAGTCTTCAACTCGGAGCAATCGATATCTTCATGTTTTATAACAAATACTTTTATAAGTTGTTTAATTTAAAAAAAGGTTTGAATTTGAAATTTTTGAATGTCTTAATTCCTGTGGAAAATCCTGTTCCAAAAGAAAGATTGAAAATGGAAATTGTGCAAATATTTTTCTTCTTTTTCTAAAACAAAATAATAATTTTGTTAAAAAAATTGTGATTTCCCGAGTCGAAATTTAGACCCTACTTAGCCTCTGAAAATGTAGGGCTTATTCAGGTTTAGCAGTCGTAAAGTAGGGTCTGATTTCAATACAATTTTTAAAAACTAGACCCTCCTTTGACTCCCAAAATAGGCTGAAATTTGCCAATCTTCCATTTGGAGAAGCAAAGGAGGGTCTACTTCTAAGAAACCTATACCGTACTTTTAAACCTCGTAGACCCTACTTTCATACTCCTAGACCCTACAATTAGAAAAAGAAAAATTTGAAGATTTGCTCAGATTCAATTGAAGCACTTGGGATGAGTAAAAGTGGAATTTTATGTGTTTTATAGCGTCTATATACACGAAGTGTATATAGACGCTATAAAACACATCAGTATTTATGAATTTGGAGTACTTTTTGCATTTGCAGTGTTTCAAGTAATGCATTAAAAAATAATTCTAAATTTTCTTTTAGAATGTAGGGTCTAGGAGTATGAAAGTAGGGTCTACGAGGTTTAAAAGTACGGTATAGGTTTCTTAGAAGTAGACCCTCCTTTGCTTCTCCAAATGGAAGATTGGCAAATTTCCGCCTATTTTGGGAGTCAAAGTAGGGTCTAATTGTATTAGAATTAGACCCTACTTTACTACTCCTAACACTCAATAGACCCTGAAAATTCAGGGTGAAAGTAGGGCTTAAATTTCGACTCGGGTTATGAACAAAAATAATGCAAAATAAATAAATTTTCTATTTCTTAATCACAGTTGTTTAACAATTTTCTAATTTTGTTTAGAAGTAAAGAACAAAAATCTGCATAATTTCAATTTGACAAAACATAATATTTAACAAAATTTTAGTCTTTTAGGAAAAGAGGTGAAAAAAATTCTGATGGTATCTTGTCATTGCAATTTTGAATTAATTATTCATTCCATTTTTTTATTTAATAATTAAATATTTGAAATTAAAAAAAAATTTGTTCACTTCGAATAGTTGTTTATTTAGTAAGTTATAAAAAAGGTGAAAAGTTACTTAATTTGTGAAATTTTGTTATTTAGAAAATATTATTATAATGTTTTAGAGAAATGTTTTTCATTATTTCTCACGTTTTTCTTCTTTTTTTTAGTGATATGTATGTGTGTGCATTTAATCTACAAATGTGATTAATAAAATTTTTTTTCTTTGTTTTTTTTTAATCAAACAAGTTCCCATCGTATGTAGATCGTTACTGCGGATTTTGTAATGGGTGGGAGTAAATCGCGTATGCCGATCGTGAGAGGATCGTATAGGTTCGTTGAATTAAAGATCATCCATCGACTCGTTTGGAGGCGGTGAATTTGTCCCGAGCCTAGAAAGACATAATCGTTGTTCCGCTATCTAAAAATTTATCACACTTTTCTTTTTTATATATATACGTATATGCTGCAAAATGACCTTTTCATTATTATTATTATTATTATTACACTTTTATTTGTATCGACGTGACAAATTTTTATTGTATATTATTCTATTATCGTTATCTATTCACAAAGCAATTTTTTATTTTATTTACTTTCGTGTTCTTTCCATTTTTTTTTAATTTTTATTTTTTATTTTACTTCTGTTCGTGTTTTTTTAATTTTTATTTTTTATTTTCATTTTTTATTTTACTTCTAATCGTGTTCTTTTTATTTTTAATTTTTTGTTTTCATTTTCACATTAATTTTCACTTTTAATTTTCATTTTCAATTTAAATTTTTTTTATTCAAGAAAAATATTATTAGAAAAGTTAAATACTTTTTTTGAAGTTTAAGTTTTTCAAAGAGATGGAAAAATATAAAATAATGAAAAGAAAATTTGCCTTTTTGAATTTTGAGCAGAAAAAAAGAATATTAAGAAAGTATAAAGAAAATAAATTATTATAATTATTGAAAAAGATATTGCAAAATATATTAATAATTATCAATTTGCAAACGTCAGTTGCAATCACAAAGAGACAAAAAAATGTACTTTTTTTCTTATTCTCGTCAAATCAAACTGACAATTATGTCGATCTTGATGGATTTAATAATAATCGGTATATATATTCTGTTAGCAATATCTCAAGTATGTTATTGTCCTGAGAAATTGAAAGACCGGATCACTGTCTCTTCATAGAATTTTTGATCTTGATGTGGCCATTTCAGATTGAATGCCATGATATAAATTTAGTAACGGATCATGGACATTGCGATCTTGACTGAATATCAAGACCAATGACATCCTTTCCTAGCTCGAAAGACAGATTTAATTTATTAATAGAAGTGAAGCACAAAAAATGTTTTCCAAGCGAATTTTTTCCTTTGTAATTTATTACATTGTTATTATTATTTAAAACAAATTTTTAAATATTTTTTTGTAATTTATTTATTTATTTATTTATTTATTCATAATAAAAAAAATTTGTTTGCAATAATACTATTTTTTATATTAAAAAATATTTTTCCAAATATTTATTAATTAAATTATCAATCAGTTATAAATATTTTTCCAAATACTTTTCTAGTTAAAAAATATTGTTTCAACTATTTTTCTAATTAAAAAATATTTCTCCAACTATTTTTCTAGTTAAAAAAATATTTTTCCTTCTATTTTTCGAATTAAAAAATGTTGTTACGTAATAAAATAATCGTTCGCGAATAATAAACAATTAACGAACAAGTTTCGTAAAACTGAAAATTGCACTTCGTGTAAATGTATCAAATAAATTATTACGCGACACAGAAAACAATGTTTGCACAATACCGATACATGAAGCAAAATGATAATTTAATTAATGAATGAAAGGAAAAAGGGGAGAGGAAAAAAAATTCAAAATATATTATAGTTGTAGTAAAAATGAGAAATTGATGCATAGAATAGAATTCTATAAAACAGAGAGTAGACAAATATTGTGAACTAGAAATCTGACTAAGTAGTAAATTCGTTTATAGTCAGACGCTTTTAACATCTCACGAGAAGGTTGGTTGTTTGTTCAATATATATATGTATATACGTGCGACTAATATACTCGCCCACTTGAAATCACCGCAAAACATTATAATGTTTTTCCGTGTCAAGCAAATGTTATATAGAGACAATGACGATTCAATAACTTTCACTCTATTGACAGCCATTGATATCTTTGTCTATGAAGAATCTCTTTTGCAACCGCATACACTTTATAAGTGTTAAATAATCATACGTTTCGCATATACACTCCATTGAATTTATGTATAGCTATTTTATTTTTTTTTCTCCTGCTTTTCTTTTTAATTAGATTTTTTTCTTGTTTTCATTAAATGTAAACATTGTATGTTAAATAGTATAGACGATTGTTTAAATAATTATACCGGCCGTTTGGTTTCAAATTACAGTATATAAAGATTTTTTTTTTGTCTAAATTTTATTATCATCAATAGAAATTCCGCGACATGGCGCCATTCACGTTTTGTATTTATAATTAAATTTGACGAATAAATTTTTAACTTTATGTTACTTATTACTTCTTCTAAATTTTTGGAATTTGCTTTACTTTATTAATTGTAATTTATAATATATTACTAATACTAGCAACAATTCGCGCGCGGATGACTTCTTACTCACATTTTAAATTAGCAATTTAAAAAAACATTGAACGTAAATTAATTCAAATTTTTTTTTTATAAAAATAAAATATGAATTGGAATATATAGTTTTAATATTATTATAATTATAATAATCTTATATTTTGACATAGGGAATTCAGGGAAAAGTCAGGAATTTTTATAAAAAGTATTGAAAAAAATTAAATTTATAGAATTCATAAGAAAATTCTGAATTTTTGTGTCTTTTTTGTTTGACTCACCAACTATAATAAATTTACCACGAATTCTAGTACAAAACATTCAATTTTTTAATTTCTGACAAAGATTTCTTTTTAAAAAACTTAAATTTTGAACAACTATCATAAAATTATTACTTATAAATTATTTAATGATTAATTTTACTTAAATATTTCAAAATTAGTTTAATTTTAAAAGAGTTGCGTATACAATTTTCATAAATAAATTAACTTCAAACGGTTTCAATTTGAAATTTTATAAAATTTTAGTTAAAAACATTTAAAAAATTGAATTTTGAAGAAGTTACAAATAATTGCAGAAATTCAATTATTTTCAAAAGTAATGAAATTCTTATCACAAAATTCAATTATATGTTCAAAATTTACAAAAAAAAACTCTCGACAAAATCCCAATTATTATCTTTATAAATAAAAAAAATTCTTCTTTAAAATTCAATTATTTTTAAAAATTTTAATAAAATTACCCAAAAGAATTCAATTATTTAAAAACAATTTTAATAAAATTGTACGCAAACATTTATTTTTTTAATTATTTTCATAATTAAAAAAAGTGATTAAATTCTTATGACAAAATTCAATTATGTTTAAAATTTACAAAAGAATCTCGACAAAATCCCAATTATTATTTTTATAAATAAAAAAATTGTTTTTCAAAATTTCAATTATTTTCAAAAAATTTTCCTCATTTTAATGATTTTCAATATAAACTATTTTCATAAAATTACCCAAAAGAATTCAATTATTTGAAAACAATTTTATTAAAAATGGAATTCAAACATTTAATTATTTTCATAAATAATAAAATTTTCTCAATTAATTCAATTATTTTCAGAAATAATAAAACTCATCGCAGAATTTCAATTATTTTTAAAACAATTTTAATCAAGTTCCTTGAATAGTTACCTATTCCAAAAATTTTTATTAAAATTCGTCAAAATAATCCAATTATTTAAAAATTTGTTAATAAAATTCTTTTTTAGAATTAAATTTTAAGAAACATTCAATTATTCAATTTGATAATTTATTTTTATATTTAAATAATTAAATTCTCGTAGAATTTTCTAATAACAATTGATTTGAAAATAAACTTTATTTTAAATTTTAGATAATAATATAATATGAAAATAATTTTTAAGAAGTTACAGTAACAATATTATAAAATAATGATTTTAACACTCGATCCTCTTTAATTATTATAAAAAATTTTTAAATTTGATTAATTTCAAATATGGTTTAAATTTGAAAAATTCCTATGGAAAAATAATAATAATTAAATATTTGAAATATTTAAAAAAGAAATTATTGTTTTGAAATAATTTTACAATTAAAGATATTCGTAAATAAATTTAACAGAACATTTTTTTCAATAAAATTTTTTCCTTTATTTTCTATAAATTTAAAAATTTTCAATTTCACTTTTAATTAAATTTTCTAATTGACAAATATAATTTATAAACATATTTCCCCTTTATTTTAAAAAAACTTTAAATTTTATTAAAACAATTGAAATTAATAAATAGAATTGATGCAAATTATTTCCTTATGAAAATTGAGAATATTCTACAAAAATATTAAGAAACAGGAATATCTAATGTTTTTCTTCCCAAAAGAAAAAAAATGAGTTTGTAAACAATATTGTTATCGAGAAATAAAAACTATGCATAAAATGCGTATATTTCCTACTTTTTAATAAAAGTTTTTTAACAATTAACAATTTTCTAGTATTTTTTATAAATAAAAAGGAGAATGATTTGCATAATAATTTAGATCAGTCAAACAAAATTTGTTATAGAAAAAAGCATATAACAAACAAAATGGGTATATTTTTTATTTGTTATTCATAATTTTTTTTTAAATTTTCTAATTTCTAATATTATTTTATTATAAATCATGAAACAATACCGGCATATTTTCAATTTGTCAAAACAATATTTTTTAAAGAAAAAAAAAAAACAAAAGCATACACGGAAACTAACTTCAAAACTGCGGACAGAATGAGTGAAAGAATACAGAAATTAATTTTCGGGTTTTCAGAGTCGCTGAATTCGAATTTGATGTCTATTTTTCAAAATTCAAAATGGCGGATCCAATATGGCTGATACTGTCAAGATTGATTAGATTCGATCGAAATTCTTTTCCCGGGGGTTTTTAGGGTCGCTGAATTCGAATTTGATATCCATTTTTCAAAATTCAAAATGGCTGATCCAATATGGCGACCAAATTTTTCGAATGTTGCCGGATTTGTCTAAAATGTATACTCTTGGGTTTTTAGAGTTTTATTAAATCCAAATTTGATGTCAAAATTAAAAAATTCAAAGTTGAATTATCGACTTCGACAATTTGTAATCAAGATATAATTAATATCAATTTAAATTTAAGTTAATTAATTTTTTTAATGAAAAAATTGTTAACTTGCTTCAAACATCTGAATCAGGTTAATATTCATTCGATTCAAGTAAAATATTACTAGGAGTTTGCTAAATCAGATTTAGAGAGTATATTAATAAATAAATAAATAAATAAATTAATGAATAGAAAATATAGTAAGAAAAAAATTAATATACAGTGGATTGAGTGTGTGGGCTTGGAACGTACAGCATTCACTCGGTATGTATTATATATGTGTTATAATTCACTCGGAGGGCAATAATTCACAAAAGGGCTCGAGAGCTTCTTCGGTAGACAGTCGTTCATGGGCGGAGTTGGGAATGGTCTCTTCCTCCTATTTATTGCACTGGATTGCACCCAATGCTCTAGGCAGCATCAGACGCGTAAATCCTTTTCCTTTTTACAATATATACCCACGTGGATTCATCTTGTTAACCAAGAGCCATCATTACATAAAAATACTGTAATCTCATTAAAAAATAATAATAACAAAATGAAAAAAAATCATACATTGGATACATTAATACCTATATATAGACACTTCATGAAATAAAATAGCGGAGAGAGCGCAATAATCCTCCCTGGGGTGTATCTTAATTGTGATCATTTTGTATAATCACAGCGCGCACTTTCTCACTTTAAAAGAATTTTTACATAATTCTTTTTTTTTTTTTTAGAGATTTCAGTTTTTCTTTTTCGAATTATAATGAAAATTGTTTTGTACAGAGATAATTATTATTCAAAGTATTCAAAGAAACTTCACCTCAGTTTGTTTTCGTTTGTTTCGTATTTTAAATATTTAAGACTAATAAACAATTACTATACGAATAACACTTAAAAAGAATAAAAATTCCATGTGGGATCGAACCCTGGACCTTAGAAACACAACGCATGTGAGTTACCACGCAGCTACGGTGATTAATTTTTTGTGAATTTTACCTATAAAATTAAATATATGTGAACCCTATAAAATTAAAAATTTAAAACTAAATTAAAAAAATTATAATTCAGCTACATGATCAAGTTAATAAAAAATTGGTCAATTTTGAAAAAATTGCCTTAACTTCGAGAAATTGCCTTGAATGAAATTTTAAAAAAACTGCACCACACGAAAAAGCTGTAAAAATTTAATAATTATATATATCTATAAACCAAATTCCATAAAGTTTAAAATCAATTATACGAAAATTGAATTACAAAAACGTTCTCTACTCATTTATTATAATTTTCCCTTTCATAAAAAAAATACTTCATCACTAATAAAAAACAGAATTTTTGTTCTTTTCTTTTTTATTAACTTACAACCAATTATCGTTAAAAATGAAAATCACGTTCGCCGACTAAGAGGTTTTTTTTTCTCCTTCTGCAGTTATAAAATAAATTTTATATACCAGGGAAAAGAGTGTGCGATCGATTTATATGTTATGTGTGTATGTATATAAGAAATTCCCTTATAGGAAAATAAGTGATGGATTTTGTCCGATAACAACTCTCGTGCGCCGGGTGTCGAAGATGAAGCACACAATCTTTATTACACTTTATTATACTGATTTTCAACTTTGGACGATCGATCGTTTTGATGTGAAAATGAATATATCGTGATATTTTTTTTTTATTTTTATTTATTTATTTATTTTTTTTTTGCTTTATTGGAATTGTATTATGGCAATTGTCACGTAGTGCATACCACAAAATCTTTTATGGTTATGGTCAATATAAATGTTGCTGCACTCGGTTATATCAAATTTCAAGACGTAATTTTAGATTCTGTATTAAAAAAAAATTTCTTTTGCTTCTTTAAAGATCGTTTCAGTAATTTGTCTCTTTTTAATGATTTCGCATAAAAAGGGTTCATTTTTACTTTAAAAAAAAATAATTGAATAAAATAAAAACATAAATATGTATACAGATTTTTATTTCTTAATTAAATAGCGTCACGTGAGATGTAGGGGAACATAGTCTAGGTCGGCCACCTTTTTGACTTTTGTTTATAACTTTTTTTTAAAAATGAATTTGGACAATTGAAGTATATGGTTGGAAAGTCCTGTTTAATAGGAACATCTTTTCTGTACAAAGTAAATTGATTGGTTTTAAAATGAAAAAGTTATAAAGATTTAAAAAAAAAAAAATTTGTAGTCGAGGTTGGCCATTACAGTCAAGGTCGGCCATGTTTAAAATTCAAAGGGCATTAATCGTTAAAAAATAAAATAACATGTTTGGAGTTACGGAATATTGATTCTTTATTGTTTACAGTTTGTAACTTAATAAAATAACAAAATAATAACAATAAACAATATAAAAAAAAAATATAAATAAAAAAAAATTCTGCACTAAAATATTAATAAAATTAAATAAAAATATTAATAAGATGATCAATTATATTATGAGTTATACAGAATTGCAGTTTTTGCAAATGAAGTAGCTCGTCCTCAACTTTGCGCATTTTAAACACATAGTGGCCGACCTTGACAGTAAGTAACATTACCGAATTGTTGTAACCATAAAGAAATACGTTTCGGGATTCGATTTTTTACTTTGTTTTCCTTTCAACCATGAGTCCCACAAATTTTCTGCATACTTGCCTTGACGATTCAATTTGTTTTTTATCTTTTATTAATGGTTTTTCACATTATGCACAAAACTTTTTTTGAGCTTTTTTTGTACCGACGTCACAGAAAACACAATTTTCGATCCTCCGAAAATGTAATTGAACAAAAAGTTAGGTTACACTAAGATAAGCTTCGACAAGCATGCGTGTAGGTGGCGCTAGTGAACTTGTCCAAAAAATCGCGATGGCCTACCTAGACAGTAGACCAACCTTGACTACATTCCCCTATATTTTAAGTTTTTTTTAAATATATTTTTAATTTATTTTTATTTTTATGTGCTTCAACTGTAGTTATTTTAATCACACAACTCTCTAAACTTTAATTAGTAAAAAAATTTAATAAATTAAATTAGTGACTGACTTATTGAATTAGTAAATTTTATTAATAAATTAGTGAAAACTACAATATATTAGTAAAATTTACTAATTGAAAAGCAAAAGGTCAGTCACTAATTCAAATTAATAAACATTTTTATACTAGTTCAAATTTAGAGAGAATGATGAATTCAAATTTTATTGCTAATTTAATAATCGAAATTATTTTTTAAAAAAATTTTTGAATAATGCTATGGAAAAATTATAAAAAAAAGTTATTTCTAAGGTTTTCCAGTTATTGGAAACTGAATAATAATTCTAATTAAAAATTAAATGAATTGGAATTACCACTGTGGCGTCTGCAATGTCTCGGAAATAATTTTCAAATGATGCAAAAACTGACTCACCTGGAAAAAAAAGAAAATTTGTTACTAATATGTAAACAATTTGGTTTATTTATTCATTTTATTATTAGTTAACGACCGTAAGTTTATTTAAATTTTTAATTTAAAAATATTGCAAATATGTTTAAAAATTACTGCGAAATTATTTATTTATTATTTATTCTTCTAAAATTAGTTCAATTTTGTAACATATATATTTAATTAATTAATTAAATAAATGTATTTATAGAAGAATTTTCGTTAAAAACACTAAAAAAAATTGAATTTTGAGGAAGTTATAATGATTGCAGAAATTCAATTATTTTCAAAAGTAATAAAATTCTTCACAAAAATTCAATTACGTTCAGAAATTAAAGAAAAATTTTATCAAATTTTCAAATATCTTTATAAGAATTAAAATTTTTCTCCAAAATTCAATTATTTTTTTAAATTTTAATAAAAAAACCCACTTGGCAAAATTTTAATTATTTTAACAACAAATTTTTCTCAATTAAATTATTTTCAATATCTAAAATTTTAATAAAAATTTCCAAAAGAATTTAATTATTTAAACAAAATTTTAATAAAATTCTACGCAAACATTTAATTATTTTCATAATTATAAAAATTTTACACGAATACAATTATTTACAAATTTTTTATAAATTTCTTCTCCATAATTCCATTATTTTCATAAATAATAAAATTCTTTTTATAAATTCAAATATTTTCATATAGGTATATAATAAAACTCATCGCAGAATTTCAATTATTTTTGATACAATTATAATCTAATTCCTCGAAAAATGTAATTATGTTTAAAAAAATTTTTTAAATTCGTCAAAAGACTTCAATTATTTTCAAAAGTAATATAATTCTTCGCAAAAATTCAATTATGTTAAAAAATTTACAAAAATTCTCGTTAAAATTTTAATTATCTTTATAAATAATAAAATTTTTCTTCGAAATTCAATTATTTTCAAAAATTTTAATCAAATTCCTGGCAGAATTTTAATTATTTTTAATACAATTTTAATCAAATTCGTTGAAAAATGTAACTATTCTAAAAATTTTTTTTTAAAATTCGTCAAAAGAATTCAATTATTTAAAAATTTGTTGATAGAATTCTTTATGAGACTTCAATTTTAAAAAACATTTAATTATTCAAGGAATTATTTATTTTTGTATTTAAATTAATGAATTCTCGTAGAATTTTCTATTATAAAAATTGATTTAAAATTTTAGATAATAATTGAATTTTAAAAAGAATTATAGCATGCATTTTTAGAAAAAATTGATTTTTGAAAAGGTTACAAATTAAAATCTTTGGACATTTTAATTTTTCATACTTTCAACTAATAATGTAGAATTAATTTTTTTGAAAAAGTTTAATTCAATTTTTTTTGAAATTATTTGAAGTTTTTATTTTCTAAAATATTTTAATTGGACAATTTCCGAACAATCGAAATTTAGTAAAATTGAATTTTAAATAAATGGATTTGAAAATTCTCAAAGAAACTCTTCAAAAATTATAAAATATAATTAATTTAAATTGAGATAATAAGGTCTACAATATTCACTATATATAATTGATTTAAAGAAGAATATTAGTTAAAAATTCTATAAAATAATAAATTAAATTTAATTACAATATTTTTATAAAATAAATTTTTTTCATCACTCAGTCATCTTTAATTATTATTTATTTAAAACATGAAGTAAATCGATTCATGTTTTATAATAGATATTTTTATAAGTTGTTGAATTTCAAAAAGATTTGATTTTGAAATTTTTGAAAATCTTATTTCCAATGGAAAAATAACAATTAAATGATTATTTAAAAAAGGAGTTATTGATGTTTTCAAATAATTTTTTTAATTAGAGAAATTCGTAAACAAATGAACGAAATTTATTTATTTCTTCTACAAATTAAATTTTTATTGCAATTATTTTGCGTCACTATCCAAAAAATTAATTACTGAATTTCTAATAGTAAAATTTCAGTTTTAAAATTTTTTTCTGATTAGTAATTTATAAAAATAGCTGCAATAAAAAATATTTCGTTCATTTGAACGTTCAAAACTTGGGGATAATTCAAAATGAAGTTCTAAATAGAATATAATTTCTAAAATGAAGTCGATAATAGAGAACAACAGTTTGCAAACAATGTAATTGAGAACTTTTGTGTTTAAACTAAATTGAAATTGCAGTTTGTATAAGTACTGCGTTGAGCGAGACAAGACGTGTAAGAAACAACAAAAGCGAAGAATCAAGGGAGATTTATGGGTGTATAGTTGAATACTGCTGAGCGCGCTGACGAAAAAGACTGAACCGTGGGCGCTAATGGGTTTAAGGGCGTGATTGCGAGGAGATTTCTAAACCGGAAGACGCACGAAATGGACGGCAATGATTTTCCCTTCGTTTGCGCGAGCGCAGAAGTTGAGACGAGCGCGCTCGAGTGCTGCAATGTCAGGGCGGATGAAATAGTAGCGCTCGAGTAGCGCCTTGACAGTGCCCATCTGGACAGCCTTCGGATTCAATTTACAATGCTATTCTCTTCCTTCTTTTTCCATTTCTTTTTCTTAACTAATCTTTCCTTCTCTTGCCCTTAACAATTTTTTTCTTTTCTTTTTCTCTTTCCGCTTTTTCTAAATATCTCACTTTCTATGCCTCCTACACCTGTCTTCAAGTCGACACAATGTGGGCCTCGAAAAAATATTTTTCACAATTTTCAAACAGTTGGCATTTACATTTTGATTTACGAGCACATTTCCGGTTATTCAAAACACTTAAATATAATATTAAATAAAAAATATTTTTTCTTTATGAAAAAATAATTTCTTGATTCAATCAAAAATTATTCGGCGCAAGTAAAAATTTTCCATTCAAGAAAAATTTGATTCAAGTAAAAAAATTTAATTCGAACAAAAATTATTCATTTCCAGAAAAAATTATTTTTGACTAAAAGTTTTTCAATTCGATTAAAAATTATTCCAAGTAAAATCCAGAAAAAATTATTTAATTCAACTAAAAGTTTTTCAATTCGATTAAAAATTATTCCAAGTAAAATCTAATTTGATAATAGTCATGTATAATCAATTACTCGATTAAAATAAATTTTTCTCAGTCTATAATTAATTGTTTGGTTTACTTTTCAATCAAAATGAGAGGAAAGTAATTAAAGATTTAATGAATATCCTCTGCTCGCTTTAAAGAAATTAATAATTACTCCCAAGTTATAAATAAAGAACAAATACGATGAACTACCTAAATTACAGCAATTATTTATTATTTACACTCAAAATTATGAGCATTTAATTACACAGAAACTTAAAAAAAAAAAACAATCTGCATTACCGCGATTTTAATTACTTTTTCACTACACATATACCAGATTTCTATAAATGGAAATTTTTACATTATTATTGCAATGCTGTGTTCGCAATTTTAAGTGGGATTCATTAAAACATGTTCGGCTAGCCAAGATTCATTATAAAATCATTCAACCAATTAAACAGTGATAAAATAACGATTTTTGTTGCGAGGGGGAGAAAAAAATGTATTTAATATAATGAGATGTCAAAAATAATCGTTGCGAGAAAAAGGGAAAGTGAAAAAGCTACTCGAGAAGCTTAATATAGTTACCTCGAGGGAGAGAAAGAGGGAAGAAAAAAATCTCATTATATTTAGTTGAGAATTTATATCCACCTTTCTTGAAATGAACTTTATAGTCTTACACTTAATTTCCCTTCTTCTTCGGTTTTTTTTTTTTTTTTTTTTTTTTTTGCTTCTGCAAGAATCCTTGTTAGTCGAATGCTCAATCTGCATAAATTTCATATTGAGAGTCCAACATTAAAAGTGAAATTTGCATACGCATTCGTATTCAAATTAATCAATAATGTTTATACCGGAAAAAAATTACAGGCAAATTTTTATAATGACTTTTTTAATCGGAATTTTAAAGAAAAATTTTTCTCGATACTATTTTATTTGAAATTATAAATCAATTCTTTATTTTTTTTATCAAAATTATAATTATTTTTCTGTGATGATTTGGAAAAACAGGCAAAATTCTTACAATTATTTGCAATAGTCATTTTTATGTAAATAAATAAATTGAATTTTTTTAAAAATAAAATTTTTCTTTTTAAATAGATTTCAATTTTGAGTTAGTGGAAAAATATTTAATAGAATTTTTATTCAGTAGAAAAGTATTTGATACGATTTTTATTCTGCAGAGAATTTCTGTTTTTGTAAAATTTTTTAGTTTTTTATTTGGTAAAATATTTATTCAGTGGAATATTTATTCAATAGAAAATTTATTCCAGAAAAATTTTTATTCAGTAGAAAATTATTCTGTAGAATTATTGTTGAGAAAAATTTTTGTTCGATAAAAATATATTTTTGGTAGAATTTTTATTCGTCAGAAATTTTATTCGATAAAACTTTTAATCAATAAAATTCTTATTCAACAGGAGATTATTTTGTCGAATTATTATTCAGTAGAATAATTTTTATTCTGAAAATTTTTTTAGTAGAATTTTTATTCGGTAGAAAATTCATTGTTAGAAGTTTATTTCAGTAGAAAATTATTCGGTAGAATTTTTATTCAGTGGAAATTTATTCGGATACTTTTCTTTAGTAGAAAATTATTTGTAAAAATTTGTATTATTTAGAGAATGTATCTCCCATTTATATTCATAAAAAATTTTATACGGTAAAATTTTTATTTAGTAGAATTTTTATTCATTAGAAAAATATTCTGTAGAATTTTCATCAGTAGAAATTTTATTGTATAAAATTTTCATTCAATACAATTTTTAGTTAGTAGATGATTATTCACTAGATTTTTTATTCGTTTGATGTTTTATTCAGTAAAACAATATTCGGTAGAATTTTTAATCAGTAGAAAAATATTTTGTAGAAAATTTTCATTCAGTTAAATTTTTATTCGATAAATTTTCTTTCAGTAAAAAATGATTTTATATAATATTTATTCTATGGAGAATTTTTTTTTACAATTTCTGTTAAGTAGAACAGAAAAATGTATTTATTTATTTTTATTTAGTAAAATTTTCATATAACAAAATTTTTATTCAGTAAAAAATTAGTCAGTAGATTTAATCCTTAGAATTCTTATTCAAAATATTGGGTAGAATTTTTAATCACTAAAAATATTCGTTGGAATTTTTATTCAGTTGAAATTTATTCGGTAAATTTTCCCTTAGGAAAATATTATTTGACATAAGTTTTTATTTACTAGAATTTTCATTCAGTAGATAATTATTCAGTAGAATTTTTATTATGAAGAAATTTTAATGGCTATAAAATAAAAAATTACTAGAAAATTATTCTGATGTAGAATTTTAATAAACTGATTAAAATACAGTTTTTTTCTATAAAAAAATGCGAAAACAAAATGAAAAATTATATTTCGAAATAATTATCTTTTTTTTCTTAAAAAAATAATTATGGGAAAATTTTGATAGAAAAAATCCAGTAGAATGCGTATAGGAGAGCATTATATATATAAATTGTTAGAGAAGTTCACTTCGTATTCCACACGAGTAGGCCGTTAAAACAGCGCGTGATCGGTGCAGTCATGACAGAGAGTAGCAAACGGATATGAAAAAAACAAATTAAAAAAAAAATCGACGACATAGCAAAAGAGAAAAAATGTGGGGAGGGGGAAAGATAAACGGAAAAGGGGAATAAAATAAATGAGTAAAAAAAGACGATAGTTAGAGAGCTTGTAGACGGACATGACAGGAGTATAAAGAAAAAGCACAGAGAACCGTTTATTTTCTCCTCCTACCGAACATCCAATGTTCTATAATCTATATCATTACAAGTTCTATTTTTCATTTAGAGAACAAAAAAAAGTTGCAAACAGGGAAAAATTCAAACCAGGTGGTAAAAAGTTTTATTAAATTAGATAAATAAAACAATTTTTTTTTAAAGTTGAAATTTTAAGTGGAAAATTCACGAGGATTTTCCGGGAAATTTTTGTGTTATTATCGGAAAAACAATAAAAATATTTGTCTAGAATAAGAAATAATTTTTTAACTTCTTTCAATTTTTTTCTATAACTTCTATAGTAACGGACCTTATTAAATGTGAATATATATAAGGCGGAATAAATCACAATATTTTCTTTTGTTGAAAATATAAGGAGTTTTGTTTTTCATTTTTTTTTTTTCATGAAATAAAAGTGAGGAAGCCCAGGGTGTACAGAGTATCACGGCTTGTGGCACTCTTGTGCATTAAATCATATCCAGGTCGATATAGTTACGTTCGTTGCTCACTAAAGCAAACAATAGGTACAACGACGGTGGTGGCAGGATTTCTTCCTTTTGGTCAAATGAAACAAAAAAAAAAAAAAAAAAAAAAAATGAGAAAAAAAATATCGCGACGGTAAGGCACGTTGCCATTGCTGGACAATAGAGGTAGCCAAGCACGTATTATTTTCTTACGGGGTTGGTATATGGAACGGCGCGTTCATTACGGCACAAGGGTCCACGCTGACACGCGGGAGCCACACACGTTATATTACCTTAGTGCTTTCAATGCATTGTTCGAAAATATGCTGCGTTTCGCGTTGCTATACTCGTAAATACTAGTAGTATATATCGTGTACTTCGTCCCGGTCACTAGGAATATTTTTTTTTTATTCGGAGAACTTGCTCTCTAGCACTGTATTTTCTTTCAATTCAATATTCTTTTGGTTTCGTTTTGTTACAATTTTCATGCCTTTATTTATTTTAGTTGCCTTTTCTATTTTATTCAGTTGAAAATTAATTTCAATAGCAATTTTGTTCAGTAGAATTTTTATTGAGTAAAATTTTTATTCAGTGGAATTTTTATTTAATTACATTTTCATTCAGTAGAAAATTATTCTGTGCAATATTTATTCAGTAGAAAAATTGCTGAGTAAAATTTTATTACATATACGATTTTTATCAGTAGGATTATTAATTTGAATACCTACACAATTGTTAAATAAAATTTTCATTTAGTTTATGCGACTGCATCAAAATTTTACTGAATGAATTTCTAGTTTCTACTGAATAAAATTTCTACTCTGAATAAAAATTCTTCTGTTTAAATTTCTACTTCTCTAAAAATTCTATTGAATGACTTTCTACTTCTCTAAAAATTCTACTGAATGAATTTCTACTTCTCTAAAAAATCTACACCGAATAAAAATTCTACTGTAGAGAAAAGAAAATACAAATTCTTCATCGTCACATATAAAGTTGACTTTTACTCAACTTTGATACCCTAAACACAGACTTGAAAGAATTCTGTTTTTTTTGTAAATCCCATAAATAAAGGCAATAATCAATCTGTCCTCATAGTTTAGCGAGATTACACGTTTGCATATTGCATCCATCCGGTATGTATGTATTATATGGTAAGAATTGTCCGCCATTTTGTGAATGGCATTTCTACCGCGTGTGCTGCTGTAGGGCAAAATTTCTACCCCCTCTTTTTGTCTCTCTTTCTCTCTCTCTCTCTGTCTCTCCCTCCATCATCGACGAACTGTCACATACGAGATGAGTGAGCGTGTGCGCCGAAGCAAAGAGACGCGACGCTAACAGAGTGAGAGCGTCGCGACCATTCACTTTTCGAGATCGCGAGTTCCTCTCTTCTCTTCTCTTCTCGTAATTGCTCGAAAGACGAAAGAGAGCCACGTGATGACTTTAAAACTGGAACTGTCAGCTTTGAGGGGTTTTAACTAAGACACACGATCTTAACTATACCCAAGACGCTATCGAGTCAGGAAGTCGTTAAAAGCCCCATAGCATTCGACCATCTTTCATGGCCTTCCCTTTTTATCTCTCATTCTCCCGCCATTGCAAAAGAAAAGAGGAAGTTGCTGTTTTATTAATTTTCAGTAGGGCTTTTTTCATCTAAAGGGTTAAAATGTTGAGGCAGCTTTAATAAACACACAAATTAAATTTCTAACGAGTAAAAATTCTACTACTTCAATTTCTACTGAATAAAATTTCAACTGAATGAATTTCTACTCAGAATAAATTCTACACAGAATGAAAATTCTACTAATTAAATTTCTACTGAAAAAGAATTCTACACTACTGAATAAAAATCCCACAAATTAAATTTCTACCGAATAAAAATTCTACTTATTCAATTTCTACTAAATAAAATTTCTACTGAATGAATTTTTTACTCAATAAAAATTCTACACTGAATAAAATTTACGCTGATTAAATTTCTTCTAAATAAAAACTCTACTAATTAAATTTCTACGGAAAGAGAATTCTACTGACTAAAAATTCTACGCTGGAAATATTTCTACTGCATGCGAAAATTCTACTGATTCTCTATCTTATAAAAATTCTACTATAATTAAATATTTATATAGCATGAAAATTCTACTTAATAAATTCTTACTGAATAAAATTTCTACTTTGTATAAAAATTCGACTATACATGAGAATTCTATACTAATTTATACTCAATTTGTACCAAAAAAATTCTACTGAATAAAAAATCTACACTGAAATAAAATTCTACTGAATGAATTTCTCTTTATTCAAAATTCTACAATTAAATTTCTGCCGAATAAAAATTCTACTGAATAAATTTCTACTCAGAAAAAATGTCTACTGAATATAAATTCTACAATTAAATTTCTGATGAATAAAAATTCTACCAAATGAATTTCTACAGAATATAAATTCTACAATTATTAAATTTCTGACGAATAAAAATTCTACTAAATATATTTCTATTTAGAAAAAATTTCTACTTAATATAAAGTCTACAATTAAATTCCTGATGAATAAAAATTCTACCAAATGAATTTCTACAGAATATAAATTCTACAATTAAATTTCTTGTCGAATAAAAATAAATTTCTACTCAATAAAAAATTCTACTGAATATAAATTCTACAATTAAATGTCTGATGAATAAAAATTCTAATAATTGAATTTCTACAGAATATAAATTCTACAATTATTAAATTTCTGCCAAATAAAAATTCTACTAAATATATTTCTATTTAGAAAAAAATTCTACTTAATATAAAGTCTACAATTAAATTTCTGACGAATAAAAATTCTACCAAATGAATTTCTACAGAATATAAATTGTACAATTAAATTTCTTGTCGAATAAAAATTCTACTAAATAAATTTCTACTGAATATAAATTCTACAATCAAATTTCTGACGAATAAAAATTCTACTGAATAAATTTCTACTTAATAAAAATTCAACAATTAAATTTCTGCCGAATAAAAATTCTACTGAATAAATTTCTACTCAGAAAAAATTTCTACTGAATATAAATTCTACAATTAAATGTCTGATGAATAAAAATTCTACCAAATGAATTTCTGTAGAATATAAATTCTACAATTATTAAATTTCTGCCGAATAAAAATTCTACTAAATATATTTCTATTTAGAATAAATTTCTACTTAATATAAAACCTACAATGAAATTTGTGACGAATAAAAATTCTACCAAATAAATTTCTACAGAATATAAATTGTACAATTAAATTTCTTGTCGAATAAAAATTCTACTAAATAAATTTCTACTGAATATAAATTCTACAATCAAATTTCTGACGAATAAAAATTCTACTGAATAAATTTCTACTTAATAAAAATTCTACAATTAAATTTCTGCCGAATAAAAATTCTACTGAATAAATTTCTACTCAGAAAAAATTTCTACTGAATATAAATTCTACAATTAAATGTCTGATGAATAAAAATTCTACCAAATGAATTTCTGTAGAATATAAATTCTACAATTATTAAATTTCTGCCGAATAAAAATTCTACTAAATATATTTCTATTTAGAATAAATTTCTACTTAATATAAAACCTACAATGAAATTTGTGACGAATAAAAATTCTACCAAATGAATTTCTACAGAATATAAATTGTACAATTAAATTTCTTGTCGAATAAAAATTCTACTAAATAAATTTCTACTGAATATAAATTCTACAATCAAATTTCTGACGAATAAAAATTCTACTGAATAAATTTCTACTTAATAAAAATTCTACAATTAAATTTCTGCCGAATAAAAATTCTACTGAATAAATTTCTACTCAGAAAAAATTTCTACTGAATATAAATTCTACAATTAAATGTCTGATGAATAAAAATTCTACCAAATGAATTTCTGTAGAATATAAATTCTACAATTATTAAATTTCTGCCGAATAAAAATTCTACTAAATATATTTCTATTTAGAATAAATTTCTACTTAATATAAAACCTACAATGAAATTTCTGACGAATAAAAATTCTACCAAATGAATTTCTACAGAATATAAATTGTACAATTAAATTTCTTGTCGAATAAAAATTCTACTAAATAAATTTCTACTGAATATAAATTCTACAATCAAATTTCTGACGAATAAAAATTCTACTGAATAAATTTCTACTTAATAAAAATTCTACAATTAAATTTCTGCCGAATAAAAATTCTACTGAATAAATTTCTACTCAGAAAAAATTTCTACTGAATATAAATTCTACAATTAAATGTCTGATGAATAAAAATTCTACCAAATGAATTTCTGTAGAATATAAATTCTACAATTATTAAATTTCTGCCGAATAAAAATTCTACTAAATATATTTCTATTTAGAATAAATTTCTACTTAATATAAAACCTACAATGAAATTTCTGACGAATAAAAATTCTACCAAATAAATTTCTACAGAATATAAATTGTACAATTAAATTTCTTGTCGAATAAAAATTCTACTAAATAAATTTCTACTGAATATAAATTCTACAATCAAATTTCTGACGAATAAAAATTCTACTGAATAAATTTCTACTTAATAAAAATTCTACAATTAAATTTCTGCCGAATAAAAATTCTACTGAATAAATTTCTACTCAGAAAAAATTTCTACTGAATATAAATTCTACAATTAAATGTCTGATGAATAAAAATTCTACCAAATGAATTTCTGTAGAATATAAATTCTACAATTATTAAATTTCTGCCGAATAAAAATTCTACTAAATATATTTCTATTTAGAATAAATTTCTACTGAATATAAATTCTACAATGAAATTTCTGACGAATAAAAATTCTACCAAATGAATTTCTACAGAATATAAATTCTACAATTAAATTTCTTGTCGAATAAAAATAAATTTCTACTCAGAAAAAATTTCTACTGAATATAAATTCTACAATTAAATTCCTGATGAATAAAAATTCTACCAAATGAATTTCTACAGAATATAAATTCTACAATTATTAAATTTCTGACGAATAAAAATTCTATTAAATATATTTCTATTTAGAAAAAATTTCTACTTAATATAAAGTCTACAATTAAATTTCTGACGAATAAAAATTCTACCAAATGAATTTCTACAGAATATAAATTCTACAATTAAATTTCTTGTCGAATAAAAATTCTACTAAATAAATTTCTACTCAGAAAAAATTTCTACTGAATATAAATTCTACAATCAAATTTCTGATGAATAAAAATTCTACCAAATGAATTTCTACTGATTATAAATTCTACAATTAAATTTCTATCGAATTAAAATTTGCTGAATAAATTTCTACTCAATAAAAATTCTACTGAATAAATTTCTACTTAATAAAAATTCTACAATTAAATTTCTGCCGAATAAAAATTCTTCTGAATAAATTTCTACTCAATAAAAATGTTGAATTGAATAAAAATTCAGCTGATTAAATTTTTAACGAATAACAATTCTACAAAATGAAAATTCTACAAAATAAAAATTCTACTTCAGTGTTTTCTATTAAAAAAAAAATTCCACTCAGAAAAGATTCTACCAAATAAAAATTCTACTGAATAAAAAAATCAAATGAATATTTTGGAATTTTTATAGTAGAATTTTCCTTCGGAAGAATTTTCATTCAAAAGAATTTGTTCTTTTGAATGAAAATTCTTACGAAGGAAAATTCTACTGTATAAAAATTGTACCGAATAAAATATCCCATCGAACAGAAGTTCTACTGTAAAAAATTCTCTCGAAAAAATGTTCTACTGAATATTTTTCTTCTGAATAAAAATTCTATTGAATGATTTCCAACCGATTGGAAATTCTATCGAAGAAAAACTCTGATTACTGTTTTCTAAAGAAATAAAGTAATTGAAATTACGAATACTCTCTATTGTATAATTAAAACACTATATAATTAAAAATAATATTATAATTAAACCTATACAGTAATTAAAACAGTTTGCATAAAAAATACGGCCTTTTCTAATTAAAACTTTCCTATTTCCTTTTTTTTCACTCTAATAATTCATTCAAGAAACTGAAGAAACTGTTAATTACTGTTAAAAATAGAAAAAAATTAAACATATACAATTATTTCATCTATAATTTTTGTCGTCTCACTCATGGATATGATTGTCGCAGCTAAAATGCACGCAATATCTAATTTGAAATTAATTTGAAAATATTGATTATACACGTTTCGTTGATATTTAATTTCACGGATGTGTTTTCTCTCTCTCTCACTCTCTGCATCTTTTTCTTTCGAGAGAATATTTGATTGACGTGATCGAAACATGATTGGCAGTCGAATGTGCCGCGTAATTGATCAATCTCCATCTATCTCGTTGATAATTATGATAATAATGATAACGTCACATATGATAATAATGATAACGTCACATATGACTACCGTAAGGGTTAATGACGATGTACGTACTACTTTAAGTGTAATAACATTAATGAGCTGGGCGTTTCAAGAACAGCCAGGACGTTTATCGCAAATAACGTTATTAATATTACTTTTACGACATTATACATTATACCTAAGTTCTCCTGTCTGAGTCGCGTGGCTATATATATATATATTATATATAATACATTATCGTGAAATTAAACGACTCTTAATGCCGTCCATTTTTGAAAAAATTCGATTGACCTCCTCTGGCTGAATTAATTTCTCTAATAATATCTCGTGGATGTGAAAAATTTCCATACTCCAATAACTGCGCGGACATAAAATTTTCCCATATTAAAAAATCATCATTTTTTATTATTTTTGAAAATTTCCGTTCGTTTTATAATATTTTTTTTTTTGAAAATTTATATTTTTTGTTAATATAAAATGACAAAAGTTATATCTAAAATAACTACAAATTTACAAATTTTGCTAAAATAGTAAAATTTGTAATTGTTTCAGACAAAGCTTTTCTTCCGTATTAAAAAATCCTAAATAATAGTTTTAAAAAAGTTTCAAATAAAGTTTTAATTATTTTCCCCGTTTCAATTTCCATATTCTTTAATTTATTTTCATTCTTATATTAAAAAAAAAATTTTCCCCCCTCCTCAAAAAAATATCATCTTTATTAAATATCACTTGAGCGAAATGTATTATTTCAAATGTCGTTTGTCTAAATAACACTCAATTTTTCTTTTTTTGCAATTCTACGCAATAATTTTTAATGTCTTTAATGTGAGCATAATTACCCACCGAATGAGTGATGGACGTATAATGTCTTCTTGAATTTTCGTCAAAACACACATACATATTACAGAAAGTAATCACTTTTTTTCTCTTTTCCTTTTTTTTTTGTTTGTTGATCTCTTTCATTACTCGACAAAAATTACTCAATTTTATTATTCTCTGTAATTTCGCTAATAAATTCCGAACCCTCCAGGCGCAAATGTTTTTGCGGAGCGGCGATTTCTGTGTCTCACGCAAACGTGAAACGAGAGAGGAAAAAGGAAGAAGTCATTCCACAAATATTATCGACGCATAAATTACAATTTTTAGAAATATTTTTTATTTAAATTTAAACGAGAATATTTTTTCCGCCCGTTTACATACTTTGAATAATGAACAAATAAATTTAGGGAAAAGTTTTTTCACCTGGTTTTTCGAATTGGAACAGTTAATAATGTTAATATATTTGACCCCGTAAGTTATTCAATCATTGCTTTATTAATTAATTAGATTCTCGACTCAATTCATTAATAAATAATAACTGAAATTAATTATTAATAAAGTTTTACTAATCAAGCTAATTAGTAACAATTTGCGCGTTAAAGCGCGCGGCTAACTTCCTACTGCATTTTTAAAATAAAATTAGCAATTTTAAAAATAATAGAATTTAATAATTTTCTAATAATTTTTGTTAAAATACTAAAAAAATCCAATTTTGGAGAAATTACAAATAATGTCAGAAATTCAATTATTTAAAAAAAAAAAAATAAAACTTCTTATAAAATTCAACTATGTTCCAAATTTGAATAAAATTCTCATATAAATCTCAATTATCTTTATAAATAACAAAATTCTTCTCCAAAGTTCAATTATTTTCATAAATGTCAAAAAAAATTCTTGTCCTAATTTCAATTATTTTCAAAAAAAATATCTGATTTCAATGATTTTCAATATCTACTATTTTAATAAAATTTCCCTACAAGAATTCAATTATTTCAAAAAAAATTTAATAATTGCAAACATTTAATTATTTTCATAAATAATAAAAATTTCACAGAAATTCAATTATTTTTATAAATAGGTAATAAAAAATTTTTAAAGGAATTCAATTATTTTCTTAAAAAATAATTTTAAATTCTAGAAAATAATAATTGAAAATTAAAATGATGAAAATAATTTTGATAAAGTTACATACAGTAACAATATTCTTATAAAATATAAAATAATAATTTTATTACTTGGTCATTTTAAATTATTATAAAACATGAAGATATCGATTGCTCCGAGTTGTTTAATTTAAAAAAGATTTGAATTTGAAATTTTTGAAAGTCTTCAATACTGTGGAAAATCCTGTTCCAAAAATAAGATTAAAAATAGAAATTGTGCAAATATTTTTCTTCTTTTTCTAAAACAAAATAATAATTTTTTTTTAAAAATTGTAATTCATAAACAAAAATAATGCAAAATAAATAAATTTTTTATTTCTTAATCACAGTTGTTTAACAATTTTCTAAATTTGTTTAGAAGTAAAGAACAAAAATCTGCATAATTTCAATTTGACAAAATATAATATTTAACAAAATTTTTTTCTTTCAATGAAAAGGAGTGAAAAAAATTCTGATGGTATCTTGTCATTGCAATTTTAAATTAATTATAAAATAAAAATAATTATCACATAATAATATAATATGCAATCTATTTGAAGTTAACAAAAAACAATAGTATAAAAAAAAGATAACTTCAGAGTGTGAGGGACAGAAAAAGTGAATGAATGAAAGAACATTCAAATTATTATAGTTAATTATTAATTAAATTAATAATTTAATAATTTAATGAAGCTGTAAATTATTCAAGTTTTTAATTATAATGAAGGTAATTAGTAATGTATTTATAATTTAATTAGTAATTTGTCTTAATTAATTATTTTAGCAGTAAATTATTACTGAATGAATTTCTACTCAATAAAAATTCTACACTGAACAAAATTACCGCAGACTAAATTTCTACTTAATAATAATGCTACTAATTAAATTTCTACTGAATAATAATTCTACTAATAAAATTTCTACTGTATGAGAATTCTTCAGAATGAATTTCTACTGAATAAAAATTTTACATTGAAAATTATTCTACTGCATGAGAATAAAAAATCTACTAAATAATGTTTTTTTTGTTTTTCTTTCTTTTTTATCTTTTTCTACTGAATGACTTTCTACTGGGTAAAATTTCTCCTGAATTAATTTCTACTGAATAAAAATTCTACACTGAATAAAATTTCAGCTGATAAAATTTCTACCAAATAAAAATTCAACGCAAAAAAAATTTTACTAATTAAATTTCTACTGTATGAGAATTCTTCAGAATGAATTTCTACTGAAAATAAAATTTTACATTGAAAATTATTCTACTGCATGAGAATAAAAAATCTATACTAAATAATTTTTTACCGAATAAAATTACTTGTGTCTTTAATTCCCTAGTTTACTACTGAATTAAGTTAGTAATCTAGCAGCTTATTAATTTTAGTATTAAATTAATAAAAAAATTAATTAATTAATTTTATTTAATGTTTTTTTTGCCTATAATCTGAGAAATTAGTTATTTATCAGAATAATGTAATTTATCAAACGGGATTTCTTCCTATATAGTTGAAGAATTCATCGAATCGAAAAGAAATATGAATTTTTTTTTTTGAGTGAAGAAATTACGCTATTGGTCGATTTGTATTGGCGATTTATCCTTGCCTGATCGCAGACTACAAAGAATGACACGTGGTATCGCAATCCATCTTATTTGGATAACTGGTACATATATATACGGCATATAGTAAACGTGATCGACCGATAATGCGATCCATCGTATTCCTATCTTTAGTTTTTTTCCCTCTTCCATCTTCTTCTTTTGTCATTCTCTTCTATCTTTGTGTCTATTTTTTTTCGAAATCTAATTATAAACAAAGAAATAAAATTGAAAAGAATCAAAATTAATCATTCGAAAAAATAGTTTTTTGGAGGAAAAAAAATTTTTTCTTGTTTCAGTGTGAATTAAACTTGTATATATTGTGAATCGAGTTTTAAGAAAGTAAAGAGTAATATCGGGACATGAGACACGCGACCCGCATACGTATATATCTTTCATGGTAGCGTGAGAGACAGCCAATAACCTCCGTCTCTTCGGATTCTCGCTCTAATTGGGCGATAGTCGTTTCTAGAATAGACGCCATTTCCTTTATAAAGTTTCTTTAATGCAATCGAGCACTTTTTTCTCTACGCGGATACTCCCAACTTTTTTTTCTCTCATTTTTCTCCACAAATATATTCTTTTTAAATGAGATGAAATTTTCTCCACTTTCACGTAAATATTTCATTTTTACATTTTATATCATTTCTCATCTCCTCTTATTTCTCGTATTTTCTATTGACAATTTTCTTCAGATGATATTTTTTAAATTATTTTATGTCGGTATTTTTATTTTTTATTATTATAATTTTCAAATATTTGAATTTCGCGCCTGTCCGATAGATGACGAGAGAGTTATGGGGGACGATAGCCGACAAATTTAATTGTAATTTTTAAATAATTCAGTGTCGCTGAAAATATATTCAGTCCGATAAATGACGAAAACATTTTTTTACCCACAAATTCAGAAATTTGTTGAATTATTTTTTCAAAAATTCAATTCATTTGTCAATTTAATGCAAATAGAAATATTCTTTTTTTGCAAAAAAGAATAAGAAAATAAATGTCTTTTCTTTTTTCGCGAAAACAATTTGACAGTGATACGACAAAAGTTTCTCTTTACTTAAAAAAGAAAGAAAAAATTTTGGGGTGGAAGGGGGGGTGGGGTGGGGTGGAAAAAATGAACAAAAGAGAGTGATTCCCAAGGGGGAATTGAAAGAAGAACCAGTAAAACGTCGTCTCAGTTCACGATCCAATTAAGCGAACGGAACCGTTTGCATTATACATGGGCTTATGGCGAGGTCAAGTCGGCAAAGTCTTCCGTCATGTGCTTGCTTGTCCGGTGAGACATAAAATTTTTTACCCCACGTTATTGCTTGCTAATCGACGTAACTCGTGGAATGAGAATCGTTTCTTGATACCTTGTCATTGGTTCTTCGCACGTTTGTAATTCTGTTCATCGAATCTGTCACGTAATTCAGATAGACACAGAAATTATTGTCAATAGATCTCGAGTTTTCTAATCTAATGATGTTTTTTTTCAAACTTCCTCTCTTTCTTATTGACGATGAGAAAAAAAATATATGTAATTAATCTTTATAAAAAGAATTCCAAACAATTTTCTCAAAAGTGCCCAGAGGTAAGGGAAAAAAAACACAGTAGAAATTGAAATTGTTAATAAAAAGATGACAGCGTTCAGCTGAAAAATTTCTATAATTTAATTTCACTATAGAATCATTCTATAGAATCATTTTATATGAATTCTAGTAAATATTCTATATAGAATTTCTACATGAATTCTACTAGACTTGAAAAAAGGTCCGTAAAGTCCATAATTTTATTAAAAAAGGACCAGAAGTTCGTAAAGTGTACGATATAATTTGGAGAATTTTAGAGAAATTACAAATGATTGCAGAAATTCAATTATTTTCATAAATAATAAAATTTTTAGAGAGATTCAATTATTTTCGAAAAAAATAAAATTCTTTTTAGGAATTCAAATATTTTTATTAATAATAAAAATCATTGCAGAATTTCAATTATTCTTAATACAATTTCAATCAAATTTCTCGAAAAATGTAATTATTATTAAAAATTTTATTAAAATTCCTCAAAAGAATTCAATTATTTAAAAATTTATAATTAAAATTCTTCATGAGAATTAAATTTTAAGACAAATGCAATAATTGAATTTTAGTAGAGTTTTGAAAAGGTTTCAAATTAAAACCTTTGAAAATCTGAATTTTTTATATTTTTAACTAACAATTCTGTATGGTATTAATTTTTTTGAGAGAGTTTAATTACGGATTTTATTTTAAATTAGATGAAATTTTTATTTTCTAATATATACTTAATTGAAGAATTTACGAATAATTGAAATTTTGTAAAATTTTTGACAATAATTTCTTTTTAAATAATATTAATAACTAATATGCATATATTCAATATTATTTTAAAAATTTGAAAGCAATTCTTCGAAAAAATTCAGTTATCTTGATATATAACAAAAATTTTCCCAGAAATTCAATTATTTTCAATGTAATAAAATTTTCGTAGAAATTCAATTATTATTTTCAGGAATTTTAAGAAAATTCAATGAAAATTCAATTATTTTCAAAAGAAATAAAATTCTTCTTGAGAATTCAATTATTATCAGGAATTTTAATAAAATTCATTGCAAAAATCAATTATTTTCATAAATAACAAAATAATTCATCACAAGAATTCAGTTATCTTCAAAAGTAGGTAATAAAATTCTGCGGAGAAATTGAATTATTTACAAAAAATTTAAAAAAAACCTCGCTAACATTTCAATTATCTTTATAAATCGCAAAATTTTTCTTAAAAAAATTCAATTATTTTCAGTATAATTTTAATTTAATTCCTGCAAAGAATTTAATTATTCTTAAAAATTTTTCGCCAAAAAATTTAATTATTTTCAGTACAATTTTAATTGAATTTCTGCAAAGAATTCAATTATTCTTAAAAAATTTTAAGAATAATTGAATTCTTTGCAGAAATTCAATTAAAATTGTACTGAAAATAATTAAATTTTTTGGCGAAAAATTTTGAATTTTAGAATTTATTTTATTATATTGTTCGCCGAAAGGATTCACAATTATTCTTAAAAATCCTATTAAAATTCGTGGAGAGAATTCAATTATTAAAAAATTTGTTGATAAAATTCTTTATGAGAAATCAATTTTAGAAAAGATTCCATTATTCAATAAATTATTTATGTTTGTATTAAAATAATTGACCCGTAGTAGAATTTTTTAATAAAAATTGATTTAAATATGCATTTCAGTTAAAATTTTAGATCTTTTAATTGAATATTACAACCAATGTAGCATGAATTTTTAAAAATAATTGAATTTTGAAATTAATTTTTTTGAAAAAGTTCAATTGAATTTTTTTATTATCTTAAGTTTTCGTTTTCTAATATAGTTTTAATTAAAGAATATCTTTGACTCGGACTGCTTATATTTTTGGCAGTAATAATTAATCCGTAATTTTTTATTTTTTGTTCGTAAAGTCCGTATTTTTAAATACTTTCACTGGTTCCAGCTCTGTTACTATTCATTTATGAGAATGCTAAAGATATTAATATTTAATGCTAAATAATAACTATTAAATAGTAAATACCCATAGGTAAATTGTAGGTACTTATTAAATACTTGTACATACACGTTTTCTCTAAAAACAACTAAAGGATAACTAAAAACCTACTACAGAATAAATAAACACTACTGCGGTAAAAATAAATATTTTGCTACAGCAACAATGATAACAGAAAATAGTCATAAATGTCAGGAATAGTTTAAATCTTTCTGAAAATAATGCATCATTAAATGCAAAGTAGAAGCAAATGAATCAAATGATCCCTCCTGGAGTGTCAAGTATCCCGGAATTGCTATAAGGGCAATGGAGACGACCGACGCAGAAATAACCAAAGCAGACGGTGAGCCAAAGAATATTATATACATAACAGAGTCTCGGAATTACGGGGGCGTGATGACTATCTAGGAGAGAGAGAGAGAGAGAGAGAGAGAGAGAGATTCCTGGGGCGAGTACCACGAGTTTTCATACATACAACCTGCTTTTGAAATGTTATAACGACGAACTATGTGAAACGTGCTTATTTTATACTTGCACTCATTCGGATGCAATAAATGCGCGCAATATGGTATATAACGGACGGTCATCTCTCCTCGTCTTTTCTTCACGATATGAATGGAAAAACGATTATATTGCCCTCAACGATAAATTTAATAGCACATACCTTTATGAAAAGTGACGTTCAACACAAATTTATACGATATAAACTGCATCTTCGATTTTCTTGAGAATATACCTGTATACATACGTATATATATATATATATGTAGCAGTGAGCACGCAGGACACCTGCATTCGTATAACGCCTACGTTTATATATCTTTAAAACGTAACTTACAGATCACGACATTAATCTTTCCCTGAGGGTGTGGCTGTGAGACTTTTCTCTTCTATATACGCTCCTGGTTTGAAACGACAGTCAAATATTGCCAGTCTACGAATTTATTTTCCGGTATCAAAAGACAGGCGTGGCACATTGACAAAGGGACATGCCTCACTGTCCCTCTCTTATCGTTGAGAACATTCGTCAGCTAACAGATCTATTAACCTCTCATTTATAATCGTGTAATGAGACACAAATATTGTTCTGTGTTTCAACATTTTACAATAATAATATTAATCACAATTTTCCTTGTTTTTTGTTATCGAGAAGATTAAATTTCTTACTATATTCCCACCGCTCATCATATACTTCTTAACATTCTTAATGTTCGTTAGAATTTTATTTTGTTAATAAAAAGAAGTTATTTTTGTTAATAACCGTACAAAACTGATTCTCTTCTTACCGAAAGGAAAAGAAGGGTTAAAAAAGATTTCTATTTTCGAGTTTTGTAAGAAGGTAAAAAATAAAAAAATGAAAAACATGGCAGAAAAGGTTTACAGAAACGTAATTGGAAGGAATAGATTAAAATCGTAATTATCAATATCGGAATGCCATTGGCAGAATGGAGAATGCTGTAATAGGTGAGATAGGCGGGCTTAATGATAGGCCCCCTTAATAAGGCGACCCTAAGGGGAGTGTAGAGAGCGATCTTCCCAGTCTGTGCAAGCTACCTTACGCTATATACAATATATATATATACTCGACTATCCAAGACCGCTTGTATAGCTGTAATTATTATGAAATCCTTCCCCAATGGGTCTACAATCGAAAGGAACATACGTGCCTCTGCTTGCCTCTATTGCCAAACGAATTTGCCCACTGCTTTAAATTTCAAAACACACCTGCATATTCGCAAAACATTTATACTTTAGAAGAAAAAATATTATTATTCTCAATTTAATGATGTGCATTTCTTACATAATAATGTTCTTATGGATTACAGATGATCCTTCTATTACTTCAATTTCTGACATTAATTTCTTCTTAAATAACTGAAATCTTGAACAACTATCATAAAATAAATAAATTATATTTATAATTTTACTAATGCTATTGATAGAAAAATTCCACTACACTAATTCTTCTTTATGAAAATCCACACACTATGATTAAAATATCAAAATACATATTGAATTTGAATTGGATATTACATACAGTCGAATATATATTATATATAGAAATGAAATCTATAAGAAAACTTTTCTCGAATCAACGATGATGATGATGATGATGATGAAGAAGTGTTCTACTTTGTCTTCCTGATGGATGAATAGCACTGATTTGAATGCAATTTTACGGTAAAAGTAGCTGTACATAATCAGAGTGCCCGGAGCAGAAATCCATTCTATTTGAAAGCACGATGCAAAAATTGATGTATATTTCACTGCTAAAGAGGGAAATTGAAATGTATACTTCTCTCGCATTCTCTATACTGGAAAGAGGAGATTTTCCATGAAGAAAGATTTGTAATATAGAATACATCAAATTTAGCATAATGGCACTTATTTGGTTTATGGTCATCCACAATAGAGCGCATACGATGTAAAAATAATACATTACCCAATGGGAGGTACTACTGCTTTAAGGCCCTTTTTACATAAAGGAATAATCGGTTAGTTGAATGCCATAGTTCACGCAACATAAGAAATTCTAGTTTTTTAATTTTCTTTACATTTATTTTTTTTTAAATGTTTTTAAATATTTCTGTAAATACTGTACAAACAGTTAAATACATGGTAATAAATTTTTAATTTTTAATACATTGAATTTTTTGGCGATCTCTCTCGTTTTTTTTTTTTATTAAAAATGTATCCTTCTTTTTGGATTCAAAATAAATTGGTGAAATTAGTTTTCACAGTAAGGAAAAGAAATTTGGTAACTACTATACCTAAACTACGAGGCCAATTAAACAAAACTTAACGGATCGTTGTTGACCCTCTTGTGTCTCATTCTTGTTTTGTCGCGTTGCAAAATGCCTGTCTGAAATCTTAGCGAAGAATCTCAAAAGAGAATACCTTTCGTGCTCTTAATGGCTCCTTCGAACGTTTACCCCCTTTTGCCAATGGCAAACCAAACGTTTCATTAGATTATAAATATACGAGACATGAACGATTTTTGCGTATATACAGTCAAAAGAAGAGAATAAAATTTTCATACTTTTCTTCTCTTATATATACAATATGCTATTCAAAAAAAGATTTTGTCAATTTAATAATTTATTATACTTTGGAGAAAATAGAATAAAAGGAGTATTTTATTATAAAGAGAGAAAAAAAGGAGAGGGGAATGCTCTTTACGCGCTTCCAAACAATGCATTGCCATAATTTCTCTTGCTTAACGAGTACTGCGATCTGAATTCCATATAATTCCTTTCTAGAGTATCGAAATCGTAAAGAAACCTAATTAAACGCAAAATGCATCTAAGCATCCAGTTATTTTTATTTTTTTTTCCACATGACAATGTTTATTTTTACTTTGAAATTATGTAACGATATTATGGGAAACAGGCAAATTAATCAGTTTTTTTCATTACTTCTCACTAATTATAATTTTTTATTTTTATATGAAAATGTCTCGTCAATAAATAAATAAATATATAAAATATAAATAATAAATGCAGGGCTCGAACTAGGTCCGTAAATTCCGTGAAGGTCCGTAAAAGTCCGTTTTTTTGAAAAAAGTCCCGTAAAGTCCGTAATTTGATTGAGAAAAGACGAAAAGTTCTTAAATTTGTACGATATAATTTAGAGAATTTTAGAGAAATTACAAATGATTGCAGAAATTCAATTATTTTCAAAGGTAATAAAATTCCTCGCAGTAATTCAATTATGTTCAAAATTCAATTATTTTCAAAAATTTTATTAAAATTCCTCAAAAGATTTCAATTATTTAAAAATTGATCAATTACATTTTTTATGAGAATTTAATTTTAAGAAAAATGCAGTATTTGAATTCTAGTAGAATTTTAAAAAGGTTTCAAATAAAAATCTTTGAAAATTTGAATTTTTCATATTTTTAACAAACAATTCTGTGGAATTAATTTTTTAAACAATGTTTATTCGTGGATTTTTTTTTTAATTATATGATGTTTTTATTTTCTAATATATATTTAATTGAAGAATTTACGAATAATTGAAATTTTGTAAAACTGATTTGTAAACAAATGAATTTGAAAATTGTCAAAGAAATTTTTTTTAAATTATTAAAAATAATGCATTTATAGAAAAATTTTATTTAAAACCACAAAAAAAAAATTAATTTTAGAAAAATCACAAATTATTGCCACGAATTCTAATAGAAAACCTTCAATTGTTTCTATTATTGATAATAATTTCTTTTTAAACAACTTAATTCTTCAAGAAGTAACATAAAATTATTACTTAAAAATTATTTGATAAATTTTTTTTTGAAAACTTTTAATTTCAATTCTTTTGAAATAAGTTAAATTCTTTAATATACGATATCTTGATATGTAACAAAAATTTTCCCAGAAATTCAATTATTTTCAGTCATTTTAATAAAAATCATTGCAAAATTCAATTATTTTCAAAGTAATAAAATTTTTCGTAGAAATTCAATTATTTTCAGGAATTTTAAGAAAATTTAATGCAAAATTCAATTATTTAAAAAAAAAAATTCTTCTTGAGAATTCAATTATTTCTAGTCATTTTAATAAAAATCATTGCAAAATTCAATTATTTTCAAAGTAATAAAATTTTTCGTAGAAATTCAATTATTTTCAGGAATTTTAAGAAAATTTAATGCAAAATTCAATTATTTAAAAAGAAAAAAAAATTCTTCTTGAGAATTCAATTATTTTCAGTCATTTTAATAAAAATCATTGCAAAATTCAATTATTTTCAAAGTAATTTGAAATAAGTTAAATTCTTTAATATACGATATCTTGATATGTAACAAAAATTTTCCCAGAAATTTAATTATTTTCAGTCATTTTAATAAAAATTATTGCAAAATTCAATTATTTTCAAAGTAATACAATTTTTCGTAGAAATTCAATTATTTTCAGGAATTTTAAGAAAATTTAATGCAAAATTCAATTATTTAAAAAAAAAAAAATTCTTCTTGAGAATTCAATTATTTTTAGTCATTTTAATAAAAATCATTGCAAAATTCAATTATTTTCAAAGTAATAAAATTTTTCGTAGAAATTCAATTATTTTCAGGAATTTTAAGAAAATTTAATGCAAAATTCAATTACTTAAAAAGAAAAAAAAATTCTTCTTGAGAATTCAATTATTTTCAGTCATTTTAATAAAAATCATTGCAAAATTCAATTATTTTCAAAGTAATAAAATTTTTCGTAGAAATTCAATTATTTTCAGGAATTTAAAAAAAATTTAATGCAAAATTCAATAATTAAAAAAAAAAATGCTTCTTGAGAATTCAACTATTTTCAGGAATTTTAATAAAATTTATTGCAAAAATCAATTATTTTCATAAATAACAAAAGAATTCAGTTATCTTCAAAAGTATGTAATAAAATTCTTCTCAGAAATTCAATTATTTACAAAAATTTGAAAAAAATTTCACTAACATTTCAATTATCTTTATAAATCGCAAAATTTTTCGCCAAAAAATTCAATTATTTAAAAATTTTTTGATAAAATTCTTTAGGTGAAAGCAATATTAAGAAACATTCAATTTTTCAATAAATTATTTATTTTTGTATTTAAATAATTATTGAATTTTAGTAGAATTTTCTAATAAAAATTGATTTAAAAATGAATTTCAGTTAGAATTTTAGAAAATAATTGAATATGAAATGCAATATAGCGTGAATTTTTAGAAATAATTGAATTTAGAAATTAATTTTTTTGAAATAAATTTAATTTTTTTTATTATATTATTTGATGTTTTTATTTTCTAATATATATTTAATTGAAGAATTTACGAATCATTTCGCAGGTGGAATAAATTAATAAAATACACAAATAAAATAAATTATAAAGTAAAGCATGAAAATAATATTAAATCATGCAAGCAGAATATAGATTTTAAAAAATAAATTTAAGTATATGGTTGACAGTGATTTATTGTATAAAGTGAGGTGAAATCTAAAGTTAAACTCTGATTAATATAAACTTCGAGTTTTCAGATAAAAAGAACGTTTTTAGAGAGAGAAAAAAAATCTAATATCATTATTATCTTTAATATTAATGAATGTGGCAGAAAGCTGTAAAATAATATAAGTGTAAAATTATTATACAAACACTTTAGAGTAAGTTAATGTCATTTAGACATGGGTAATCAACATCTGGAAATTAGTAAGTTTTTGCCGCTTCTTCCGCAATCTTTTAGTCTTTTCTTTATTTATTTCTTATTCGAGAGATAAACACGCTAACGCCTACTTAACACGAGGAACTTCTGATTTTCTACCAAGTACACGTAAAGTACCTATACTTCACGTAACTATCCGAGGCCGAGATATGTCCAGTATTCCCGATAAAGCCAGTAATTACCCATCTATATACGAAGCCAGTAAACTTGGTCTATTTTTCCCCCTTCTTCAAATAACAAACTATAAAATATATCATAATTTCGAATGTCTTAAAAAAATCTCCATATTTATTTTTTTTATTTTTTATTTTATTTATTTATTTATAACAAAGCCCAACAGTAAAAACCATTAAAGGAACCCAGCTGAAAAAGTTCTATAGAATTTCACTGGAATCATTCTATAGAATAATTCTATAAGACCTAAAATTTTGTGAGTTGGTTTAAAATATATCTAATAAATAAATTTGCACCTGATTCGTTATAACATTGCGAATTCATAAAAATAATTGAAAAAAAAGTAATGATAAAATTTTGCAATTGCTCATATTTTTATCGTGTAACAAACTGATGCTGCGTGGATAATAATTATAAACATTTATAATCATCTTTTACGATCCCAGAAATCCTCGGCAATGAACTATAATTCATTTAAGTGGTTAATGATTGAAGATTCCAATAAATATAAACTACTAACAGTAAGCACGCAACGATAATTTATAGTTCAATTGAATTTAATGAGCGTAAAATTATTCTATGACTTCTTTCACAAATATATATATATATATGTGTGTGTGTGTGTGACAGAATCGTTGACAGGATATATTTTTTATTTGTGTGAATTTAGAAAGAAGAAAAAATTAAATTTACTTATTAGCCCCGTATAGGGAAAATTGTATTTAAGTATAAATTTTATTTTTATATTATTATATAGTTTACATAAATTGAAATTTTGAAAATCTATAAATAATTATAATAATGTCTCATAACGATGCAGTTGAGTTAACATAAACGCAATACTTGCTAATTATTTACGGCCATTATTTATTGACAGAAGAAAATTATTTTTCTAAATGTCGATTTTCTAAAAAAAAAGACATAGACAGTTTAATAGTCTGGTAAAATTTTCTTTCTGTATTTATTGAAATTTTTTCTCTCTCTTGTCTATTCGTCCATTGGAGGAGAATCGGGAATTTACTCATTTAATTTGAAAATAATGCAAGTGAGTCATTCAAAAAGCTGTAATACGATGTTCTTAGGGGTCTTAAAACGAATTTTTTTTTTTTTGAAATTTTTTTTACAGTCTAAAGATAAGATAAGTTGGGAATTTTTTGTTTTATTCTTTTTTAATTCACGATGATATGATACCTACAACGTTGCGTGGCATAAGTGTGTTTAATCGCCTCACCTAACGCAAAACCTTCGGACATTAAGCCTATCTTAAGCGATTAAAGTTGAACGTGTGCAAAACGACTCAATTTATTTTCGCGAAATCACAAATGTTGTCTAGTTGAAGTTGTTTTTAAACGTGGTTTAAAATAATCTTGTTCAAGTGACGAATCCAATTGAGAAGAAATTCAAAATTTACTTAGCTTTTATTTATTTTTTCTCTCCTAATAAGTATTTTTTGCATATTTATATTTTCTTTTTATATTTTTATTTAAATACTTTTTTTAATAAAAAATAAATTATTCGTCAATTCTTCAATTAAAACTATATTAGAAAACGAAAACTTAAAATAATAAAAGAATTCAATTGAACTTTTTCAAAAAAATTAATTTCAAAATTCAATTATTTCTAAAAATTCACGCTATATTGCTTGTAATATTCAATTAAAAGATCTAAAATTTTTACTGAAATTCATATTTAAATTAATTTTTATTAGAAAGTTCTACTAGAATTCAATTATTTAAATACAAATAAAATGCAAATAAATAATTTATTGAATAATTGAATGTTTCCTTAAATTGATTTCTCATAAAGAATTTTATCAACAAATTTTTAAATAATTAAATTCTCTCCACGAATTTTAATAGAATTTTTAAGAATAATTGAATTCTTTCGACGAACTATAATAATATAATTTTTAAGAATAATTGAATTCTTTGCAGGAATTGAATTAAAATTCTACTGAAAATAATTGAATTTTTTGGAAAAAAATTTTGCGATTTATAAAGATAATTGAAATGTTAGCGAAATTTTTTTCAAATTTTTCTAAATAATTGAATTTCTGCGAAGAATTTTATTACCTACTTTTGAAGATAACTGAATTCTTGTGATGAATTCTTTTCTTATCTATGAAAATAATTGGTTTTTGCAATGAATTTTATTAAAATTCCTGAAAATAATTGAATTCTCAAGAAGAATTTTATTTCTTTTGAAAATAATTGAATTTTGCATTGGATTTTCTTAAAACTTCTAAAAATAATTAAATTTCTACGAAAAATTTTATTACTTTGAAAATAATTGAATTTTACAATGATTTTTCTTAAAATTTCTGAAAATAATTCAATTTCTTGAAGAAATAAGAAATTAAGAAGAATTAAGTTACTTAAAAAGAGATTATTGTCAAAAAATAAACAAAATTGGAGGTTTTGTATTAGAATTCGTGGCAATAATTTGTGATTTTTCTGAAGTAAAATTTTTTTTCGTTTTTTTTTTAACTAAAACTCTTCTATAAATGCATTATTTTTAATAATTTTTAAAAAATTTCTTTGAGAATTTTCAAATTTATTTGCTTACAATTCAATTTTCCAAAATTTCAATTACTCGTAAATTCTTCAATTAAATATATATATTAGAAAATAAATACTTCATATAATTTAAAAAAAAATCCGCAATTATATTTTTTCAAAAAAATTAATATTACAGAATTGTTAGTTAAAAATATGAAAAATTTAGATTTTCAAAGGTTTTAATTTGAAACATTTTCAAAGTTCTACTAAAATTCAATTATTGCATTTTTCTTAAAATTGAATTCTCATAAAGAATTATATTAATAAATTTTTAAATAATTGAATTCTTTTAAGGAATTTTAATAAAATTTTTAAAAATAATTACACTTTTCAAGGAGTTCGATTAAAATTGTATTAACCCCTTCACTGTCAGTGGGCTCTATAGAGCCATAAAAATGTCGTGCCCTGTATGTCCATGGGCTCTATAGGGCCATCGAAAAAAAAGACATTTAAAAGTTAACGAATCTGGATAAAAATCCTTACTCGGGGGTTTTCGGGGTCGCTGAATCCAAATCCGTTGTCAAAAATTCAAAATTCAAAATGGCGGCTTCAAAATGGCGCCCAAAAAAATTTTTAAGTTAACGAATCTGTCTGAAAATGCCTTAAAATGCCTACTAGGGGGTTTTCGAGGTCGCTGATTCCAAATCTGTGGTCAAAAATTTAAAATTTATAATGGCAGCTTTAAAAAGTCAACAAAAAAAATTTTTAAGTTAACGCATTCGTTAACTTTTTAATTTTTTTAGGTCGATATTTTGAAGCCGCCATTTTGAATTTTGACTTTTCGACCACGGATTTTGAATCAGTGACCTCAAAAACATATAATAAGACAATATCATGATTTAAAAAAAAAAATTTTTTTTGAACACTTATGGCACAAAAACTTTATTTTTACTCGACTGTGAAGGGGTTAAGATTAACAGCATGTGACTGTTACAGAAATCAATGTTAATTTTTTCGACCACTTTTCTCTTAAAACATTAAATAAATTAAGCTAGTTTTTTGTGAATAACTCTAAAATATAATAAAGAAGAGCAGTGATGTGCAAGAGTTTTAATAATTCTAAAATAAATTATAAATAAAAAAAAAAAATACTTTGAAATCGGAAAAGACGAGAAATTGATTAAAAGTGATTTTGAGAACTGATAATTTTAAAGTTATTTTTTAATAAATAATTTTAAAAATATTAAAACTTTTTCACATCACTGACCTTCTTTATGATATTTTAGAGTTATTCACAAAAAACTAGCTTAATTTATTTAATATTTTAAGAGAAAATTGGTCGAAAAAATTAACATTGAATTCTGTAACAATCACATGCTGTTAATTAAAATTCTGCAATGAGTTTTATTATTAATGCAAATAATTTAATTTAAAAAATAATTGAATCCTTGAAAAAATTTTATTATTTATGAAAATAATTGAATGATTGCGAAGAAATTTATAAAAAGTTTGTAAATAATTGAATTTATGTAAAATTTTTACTATTTTATAAAAATAAATAAATATTTGCGTAGAATAACCATGTACAATAATATAATTTTAAAAAAATTATTTCACGAAATAATATATTCTTTCTAATTAAAAATCACCTAAAATTTAGTAGAATTCATGTAGAAATTCTATAGAATCGTTCTAGTGAAATTCATTAGAATATTCACTAGAATTCAAATGGAATGATTTTATAGAATGATTATAGTGAAATTCTATAGAACTTTTTCAGCTGGGATTCGGAAAATAAAAATTGGGGTCTATTCAACCTTTTCAATTTACATTAATAAAAATTTAGGGAGAGAGAAAAAGAAGGAGGGAGATAATATAAAAATACTCAAACAAACACCTGAATTGAAATAATAATCGTAGTAACAAATATATAATAAACAACTGATAGTAAATAAAATAAAATTTTAAACTCTGTATTTAGTGAAAATTACAAAGAGATCGAATCAGTATTTCACCTATGATAACAATTTGTAATCTGTAAGTGTCTATTTTGGCAAATTAGTGACACGAAAGGTTATGGTTGGTTGTGTGCGCCTTAACGAAATTGATATAGATTGTATAAATACGTATATATATATATACATATATCCAGAAGATATATAATTTATATATGTGATATCCATATAAATTGAATAAATGCATATGGAAATGAAAGGTAGAAAACAATGTTTAATACCCTAGCATTATATATGATTGCATTTAGTTTATTATTATATACGGGATATATAATATTTGTTCGCTCTCGTTATACGTATACGACTTTCCCACGTGTTCTCCTACCTGTCTCTATATCGCTACTACTAATGCTATTGTTTGGTCAACAATGGCGATCTCACCAGGTTTGTTGTTTCTTAACACATACATATATATGTATAAACACAAACACTAATGTGAAATTGAAACGATATAAATAAACTGTTCTTATGTAATAACGCATGCAACATTATATGGACCACGTAATAATATTTAACGTAAACAATATTCTTTATTATATCGAGAATCGTGAGTGTGTCGATAAATTATAAACAACAATTTGGTATCTTATTATTCATTGTACTTCTTTTTTTCTTTTGTTTTTAGTATCTAATTCATCTAATAATATTGTAAGTTAAAATAAGCTAGTAATTTTGTCGGGAAAAAAATATTGTTTTGTAAATTAAATTGATTTTCTGCATTTTTAGCTAAGTTTTTGCTGTATTTTGTTACAATGATTCTTTCTTTTGTTGATATAGAAACTAAGTAGTAAACGTCAGTTATAGTCAGACAGAATCAATTTAATACGAAACGAAAAATTTTAAAAAACAAAAGTAAGTAGTAAACGTCAGTTATAGTCAGACAGAATCAATTTAATACTCAACGAAAAATTTTCAAAAACAAAAGTAAGTAGTAAACGTCAGTTATAGTCAGACATAATCAATTTAATACGAAACGATAAAATTTTCAATAATAGAAAAAGTTTTTACTGTCAGTTTGTTAGTTAATAATTTTTGTTGTAAATAAACGAAAATTCAATCCAAACCGCTTGGTTTGAATTCTTTTTTTAAATCAGTATCAAAATTTACATTTTTAGTAGTAAAGGTCAGTGTAAGTCCTATGAAATTTTTATTTTAAGTAGTAAAGATCAATGTCAGAACTACAACTTTTATTTTAAGTAGTAAAGGTCAATGGCAGTCATACATTTTCAACTTTTTATTATAAGTAGTAGAACTTAATGTAATCAAAACGGATGTGTTTAAAAATTATTCCGAATTTTTTCAAATCAGTAGTAAAAAAGTGATATAGTCAGACTATGAAAATTTTTCGCAAAAATTAATGTTGTTGGCAGTATAGGTCGCAGTTTATGTATCAGACATACAATTTTAGAACTTCTTGTTGTAAAAATATAATATTTCTAAAATATTTTAGTTTCTATGCAAGTAGTAATGGTCAGCTATAGTCAGACATTTTCTCAAGTTTGTTACAAGTTATAAAATCATATAGACAGTATAGTTAAAATTACAGAAAATTTTATTTAGTAGTAAAGGTATGATATATAGTCAGACTCAAAATTGTTGTAAAATTAATATTATTTATTTTATTTATTTATAATAATCAAAGTAGTAAATATTATTATGAGTACTACTAAATCAATTTTTATACAATAAATATAAAAATTCTAACTCCTTTTTAAAACTAGTGATAAAATAGAGAGTTTTAATCGGATAACGAAAATTGAAGACAGTTTTGGTAAGACATCCTTTTTAATTTCTCTAAATTACTATCAGTTAAATAAGTAAGTTTTCTCTGGAAAGTGTAATTAGTCAGAATTTTTGAAGTGTGAAGTGAAAAAGTATGTCTGACCTAAACGTTCTTTTACCACTTACTATCAGAATAATAATTTTAATTATCAATGCCAAGAAAATTCGGAAACGTTTTTTTCGTTTTTGCTCACTGTAACTGTTTTCTTATACTAAAATCTAAAAAAAAAAAAAAATTCTTAACATACCTTGTCTGACTAAAAATGAACAATGCTACTTATTATTGAAAAATGTATTCACTTTTTTAAAATTACAACTGTGACAATAATTTACGAATAATTTGTCTGACCATAATTACTTTATACTACTTATTAACGTAGAAGAATTGACGAGAATAACAATAAAGGAAAGGAGAAATATGGAAAGAGAGAAAAAGGAGAAGGAGAAAAAGAAAAAAGGGAAAAAGAGAAAATCAGAAAAAGAGAAAATGGGAAAATGAGAAAAAGGGAAAAAGGGAAAAACAGAAAAACAGAAAATGGGAAAAAGGGAAAAAGAGAAAATGAGAAAATAGGAAAATGGGAAAATGGGAAAAAGAGAAAATGAGAAAAAGAGAAAATGGGAAAATGACAAAAAGGGAAAAAGAGAAAATACAAAAAAGAGAGATAGAGAGAAAGGAAAAATAGAAAAAGAGGGAAATAATGAAAAGAGAGAGAAAAAGAGAAATGCTGAAGCTAATGATGATAGATGGATCTTCTAAAGAAAACAACCGTATCTAAAAGCAATACCGCGTGATCTCGATGTCAAGCATGTTGAAATTGCAGAAGAGCCGAACGCACCTGGTGAAGTTTTAAAAGCACTTCGAAGAAATGCTGTAACGAATCGTACAATACAATCGGTTATAGACTTGTCCGATCGTATAAGCGATCAATGTTTAACGCAATTATCCCTCGGCTTTCTAAGTCAACAATGCAATTGTCATTTTTTTTCACTCGATACCGAAACCACACACACACACACACAAACAGCGAAACACTTCCTCAATGACCAACAACTATTATCCTTCCAATTGTTTTCTATGTGAGAAATCTCCACCTCTGAACCCTCGCATTATAGACTAATGTCTGGAATTTGTAACCGCAAACCTTTCGATTTAATGTTCCTTTTTTTAAATTTCAAAAAACACTGATTTTACTCAGTAAAGTTTAAATTAATTACCCTAAAAATTAAATTTACTGAATTATTTAATTTTTAGTTTATTTTTGTATATTTAATTTCCACTAAATTTTTTTTACTCAGTTTTGTACATCACAAACTAGAGAAAAGATATAACTCAGAACCAACTAGACTTTATTTGTTTTAAATAAATTTTATTTCGTTTAAATAAAATTCTATTATTTATGTGAAATAAAATTTTTATTTAAAACAAATAAATAGCAAAATTAGTTCTGAGAGACAAATATAGGTATTACGTTAATTTAACAAAATATATGGGCCGAAACTGAGACTAAATTTTTTGAAACCCCCCTTTTTTTTGTAAAAAATATTTTTATATTATTATAATTATATTATTATAGAGAAATTTTTTTTCTGAAATTTAAACAAATTACAAATATATTTTAGATAAAAATAATATAAATTACATTTGGCATTTCTCATTATCATAAAATATATAACTATACACATATGAATACAAACATCATGAATTTATTTTAAGCGGGAATCGTAATTTACGTCGAATGGTGGTTTACCATCTTAACGAGTCTCTTGGAAAAATTGTCACGAGATCATCGAAGAACGAGTGCATCCAGGCGAGTGATTTACTGCCTTAGAGAAAAATGACTACAAGTTTCTGTACACGCCCTTGAACTTCCGGGATCTACTATTGATAAGCTCGTAATATATAAACGTTTCAATAAATTTCAAACTGTTCGTGTAAAATCGTATAAATTTACAACTTGTTCGCAAAAAAAATCTTTTTTACCTACTTTTTTTTATCAATTTTTTTTTCGTAAATAGAAAAAAATTTTTATGTGAAAAATAATTTTTTATAAGAATTTTTGGAAATAATTATTCGTTCAATCGTTCATTTTGAAAACATAATGTTTCTGTAAATTATTTATTTCGATTAAAAGAAATTATTAATTTAAATAATAATTATAAAAAAATATTCTGTAAAAGTAATATTTCGATTAAAAGAAGTTATATAATTAATTCTTAGACAAAAAGAATTTCGGTAAAATAAAGATTCGGAAAATAAAAATTGATATCTATTCATGCGCCTCATTTCAACTGTTTTTGTATAAATCGTTTTCATATAAAGTAATTTTTTTCAATTTAAACCATTTTCATTGATAAACAAAAATATTATTTAATTAACGACTGAAGTGGTTTAAATATAGAAAGTATATGACAATAAATAAATTTCTTATGCTTGTATTCGCATACTATTTTTTAAATAAAATAAATATCCGATTAAGATGTAAAAGAAAATCCAATTACGATTCGGTTAAGGGAAAATATTTGTAAATTCTGCTAGAAAAAAAACGGTTATGATCCTTTTATAGTTAGCAAATTATATTATTGAGAGTCAATTTTTGTCTCTTTTTCGCTCTTTGATATTGCCATTAACTTCTACCGGTTTTCAACTATATTTTACACAACGATAAGAATAAAATTCACGTTTACATACATTTTTAAGTATTAGCGACACAAAATTGTGAATATAAAAAATGAAAAAACTTGAAGGAAAAAAAAAATTAAGCACAAGTTACGTACGTTTAGTAGTTTACGGAAGAAAATTTACTAAATAAAGAGAAGAGTGTAAATATTATAATAGATTGAATAGGATTTTGTATTATTACTATTATTCTTATTATTATTATTACTATTATTATTATTAATAATATTTATTATTATTATTAACATTAATATCATTATTATATTTATTTATTTATTTATTTATTTATAACAAAGCCCAACAGTAAAAACCATTGACAGGGCTACTATAATTACAAAATTAAATTGTTGCTGAATACAAACTGTATATATACATTGCTTAGAGTCTAAATTACGATGTTTGTTTGATAAATTTACGTGTTGCAGATATAAATTCACTTAATGACATAGAAAACAGATCTAAATTCACACAGTCAGATAGAAGAAACATATTATTGATATAAGAACACATTCGATAAAGTGGAGAATGAATATTAAGTACAGACGGTATATAGAAAGGAGCCGTATTTCTTATTGTGTAACTAGGGACATTGAAAGGTACCATCTCCAAAACAAAAGGACATTCAATCATACCTCTAATGAGTTTAAAGAGGAATATTATATGGGCAAATTCTCGTCTTTCTCCCAAAGACCACACACCAAATCTAGCTTGGAGAACCTTAAATTCAGTTCCTCTAGGAGGATAGACTTTGTCTTCTCGCCAAGCTAAAAATTTTAAAAATTGCTTATGACAATTGTCAATTGCATCAGAATACTTTTGAAAAAAGGGAGACCAAATAACTGGTGCATATAAAAATTTGGATGCAACAAATGCTTGAAAGAGAACCATTAAAGTTGATTTCTTTTTAAATTGTTTAAATGACCTAAATAAAAAGCCAAGAGTTTTGTTAGCACTATTAACCATATCTGAAACATGATCCTTAAATGACAAACTAGGTGAAAAAGAAACTCCAAGATCTTTGAACGCATTAACCCTCTCAACATAGTTTCCCTCAATAGAATACTGATAAGAGACCATCGCTTTCCCCCTCACAAATGACATTACTTTACATTTATCAATATTTAAATTTAATTTGTTATTTTTACACCAATCATTAAAATTATTTAAATTATCTTGAAGTACTTCACACGAATTGGCATTAGTAATTGGAAGATAAAGTTTTACATCATCTGCATAAAGTAGGTGATAACAAATTAAAGACGGAGTTAGGTCGTTCATATAGATGGTGAAAAGCAATGGTCCAAGATTAGATCCCTGAGGAACACCAGATGAAGGGAAAAAAGGTTTGCTTTCAAATCCATTATATTGAATAAAATTAGGTCGATTAGATAAATAAGATTTAATTACTTGTATTAATTTATCCGGCAATCCAAGAGTAAGAAGTCTACCCATCAGCAACCGATGATCAACTGTATCAAATGCTTTGCTAAGATCTGTGTAGATCACATCAACTTGAGGATACTCATTTAATAGATCATAAATATGTTGTGTGAAAACTAATAAATTTGTAGTTGTTGATCTTTTAGGGATGAAACCATGCTGATAAATAGAAATTTCACTCGATAACTTGCCAAATATAATCTCATAAATGCACATTTCAAAGATCTTAGAGAAATTATTTATAATTGAGATGGGTCGGTAATTTGTCACTTCAGATCTGTCTCCCTGCTTGAAAACAGGACAAATTCTTGTTCTCTTCCAAACACTTGGGAACAAACCAGATGATAAAGACTTATTGAATATAAGTGTGAGAGGTTTAATTAAGACTTTAGAGAGTTTTACTATTGCAAATGCAGGAATGAGATCATGACCAGAAGTTTTCTTTTTAGACGATAACCTTGCAATAGCCCTTTTTACATCTATTTCATAAATTCTTAAACTATCTCCAAGAAACTGGGGTTGATCATAATTCGAAGGAATATCCAATACAGAAGTATTCTTGTTATATACACTATCAAAAAACTCTGCAAATGAGTTTACAATAACATTTGCAGACCTATATTCAACACCCCTGAATTTCATTATTCCAGGTATTCTAGATTCACGTCTGATTCGATGCATGTGATTCCAAAAAACAGACGGTGATAAAGAAATATTATCCTCAACATTTTTTGTGTAATTATTATATGCAATTGTAATACGATTCTTAATATCTATTCGATAATGTTTATATAAATCCAAATAATATGATTGTCGAGTTTCCTTAAATTTAATTCTAAATTTCTCTTTTAAACGAATATCTGTTATAATGTCAGATGTGAACCAAACTGGGTATTTCTTATTATTGTTTACAATTCTTGGTACAGATTCTAAAATTGCATTATTCAATACCTCATAGAAAATCATACAACATTCATTAACATCATAACAATCAGTTAAAGCAGACCAATCATTATCAAAAAGTCTTATATAAAGTTGATTCCAATTGCATAAATTCCAATTGTAACGGAGAGAACTTTCATTTATAGGACAATTAGTTATCTTTTTTTCAGTCACTAAATCAGAACACATTATCAGTGATGGGTGATATTTATCTTCTGGAAAAATTGGATCCAAACATCTTTCAATATTAACTTTAAAGTTTACAAAGACTAAGTCAAGAAGCCTATTTAATGAATTAGGAATACTATTGACCTGTCGAAGTTCCAATGTTTGTGAAAATAAATTTAAAAGTAAAATTTTATCATTAAAGAAGATGTTATTCTCACAAAATAATTTATAACTAGGAATATTAAAATCTCCAAGTATAATAGTTTTGTAAGTCCAAATTTCTTTAATACATAATAATGAGTTGAAGAGATCATCATAATAATCAATTGACAAGACCGGAGGTATATAAAGAACAATAACAATTAAAACAGTATCATTCAAGGCAATCGGAAAATTTTTTTTTCTCTCTTTTCTCCCTTGTTAATTTAATTAATCGATACAAGTATTATATTAAGCGAATAATGTAACTAAGCGAATAAACCTTTTAAGGAACAATTTGATACTATAATAATAGTCAGTGAAAATGAAATGCAATGTAATAAAATTGTAGTTTTCGAGAGAACTTACCGATGCTGGTGAATTCGTTGAATATAATGACGGTGGCTATAAGGTGAGATTAAACAGGTTTCCCAGGTGATTTGCCGGATGGTCGAGTCTGAAACAAAATATGCGATATTAATTCGCCTTGATCTCATTCGTTGATAGGAATCCTTATAATATAAAATGGAAAATAATTAAATTTGTATAAGTAAGTCTGGAAAATATGTTTTTCTTATTTTTTGAATAGAAGTAAGTGGATTTTTCGCAGTAATAACCTAATAACTATATGTGACTAATTTTATTATTAGTATATTTTTTAAACATTATTTAAAGTATATATATGTATATATTTATATATTTATTTATTTTACATATATTTATTTAATTTATGTAAAGTTTGTATACAATTTTATAGTTACTATTTAATAGTAAAAAAAAACTTTATATATTTATATGTAAAGCATATTTTTATATAATATATTTAAAAAATTTTTTTTATTTTACACTGTTAAAAATTTCTCTCACTGACATATATTCTATATCATTGATATTATAATATTAATAATTATTTTAATATTTAATATTTTTTAATTTAAAATTTTAATATTTATTATATATAATTACAAATAATATGTAATAATATTGTTCGGAGAAAAAGGGAATAATCGAAGATAATTACAAGAAATGAATGTATTTTTAGTGATTAATTATTATTTTTGCATTTACTTAATGAATGCGGAATTGACATTAACCAAAAGGACAGTCACCTGTATCGAGATATCTGAAAAGGACGTTACCAGCACGCACGTCCCTTGTTATATTGTCGCTCGACTATCGCGGGATCCTGTTTCTTGACGGATTTATTCTCTTGGATAAATCGTTAATGTACGTGTGGCATTTTATTAGCGCCGATTCAATTACAATTTTTTTTCTAAAATTTTCACTTTTCTTCCCTAGTTATCGCACTAATAAATGAATTCTTAATATTTTATTTCATTATTATTCAATTGTTATATTAAAACTTGAATAAAAAATAATAATCCGAAAGAAAATATAAAAGAATTTTTTTTAACGAAACTTTTTTATTTTACTATTTTGAATTAGAAGAAGATGTAATTCTTAATAACTTTATATGAAAAACTAATCTATGAGTTTCATTATTAATGTGAATATGTAATCTTAAAAAAATGTTGAACAATAAATATGACGAATATTGTTTATTTATTTCTTTTTCACATTAAAATTTTATTACAATAATATTTGCGTCACGAAAACAAATGCGAAATTTAAGTTTTTTAATTTTTGTTGCAATTATTAATTTTTGCAAATATTTTTAATGGAAAATTCATTTGAACGTTTGAAACAAGTGGAACATTTTTCACTTTGGGTTAAAAAATTAGTTCTATTAATTGAGCAATATTTCTAATATTTGAAATATAATTTTAAGTATTAGAGAAATATTTATATTTGAAAAATAATTTTATATATTAGAGCAATATTTTAAATATTTGAATTATAATTTTAAATATTAGAGAAATAATTATAATATTTGAAAAATAATTTTAAATATTAGAAACATATCACTGTACTCTTTCTTCAATAACAAATAATGATACAAAAGTAATGCAAAAGATTATTTTTATGTTGCACGAAAAATTTTCATATTTTCGAAGACTTATAAATAATTTTTTATCTACTTATTTAGAATGTTTATTAAAAACACGACTTAATGGAAAGAAACACTTCTCTCCGACAAGGTAAAATTTTTTTAATATTTTTTTTTTATACTAATACAGAAATAATTTATGAATTTAATAACTAATCTAATTATTCTATATACTATAATAATCCTTATAAATAAAATTACCCATTTTTAAAATAAAATTTGAATATAAATAATAAATCCGAATTTATGAGTGAAAAGTGTATTTTTATTTTTAAAAGATTTGTTAATTATTTTATTGTTCGGTTAAAGATTGTTTGTTAAAACAAAATTTAAAATTGCTAAAAACGCTTTAATCTATAAATAAAAATTAATACCAACTTTATGTTATTAATTTTTATTTATAGATTAAAGCGCTTTTCAAGAATTTAGAATTTTAAGAATTTAATTGTTTAAAATAAATTCAGTCTTGTATTCTATAAAGTTCAATTATTGTCGCTATAGGAAAAATTTAATATTTCGTTTTAAAATTCGTGGTAATTTCGAAGTTTATAAGACAAACCAAAAAGAAAAGAATTAAATCTTTTTAATATTTTCAAAGTTTGATAAATTTTTCTCGAATTTTCACAATTTTGCAATGCTTAATCGCTACTTTGTTGACAAAAAGAAACTATTAAAAATTCTGGCGATTAATCTTTGAAAAACGTATTTTTCCTAATACTCCAAAAATTTTATTTTTAAAAAAAAATTTTTAGTTTAATAATCATTTAAATTTTTTAATATTTTTTTAAACTATGTTAAAAATTGAGGGAAATAATATAAGAAAACTGTTTTTTGTTGGTGTGTAAAAAAATTTATTTTTAAGAAAACTGTTATCTCTCGGTGTGTAAAAAAATTTATTTTTTTGTTCAGTTATAAATTATTCTAATATTTTTAACGAAAAAAAGGACGAAAAAATGATAATAATATATTTTAAACAGTATCTTTATTTTTGATTTTTAATACTGTTTGTAAAATTATAAAATTTGATATTTTTTTTATAGATTAAGACGTTTATGAACAATCAAGAAAAAAAGTTTCTCTACAAAAGGATAAAACAGAAAAGCAAAAAAATTAAATCACACGTTGATTTCTTTAATTATTGTATAAAAAATTGTATTGTTGTATAATTTATAATTTTGTTGCAAATTCTTTTAATCGAAAATGAATATAATTGGAATTGAAAATGTTATCGCAATAATATTTGCATTAACATTGCAAATAGTAGTGTCAACGAGAAGAACAGCAAGCGAGCGAGCTGATGAATTTAATGAGTTATACAATAAACAATATGATGTTATTGACAATCATATTGCTGATTGTTTTAAAAATGAGGCTTGGAATTATATTGAAGAATATGTTCTCAGTGATGATGAACTGCAATCATTTATTATCAAAATAAATAAAACTGGACGTCCAAGTATAAATTACAAAAATAGAAAATTACTCAATCCAGTTGATTTTTCGATTTTGCGATTTTTCACTTATTTGGAATCAACCACTTTTCAATTAAGAACAGCAACGAAACAAGTTGAAAGTCTTAAATCGTATGTCTTTGATGATTTTTTCTCATTTAAAGCAGAGAAATTATTTAAAAAATATATGGAAAGAAAACTCAAAGAAGTTATTTCATTTGAAAATTATTATGCTCTTTTGATTTTTTTAGACAATCCAAAATTTGAGATCGATACCCCCGCAGGTTGGCGAATGAAAAGGGCAATTTACAGTTTGCTTCTTCGACAATATAATCCAACATTTGACTCACATTCTAGTAATAATCCTGAGAGACATTGTTTCTTTGCAAGTTTAAGAAAAAATGAAATGATTGCTAAAGTCAAAGAGGGCATTACTTATAGAAATGCACAATTTCGACTTTGCTATCCTGAATTAAAAGATGTTATTGCTCCAGAAACTGAAATTGACAATAATTCTTTAACTCTAGTTTATACTAAACTGACATTTTCGAAATATTATCAAGTTTTAAATATAAAAGAAATTACAGATGATAATCGCGATCTTTATGTAATTCTTCCTGAAACAAACTACAGATTCAGTGATCCATACAGATTTATGCATAATAAAATGTTTATTCAAATGTTACCAATGCAAATAACTGAAGTCAACGATATTTTAGGAGTATTGGTTCACATGGCAAATGCAATTGAAAATTTAAAAACTAAAGAGGAGAATTATTTAAAAAATCTCTAATAATTTTAATAAAGAAAATTTATCCATTTTATTTTTAATCGTAAAAGAAGAATTTCAACGATATGATAAAAAATGTAAACTTTTAGAATTTTTTTCAAGTTCTTTTAGAATAGATATTAGAAAAATATTTTTAATATTTGAACTATTATTATTATTATTTTAAATGTACAATAAATTTTAACTACTTATGTAATATTCATTGTACTTCTTCTTCAATATAAAAAATTGTAATCTGGAAAAACATTGGAAAGGATTATTTTTATTGCTCATAAACAATTTTTAAATTTTACACCAGTTTTCGAAATTTAACTTTTTTTTTACAAATTATTTAGAATATTTATCAAAAAATCATTGAAAAATTACTAACATTTTAAGTCAAGTAAAAAAAATTAATATTTTTAAATTGTAATAAAATATTTCTTTAATTTGAACGTTCAAAACTATTAGGGCCATTTTTCATTTTGTGTTAGAAAATTGTTTCTGGTATTTGAATTATTATTTCAAATATTAGAAATATTTCGAACAAATGAAAAATAATTTTAAACATTTAAGAAATATTTCTCATATTTTAAATATACAATAAATGTTAATCACTGTACTCGTTCTTCAAAAAAAAAAAAAAATAATAATGATATGAAAGAAACGCAAAAGATTATTTTTATGTTTCATTAGAAATTTTCATATTTTCGAAGACTTGTAATAAAAATAATTTTTTATCCAGTTGTTTAGAATATTTATCAAAAAAAAAAAAAAAAAAAAAAACGACTCAATGGAAAGAAATACTTCTCTCTGACAAGGTAATATTTTCTTAAAATTCTAATTCTTTTTTTTTAATATCTAATATATAGAAATAATTTGGAATTAAAAAATAAATAAAGAAATTATTAATTAACACTATATTATTATTAAATCTAATAACTAAACAACTTTTCAAAAACAGACAACTATTATAAATAAATTATTTCTATTTAAAACTCAAAAATTGCTTTCACAATCACAATTAATTATTTAATAATAATTAGATAATAACTATTAAATAATTTTATTTACATTAATTAAAGGATATTGACAAAATTTACAAATTAATAGTGTTTTTTCCATTTCCTAACTTTATTTTATTTTATAAATATGTTTTGAATAGATATATTTTTTAAAAATGATGTTAAATTATAGCTTTTAGAAAGCAAATAAATATGTACTTTAAAATATTTCACTTTTTTGTATAGACAAAAAGTTAAAATTTGTTTTTGTTTGTAAATAACGTTTGTATTTTCGAAAACGCATTTAATTTACTTTATTCGTAATTAAATGTGTGTTTTTTGGCAAAAAATTATATTTGTTTTTTTAAATTAAAAGTAATGGTGAATAAAATTCTATGTAAAATATACACATAGAGAAAAGGATAAGGAACATAAAAAATCTTGTTTATAAGAATTAATGCAAATAGAAATTAAAATTCCCCTATTTCAACACATTTTATTGCAAGATTTTCAAAAATTCAAAAATTGTAAACCCATTTGAAATTCTATAATTTATAAGAATTATTAAATTGTTGCAACTTCTCTAAAATTATTTTCAAGATTTCAATTTAATTATTTTCTAGAATTTTTTGACTGAAATTCTTTTCTAAATCAATAATTTTTAATAATTTTGAGAAATTTCATAAAGAAAGAAAAAATCATTTTTTTTTTGAGAAAAAAGAAAGTTCACTTAAAATACGTTTAAATTTCAATTGTTTTAGATTAAATTTTATCCAAAATTCGATTAAATATTTGAAAATTGTTCAATAAAAATTCATTATTTTGATAATTAAACAAATTTAAAAAAAATTGAATACAAATTTTTCAAAAACTAACTTCTTCAGATTATTTATTTATTATTATTTAAAATTCAATTTTTCAAAAATTTTCCATTATTAAATTTAATAAATTAAAAAATTGCGTTTGGACTTTTTCTTAAATTAAAAAATATTTGAAATTTTTAAGTAAAATGAATCACTAAATAATTTATAAATTATAATTTTATGAAAATTTCTTAAGAATTTAATTATTTAAAATAAATTCCGTTTCTTATTCTTTAAAGTTCAATTGTTGTCGCTATAGGAAAAATTTAACGTTTCGTTTTAAAATTCGTGGTAAAATAAAAAAAGGAATGAAATCTTTTTAATATTTTCAAAGATTGCTGAATTTTTCTCGAATTTTATTTTTTTTAATTTTGCAATATTTAAACTATTATGTTGACAAAAATAAACTATTAAAAATAGAGACGATTAGTCTTAGAAAAATGTGTATTTTTCCTGATACTCGAAATTTTATTTTTCTTTCAAAGTGATAAAAAATATTTTTTTAGTTTAATAATCATTTAACTGTTTTATCGAATTTTTTTTAAATCATTAAAAATTTAGGAAAACAATATTAGAAAACTGTTATCTCTCGGTGTGTAAAAAAATTTATTTTTCTGTTCAGTGATAAATTCTAATATTTTTGTATAAAAGAGAAGGACAAAAAAATTAAAAATACATTTTAATCAGTATCTTTATTTTCGATTTTTAATACTGTTTTTACAATTATATAAATTTTTGTATTTTTTTTTATAGATTTGGAGGTTTATGAACAATTAAGAAAAAAGGTTTCTCGAATAAAGGATAAATCAGAAAAGCATAAAAAATAAATCACACGTTGATTTCTTTAATTATTGTATAAAAAATTAATTAAAAATTTTTGTTGTATATTCTTTGAATCAAAAATGAATATAATTGGAATTGGAAATGTTATCGCAATAATGTTTGCATTAACATTGCAAATAGTAATGTCAACGAGAATAACAGCAAGCGAGCGGGCTGAAGAATTTGATGAGTTATGCAATAAACAATCCGAAGCAATAAACAACAATATTGCTGATTTTTTTAAATATGAGGCTTGGAATTATGTAAAAAAATATCTTCTCTCTAGTGATAATATAAATCTATTTTTAAAAGAGGTAAACGAAACTGGATATCCACATAAAAGTTTTATAAACAGAAGACTAAAAAATCCTCTCAATTTTAGGATTTTGCGATATTTTACTGATTTGGAATCAAGTTCTTTAACATTGTCCAATGCAAATGAAATAGTCAATGGTTTCAAAAGAATTTTTAACTATCAATCCCAAATTTCAACAGCGAAATTATATCAAAAATATATGGAAAGAAATCTCAAGGAAGTTGTTTCATTTGAAAATTATTATGCTCTCATGGCTTTTCTAGAAGATAAATCGCTGATTTCAAAGGATTCTCCCGCAATGTGGAAAATAATTAATGCTATTTACAGTTTAACCATTAGACAGTACAAGTCTGTTTTAAAAACATTTCCAAATGATAATCCTATATTTAATTGTTACTTATCTCAAATAATGAATACAGGTGGAATTGCGACACTGAAACATGGTATGATTTTTGATAATTCAAATTTTTTATTTTGCAATAAGGAATTAGAGAATATAGTTCAACATCAAACTGGGATTGAACGTTCTCGATCTAAAGTTTATTTTAATTTGACATTTTGGGAATATCATCAAGTTGTGAATATTAGAGAAATTACAAATAATCATCAAGATTTATATATAATTTTTCCTGACACAAAAATGATGGTCTCTGGTCCACCATACATCACTAGATATAATGGAATACATATTACAATAGTGCCAATTTTCATGCAAGAAGAAAATAAAGAAAACCAATTAGTTAAAATAGCAAATGCAATTGAATATTTTAAAATAAAAGAGGTGGATTATTTAAAAAGGCATCAATAAATTTTAATCAAAAGAATTCAGAAGTTTCATCATTCAAGGGAATAGTTGAATCACAAAAGAAAAATTTTAACAATAAATATGAGAAATAATGTAAACTTTAAGAATACATTAATTTTTAGTATGTTCCCAAAGCAATAAACGTTCAAATGAAAGAAAATTTTTTTATATTTCTTCGAAAAATTAAAATTTTTGGGTCAAGTATTTAAAAAATTTACCAAGTTTTTTATGTTTACTTTATATTTTTAATTTTTTGTTGAAAATTATATTAAGTTTTTAATAATATTTAAAAAAAAAATATTCCTTTCACTTGAACGTTAATTCATTTTTTAGATTATATTAAAAAATAAAATATTTTTAACAAAAAAATATTATGGTAAATTTTAATAGAATTTTTACGTCCGAGATAAACGTACGATAAATTTTAACTATGTAATATTCTCTGTATTCTTTCTTCAATAATAAAAAATAATATTAAAACAGTTGCGAAAGATTGTTTCTATTTCTCACGAACAATTTTTTAAATTTTCGAAGATTCATAAAAATAATTTTTTTAGGTTACTTAGAATGTTTATCAAAAGCCACGTCTTAGTGGAAAGAAATACATCTTTTTGACAAGGTAAAATTTTCTTAGAAATATTTTTTCTTTTTGAAATTAATTAATTATTTAATAATTAAGCAATTTAATTATTCAATATAATAAGTAATTCAATATAATTAAATAAATAAACAATTTTTCAAGAGAAGACGATTTTATAAAATTTATTTGTTTTGTTCATTTTTATTCCTTATTTGTGTTAGTTGCAAATTATTTTAAACTATGAAAAATTGCTTTTAAAATTGAAGAATTAAATAAATTTAAAAATTATTACATATACGAATTCATATGATTTACAATTTGAATAATTAAATATTAAATGTAAACGCAACAACGTTTATATTTGAAATTTGAAACTAAAAAAATTTACTTTAATTTAAATAAATTAATTAAAATTATTCTAGATCAGATTTTATACAGATTTTATAAATAATAAATTTTTTTATTAGAAAATATTTCCTATTCTAGAATTTATTATTTAAAATAGAATTTTTTTAATTTTATCTAACTTGTTATTTGATATAAAAAAATAGTATTATTAATAATTTAATTTAAAATTATTATTAAACAAAAATTTTACTTTTTTCTTTTTTTAGAATAATTTCAGTGTTTTTATTGACAAAAATTTAAATGTTTTTCTCTTGTAAGAAATTTTACCGTTTTTTTTTTAACAAAAGTTTTTGTCGTAACAAAAAATTAACGTTGAAAAAAATAATTATTTTTTGTATCACTAATTTATTAGTAAAGTTTATTAATTTTACTTATTTATTAGTAAATTTTACTAACTTTACTGATTTATTAGTAAATGTTACTAATTCAAAAGCAAAAACTCCGTTATTAATTCAAATTAGTAAACATTTTTATAAATTCAAATTTAGAAAGTAGATGAAAATTTTGTTAAATTATAATAAAACACTTAATTTTTTTTATAAAAAGTAATATGCAAAAATCAAGATAGGGTTGAAAAAAAATTGAAAAGAGAAAATTTATGGAATTTGATTAAATATTAAAATATTACTAAATTTATTTGCCGTAAATTACAATTATATTAAAAAGTGCAATAATTATCCTATACAAAAATTATTATAATACAATAATTATTATTGTTTATAATATAAAAATTTTAATGATAAATTTAATTACACAATTGATACTGAATCCAAAATATTAACGAGATAACGCAAAAATTTCATAAAAAATAAATTTTTCAAAACACTAAATTAAATAATAATACCTATTAGCCAATTATTAGTAAATAAATAAATTAATTACTTATTTTTAGGAATGAATTCGGTTATTACAAATATTTCTAACAGTATTTTTCTAACTTTTAATAGTTTTTAAAAATAATGTAAAAACTTACTATGTATTTTAAAAATAAAAATATATAAAAATATCAATCGATAATAATTATGCAAAAACATAGTCGACTTTTTAAATAGTTAAAAAAAAGACAGTCAAAAATTTTTATTGCTAAAAAAATTTATTATTTATGAAAATAATTGAATTCTTTTTGGGAAATTTTATTAAAATAGTAGATATTTAAAATAATTAAAATTAGAAAAATGCATTTTATTTTTGAAAATAATTGAAATTAGGACAAGAATTCTTTTGACATTTATGAAAATAATTGAACTTTGGAGAAGAATTTTGTTACTTATAAAGATAATTGGAATTTTTACTAGAATTTTTTTCAAATTTTCAACATAGTTGAAAGTTATGAGAATTTTATTTTTTTTTAAATAATTGAATTTCTGCAAATATTTGTAATTTCTCCAAAATTGAATTTCTTTAGGATTTTCAACAAAAATTTAAATTAGAAAATTTTTAAATTCTATTATTTTTAAAATTTCTAATTTTATTTAAGTATTTTAAACCTTCATTATTTATTTTTTTTAATTTTAGTATTGTTTGTTAAAATTATATACATTAGGTAGTTATTTTTTTCTTATAGATTAAGGAAGTTTTTGACGAGGTTTTTGAGCAATCAAGAAAAAAGATTTCTCGATTAAAAGATAAAATACGAAAGCATAGAGAAACTTAAACCACACGTTGAGTTGTTTAATTGCTGTATACGAAATTAAAAAGAAAATTTGTATATTCTCTTGATTGAAAATGAATAAAATTGCACTCGGAAATATTATTACAATAATATTTTCTTTAACAATACAAATTGCAGTGTCAACGAGAATATTACCAACTGAGCGTTTAGAGATGGCTAATGATTTTTATGACAGAAAATTATTAGCAATCGACAATCATATTAATTATCCTTTCAAGTATGAAGCGTGGGTCATGTTGGAAAATCATGTTCTCAGTGTGCATAAACTCGATTATTTTCTTCAAGAAATAAATAAAACTGGAAAGCCAATTGAATTCTTTCACGATATGAAACTAATAAATCCTATTCATTTCAAAGTTTTGCGATATTTTACTTTTATGGAATCAAACTATTTTGATATTAATGATGCTGGTGATTGTTTCAAAAATCTTAATTCAAATGTATTTAATAATTCATTTGAAATATCATTTCAACATTTATTCTACAGTTATGTAAGAATGAAACTCAACGAATTACTTTCATTTGAAGATTATTATGCTCTTAGAATTTTTCTACAAGATTATTCGCAAATTAACTTGGAAAATCCTCTAGGCTGGAGAATAAGAAGAGCAATTTTTAATTTGGCTATTCGTCAATATAAAGAGAGACCACAATTATCATCTGATTCCGATGTTGCAGAACTTTGTACATTCTATTTAATAAAATCGGAAAAATTTATTTGTGATATTAAAAAGAATGACGTTATTCGTGTCAAAGAATTTCAGGTTTGCAGTGGTGGTAATCAAAAGTATGAATCTCTTATCAAGGAAATTACACCTTTTACATATTTGGTCTCTTATGATGTGAACATTTTGAATAATATTCAAATTGTGAATTTAAATGAAATCACAGAAAGTAATGAAGATCTTTATGTAATTCTTCCTGATACAAAATTAATTTTGTCTAAAAAACTGAACCCTGTTAGGCGATCTGGAATAATTCTTCAACGTTTGATTCAAAATGTTTATGTTTTGAATATAAATGATCAAAAGTTGCTGACAAATTGGGCGAATAAAGTTGAAAATCTTCAAACCCTAGAGAAAGAATATTTAGAATATCATTCCAGGAATCATTAACATAAAATGAAGAAAATTAACGAATTTTATTATTTTGTTCTACACTTAAAGGAAGGAATTAAGAAAAAAATAAATACTATATTTATTTTTAAATTTCGAAAAATGCATTTTCAATGTATATCGAAAATAGTTTTTAGTCCTCAAAATAATTTTAAATATAGAATACATTTTCACTATCTATGTAATAATAATTTATGCTTCTTCTTCAATAGAATAAAAATCTTAATCAAATTTGAAAAAGATTAATAATATTTTTCATGAGCATTTCTAAATTTTACATTATTATTAATTATTATTATTATTAATATTATTTTTAAAATATTTAATCTCTTATAAATAATAAAAAAACGTTTTCCTCTTTAGTAAAAAATTAATTTTTCATTATTATGCGTCAAAATAAGTAACAAAAACATTAATTTTACAAAGTTTCTAAATGTCAAATTTAAGTTTTCAATTTTTGTAACAAATAATTTTTTAATAATCTTTTTAAAAAGAAATATTCCTTTCACTTGAACGTTATTTCATTTTTTAGTTTATATTAAAAAATAAAATATTTTTAACAAAAAAATATTATGATAAATGTACGATAAATTTTAACTATGTAATATTCTCTGTATTCTTTCTTCAGTAATAAAAAATAATATTAAAACAGTTGCAAAAGATTGTTTTTATTTCTCACGAACAATTTTTAAAATTTTCGAAAATTCATAAAAATTATTTTTTAACTGCGGTTACTTAGAGTCTTTATCAAACGCCACGTCTTAGTGGAAAAAATACATCTTTTTGACAAGGTACAATTTTCTTACAAATTTTTTTCTTTTTGAAATTAATTAACTATTTAATAAGTAAGGAATTTAATTATTCAATATAATGAGTAATTCAATATAATTTAATAAAAAAAACAATTTACCAAGAGAAGACGATTTTATAAATATATTTGTTAGTTCCATTTTTATTCCTTACATAGTGTTTGACAGATTGAAAAAATGCAGATATTTTTTCATGATTTATAATAAAACAATATTTAAAATAAGAAAATATAAAAAAATTATGATTAATAAATAAATTTTGTTTATTATATGCTTTTTTCTATAACGAATTTCGTTTGATTGATCTAAATTATGCAAATTTTTCTCCTTTTTATTTATAAAAAATACTAGATAATAGTTCATTGTTAAAAAATTTTAGAAGTAGAAAATATACCCATTTTATGCAAAATTTATATTTCTCAATAACAATATTGTTCAGAAACTCATTCTTTTCTTTTGGAAAAGAAACATTACATAAATTCTATTATATTTGTCAATTACAAATTTTAATTTAAAATGAAATTGAAACTTTTTAAATTTTTAGAAAATAAAGGAAAAAATTTTACTCAAGAAAATGTTCTGTTACATTTATTTACGAATTTCTGTAATTTTAAAATTATTCGAAAACACCAATAACTTTTTTTTTTTAAATAAATATTGAAACAATATTATTTCTTAATAGAAATTAAGAATTTCAAAAATTTCAAATTCAAAACTTTTTAAATTCAATAACTTATAAGAATATTTTTATAATACATGAAGATAGCGATTGCTCCGAGTTAAAAGTTAAAAGTTTCTAAATGTCAAATTTAAGATTTCAATTTTTGTGGCAAATGTACTTTTTTTAAATATTAAAAAAAAAATATTTCCTTCAAATTGAACGTTGAATTTTTTAATTTTGTATAAGAAAAATATATTTCGACAATTTGACATATTATGTTCAAAGAACGATAAATTTTAACTACTTATGTAATATACACTCTATTCATTCTTCAATAATAAAAAATTAAATTAAAACAGTTACAAAAGCTTGTTTTTATTTCTCATGAACAATTTTTAAATTTTCGAACACTCGTAAAAATAATTTTTTATCTGGTTACTTAGAATATTTATTATTTATCAAAAGCCACGTCTTAGTGGAAAGGAATACATCTCTCGACAAGGTAAAATTTTCTCAACAATTTTTTTTCTCTGTAATTAACAGCATATGCTGTTAATTAATTATTTAATAATTAATTTAATTAATTTAATTAATTTATATTATTTAATATAGGTAATAAGTAATACAATATAATTTAATAAATAAACAATTTACCAAGAGAAGACGATTATTTTAACACATTATTCCCAACGAAAAAATGAATTTTTGTAAAAACAAAAAAATTTCACTTTGAAATTAATTGAAACGTGTATAGAAGTAGAAGTTGAAAAAAAATTTGATTAAATCATTAATATTTACAAAAGGAAACTAAAACACAAACGAGAGGAAATCTCTTAACGATGTGCGCCACTGTCTCTCCTTGCGCACTTGAAACGTATAAAACTGTAATTAGCAATTTAAGTGTGTAGAGGAATCGTGGGAAGCAAGGAATAAGGTGGAGATGCCTATAAAGGGCTACCTAAAGAGAGAAGGAAAGAAAGAAAGAAAGAAAGAGAGAGTAAAAGAGAGAGAGAGAGAGACGCATTCTTCCATCAGATATATATATTTGCGACGTTTTCTGTTCCAAGTTACGAGCCACACACCTCACCAGAAGAAACAATCATGTTTCCCTGAGATTCTCGCAATAAATCGATTCCAGATCCTTTGCCGATCATAATGGGAAGTTCATCGCGCGATCTCATCTCCCCAGATGTACAATTCAAACGCTTGATAACTTCACTTGGTTCGCTTTATACGGAAAACTGATTATTTATAACTTACTGACTGTCAATCAACACAAAAAAAAAATATTCTCAATTTTCAATATTCAAACATTCAATTTTCCGTGTATATATTATTGCCTCAATATTATTATTAAATAAATTATTAATTACTAAAAAGTTTCTTATTTTCCATTCGTTTGACTGATCTAATTTATTATGCAAATTATTCTCCGTTTTATTTATAAGAAATACTAGAAAATAGTTAATTGTTAAAAAAATTTTAGAAGTAGGAAATATACCCATTTTGTTGTAGAAAATTCTCAATTTTTATAAGGAAATAATTTGCATCAATTTAATAATAATATTTCTTAATTTCAATTATTTTAATAAAATTCAAGGTTTTTTAAAAATAAAGAAAATAATGTTTATAAATTATATTTGTCAATTAGAAAATTTAATTGAACATGAAACTGAAATTTTTTGATTTTTTAGAAAATAAAGGAAAAAAATTTATTCAACAAAATATTCTGTGAAATTTATTTACGAATATCTTTAATTATAAAATTATTTGAAAACAATAATTTCTTTTCTAAATATTTTAAATATTTAATTATTAGGTATTATTTTTCCATAGGAATTAAGATTTACAAAAATTTCAAATTCAAACCTTTTTGAAATTAATCATCTTATAATAATTAAAGAGGACCAAGTGTTTTAAAATCATTATTTTATATTATAAAAATATTGTTACTGTAAGTTTTTAAAAATTATTTTCATACTCTATTAATATCTAAAATTAAAACTAAAATTCATTTTCAAATCAATTTTTATTAGAAAATTCTACGAGAATTCTATTATATAAATACAAAAGTAAATTATTTATTTAATAATTGAAAGTTTTTTATAATTTCATTCTTATAAAAAATTTTATTAAAAAATTTTTAAATAATAGAATTCTTTTGACGAATTTTAATAAAAATTTTTAAGAATAATTAAATTTTTCGAGGAATTTGATTAAAATTGTATTAAAAATAATTGAAATTCTGCAATGAATTTTATTATTAATGAAAATGATTAAATTCCTAAATAAAATTTTATTGTTTACGAAAATAATTGAATCCCTGTAAAGATTTTATTATTTACGAAAATAATTGAATCCCTGTAAAGATTTTATTATTTACGAAAATAATTGAATCCCTGCAAAAAATTTTATTATTTACAAAAATAATTGAATGATTGCCAAGAAATTTATAAAATATTTGTAAATAATTGAATTTCAGTAAGATTTTTATTATTTTATAAAAATAATTGAATTATTGCAAAGAAATTTATAAAAAATTTGTAAATACTTAAATTCCTGGAAAATTTTTATTTTTTTATGAAAATAATTAAAGGTTTGTGTAGAATTTTATTAAATTTTTTTTAAATTATTGAATTCTTTTGAACAAAATCTAAGTTCATTACAATTTCTAATTAAATTCATTCAACATTGAAATTTTATAAAATTATAAATTGAAACCGTTTGAAGTTCATTTATTGATGAAAATTGTAATCGCCTCTTTTAAAATTCAATTAATTTTGAGATATTTAAGTAAAATTATTCATTAAATAATTTATTTATTTTAAGATAGTAGTTCAAAGTTTAAGTTATTTAAAAAGAAATTTCAAATTTTTGTCAGAAATTGAAAAAATTGATGGTTTGGTATTAGAAATCGTGGAAATTTTATAGTTTACGAGTTATACCAAAAAGACCGAAAAATTTAGAATTTTCTTATGAATTCTAAAAATTTAAATTTTTTTCAGTACTTTTTAATCCAAATTCTTGACTTTTCCCTAAATTCCCTTAAATTTTGTATTAACTTTGCAATAACTTTTAAACATATTTGCAATAATGTGATCTGTATTCGATGCAAAAGAAAAATAATTTTAATGTATTCACTATTTTTAAATTAAAAATTTAAATAAACTTGGTCATTAACTAATAATAAAATGAATAAATAAACCAAATTGTTTACATATTAGTAACAAATTTTCTTTTTTTTCCAGGTGAGTCAGTTGTTGCATCATTTGAAACATATTTCCAAGACATTGCAGACGCCACAGTGGTAATTCCAATTCATTTAATTTTTAATTAGAATTATTATTCAGTTTCCAATAACTGGAAAACCTACAAAATAATTTTTTTTCAATTTTTCCATATAGCATTATTCAATAATTTTTAAAAAAATTAATTTCAATTATTAAATTAGCAATAAAATTTGAAATTATCATTCTCTCTAAATTTAAATTAGTATAAAAATAATGTTTATTAATTTAAATTAGTGACTGACCTTTTTAGACTGACATTATTTACACTCGAAATAAATGATTCAATTTTCAGAAGAGTGTTGTGCTTCAATTTTTTTTCTTTAGTCTCGAGAATTTTTTTTTATTCGCTTTCTTTAACGATGATATGTTACGAGCGAGATTAACTATTCCATTTGTTAAAAATAATGGGGCACATAAACTCGAAAAATGAGTATATAGAGTGTGTTCTCCGTTGGTGTTCTATCTTGTCTTGAAGAGTGATTGAAGAAAACAGCGGACGAGTATAACGACGCAATCTGATCTACGAGCATTTAACGAGAAATGGCATAAGTCAACGACGGATGAAGTATACACCTATTCTACGCCTATAGTTGGATTTTATGGGTTCGGTTCCTTCTATAACCAAGAGAGAGGACTCATTTTCTCAATGATCCAGAAGACATGAAATTGAATACCACTTTTCTTTTTAATGAAAAAATTATTATTTTTTTGAAAAAAAATAAAAGTGGAAATAAAAAAATTAGAAATCGTTTCAGAATAGAAAAAATATAGTCAAGGTTGAACCTTATAGTCAGGGTTGGACCATGTTAATGAAAAAATAAAATCAAAACATTGACAAAAAGGATCTTTTTTTATAAAAATATTTATTATTTATATAAAAATGATTCTTTATTAAAAAAAATTTATTTCTTCAATCTTTCTTTCCGTCTTTAGCAAAAGTCAATAGAAAAAAATTATTTTCCGTTAGAGCTGCAATAGGAACTGAGAGTACAATCGCATAAAGTGATCAGACTTGGCAACGTCACATTTACATTGGATTTTCTTTGCCGAATTAGTTCTCGACGAAAAAAAAAAATGAGAGAAAAAGAAAAAGAGAGTCGACTCAAGAGATAGCACGTATAGCGTGTACAAATGTTGACTTCGAATTCTGTAACTTCTTTTTCTTTAGGAGTCGATCGTGACGTATCCGCTGGATTCCAATCGAGCGATTTGTAAGTCTCGTGACTTTAAGTTTAACGTCGATCTTTCTGCTCTTATACCGAGAGGCGCGCACCGATTCTCGAACCCGCCCCCCCAATAGTGGCAAAGGAATTCAAATTAAATAAACACGTAGATATATGTATATACAAATAAAGAAAACCTGATTATATGCAGAAAATTGGCTAACAAATTTTTTTAAGAAACTATTTTCAAAAAATTTTCCCTTTATGTTGGGTTAAATTTTGAAAATCTGATGATAAATTCGTAAACAAATTTTTTTTGGGGTGAAATTTGTTTTTACAAATATTTTATGTCAAATGAGTCGAAAAAATAAGTATGTCTGACTTTACTCGACAGTTACTACTAATAATTAATTTTTTTGAATTCGCAAAATCTTATTGACTAAAATTTTGATTTATTTTTCTACCTTAATTTTTTTCCAGCAAATAACTTGTATTAGTGAAAATTTGGATGTCATAAATTCAAAAGTCTGACCAAATCTTACTTTTACTACTGATACTGATAAAATTACAAGAATTGGAATTCAACAATTTGGCTAAAAATTACTTTAACCACAATTATGATACTAGATTTTATTTTTTACAAGAAGTTGTCCATAAATTACGTGAGACATTTTTTTTTAAATTTTAACTCCCCCCACTTTAAAACCTTAGGTAATTTTTTCCACCAATAAGTGAAAAAAGTTCAAAAGTCTGACTAAAAGTGTCCATAACTACTAATAATAATTTGACAAGCCTTTCAAAGTCTGAGTATGTTGCACTTTTACTACTTACATTAAAAATACAATAATTCAATTTATTCTTTTATGGATAAAATTCACTAGAAAATTAAATTCACAATTTACGAGAATTTAAAATGTTGTCTGACCAAAACCAACTGTTACTACTTAACAGAGCATTTCCAAGAATTGTTAACTTAAATTTATTTCACTTGACATTTTTTATCTTTTTTCTTTATTTTTCTATTTTGCTTCTTTATAGTGAAAGTATTTTTGCCTTTTCGTTTCTTTTTTTCGTTTCTTTAATTCTATTTTAATTCTATTTTAATTTTCATTACTTTTGTTATTTATTGATTCTATTTTTTATTTTGCATTTTTAAATTTCATTTTTATATTTATTTATTTTTGCTTCCATTTATTTCGATTATTTATTTTATTTTTGATTTGCTCTATTTCAATTTATAAATAATCGATATAAATAGAAGCGAAAATAAATAAAAATAAAAATAAAAATGAAATTTAAAAAAGCAAAATAAAAAATAGAATTAATAAATAAATTTATTTCTTTTTTAATTTTTTAAAATTCTTTATAAATATTTTTCTTTTTATTTATAAGAAATAAAATGACCGTTCATTTCAATTTCTTTCTTTATTTTATTCACATTACATTGCCTAAGATAGAAAATAATTTAAATCAAAAGGAATATAAGAAGAAGAAAAAAATATGAACTCTGTGACTTTGTGAGCTTTATATAATTAATGTGCTATTCATTATATGTCAGAAGATTCAGTGCTAAGACAAAATGGAATGTGACACCTGATCGTGGAACGTAGGCAATATTCCTCTTTTTATTTTGTATAAAGAAGCAAGTATTTGCCGAGGCTTCCGTATATAACCATAACAGGGTTATTAACTCTCTATAGTCAGAAATTTAATGATCTCAGCTTCCCTTCAATTTATTTCACGCCAAGAGGAATTTTTTCTTTTTTTTCCAATCGGGACCAATAAATCTTTTAAATCTCTATCGTAAATTTAATATTTAAATCATTTTTTAAAGTAAATTTTCGAGAAAAACAAATTTAATACATCTTTTTTTATCAAAATTACTTTATTTCAGAAATTATTTATAGAAAATGAAAAAATATTTTTATTTAAATATAGATAATTTAAAATATAGTTTAAATGTTTAAAATATACTTTAAAACATACTTTAAAACATACTTTAAAACATACTTGAAAACATAGTTTGAAATATAGTTTGAAATATAGTTTGAAATATAGTTGAAAATATAGATTGAAATATTTTAAAATATTAAAATTTAAAATATATTTGAAATTAAGTACATCTGTAAAATTATTTAATAAATCTTTCAAAAAATTTTTAATCTTCATTTTTTTTTGCAGAAGTATCGAACTGTTTGGAATTTTGCCCTCCAATGTAACTACAATGTTGCATGTTGTTTTTCACGTTCTTTTTTTTAATTTTTACTATCTCGAAATGGTTGCAATTTATTTACTGAATGTAATATTTGTTCACCTGAACGTGACTTTACCGTAAGGAGAGTATTATTATCTGGATATATTCCCATTGTATGTAAAACAGGTGAGCCCTTTACCTATTCTAGAAACGGCCTCTATTCCCTATTAATGTCACGGTCGATTCGAATTTCCAATCTTATTCTCATAAGTCGGAATGTAAAAAAAAATGCTTTCCTCATTTAACCATATTTGGATTGGAAAATATTTACTTTATTAAAAATATTTATTTCATTCATTATACATCAAAGAAGAAAATATTTTTTTCGTCCGCAGTATCTTTGTAAAGAATTAAAAAATTTGAGTATAAATTTTTAATTTAATATTACATTAAATATTTAATTTTGTATTTACATATTATTTATTATAATTGAAAAAAATTTACTATATTATTATCCAGAAACAAAGAAAAGAAAATTTAACATGTCTGACCAAAGTGACTACTACTACTGATATTAAAAAGAAATTGTTTATTTATATCACAAGTTATCCATTAATCACAATTTTTTCAAAAAAATCGATTTTTTAATGAAATTTATTTATTATTTATTTATTTTTATACTAGACGTCGATTTCCACTAGTTTTGGAATCAGTAGTAAAGTATTAATATAGTCAGACTCGAATATTTTTTTTAAAACTTTTAGTTTTCGTAGCAGTCATCACTAACAGTTGGAAAACATTTTTTAACTCTCCTGTTGTCCTGCAGCAGTTAATTTTTTATAAAAAGTAGAGAATTTTTGTATCAGTGGTATAACATCTTTTTGGTCAGACAGACTGAATTTTTGGTAAAAAAAAATTTTAACAAAAAAAGAGTATAACTATATGAATGGTTTACTACTAATTCAGAAATTAGTGAAATACTACTAGTACAGAAATATTCTGACAAAAATTCAGGTTGTCTGACTAAAACGGTCTTAAACCACTGATACAAAAATTCCCTATTTTCTTATGAAAAAATTTACTACTATAATCGGTAGTAAAAAAGAAAAATAATTAAAAATATCGTGCTATAAATTGCAACTACCACCAATAGTATAAATAATAAAAAAAGTTCCAGTCTGACCAGTCTGATCTTTTACTACTGATTCAAAAATAAGTAGATTCGACTTATGAATTGATAAAAAAATTATCGTCTACTATTAACTATTAAAAATACAAAAAATTAAAAACGAAGTCTGACTAAATCTGACCATGACTATACTAATGCAAAAAATACGAGTGTTTGAAAAGTCTGACACAACTACATTTTTACTACTCATTCCTGGACTTCAATTTTTAGAAACTTTAGTAAACAATTTTTCCATTTTACAAATTATAACGCAGTTGACAATTATTTCATGTCTGACTGAAGCTCATTACTACTGATATTAAAATAAAAATGTTTTCGATAGTCTGACTAAATTACACTTTTACTACTGATTCTAAATTTACTGAAACTTCTGTCGTAATACGAAAATAGTATAAAAGTAAAATAAGAACAAAATTCTAATTTCAATAATGATAATTATTAACGATAAGAAGAATTAATAAGTCTGACTAAAACTGATTTACTCTACTGGATAAGAAAAAATTTCCCAAGTTTTCTAAAATTTGAAGAAAAATTTATTCAACTACTATTTCTTACTGCTTTTTTTTTGCACAAAAAGAAAAAAAATTTAACGTGTCTGACTAAACAGAAAAATACTACTGATATTAGAAAAACTGAACTTAAATTGAATCAAACTTTTTAAAAATTGTTAATTATTGTAAATTTATAAAGGACAGTCATAATTAATGATTATTAATAACATTAATAGTTATAAATAATATTAATAGTTATAAATAATATTCATAATTATAAAAAATATTAATAATTATAAATAATTAATAATTATTAACAATTATAATTAATAATTATAGATAATATTAATAATTATAAATAATATTAATAATTATAAATAATATTACTAATTATAAATAATATTAATAACTTTAAATTATATTAATAATTAATAACAATAATAATGACGTAGTTCTAATTAATTAGATTTTAATAATATCAATTAATAATATTTTTTCATTCATTATAAGGCCAATTATTTATTGAATAATAATATTAAAATTGTTAACCAATAAATAGAAATCGTTTAATAATATCTAGTGGTAAAAAAATTACATCTATTTATGCAAACAGAAGGAGGAACTAAAATAAACTTAATGGGATAATTTTTCTTAAAGCGTAACGCCAAATGACGGTATTAGTGAAATTAATTATTTCCCCTAAGATCGGTATCAAGAGTCTCCTTATCGATTGGATCTTTAGATGCAAGATATCCTCCAGGACAAATAATCTACACCGCACCTCGCTAAAGATTGCAGAGGATAAATATATACATATAATTTTTTTTTTTGTAAAAAAAATTAAGTAGACAGAGTTGACAAATTAAAACAGTGTTTATACGGGTTTCCTGCTGATAGTCGTTTTCATGCTGTGCTCCTTTATTTCTTTCTGTCTCTCTCTCTCTTGTTTTACAACTTTGATATTTATTTTATTTAAAAAGAGCAATTATTCTTTGTGGAATTTTTGGTTGATTGTGTGTTTTCTCTATTTCCTGTTTTTAATTTTCTAAAGTTAAAGGAATGTTTAGAATTTTTATAGGGTTGTGGAGTTTATTTAATTGTGACTACACGAAACACGATTATAGCAGCACTGTATATATAAACTTTAGATTGTTATCTTATTGAATCTACAAGTGTAGAGAAACGATATACATTTTGCGATTCACTGCTATCTGTGATGATCTCATTTCTGCAGGTTGATTCTCTTGCCTGACTATTGCTAGGGGAGGGGGGGATAGGAAAGGGGGTTTGAAAATATATTTTATACAACATAGGAAAAAATTGATTTTTTTTTTGTCGAGAAAAAAAGAATTTTTATAAATTGTTTTTTCATTGCTATTAATATTCAATAATAATATTTGACAAATTTTAATAAATTACAAATTTTACAAAAACTGAATGAAATTTCAAGTAGTAAAAGTTAGTAACAGTCGGACAAATCACTAAAAATTTGAAAAATAAAAATGTAGGGTAAAAAATTATTTTTTTATAATTTTAATTAATTATATATAATAATAAATCATAATAACAAATTTTTCCACCAGGAAACCACATTTTTTTAGACTAACTAACCAAATTCTTGTAACATTTTGATACAAGTAGTAAAAGTCAACTTTAGTCAGACATAATTTAATATTTTTATTTCTTATGCTTTCCTTCTATGACTAAAATTTTTTGTTACTATTATGTCATGTTATTTTTTATTATGTTAAGAATTTTAATAATCTATAATTTTTTAAACAGTAGTAAAATAAGTAGTAGAAGAAAGTTACAGTCAGACAAATAACTACAAAATTGAAAATGAAAAAAGGGTAAAAATAATTATTATTTAAAATTTTAATATACGAAGTTATATTATAATTATAAATTTTCAGACTAGAAAAAAAACATTTTTTAAGTCTGATTATCTAATTTCTTGTAAATTTTTAATACAAGTTGTAAAAATCAGCTTTAGTCAGACATAATGTTGACATTATATAATTTTTTATTTTCTTCTAAGGGAGCGTTCACAAATGATGTCACGCTTTTGGGGATAGGGGGGGGTCTTACTAAACGTGACACAATGTATTTTTCTCATGTGAAATTGCAAAAATTGAGTGTCAGGGGGGAGGGGGGGGGGTCGAAAATTTCTAAAAATTGCGTGACATCATTTGTGAACGCTCCCTAACTTGTGCTCAAAAAGATAAAAATTTTCTTATTGTTATTATTTTGTGTTACTTTTAAAAGAATTTAAGTAATTTTTAAATCAGTAACAAAAGTAGTAAAAGAAAGTAACAGACGAACAAATAATTTGTCTGACTGAGACGTACTTTTGCTACTAGTTCAAAAAAAAATGAATTTCTGTTTTTGTTCTCTCTTGCAAGTACTTTACATACAATTACTTATTCCTTATTATTTCGTACCAGTTATATAAATTTGAAACCATAAATTATTACTTTGAATATTTCACGCGTAAGAGCCGTTTTTACAATAAATAAACAATAATCGTAAATTTACGAGATCTCATAAGCAATCTTTAACTGGGGATTGTCTCAACCCACATGAAACTTTCCACTAAGAAGAAATTTTCCATTGAATAATAATGACTTTCATTTTATCACCTTTCGCAAAGTTTTCTCCTGACATATTTTCGTCACTTTTTTGTCAAGAACAAACATATTTTATAGAAAAATATTTTTTTTCACTATTTTACAAATTTGGAAAAATTTTCATCAGAATTTCGTTTCTCAGAGGGTCGACAATGTAATTTCACTTTTACTTCGACTTTGATTTTCACTTTGATATTCACTTTGATAGATTTTTACCACTTTAATTTTCATTGTCACTTTAATAAATTTTTATTTTCCCTTTTATTTTCACTTTATTGGATTTGTATTTTTATTTTTTACTTTTATTTTCATTTTGAAAGATTTTTATTTTTACTTTCACATTCACTTTGATAGAAAGGAAAAATAAAAATATGTTACTTTCACTTTCAGGTTTACATTCACTTTTATGTAAAGTGAGAATAAAAATCTTTCACTTTCACTTTTATTTTCACATTCATTTGGATAGAAAGTAAAAAAAATCTTTCACTTTCACTCTTATTTTCACATTTACTTTGATAGAAACTAAAAATAAAATCTATCAAGTTAAAAGTGAAAGTAAAAATGAAAGTCAATATAAAAATTTCAGTAAAAATAAAAATCTATCAATTTCTTCTCATTTTAATAGATTTTTATTTTTACTTTCACTTTCATTTTCACATTCACTTTCATTGAAAGTAAAAATAAAATCTATCAAGATGAAAGTGAAAGTAAAAAAGGAAAGTACAAATACAAATCTATCAAAATCAAAGTAAAAGTAAAAATTAATCAATATGAAAGTGAAAGTAAAAATGAAATTGGAAATAAAAACACTATCAAAATGATAGTAAAAGTAAAAATAAAACTGAAAATAAAAGTTAAGATTAAAATGAAAATGAAAGTATAAATGAGAGTGGAAATAAAATTGAAAGTCAAAGTAAAAAGGCGATTACAATTTACAATAACGACCCCCAATTATGAAAAGAAAAAATATTTTCAAATTTGGAGCAACTCTAAAATTCTTTTTTTTTTTGAAAATATAAAAAGAAAATGCAGCTAGAAAAGAAATGCGGCTTCGTGTTACGAGAAATCGCTTCGCTATGGTGGTGTTTGTTCCGATGAAGGGTGATTTTATAAAGGAGGCCGCCGTGACGGAAGATATTGTAGGACAAGTTCTCTGCACCAGCCGGGTGGCCCTGTAGGTCGTGCATAATACGACGAGCGAGTTTACTATCCCCGCCGCTTTGCCTTCGACATTACGATCGCTTTCCCGTTGAAAAATTACTTTATAGAGATCTCTCTCTCTCTCTCTCTCTCTCTCTCTCTCTTTCTCTCTCTTTTTCTCCCAAGAAGCGCGCGCTCGTGCTCCAAACTCGAGAATATATACATATATATTTATACCCCCAATCATGACAACTGAAAACTCAAACAACAACAACAACAACAACAACATTACTGTAACGTATGCACAAATACAAATATACGCAAAAGTATATCGGCATCTTAATACATCAATCGTGCCGATCGAAACACTCGTCGGTGATTTAGCCTTTGAGTGTCCTGCAGGATACCTTGTTGATTTATTGCCTCGATTCAGCACCTCATTTTTTACTCCCTAATTCCCCCCACCACCGAACCCTTCTATTATTCACGACGTTTAACTTTTCATTATATCCAATATGTAAATTAACGTCTCATTATTCAAATACTATTTCATTGAGGAGTGGAACAAAATTTTCTTTCATTCAATATTTATTACCTGGAATTAAATTAATTTTTTTAATAATTAATAAAAGGAATTTAGTTAATTGAATATTTACTGAAATTTATTTATTAGATTACTTTATATTTTATTATCATTTTATTATTTTATTTTATTATCATTTTATTATTTTATTTTCATTGTATTACTTTATTTTATTACTATTATTACTTTATTATTTTTTTATTCTTATTAATGCAAATTAACTACGCTAAATATCATTCTAATAATTGTTTTAAACAATGTTTTCTAATCACGATTCGGTGAAATTTTTATTCTGTTAAATAACGATTCGAAAAACTATAAATTCGAGAATTTAAATCTTAAAAAAAAATAATGTTATGTGTAAAATACGAATAAAGAAGAATAAAAATTATAATAATTAATTTTTAATTATTTGTAAAAATAAATATTATGAAAAATGAAAATTCGAGAAATAGGAAATTATTTAAAATATAATTTCAGTAACGAAAAAATTATGTAAAATAATTATTCGAATAAAATAAAATTATAAAAAGTGGTTTATTATTTAGGAAAATAACTGAATTTTGGCAAAGAATTTTATTAAAATTTTTAAAAATCCTAATTAAATTCTTTTGAAGAATTTCTTTGAATTTTCTTTAAACTAATAGAGTTTCTTCAATAATTTTAATTGAACATTTTGAAAGCAATTGAATTTTATGAAGAAAAATTTTATAAAAATTGTATTGAAAATAATTAAATTCTTGCGAAGAATTTTACTATTTATAAAAATAATTGAATTGTTCCGAAGAATTTATTAAAATTTTAGAAAATAAATTAATTTTATGTTAATATTTGAAAATTTAAATTCTTTCGAGAAATTTATTAAAATTTTAAGGAATAATTAAATTGTTATGAAGAATTTTATAGAAATATGTGAAAATAATGAAATTTTTTCGAGAAATTCAATGAAAGTTGTTTCGAAAATAATTGAATATCTTTAAAGAATTTTATTTTATTTATTTTAAAATAATTGAATTCATCACAAGAATTTTATTATTTTTTGAAAATAATGGAATTCTTTCAATTTTTTTAACGAATATATTTAAAAATTGCATTGAAAGTAATTTAATTTTGATATAGAATTTTTTAAAAAATATTTTAAAAATAATTGAATCATTTTTTAGAGAATTTTAAATTCTTGTTAAAATTGAATTTTATGGAAATTTTTGAAAATAATTAAATTATTTCGTGTAATTTTATTTAAATTGGATTAAAAATAATTTAATTCCTGCATAAAATTTTAGTATTAATAAAAATAGTTGAATTGTTGCGAAGAATTTATAAAAATTTTAGGAAATAATTGAAATTTATGGAAATATTTAAAAATATTTGAATTTATCCGTGGAATTCAATTAAAATTGTTTTGAAAATAATTGAATTTCTGCAAAAAATTTTTACTATTTATAAAAATAATTTAATTCTTGCGCGCAAATTTTACTATTTATAAAAATAATTAAATTTTTTCGAAAGATTTGTTAAAATTTTAGGAAAAATTGAATTTTTTCGAAATGTATTAAAAATTTTTAAGAAGAATTGAATTCTTCTGAGAAATTCAATTAAAATTGTTTTAAAAATAATTGGATTTTTGTAAAAATTTTATTATTTACAAAAATAATTGAATTCTTTAGAATATTAATTAAGTGCAGAAAAAATTAATTGTTAATTAATTTTTTTAATCGTTGGGAAATGCTCCCAGGTAGTAACCTAGTAACTAATCTAAATTTTTTTTTTTGATATATGAAAATATTTTTTTCCGTATATTTATTTTGAGAGTTGTTTGAAATCTTATTGTTTTCCAACACCGAGGAGTGGGAGACAAAGGAGACAAAGTAAAAGATTCTCTTGTTGAAGTCCGTAAATATTGAACTGTCTTCTCTACAGATATTTTTTTTTTTTTATACACAACGAACGTATATAATTTACAAGTCAGTTTTACAACCTTTTCTGTGTTGCTTTACCCCACCCCTTGTTCCTCGCAACATGACGGTATAATATTCAATCAGCCACCGTTTGAAAAACTGTCAGTACAGATAACGATATTTTAATTTTAGGTCTACGGGTACACTTTACTATCATTATTGTAGATCATTCTCTACATTACATGTCGTTAGAAGTTTTTTCTCTTTTCCTCTTTCTCTCTCTCTCTTCTATAATCAGAATTTTAAATCAAAAATAAATTTTAAAATGGGAATTTATTGTACAATTTGTATACGTACGCAATTTTTTGTTATTTATTTTTGTTGTTAATTAATTTTTTAATTTGCTAATCTTTTTATTTATTGGTTTTTTTATTTATTCTTTTTTTCAATTATGCTTTCTTTATTTATTACTCTTTTCTGTTTATTACGTCCTTTTTTTATTTATTATTCTTTTTTCATTTATCACTCTTTTTTGTTTATTAGACCCATTTTTATTTATACTTCTTTTCAATTATTCTGTTTCTTTTTGTATTATTCTTTTTTTATTTATTAGGGAAATAGAAATGGTCCATGAACACTTTAAAAAAAATATAGTCAAGGTTGGACCATATGGTCTAACCTTGACTACATTTTATTTACCTATTTTTATTTATACTTTTTGTTTATACTTTATTTTTTTTGTAGATTTTAATTTAATAATTAATAATAACCAAAAATTGCTATTAGTTATTATGAGTGCAAATTTTTTTTTTTAATAATACTCAATTATTTTTCACACAGAGGAAAATGGGGAATATATTTGTAATTGTACTTTTCGGGAAAAATGCTTGAAGATAATTTGAGGGGATTTGAGAGAGGGAGAATGTTTGAAAAGCAATAACATTTTTGAAAATGGGAGTATATATAACCAATTAAAGACTACCCAAGGATGGCGCGATAATTTTTCAGGAACAAACAACGAGCTATCGTAAAAGTCAGTGCCTCTTGTTTTATGTGTTACGACTCTATGGGATAAAGGGAGTTTGAAGACTGAAGTCACCTGTACTTGATTCTTGAACCCGCATTGAAAGGGATTTTTTTTATCCTTCCAAGAATGAGTCGTTCGTTGCGTAATACTCTGGAACTTGGAGCACACACACATTAATTATCCAATTCTCTCCCTTTCTATCTTTCTTTTTCAATCTCTATCTCTTGTCTCTTGTTTCCTTTTTGTCTCTCCTTCCCTCTATCACTTTTTTGTTTTCTCCTCTCTTCTCTTCTCTTTCTTCTTTTTTTGTCCTTTTCTTCTTTTTTTCCTTTTTTCTTTTCTTCTTTTTTCTTATTTTCTTATTTTCTTTTTTCTCTTTTCCTTTTTTCTTTTTTTTATTTTCTTTTTTCTTTTTTTCTTATTTTTTTTCTTTTTTACTTTTTTTCTTTTTTTTCTTTTTCCCTTTTTCTTATTTTCTTTCTTACTCGGTTTCTCCTCTCTTTCTCTATCACTCTCCCTCGGCACTCTAACCGAGAAAGCAATAAACGTCACAAACTCGATTTAGGACTCGATGACTACTAATCGTGTACCACAGAATCATATACATAGGGGCTCCAGTCCTTTTCTCTTATTTCTTTCATTCCACTCCTCACCCACTCAAATATTTTCAGTTATCCAATTACTCACATTTTTTCAAATTAATTTGATTTTAATAATAATAATAAGTTAATAACAAAAAATACTAATACTAATTTCAAAAATAGATTGACAATAGCCAAAAATTACCAAATTCAGTAGTAAACGACAGTAATAGTCAGACTAATAGTCAGACTTCTTAAATTCATAAAAAACATTTAGAAACTAGTAGTACAAGAAATTTTCAATCAGACAAAAATTATTAGAGATCTATGTTTAAAATCACTTAAATCTTATGTATATTCAAGAATAAGTAGTAGAAACACATTTTAGTCGGACTAGCGAAAAAAAAAAGAAAAACGATTTTCTATTGACGTTTCATCAAAATTAATTTTTATCTCCATTGTAATCAAGTTATACGAACAAAGATACATGCATACATTTATACATAAACACACACTCACGTGGCCTTGAAAGACTTAAAACAGGAAAGTATGTCGTTAAAACATTATAGGTCGTTAGGCAAACGTGATCTCAAACGTTCATCGAATAATGTACCACAACAACGTTCACAGAGGATACAATTTTTTTTTTCCTTTTTAACCTCAAGTCGTTAATATTCCTTTCAAGCTCAACATTGGCAAAGTATATTCATGAAATTGTTAGAGGAAAAACTTTACAAGAAATGCATAGGCTTCGATCGAATAAGGCATTTCATTAAGAGAAACCGGTATTGAAATTAATCGTCTATTTATAATGTTATTAAAAGTCTATTTTTTTTCAGCACACACAGGCCCTTCATAATGTATCTTCCAATATACCCTTCATTATATGTATGATAATTTGAGGAGGGAAAAAAATATTTTTTAACTGCAAATAAATATCGTTTCGATATTTTTGTAATAGTTTAACTATAGTTTCTTTTTCATCTCCAATCGAAAGTGCTCTAGAGAATTTTACCAGAATTATTCTCGAGAATAATAAAAACATAATTTTAAATTATTGATTCGAAACATAATTCTAAATTACATTTCTTCCATTTAAAAATTATTTTTCGTTGCAATTCTAACCCATCTGAAAAAGTTCTATAGAATTTCACTAGAATTATTCTATAGAATAATTCTATATAAATTCTAGTGAATATTCTACAGAATTTCACTAGAATGATTCTATAGAATTTCTACTAAATTCTAGTGATTTTTAATTAGAAAGAATTTAAATTCGTGAAATAATATTTTTTAACTTTATATTATTGTGTAATTAAATTTTTCATTTGATTTCTACGACAAATTTTAGGCAAATTGATAAAATCATTATTTTATATTATAAGAATATTGTACTTCTTCAAAATTATTTTCATCATTTCAATTTAATTATTATTTTGAAGAGTCTTTCACTAAAATTTTTCTTTGAATCAATTAATTTTCGAAAAAGTTCTTCAACAATTTTCAAAATCCATTTATTTACAATATTCAATTTTACAAATTTCAATTATTCGTAAATTCTTCAATTAAATATATATTAGAAAATAAAAACTTCAAATAATTTAAAAAAAAATTCAATTACACTTTTTCAAAGAAATTAATTTCAAAATTTAATAACTTCTAAAAATTTACGCTATATTGCTTTAAATATTTAATTATTATCTAAAATTTAAACTGAAATTCATTTTTAAATCAATTTTTATTAGAAAATTCTAATAGCATTCAATTATTTAAATACAAAAATAAATAATTTATTGAACAATTGAATGTTTTTTAAAATTCAATTCTCATAAAGAATTTTATCAACATATTTCTTAATAATTGAATTCTTAAGAAGAATTTTATTATTTTTGAACAAAATTAAGTTTCTGTGAAGGATTTTATTATTCTTGAAAACAATTGAATTTCTGCAATAATTTGTAACTTCTCCAAAATTAAATTTTTTTTTAGTGTTAATTAAAATTTTTCTATAAATCCATTATTTTTAATAATTTTTGAAAAAAGTTTTTAACAATTTATTCAAATTTATTTGTTTATAACTGAAATTCATTTTTAAATCAATTTTTATTAGAAAATTCTACTAGAATTTAATTATTTAAATACAAAATATAATTTATTGAATATTTGGAATGTTTCTTAAAATTCAGTTCTATAAAGAATTTTATCAATAAATTTTTAAATAATTCAATTCGTTTGACGAATTTTAATAAAATTTTTAATATTTACATTTATCGAGGAATTGGATTAAAATTTTAAATAATTGAAATTCTGCGATGAGTTTTACTATTTATGAAAATAATGAAATTTCTAAAAAGAATTTTATTATTTAGAAAAATAATTGATTCCCTGTAAAAATTGTATTATTTTTAAAAATAATTGAATTATATTGCGAAGAAATTGAAAGAAAATTTGTAAATAATTGAATTTCTGTGAAATTTTTATTATTTTATAAAAATAATTAAATGTTTGCGTAGAATTATATTAAAATTTTTCTAAACAATTGAATTCTTTTGAAAAATTTTATTAATATAATAGATATGAAAAATAATTGAATAGAACACATTTTTTTTTGAAAGTAATTGAAATTTTACCAAGAATTTTATTACAATTTTTCAAAATAATTGAATTTTGGATAAGAATTTTATTATTTATAAAGATAATTGAAACTTTGACGAGAATTTAAAAAAATTTTGAACATAATTGAATTTCTGCGAAGAATTTTATTACTTTTGAAAATAATTGAATTTCTGCAATAATTTGTAATTTCTCTAAAATTCTCCAAATTATATCGTACTATTTACGAACTTTTCGTCCTTTTTTTAATCAAATGATTCTATAGAATGATTCTAGTGGAATTTTATAGAACTTTTTCAGCTGTAAAAAGAAATTTTTTTTTTTAATTAAATAAACAGTTTTTCATGAAATTTCATGATTTGGAAACTCGGGAAAATTGTAAACAAAGAAATTAAGAAATTTTAATAAATAATGCACGTATATAATATTGTTCGGTACGTATATAGTATATATAAATAAGTAGAAAATTCCTTTGAAATTGTTCGTGCCTGCATGCATTCTACAAACGGCTAATCCGCTGTCATTTTCGACGAGCTGCTATCGCGTGAAATGACAGCGTACAAAGTACTGGATGGACAAGTGAGATCGAGCTGAATTTATTACTTGGAATATCCAAGCTACTCGGAATGGCTGTCTGGAGAGTATATACATATATATACACGCACACATTTATATATATATTGAAAAATGTCGGGACCACGCCAATGAATCGCGTATATACCTTGAAAGGTCCAAGAAGAGTTCGCCAGAGAGCTTAAAAATAAATTCGATCTCCACGCGACAACATCGACCGTCACGCGTCAACTCAAATAAAAGATGAAGCGATTTTACGCTTTAATTTCGTTTTATTTTATAACCCCCTCCTCTTATCTTCTTCCTCTTCTTCTCTGAATCTCATACAGGTATTTACACAAACCAAGGTCAGGGTTAATAACCGATATTTCTTATATCATCGTTTTCACCCTTAGTGTATAAATTTCTTGCTTTTTTTTTTGTTTCAACATTTTGGATATTTTTACTATTATATTTCTCTTTCACAATTTAAAAAAAAAATTATTATTTTGTTTTAGAAAAAAAGAATAAAAATATTTGCACAATTTCTATTTTTAATCTTATTTTTGGAACAGGAGTTTCCACAGGAATTAAGACACAAAAATTTCAAATTTAAACTTTTTTTTAAATTAAACAACTTATAAAAGTAATTGGTATAAAACATAAAGATATCGATTGCTCCGAGTCTTCGACTCGCAGTGATCGATTTCTTCATGTTTTTTAATAATTAAAGATAAAATAATTATTTTATATTATAAAAATATTGTTACTGTAACTTCATCAAAATTATTTCGATCATTTTAATTTAATTATTATTTTCTGGAATTTTAAATTATTTTTTATGAAAATAATTAAATTCCTTAAAAAAATTGTATTATCTATAAAAATAAATGATTTTTATTATTTATGAAAATAATTAAATGTTTGCATACAAATTTATTAAAAATTTTTTTTAATTAATTCAATTCTTTTTGGGAAATTTTATTAAAATATTAAATATTGAAAATAATTGAATCGCAAAAAGTTTTTAAAAATAATTAAATTTCCAAGAAGCAATTTATTACTTTTAAAAATAATTGAATTCTTGTGATGAATATTGATATTTATGAAAATAATTGAATTTTGCAAAGAATTTTATTAAAATGCCTCAAAATAATTGAATTTTCGGAAATAATTTTGATATTTATCGACATAATTCAATTCTTTCGAAGAATTATTTTTGTAAAAAATTGAATTCTTTCGAATTTTTTTTTTAATATTTGAAAATAATTGAATTTTTGTGAAAAATTCTAATATTTTTGTAAATAATTAAATTCTTACAAAAAATTAAAAAAAAAAAATTTTTTAATAATTGATTTTTTCAAGAAATTGAAATTAAATTTTTAAGAGTAATTCCATTTTTAGAGCAATTCCTGAAAAATTGTATTAAAAATAATTGAAATCCTGCGATGGATTTTATTATTTATGAAAATAATTGAATAGTTGCTAAGAATTTTATTAAAATTTTCAAAAATAATTGAATTCCTGAGAAGAATTTTATTATTTATGAAAATAATTGAATATTCTTCATAAGAATTTTATAAACATTGCTTAAAATAATTAATTTTTTCGAAATATAATAAATATTATGAAAATTCTATTTTATATAATTGAATTCTTGTGGAAAACTTTATAAAAAGTCAAAATAAATAATTTAAATATTTTTGAATTTCCATAAAAAATTTTTCTATTAGTGAAAGTAATTGAATTATTGTGATGAATATTGATATTTATGAAAATAATTGAATTTTGCAAAGAATTTTATTAAAATTCCTCAAAATAATTGAATTTTCGGAAATAATTTTAATATTTATCGACATAATTCAATTCTTTCGAAGAATTTATTATTTATTTTTTTTATTTTTTTTTTATTTATTTATGTAAAAAATTGAATTCTTTCGAAAATTTTTATTTTAATATTTAAAAATAATTGAATTCCTGTGAAAAATTATAATATTTTTGTATTAATAATTAAATTCTTCCAAAGAATTAAAAATTCCTGTAAAATTGTATTAAAAATAATTGAAATTCTGCGATGAATTTTATTATTTATGACAATAATTGAATAGTTGCTGAAAATTTTATTAAAATTTTCAAAAATAATTGAATTCCTGAGAAGAATTTTATTATTTATGAAAATAATTGAATATTCTTCGTAAGAATTTTATAAGCATTGTTTAAAATAATTAATTTTTTCGAAATATAATAAATATTATAAAAATTCTATTTTATATAATTGAATTCTTGTGGAAAACTTTATTTGTCAAAATAATTGAATTTTTCGATTCCATTAATTTAAAATAGTATTAAAAATAGTTGAAATTCTTCGATTAGTTTTATTATTCATGAAAATAATTAAATTCTTACTTATAGAATTTTTTCAAAATTTTTTTGAAATAATTGAATTTCCATAAAAAATGTTTCTATTAGTGAAAGTAATTGAATTATTGTGAAAAATTGTATAAAAATTTTGTTGAATAATTAATTTTTGCGAGAGTTTTTTAAAAATGATATTCTAAATTAATTGTCTTCCTGTAAAAAATTTCATTATTTATGAAAATAATTGAATTTTTGATGAATATTATGAATTTTTTTTCTTAAATAATTGAATTCTTTTGCGGAATTTTATGAAAATACTAGATAATGAAAATAATTGAATTTCGAAAACTTTTTGAAAGTAATTGAATTCTTATGGAGATTTTTACAAAATTTTTTTAAAAAATTGTATTCTGTTTAGAAATTTTATGAAAATAGTAGATATTGAAAATCATTGAATCCCAAAAAGTTTTTAAAAAGAATTAAATTTCCAAGAAGCAATTTATTACATATAAAAATAATTAAATGCTTGCGATAAATATTGACATTTATAAAAATAATTGAACTTTGGAGAAGAATTTTATTATTTATAAAGATAATTGGGATTATTACGAAAATTTTCTTCAAATTTTGAACATAGTTGAATTATATTACTTTTTTTTTAAATAATTAAATTTCTGCAAATATTTGTAATTTCTTTAAAATTGAATTTTTTAAGGGTTTTCAACAAAAATTTAAATTAGAAATTTTTTAAATTCTGTTATTTTTAAAATTGCTAATTTTATTTTAAAAAAAGGCAGTAAAGTAGGTATTTTTAAATATTTTTTTTTTAAATTTAAATTAGAAATTTTTTAAATTCTGTTATTTTTAAAATTGCTAATTTTATTTTAAAAAAAGGCAGTAAAGTAGGTATTTTTAAATATTTTTTTTTTAAATTTAAATTAGAAATTTTTTAAATTCTGTTATTTTTAAAATTGCTAATTTTATTTTAAAAAAAGGCAGTAAAGTAGGTATTTTTAAATATTTTTTTTTTAAATTTAAATTAGAAATTTTTTAAATTCTGTTATTTTTAAAATTGCTAATTTTATTTTAAAAAAAGGCAGTAAAGTAGGTAATTTTATAGGTTTAAAAAAAAAAATTCATTCGAGCAGAGAATTAAGAGAATAAATGTGTATCACACAATATTATCATTTGCGTAAAGTCATTTAGAAAATAAAAGGTGTTACAATCGACAGAGAATAAAAAGCGATAAGATGGTTGAAGTTGTAAAAAAAAAAAAAAAAAAAATGTTGACGCAACATGAGATGAGATGGAGGAAACATCGTATGCAATACAATTAAGCTTTATATAAGAGTATCATTTAAAGGTGAAGATTCTCGCAGGTACCAGTTGTTCGCATGGTATTTAACCATTATGGTACTTTGAAACGGCCCCATAGACTTGTAACTTTCAGTGAGATAGGCGACAATATATGAGACAGTAACATCAATGACTGCAACATGTCCGTCGTTATGGGGCGCATTGCGAATTACGATATCTCGAATGTAAAAAATTTTATACACATAAAGACAAATGGCCACACAATTTCATCTCAAATTACTTTAGAGCCGTTTATTAAATTATAAACTGTAATTTCATTACATTCACTTATTTCAACCCATATAGTGACTTTTTTTTCTCATCTCTTTTCTACTTTTATTTTTGTGTTCTATTTTAATTTATTTATATGCCTATTTATTTATTTATTATACCAATTCAAGTAGTGGAATTAGTCGTTGAACATGTGAGAGGAAAATTTACAGGCAATTCAAATTTTATTTATTCATTAAGTCAATGATTTTTTTCTTCATCAGGTTGATAAGATTTCATGAGAGGGAAATTTTTCAATTTAACTGCAATTTTCTTTACTTTCTTTCTTTTTACTTTTCTTTACTAAAATATTAGTTAAACAGGTTTTTCTTTTAATCACCTTCTTTATCAATCAGAATTCTGTTTTCAAAAAATTTCTATCAAATTGATTTCTTTTTTAAACTTATTATCTATTTTATTTAATTTAAAAATATCAAATTGCAACGAATTGATACTAAAAATGTGGATCGAATCAAAAATTGATTCATATTTTTGACATCAATTTGATACTTTTTAAAGAAAATTGTGTCACAGAATATAAAAATAATAAAAAAATAAAAATAGGTTGACAATGTAAATAAATAGCAACAACAAAATATACAATACTAATAATAATAAAAATAATTTATGAGAATTGAAAATTAATAATTGTTATAAAAATAGTAATGATTAACTTTTAATTATTAATTACCAATGTTTATTATTTATTAATGATTAGTAATAATTCTTAGTTATATTTGAATGCTGCTGGCAATTGCTGAGGTTTAATGATAGTTTCTGATATTGATGATAGATTGAATTAGTGATGGCTTCAATAAGCGAAAGTTAATGATTGATTGAATTAATATCATTTTCAGTGAATTGATAGTTCTGTTCATTAGCAATTTCATGTCATTCATTTAATGCACTGATTGCAAACAACGGAAATTTGTCGCTGCAGGCAAAAAAAAATTCTCGGTTTCTTGAATTTTTTTATTTACTTCTAAAAATATTATTTATCATTTCAGCTTAAAATCAGTAGTAAAAGCTAATTACAGTCAGACCTAATCTCAATATGTGAGAAAAAAATCTACTGTTTTGATCTAAAAATATTATTTGTTTGAATAATTATGTTTAATTCAAACATATTATCTATTTTGATTTCAACAAAAATTATGTTTAAAAATTTTATGTTTGAATCAAACTTAAAAGTTGATTTTTTTTTGGTAAAAGTAGTAAAAGTACTGTTTAGTCAGACAGATCGTTGTGTAGTTTTTCTTAATTCTTTACAATCAGTAGTAAAAGACAGTTGCTCACAGATCACATCCGCTATTTTTTCATAACTACAAAAAAAGTAAAATTTATTAACAGATTTTTTCTATGAGTAGTATAAGTCAAGTTTAGTCAGACAATGTCTAAATATAAGTAGAAATAGAAGAATTACAGTAAGAATTTTTTTTGTACATTACAAAAAAAAACTATTATTAAAATTCAAGTAGATAAATTCATTGGTAGTAGTGAAAGTAATTTATAGTCAGACATTCGGTTCAAATGAAAATGAAGATTTAAAAATCATAAATGATACTTTTAGTGCTAGTAGTAAAAGTTCGTTTGTAGTCAGACCTTGCTTTGAAGAAAAATTAGTCAGACATACCCATTATTTTTCAAATAGCAGTAGAAAGTGACATATTTGGTCAGACATTTCTTTCGATTTTCCTACGATTTTTAGTTTTTACTCAAAAGTTCCAAAAAAATTGATATTATCAAAAAAAAGACCTAATATTAACATTAACAAAAAAATCCACACTGACATTAAAGAAAAAGTTTAATAGGCAAAATAGAAAATTTTCTCCATCAATACTAATGTAAAATAAAATTATTCACGTCGATAACAAGTGAACTCGTGGAAAATAGACTTCCGCAATTTATTTTTTTTCTCTCTCTCTTTCTCTTCTTTTTTCGTTTGAGTTGTAAGTTTTCATTCTTGCCTGATTGAATGTGGATGTATTTATATGCGTATATTTATACATATATATATATACTATATATAAATGTGTATAGATATATAGGATACAGGTTCGTTATATGCGATAGTTTGGAATTTCATAAATCCTCGTGCAGTGGACATTAACGGCTCGTCGCGCATAGGATTTACGCAGGCATGTTCTGTTGCAATCGTTATACACGCGGTTACGACGGCATCGAACACGAGGTACGATCGCGAAACAACTTCATCTGTCCCTGGTAGCCATTGCCATTGCTGGAGAGCCACTTTTCTGCCCTGCCTGACTACTGTCTATACAGATACTATCTTTAAGATGAATCGGTAGCACTGTTATACCTGTGTATTCAACAAACTCTGCACCAATTCGCCACGCAGAACTTGACATCAAAAGAATTTTATTTTATTTTTCATATTCACAATATTCATTTCCTGTTTCAATATTATTTTTCACTTCAAACTTTTTCTAAGAATTGAGCCAACAAAAAACATATTAAAACGTTGCTTCGCAACAATTTTGATTCGTTTTTTTATCACAATTTTCAGAGCTCGAACCAGTGAAAGAATTTAAAAATACGGACCATTTACGGACCAATTACTGACAAAAATATAACCAGTCCGAGTCAAATAAGAGAACATTTTACATAAAACTATAAATTTTTGATTTTTAATTAATGTTTTTCACCACATTTGATTTTTATTTTTAAAATGAAAATTATGCGAAAGTGAAATTTTGTGAAAAAATTACTGAAATTGTCTTAAAAAAGTAATAGAAAAAAAGTTTAACAACAGTGGATTATGTCTGAGAATTTTTTTCCTAAGTAGGAAAAAATTGTCTGACTATTATTGACTTGTACTACTTGATCGAAAAAGAATCTTGTCATAAAAAAGATATAAGTAATTTTTAGATTGTTAATGAAATTTTATACATTCGGTGTTACGAACGAGAAAATATTTAAATAATTAATATAGTTGATTTAACTATAATGATTATTTTGGGCTTTTGAGATGGCCCTATTTTCCAGTTTGTTGGAGGAATTCAAACTGCCAGAGCGTAAGCTCTGTTTATCTTACTGGGATTCGTGTTTCCTAGTTGCCGAAAATTCAGAAATTAATTAAGGAGGGGGGGGGGGTAAGGAGAAATATAAGAAATTAAATAGAAAGAAAATTAAGAATAATAGTTATGATTTATTATTGTAAATTAAAGAAAGGATCCATCCGCCTCTCAAACAATAAAAGAAAGGAGGATGGGGTAAAACTAACCAGAACGATACAATTACTTACCCGTTCTGGAACCTTAAGTCTACCGCCAGAATTTCTGCCGACGGGCGAAGATTTCACAATACGCACTATTTATTGTCCTTGAAAAATTGTTATAAACAGAAAATATTTTGTAATTAAATATATTATAATTATTAATATATTTAAACACCGTGGGCTTTTGAGATGGCCCTATTTTCTTTAATCAATTTCCTAAGTTAATTCCTCAAACCATTAAAACAGGGCGGACGCGGCAACAACCGAAACCGGCCGGTCTTTTGACAAGAAAGGATTTTTATTAAATTTATTTCCCCACTATTTTAATTTTTGAGACGACCCCGCGGATTTCGAGGTGTTTAAAATTTTATTTTACGTCCGGCCAAATTGCTTGTATAAGCATACAATCAATTTGGATCCTGTATACCGGACGGGAACGTTATAGGAAATTTAAAAAAATTTTAATCCGACAGAGTTCAAGTCTCTGTGCTGTGGGAAACCGTACTGTTCTCAAATTTTGAAAATGGCCTCCGTGGACTTCGGAGTAATTTGTATTTTTATTTTCGTCCGACCGAATTATTCGTGTAAGCACACAATTAATTCGGATCCTCGGTATCGGACGGGAACGTTATAGGATTTAAGAAATTTCTTTTACACCGATGCCAGAGTCTAGCCTCTGGGGGTCGCGGCAACCGAACTGAACAATTTAGATATCTAATTAATGAGCTTATATAGTTTTACTTCCTTAAGAAATATGGAAAGGTGGGGACAGGGCGTTGGTCCTGTTGCCATGCCAAAATTGCTGAACTTGCATTTTACAGGAATCGGTTCAATGCACTATGTTGAAATAATTTTATTCCCAGAAGAGAATATTTTTAATATTCTTTTATTTATTATAATAATTTTCAATTTTGTTTTTCGAATTAATCTTTCAAAAAAATAAGATTAATGTGGGCTGGAATAATGGACATTTCAAAAATAGAAATTCCATTCTATTTTGTAACCCTTAAAAAAAAGGTTGTTACAATTCCAACATTAAATCATTTGTCAATAATTATTTTAGTGTGCATTGGAACCTTCCGCAAGTTTGCAATTTATGGCGGGCAAGGTTTATAAGCTAGGTTGGTACGGGGAAACAAAAGATAAATTATATTTTTTGAAAGAAAAGAAATAATAATAAAAATAATAATAATAATAGCCTAAACGTTCCCATCTTTATATATCATAAAATTGTTAAATATATAAATATTTTTAAATAAGACCGGGCCATCATTCACCCTGTATTTAAAGATTTAAAGAATTAAAAGATGCATTTTAATTTTTAAAATACGATTGCAATAGTATTCGCCATTGGTAAGAGGGAGAAAGAGCTACAGGACAGAAAGAGTACGCAATACTCTGTAAGAACAATATGCCTGAGAGAGAACGCTTCGATGCTATACACAATCTTCTTTCTCTCTCGCACAATGTCAAGGGGAGCGTGGGGAGCGCGGGAAGTCTTCACTCAACGCGTTGAGTGTAGCCTCACGTCTATTCTTCGTGTATATATATATATATATATACACATATATATATTGTATTTTATTATTTTAATTCTAATATAGTTAATAATTTTTCCTTTACATTTTATTTTAAATAAAATAGGCAACATATATATATATATACACGTATACACACACACTCATTTGCTTATGTAGTTGTTGTTTCTTAAATCATAAAAATAATAAAAATGATAGCCCTTCATTAATTGATTTACCTGAAAGTCATGAAAATAAAACAATTTAATTGCTGAAATAGTACTTTCAGACGGAAGAAAAGGCTTACGGTCTTTGAACCGAGTTCATTTTCTGCGCGATTTCAAAATGCTAAGCATGCATTTCATTAATTGCTTTTAATTAATGATAAATAAAATATAAAATTTTTGTAAAATTTTTGTTACGATAATGTGGCGTAACAAACCACCGTGGAAATTCCGTTTTTCGTCCCCGAAAACAAGTCGCAATGAAAATGAACTTGGGTTATGACATAAGTTTCATGTCTTTCAGGAAACGCATAAATACTTCATGTGATAAATGTTTTTCTTTTATATTTAAATTTGTAGTTTTATCGTAGAACAATAGTTGAATGTGAGCTTTGAATAACAATTTGATTTTTGTTTATTTGTTTGTTAATCATCTGTGTTAAAGAAAAAAAATTTATCTCATGCATGTTTTCAAAATCACACATACAAAAACAGTAAAAATCCACCTTAAATTAAGTATATCACTAATTTTGTTTAACCTATCCATTTTACCAGTGGAAGTTTAAAATAAACACTTAATGCTTTATAACAGGATACCTTAATTTAAAGAAAATCATTACTCTCATCCTTAATACATAATATAAAATACATTCATCGATTCAAGATTACAATCTTATGTTTTCTGAAAAACGATTACAATCAGACCTATCGGAATGCAACGCTACTTTAAATAGTTTTTATAATTAATAATGTCCAACAAGAATTATTTTCACTTAGTTTTGAAATGTTGTACAATACCATAAAAATTGATTTATAAAATAATTTTATAAATTCTGTTGTACCAAAAAAATTAAAAATATCGAGTTGCACTTCGGCAGGTTATACTGTAAATTTTAGACATCGGAGAAGTTTATTTATTTATTTATTTAGAAAGAGGGTAATTTTAATAATTGCTTTTTAGTGTGTGTATTTTAAGTTTATACCCCTTTCTAAATAATTTATATTTTAGTCTGGAAAATTTTATAAGATTTACAATATTGTTTACGTGAAATAGTTGAATTTAATTTAGACAAATAATTTAGTAATTTAGATGCGTAAACATTAATTTTCCATTTTAACTGATAACACACGTCAAACGAATTTTAAATGTTTAACATATAAATAAAATAAGAATAAGAGAATTTTTGCCTCATTGTGTTATCTATTATCTATCAGAAGAGAAAGATACATTTATTTGAGGTGTGTTACCTTGTCTGATTTACCAAATAGCAATCGAATTAGGTTCGTTGATAAAAAAAAAACGAAAGAAGAAGAAAAGTACTCCTTCACCAGTGGGTTTTGAGTGACTGATGACGATCCACTTCTGGTTTTTAAAATTTTGTTGAATGGGCCCTTGATTTGCTCATTCAGCTGAATATAAATATTCGAAATTATGTCTGTCATATTGGGAATAGAAGTTGCGTCATCAATTTTATTTAGACCTAAAATTTAGACAAAAATTGTTAATAATAGTTTCAGTGGAAAATAATGGTTAAAATTGGCAACCATTATTTTGTTATTACTTGTCAGGAATTTTGAGTTGTTTTCATGTATTCGTATAGTATGTCTTGGTCTACTGTGAATATTAACTGATTATATATATATTTTTTATAACTTTGGTCTGAGATTGGGCACAAAGAGTATCAAGATTCATCCACGGTTAAAAGTGATGTTTACATCACCACCGCGGATAATTCCTGTCACAAGTTTCTTCTTTAAATAAAATGGTTTATGAATTTTGTCTTATATTGTTAGGTTATGTTCAGAGTCTTCAGTGAGTCACGTTTCGTTATGTTGTATTCGTTAATTGTATTCGTCAATTGTATTCGTCACGTCGAGAGGCAAGAATATTATTTATTATAAAATAAACAACATTCCTGCTATAAAAAAAAATTAAAAAAAAAGATATATTGCAAATGAAAACATAGCTCTTCATTTTGTCTCGAAGAATACTCCAAATTTAATATTTGATGAGATTAAATTTCATTTACATTGTGTGGTCAAATTACTTTCATATTGTCTTGTTTTTAAAAACTTATTTTAGCGCATTATTTTTACCATACAAAAGAAAGAAGAGAGTGAAGTCATTCTTTTGATCATTTATACTTTTAGGGTGCATTTGTATTTACGGTACTTGTGCGGGGATGATTATGATGCAACACCAAGTAACCTTTACCTGCCTTTCCGTAAGTGTCCCCTAATTAAAAGAAAATGACCATCAGTCTGACTTATCCCTGATTCTCTCAAATGCAGGCGGTAATATTGCTATAAATAATTGACTACTTTCTTTCATAACCTTTAATAACAAAGGTGAAAAAGAAGTCATAGAAAAAAAAAAAGTTAATTATTAATTTAATTAATTAAAGTTGATTTTAAATTTTGAAAAGAAAAGAATATAAAGGAGCAATAAAAATTATATTTTAATCGAAATTTACACATTTCTATTTCGCCACCGCGGAATATTCCTGAAAATTTATTGCGAGAATAAAAAAAAACAATCAAACAAACAAACAAAAATTAATCTTTTTAAATCATTAATAATTGTATTAATGATTTTGTGAAATTGAAAGAGTGGATGTGTGATATACCACATGCGATTGGTAGGTGAGATGTCTGAGTTATGATTTTATTACTTTATTTTGTACCGAAATTTTCTTTTTCTTTACAGCGGTGGAAATTGAGTTCATAATTTAAAAATTTTATGAGTGCTAACTAAATAAAAATGAAATTGTGATTTAATACTGTTAAGAAAATGCATTCAAATAAAACAAAAATTTTCAATAATTATTAAGGTCACACCAATATTAATTAATTATAATTCCAAAAAAAGGAATAATGAGAAAAAGAAAATTACAAATTCTGGATTTTAATATAGATAGAAATAATTATGATATAAGCAAAAACAAATGGAAACAGCAACCATTAATCAATTACAACAATCTTTAATGTTCAAATTTAAATATCGACACAAATAAATTAATAACGGCTAGGATCATGTTACCTAATTATAGTTTTATTTTAACAAAAATCAATTATTTACATACATATTTACACTAAGATAAGGAAATAAATAAACACGATAAATAATAGATACTATTCAGTTTATTTGTAAGTATTATTATTGATTAACTACTATAGTATTTATTAATTAAGAGTTTTAATATGATTATTTATTAATGATTTTAGAAATGACATAAAGCCGACTATCTACTTGACTTAGATAATCAAATTTTATTCTCATTTATATTTATTAATTTAATATTGAATTCTGTTAGTGGTGTGATATTATTGCACCATAGACAGAAATACTTGTAATAATTGTGTAGGGTAAAAGAATATTTTAGATACAATAATTACAATTTTGAATAGGAATATTAAAATAATTTTTTTTTTTTTTTTTTTTTTTTTTTTTTTTTTTAGGGAGGGATATTATACGCTGCCTCCGGACAATTTTTAGTTGAGTTCTCACGGTTTTTCTGCAAGATTTCGACTTTTTTTTTTTTAAGTAATGTGAATTTATATAGCTCTTATTGCATAGGTAATATTTCTGCAAATCTCAGGTCTAATTCAGTCCGTGTAACACACTGTATCGTCAGGTTAGTCTTTGTTTTGAACTTGCGTTGGTCAGTTGTGTATTTTAGTGAAAGTGAAGTGAGAAAAAAAAATTGTAATAATGTCAGATCTAGAATGTTTTGATCTTCAATCCTTACGGAAGGTATTGGGCCTTATCGAACGTAATATCACTGATATCCCATCCTTTTTGCTCGCAAAAGCAGTGGAATTAGATGATGCACAAAGTACTTCCTTCCGATCAGGACATCGTGGGTAAGTTTTAATTTAGTTTCCTTTTTATGGAGAAATTATTGTTAACACATAGAGACACGATTTTGTGTGAATGAAAATTTTAAAATTATACAATGAAAAACCTAAATATTATGCAAAATTATGCGATGAAAATAAAATTATGCAATGACGCATGGTTAGGTTTTATTTGTATATAGTAAATTTTTTTTTTTTTTAAATGGTATAGTTACTAAATAATTAACCTAAAAACAATTAAATGAACAATAATAGAAGTTTGGCATCAATCGTGTATTTTGGAAAATAGTTACTTTCTTATTCATCTCTTAAACACAGAAAAAGAAATTTAACTTGGGACAACGATAAGTTTCTCTGGAATAGCAAAAGTTTTAACTAAAGTAACAAAAAAAATTCACTACATTAGAAAAACAAAGTTTAAATTTTAACCTGATTTTGGGGTAAATATTCGAAGCAACAAATTTTCACCTAAGTGAGGGCGCCACTTTCTATGTGAATAATTGGAATTCCCTGCAACAAAATTTACACTATATTTTCTTTTTTTTTTTTCTGTAATATAATAAAAATTTTAGTTGCTCCAAGTAAAATTTTCCTTCCGTGCATAAAGTTATTTTTACAATTAAAGTAAAATGTAACACTCTTTTTAAACGCATTTTATATTATTATCAGGGACCGATTCTGAAACGGAACCAAATTAAAATATACGTTCAATTTAGTTTCGCATCGATTCGAAACTAAGTCCGGAAAATTCAAATATTTGGTGTCAGTAAAAAAAATTGCAACAAAAAAAAAAAAAAAAACTAAATATTTCAATAAATTATTAATATACATAAAAAAATACTTTTTCCACTTCATTTTCTATTAAAGTCTCTTTATACTACTTCATATCTATGGTTATAATAAAATTATTTCATTAAAAATTTTGTTTTATTTTGTTTTTAGTTTAGTTTAGCGTCACGAAACTAAATTCAATTTATTAATTCAATTCCAAGTTGACAGGAAGCAAAACTCAGTTTCTTAATTCTGCTTTGTATCAACTCAGAAACTAAAACGAAACTAAATTTTCGTATCGGTCCCTAATTATTATATTAAAAACTTTCAATCTTTTTTTTTAAAATGTAAAAGTTTCTTTATAGAAACAAGTAAAGTAACGAGATGAGTCTATCATCGGTTTAAATTGTCTCAAAAATATAAACTTAGCATAGTCTCTGAATTGATCGGGAAGTAAGTTACAATGTTTAAAATTTATTAAAATCATTAAATAAAAGATACTTTATAGTATTTTTAGACAAAAAAAAATTCACAATTATGCTTTGATTATGTAAATAGTGTTAAATTATGCAGTAAAAAATTATGCGCTGAAAATATAATAATGCGATTGGATGCGATCACAAATCACATTTATTTTGCATGCAATCTTAATATTTCACAAAATGCCAAAGTTATGCTCAGTTTGAGAACATTATGCGATTATGCGACTTGCATAAAGTACGGGTCTCTATTAACACAATAATTTATCTTTCATCATGGCAGTGGTCTGTATTGATTCTCTGTTAACCTTTTTCTTTTATTTTTATTTCAGAGCTCAAATTATAATGTCGGAATGGATAGATGCACCTTCAAGGGATGGAATAAAAAACTGGCCTTTGGATTCATCCTCGTTTTACATACGAGATGCTCCTTATGATGATGCCGTCTGGCATCAAGAGTACAGGTGGAATTGGGCCTTAAGAAAGTACGAGACTCGATCTTATTGGGCTCCAAAAGACTTCATTTATCCGGTTTCCTGTAAAACTCCGATAGAGGAGCCAATGGAGAAAATCGTGGGGGTGCTGGGTGTAAACACTACTGAAGTGTGAGTATATTTTTAATATATTTGAAATGAATTAATAATAAAAAAAAAATCAATTACAAGTGTTATTTACTATGGGTGTTTATATTTTAGTCCATTTATTTTGCTTCCCGGAGTACCACCGAAGGAAGGATTTCGGCCAAAAAGTAAGGCCGTCCAATTGGTATTTGAGCAAAAATACCATTTGGAGTGGGAAACTCCAGAGCTAAATCAATACAACTGGGATTTGGTTAGTATATAGAATAATTTATTTTCTAATTTAATGACGTTAAATAGAAATAATTGTTGTATCATTTTATCAAAATGCAGTTTATATTACATTCTTCTCTATTACACTTCTGTTTCAGCGCTGGAATCTGGATTTACAAACAATATGGTTTCCTTATTAAAATATTCTGCAAGGGGCAGATCCTTGTTTACTTAATAGTAATTAAATAAGAATTTTATTATTATCTAACGTTTATTTTTTTTTTGTTAGTTAAGATAAATTGTATCAAACATCTATTCTCAATACTGGAGCATTGTTAAGATTTTAAATCCATTTAATAAATAGATTAGTGTAATAAAATGAATGTATAATCAAAACTTTTTACCTTTTCTGTATTTTAAATATACTAATTGTTTATCACAATTTACTTTTCTTTACTAAATTTTTAACTTAAAAAAAAATACTATAAACAATACAGAACTATTCATCCGAGTTTATTATTTTTAACTCTATTCTTAATTTCAAAGTTGTATTTATGAATTATGATATATTTAATAATCGTAATATTAATTATTATACTTGAATAATTTTATTTACATTTATTTATTGGTACTCTTAGTATAAAAATGTTTTTTTTTATATATTACTTAATTTATATTCAATTTATATTGCTAAATATATATATTTATGTATTTAGTTTATTAAGTTTATAGTTATAATTTAATTAGTAATCCTATTGGTAATAGAAGACCAGCCATCCACCTGAACTTAGATGGTTAGTTTTATTATCATGTGTTTTATATTTGAAAACTTTAAATCATGTTTATTAACTATATTGAAAAATTTTTTTTTTTTTTTTTTTTTTTGTTTTATTAGTATTAATACAATTAAATTTTATTTTTATTTATATTTAATTATCGATAATTATATATAATAAATTTTATTTACAATTTAGTCGATATTCTAATCGGTGTTCGATATTAAAATTTGATTGACTTATTTTTATTTCTCAAAATTGATGCGTTGATTTATTATAATTCTTAAATTTTTTTTTTTGCAAGAATCATGATTGATCCAGTTTTCATTATAAGTGTTTTACTTTTAACTTTTCTATAAATATAAGACCTTGGTTAACAGAACAATTTTAATAATTTCTAAATCGTGGAAAATTGTGTAATTTTTCCTTTTATTAATTGTTGTTGTAAAAAATATAAATATATACATAATTTTTTGTTTTAACTGGTTGAAATAATTAAACTAAGTAGAAAGAAGAAGAAAAAAAAAAGAAAACAATTTTAGCAGTTTACTATTTAATATTAGTAATATATGAGTATTTCTTAAATCATATACGTAAGGGTTCCAATTACAAGGACGTGGTGTGACCTAGTACACTCGCATTTAAAGAGTCATTGTCTTTCTTGTAACCCGACACATGAAGAATGATGATGAATTCTTTCTTCCTTTTAACCAGAGGAAATAAGAAAACGATTAGAGAATTTAGATCACACTAATTTTTTTTTTTTTTTTTTGAAACATTCAAATCAAGAAATTTATTAATTAATTTTTAACTAAATAACTATTGAATTAATTAAAATTAAATGATTAATTAAATTAATTAAAATTAGTATTTAATAATTTATAATGATTTAATAATTTTTCACATAAAAATTATTTTAGAAGAAAAAAAAAAATTATTTTTGAATTCCAAATGACATGTATATTTTTCAAGTATTTTTGTACTGATAGAATAAAAATTAATGTTGTGGAATTTCTGAATAATATGAAGATGCTATTGTTAAAAAAAATATTCTTTCCTTTTATGAATAATAAGATTAATCTTGGAGACAAATTGGAGAGCATTATAAACTAATTGGTTTAAACCAATTAGCCTACAACTGGTACTTCATTTATTTGCATATAAAAAAAATAAGATAAAATAAGGAAAAGCATATAAGGGAAAATATTTTCCCTTCTTTCCCGATTCTAATTCCATTTTTAAATTAGTGATTATTTATTTTTTTTATCGCCACCGCGGAATATTCCTTGCAACTTGCATGGAATACGCATGATAAAAAAAAAATGGAAATAGAATCAAGAAAATACTTATTCTCTTATAATATGTGATTCTAAATTTTGATTCTGTGCTAAAACAGAAAAGTCCAAAATTAAAAAAAAAAAGAAATTCTCCCCAAAAAAAATTAAAGGAAAATTGTTAGTTGGAAAATGAAAGGTTGCAGGGAAAATTGTCTGAGAGAGTCGGAGTTTAAAATTTCTACAGCTTTTCCATTTACTGCATTTTTTTTTTCCTATTTATTTTATAGTAAAAGTATAATTGGTTTGATTAAAATTGTTATATTTGATTTTATTTTGAAATCTAATCTTTCTGCAAGTTCCTTTATTTCTCGCAAATGAAATAATTTGTTAAGTATTTTATAATAGAATTTCGGAGACTTGTCTTCCAGTGAGCGTATCACGGAGACTTGTCGTCACGGACTATCTACGACAAAATCAAAATTAAACGTATAATTTTAATTTTTAACTTATAACAAATTTTTCATTCGAAAAAGAATGATTAAAGAAATTGCATTAGGATTATAAATTGACTATTCTTTTTGCGAGTTCTCTTTCCTGTTTGTCCAAAATTACTCGACATTGTCATTTTTAATAGCGACAAAAATTCTTCTTATTCTTTCACAAACAAACTATATTTTTGAGTACTTTGTAATAGAGTTTCGGAGACTTGTCTTCCAGTGAGCGAATCGCGGAGACTTGTCGTCACGGACTATCTATAACAAAATTAAAAATCAAACGTCTAGTTTGAATTTTTAACTTCCAAAAAAAATATATTTTACTTAAGAAAGAATAATTAGAGAATTTGATTAAGAGAAACAAAAATGACCAAGCATCCTGTCCTTTTAACAAAAGGTGTAATATTTCGGATTATTTTAAAAGTAGAGTTTCAGAGACTTGTCTTCCAGTGAGCGAATCACGGAGACTGGTCGTCACGGACTATCTACAATTAAAGTCCCAAAATTGAAACCAAATATATTAATATTTTTGATTCCTTTATAACACACCCATTGTAAGATCAGAAGAGGTGATATAGAGAAATTTGAAAATTTAAAAATAAGAAAGAATTATTAAGTGAAAATTTCGAAAGGAAATAGAAATCCCTTATAAGAAAATTCCTCCCTTAAATTCTGAGGGGTAGCAACGTCAGGAAAAATCCCACCGCTGCCACCATCAGTTTGTTACGAACGAGAAAATATTTAAATAATTAATATAGTTGATTTAACTATAATGATTATTTTGGGCTTTTGAGATGGCCCTATTTTCCAGTTTGTTGGAGGAATTCAAACTGCCAGAGCGTAAGCTCTGTTTATCTTACTGGGATTCGTGTTTCCTAGTTGCCGAAAATTCAGAAATTAATTAAGGAGGGGGGGGGGGGGGTAAGGAGAAATATAAGAAATTAAATAGAAAGAAAATTAAGAATAATAGTTATGATTTATTATTGTAAATTAAAGAAAGGATCCATCCGCCTCTCAAACAATAAAAGAAAGGAGGATGGGGTAAAACTAACCAGAACGATACAATTACTTACCCGTTCTGGAACCTTAAGTCTACCGCCAGAATTTCTGCCGACGGGCGAAGATTTCACAATACGCACTATTTATTGTCCTTGAAAAATTGTTATAAACAGAAAATATTTTGTAATTAAATATATTATAATTATTAATATATTTAAACACCGTGGGCTTTTGAGATGGCCCTATTTTCTTTAATCAATTTCCTAAGTTAATTCCTCAAACCATTAAAACAGGGCGGACGCGGCAACAACCGAAACCGGCCGGTCTTTTGACAAGAAAGGATTTTTATTAAATTTATTTCCCCACTATTTTAATTTTTGAGACGACCCCGCGGATTTCGAGGTGTTTAAAATTTTATTTTACGTCCGGCCAAATTGCTTGTATAAGCATACAATCAATTTGGATCCTGTATACCGGACGGGAACGTTATAGGAAATTTAAAAAAATTTTAATCCGACAGAGTTCAAGTCTCTGTGCTGTGGGAAACCGTACTGTTCTCAAATTTTGAAAATGGCCTCCGTGGACTTCGGAGTAATTTGTATTTTTATTTTCGTCCGACCGAATTATTCGTGTAAGCACACAATTAATTCGGATCCTCGGTATCGGACGGGAACGTTATAGGATTTAAGAAATTTCTTTTACACCGATGCCAGAGTCTAGCCTCTGGGGGTCGCGGCAACCGAACTGAACAATTTAGATATCTAATTAATGAGCTTATATAGTTTTACTTCCTTAAGAAATATGGAAAGGTGGGGACAGGGCGTTGGTCCTGTTGCCATGCCAAAATTGCTGAACTTGCATTTTACAGGAATCGGTTCAATGCACTATGTTGAAATAATTTTATTCCCAGAAGAGAATATTTTTAATATTCTTTTATTTATTATAATAATTTTCAATTTTGTTTTTCGAATTAATCTTTCAAAAAAATAAGATTAATGTGGGCTGGAATAATGGACATTTCAAAAATAGAAATTCCATTCTATTTTGTAACCCTTAGAAAAAAAGGTTGTTACAATTCCAACATTAAATCATTTGTCAATAATTATTTTAGTGTGCATTGGAACCTTCCGCAAGTTTGCAATTTATGGCGGGCAAGGTTTATAAGCTAGGTTGGTACGGGGAAACAAAAGATAAATTATATTTTTGAAAGAAAAGAAATAATAATAAAAATAATAATAATAATAGCCTAAACGTTCCCATCTTTATATATCATAAAATTGTTAAATATATAAATATTTTTAAATAAGACCGGGCCATCATTCACCCTGTATTTAAAGATTTAAAGAATTAAAAGATGCATTTTAATTTTTAAAATACGATTGCAATAGTATTCGCCATTGGTAAGAGGGAGAAAGAGCTACAGGACAGAAAGAGTACGCAATACTCTGTAAGAACAATATGCCTGAGAGAGAACGCTTCGATGCTATACACAATCTTCTTTCTCTCTCGCACAATGTCAAGGGGAGCGTGGGGAGCGCGGGAAGTCTTCACTCAACGCGTTGAGTGTAGCCTCACGTCTATTCTTCGTGTATATATATATATATATATATACACATATATATATTGTATTTTATTATTTTAATTCTAATATAGTTAATAATTTTTCCTTTACATTTTATTTTAAATAAAATAGGCAACATATATATATATATACACGTATACACACACACTCATTTGCTTATGTAGTTGTTGTTTCTTAAATCATAAAAATAATAAAAATGATAGCCCTTCATTAATTGATTTACCTGAAAGTCATGAAAATAAAACAATTTAATTGCTGAAATAGTACTTTCAGACGGAAGAAAAGGCTTACGGTCTTTGAACCGAGTTCATTTTCTGCGCGATTTCAAAATGCTAAGCATGCATTTCATTAATTGCTTTTAATTAATGATAAATAAAATATAAAATTTTTGTAAAATTTTTGTTACGATAATGTGGCGTAACATCGGTACTTGTGTTTGAGTGCGATTTATTTTTACTGATAATAAGTGATAATGTAAAAAATTACACAGACGATTGTCTGACTAAACGGTATTTTTACTACTGATGACAAAAGTATCGATTTCATTCTCAATTTTAAAGTTTAATTAAACTGACTGTCTGAATAAACTGACTGTTAAACTGACTGTTACTACTGAATATTAACACATTTGACGAGATTTCAAGGTTAATTTTAACTAAAGTTGATGTCTGATTATAAATGGCTTTTACTACTAATGTCAAATTTACCAGAATTGTAGTTTATACCACTATATTTCTGCTTTATTCTTTTAAAAAAATTTCTTATTTAGATTTCTTAGTTTTTCTTCATTGCTTTCTTAGGTTTTTTAGTTTTTTCTTAGTTTTCTTTTTTTTTCTTTGTGTAAGTTACAGAAAATTCACAGTGTAGATTCATATGTTCAAAACTGATAAATTTTCAAAGTTGGTTTTCTTATTAATAGTTATCAGAGGTTCACGACCGATGATGTCAGGCATTGGCGCCCCATTAGCAAAACAGGCAAGTTTGCTCACTGAAGATATAGACTAACGATCATGTCACCTTGGTCCTTAATTGCTAATTGATCTTGCGCCTCTATATCCTCGTCGTATGCTGTGTTGTCACTGTCCTCGCGTACCTTACGCACTTAGTAAATGTGTCATGGCAAACAAATACATATACACATATAGGCTTATTCAAATATACACATATGAAAATATACACATATGCACATGTGCATATAAACACATATGAAAATATTTACAAATGCACATATACACATATGCACATGTGCACATATACACATATACACTTATGCACATGTGCACATGTGCACATATGCGCATTTGTGCTCATCTACACATCTACACATATGCACATGTGCACAAATGCGCATATGAACGTATACACACATATACACATGTAGATATAATATAGCGATACATAAACAACTATATACATATCCAACACTGCTGAGCGTTTACAATCAAAGCGCCATATATACAACTAACGTAAATCAATGTCAAATGCGCGCTTAATTAGCCGTTACTTTGAATTCTCTCGCGGGAGCCAATTTTTCTTTTATCGTTCTTTTAATTATTATTTTCTTATCAATTTATATATTGCAATAAAATTCAATCAAATGATAATTTATCGTTATTTCTCAATGACAAAAAAAAATTCCAATTATAAAATTAAGATATTTTATTCAGAACTGGATAAATGTCAAAATTAATTCAAATACTTTTCTCTTTTATTGCAAATTTGTTTATTTATATTAGTAAAGGATTTATTTCTACTAAAATACGACAAAATTGAAGTCTCTTTTATTTTAAATAAAGAAGTTAAACTTTTATAATTTGAACCACATAAAATTTATTTGAAACAAATAAAAAATTAATAAACGAAAATAAAGAAATTGGACGAAAAAAATTAAAATAGAAAAAATTGTAATATGTAAATTGAAATGAAGAAATTTAAATAAAGAAATTAAAATAAATTGTATTGAAATTAAACAATGTATAAACAAATTAAAATACGAAAATTGAAGTAGGTAAATAAATTGAAATTTAAAGAAATTAAAATAACTAAATTGAAATAAAGGACAATTTGTTAATTTCAATTTAGTTTACTTTAATTTCCAATGTATAAACAAATTGAAATATGAAAATTGAAATAAATAAATTCACAAATAAAAATAAAAATTCGAGTAAAAAAAATTGAAAAATAAATAAATAGAAAGAATATAAAATAAACCAATTTGCATTTATTTTCGAATTGGCAGATCTCGATAATTTCTTTTGATCGCAAATCAACTTCTTTCAATCGAGACGTATAGTGTAATCTATGATCGATCTTCTACTCTTTGAAAACTGAAGAGAAAATGAGTTGAGAATTTCTCTGAAATTGTCGGTCGATATTATACACATATATATATGTGTGTAATGCACGAAAGATGCAGATACGTATCTCTCTGCAATACCGTTAGTGACAAGTTGAAAAATATCATTTTGTTACAAATCAGAAAAAAAAACATGAAACATTAACAAAAATAAACAAAAAAATCATTTAAAAAATTATTAAAACTTAAAGTTAATTCAGTAACAAAAGTAATGTCAAACTAAATTAATTTTGTCTTAAATTTTAAAAATTTCAAATTCAATAACTTATATAAGAATATTTTTATAAAACATGAAGATAGCGAATTGCTCCGAGTCGAAAACTCGGAGTGATCGATATCTTCATGTTTTATAATAATTAAAGATGAGCGAGTGATAAAATCATTGTTTTATATTATAGAAATATTATTACAGTAACTTTTTCAAAATTATTTTCATCATTTCAAATCAATTATTATTCTATTATTATTTCTAGAATTTTTAATCATTTTTTATGAAAATAATTGAATTCCTTAAAAAAAAATTTATTATTTATAAAAATAATTGAATTATTGCGAAATAAAATATTCTTTTTAAAAATAGAATTTTCTCTTCTTTTAATATTCATCGTGGGTGATCTGAAGTTACTCAATACAGTAGCTTTTATCAGAGACAAATTCCGCGCATTCTGCGTAGAGATAGAATCGTAAGACGAGGAATACAATATGAACACAATACGAACGAGAAAGAGATCTAAAGAAATTTATATATATAAATGTATAGGAGATATTATACAAACGAGGGACAGTGCGACAAATCGTATCCGCATTGTTGCGTCGTAATTACATTAGGTACGATAACACCATATACAATCGTATAGTGATATCGATGCAAGAATATTTATTGCGGATGCGGAGGACGTATCAGATTTACACGTGGCATTCGTATGCGTCTATAACAATTAGTAATTACATGGCGCACTTGAGGGAATTCGAAAATGTGCGTGGGCAAACCACATGAAGACACCATGAATCCTTCAGTCGCGCATACAGACTTATATATATATATAAATTTTTCTTTCGAGCTCAAAGAAATTTAAATTACTAATCGTTTCGACGGTATTTTCTTTTTTTTTATAGAAAGCCGGTCCGCAATCGCTTGGATAACTCATTTGACAGTATCTAAAGGTAGTAATTATTATTCTTAACTCTTAAGTTTAGGAAATTGGTCTATTCCGATTTTTCTTGTCACTGAGAAAGTAGTTAATGATAATTTGGTTTTTTGTAAAAAGAAATTGTCAAGAAAAGGAGGAAAAAGAAAATTAAGAAATAAATTGAATAAATAGAAAAAAAATATACAAAAGAATAAAAGAAGTAAATAAAGTAAATAAAAAAATATTGAAAAGCAAAAATGAATAGAAGAAAAAGAAAATAAAATAAAAAATAAGATAAAAAAGGGAAAAAAGCGGAAGAAGAGAGAAAAAAAAGAAGAGAAAAAAATAAGAAGAAAATGGAAAAAAAGAAGAAGAATCAATAAAAAGAAAAAAGAAGCAATAGAAGAAATGGAACAAAATAGAAAAAAATAAGAAGAAAATGGAAAAAAGAAGAAGAATCAATAAACAGAAAAAAGAAGAAATAGAAGAAATGGAACAAAATTCAGAAGAGAATGAAAAAAAAGAAATGAAAAGAGGAGAATAAAATAAAAAGGAAAAGAGGAGAAACAAAAAAGAATAAAAAGACATTAAGAAGAAGAAGAAAAAGAAATTAAATAAAGAAGAAAAAAAAAGAAAAAAAATTAAAATAACAGAAAAGCAAAAAAATAGGAAAATGAAAGAACAAGAGAAAAACAGTAAGAAGATAGGAATAAAAAGAATAATAAAAAAACAAACAAGGGAAAAAATTGAAATTAAGAAAATGGAAATAAAAAGTAAAAACAGAAAAATATGGTAACAAAATAAAAAAATAAAGAAGTAAAAGAAAAAAAATGAAAATATAAAGGAATAAATAAACAGAAAAACTATAATTGAACGAAAAAGAAAATAAAATAAATAGAAAAAGAAATGGAAAAAAATGGAAAAAGGGCAAAAGGGAAAAAAATAAGAAGACAAATGAAAAAAGAGGTAAAAGTAGAAAAAATAGAAAAGAAACAAAAAAGTGAGTAATAAAATAAAAGTAGAAAGGAAATATAAAAATATAGAAAAAATATTAAGAAAAGAAAAATTCTGAAGTAATTGGAAAAATAAAATAAAAAGGAAAACAAAATAATCGAATAATAGAAAATTCTAGTAGACTTCAAATTTTTAAATACAAAAATAAATAATTTATTGAATAATTGAATGTTTCTTAAAATTGAATTCTCATAAAGAATTTTATTTACGAAAATAATTGAATCACTGTAAAAATTTTATTATTTATTATTTAGAATTTTATTATAGAATTTTATTATTTAGAAGAAATTTATAAAAAAAAATTTGTAAATAATTGAATTTCTGGGAATTTTTTATTATTTTATGAAAATAATTAAATGATTGCGTAGAACAAAAGAAAAACATAAATAAAAAGACAAATGAAAAAAACAAATGAATAAAATAAAAGTAAAAAGAAAATATAAAAATATAGTGAAAAAATGAAGAAAAGAAATATTCTGCAAAGTAATTAGAAAAATAAAATAAAAAGGAAAACAAAATAATCAGATGAAGTAAAACGAAAAAAAATTAAAGGAAAAGAACTTAAAAACTAAAATAAAATAATCAGAATAAAAAGAAATGGAAGCAAAAAAAGAAAATAAATAAATAAAAAATACAATGACTGTAAAATGAGAATAAGAAAAAAATACAAATAAAGCAAACAGAAATACTATAAAAGGAGTAAATAATAATAAAAATAGTTAATATAAAGAAAAAAGTAAAAAAAATAATCGAACGAAATAGAAAAAGAAAAGAATATAAATAGGAAACGAAAGGAAAACGTAAGAAAATAAACAAAAAAATTAAAAAAAAATTGTAGCAAAAAAAGAATAAAAAAGGGTAAATAAATAATTTTAAAAAATACAATAAAAGAAAAAAAATATGAATAAAAAAAAATTAATAAAAATAAAAATAAATGAAAATAAAAATAAATGAAAATAAAAATAAATTAAAGTAAAAATAAATACAGAAGAAGTAAATAGTAATAAAAATAAGGAAATAATAAATTAAAAAAAAAGTTTAAAGAAAAACGACTTCATTGAATAAAATTTTCTTTCTTACAATGTATAGAAATTTTTCCCTAGTTAGTACATCGAAACATTAAATTAAATTAAAAACATTTAATTAAATCCTTTTAATTCAGTCAATTAATTCCGTTTCAATGTTTACCACGAGTGTTGATATTTTTTTCAATTTTTCTTTTGCCTCTCTACATTGTATATATGATACAAAACTATAAAAGCAAGCAGATAACTATCACTATCCCACACAAATTACATAAAATACACACATAATATTACATAACTTTGTATATACATATATTGCCTTCTTTAATGAGAATAATAGTTTACTCCAAATTACTTAATGAACGCAGTAAAACTTTCTCTATAAACTCCATATAAACACACTAAACTTCCATTTCAACGGAATTCACAGTAAATCACCAATAGAATTCAAAATTGCAACAAAAAAAAATACTATATAAATTTTTTCTCAAACCTTACTTTCTCTTATCACACTTATATACAAAGTAACTCTCAAGACACTAACGAGAAAAAAAAATTCTCTAATCAATAGTTTTGCAAGAAACTGCATATTTAATCGACTTCAATGTTATGTACATACCATCAGAAATATGTGAAGTATCAAAAGGAAAAGAAAAATTTACAGAAACTCTTTTGGGTGAGATATTGAAAGGTATAATTGATTAATTATCTTCTCGATAACTTGCGAAAGTAATCGTTAATAAATCTATCGATTGTTCGCCAATCATTGTGTGAGGAGGGAAACGAGAAGTGGGGAAGGGGTAAAGGGAGAGAGAGAAGGAATAAGAGGTGTGACGATTGGCAGCAAAGCAGGGCTCGTGAAGTTAAGAGCAATAAATTTCACATACTTTCGTGAATTCTGCCCTCTGGGATTTTGTACACGTGTATATAGTTCTCGTTTATTTATATATATTTTTCCTTCTTTTCTTTTTTTTTCTCTCTCCTTTGATCCATCGACCGACCGTGAAGTATCTAAACCACTTTTGCGCGAATTTATCGCGAGAGTCGCGTTATTTGCTTGCAATGCTTTATCGATCGTTAAGCGCGACATTGCAATGTGTCTACCCTCGTTAACCGCGGGGCAAAATTTTACTCTTGAAGAACAAAAAAAAAAAAAAATAACAAAGAAAACAATGTTAACCAGTTTTCTGTTTTATGGGATCTGAGAAATAATAATAATAATAATCGGGAAAAAAGGGGAAATTCTTGTATTTTTTGTATTTTTTAATATTTTTAAAAAGTATGGTTGTCATTTACTTTCTGTTTATTTAAAGAAATAGTTGCAATTGGTTCGGAAATTGCTTTTTAATTAGTAAATTTTACTAATAAATAATATAATTTCTACTAATTTATTAGTAACTCGCATTCATTATTTAAAAAAATTATTCTGTACATTTATTTATCATATTGGAAATTAGCGAGAAAGTTGAACATTGATTTTTTATTTTATCATTTTAACTCAGAAACATGAAAAGACAATAATTTTTATTTTCTTTATACACGAATAGATAAATACAGTTTATGGATTTTTATTTAGTCAAATCAAAATTATAAACATTTTTTTATTATTAAAGTAGATGTTTTTGTGGCGAAAGGGTAAGATTCTTATTTTCTTCTAATTTTATTATTATATTCAAAATTTTTAAACAGTAGTTTTAAATAATATTTTAGGTAAAAAGTATTTATGACAGATTGAACGACAGAACGACTGAAAAGAATAGAAATTAATTTTCGTCAATTGATTCGTGCATACAAATAATTACAAAATTATTAAACAACATTTATTTTTCTCAATCACAATGAATACATTTATTATCCTTGGGAATATTATTACAATTATATTTGTTGTAAAATCGGAATCAACAAGAATAACATATTCTGAACGACTTCACGAACTTGAGAGCATTAATACCGTAAGAAACAAAGTGATAGGAGAATACCTTTCCTATTATGATTTACCTGAAGCTTTTGAAATTTTAAGTCAATATATTCTGAATGAGGTGGAAATGTATGGATTTGCTGAACATTTAAACAGAACTGGAAGTCCACCAGAATGGAGCAATACTAGACAACTCAAAAATCATGAACATTACAATTTTTTGAGATATAATGAGTATGTGGAAGAATTTATATTAAGAAGACAGAAAACAGGTATGCACGTTTCTTTTCTTAGAAGAAATATTTTTCATTCTGCAAGTAGAATAAATTATCGAAATTTAATTATATTTTACAATGAAAAAATGTTGAATGATTTAATTACATTTGAAGACTATTATGCTATTCAACTTTTATTAAAAGATGATTTGCAAATTAATTGGGAAAACCCCGCATCTTGGAGGATGAGAAGAGCATTATACAGTTTGGCTATTCGACAATACAGTTCAAATGCAACAATGAATTATATTCCAAAATCATGTTTTTTTAAGAAAACAGAAACGAAAACATTTGTTAATGATATAAAGAAGGGAGATAGTTTCGAAAAGACAACTTTCAGTATCTGCAGCAGCAAATATAAAGAATCATACTCATATAATCATAAGTATTCCTTTAATAAATCTTTCTACTGGACGAATTATGAAGTGTTAATTACGGATCCTATTACGATGGTAAGTTTGGAAGATATCCTGGATGTTGAAGATGAAGAACTATACGTAATACTTCCCAAGACAGATTTTACAGTATTAAGTGATCCAGCATTTTTTTTTAACAACGATGTACCAAATTTATATGTAAAAATGTTAACTTCCCCAATTTATGCAAGGTCCAATTGGCTTACTGAATTAGCAAATGAAATAGAGAAGTACAAAGAGATGGAAAAAGAATATTTTAACACACATCCCAAAAGTAATGTATAAGGAAATTGTTTTAAAATTTATCATTTATTAAAAACTACTGATAAAATGTGCATTAAAAAAATACTTTCTGTATCTAATGTACGATATCAATGGTGAAATAAAAATAATATAAAAAAACATTGATGCTGTGTTTTCTATCTTTAAAAATAAAAAACTACAAAAAGGGGTATAATTATAAGTACACAACCTATACAAAACAATTTGCAGTTAATTTAGTGTAATAACAAAAGGTCATGAAAATAAAAAATATTTTTTTTTTAAAAGAAGTTTGATGCAATCTTCAATTTTATGACTCTCAGAATGATTAATTCTTATAAATTAAAAAATATTTCGCAAATACTATAGGTGAGTAGAAAAAACAGAACACTCTGAAGATTTATGGCTTCTTTAAACGATATTGCAAGGAATATTTAAGAAGGTATGTAAATTTTATTTTTAATTCGAAAAATTACTGAAAATATTAGACTATTTCAGAAATTGTAATTGATACTTTGTAAATTTCAAATAGTAAATAGTGTTCATTTTTAAATCTGATTTAATGAAAATTGAGATAAGAAGTTTTACTGATTTTTGTCATTTTTTACAAAAAATGACTATCTAATAATTACAAAATATTAATTATAAAAAAATAAATCTCTTTTTTACTATTGTTAATATAATTATATTAATATTAAAAAAATATTATCAATAATAAAAAAGAGATTAATTTTTATAATTAATATTTTGTACCTAATTATTTACAAAATTTATTTATCTGCCCTTCAAATGTTAATTATTTGTTTAATTTTCAGTAATTTACATTTAGAGAGAGCATAAATCAATATTTTTTTATACAAGACTATAATTGTTTGGAAAATAAATACAGAATCAAGCAAATGTGCAAAAAGTAAATAAAAACTATAATCTCAATTACAAACAATATTCCAAATTGAATACAAAATAATGTTTAATAATTTTAATTAAATATTAAAAAAAAATATTTTATACATTGAATATTTACTCGTATTTATCATATTGAGAGTTAACTAAAAAATTTAAACGCTGATTTTTTTATAGCTTACTAAAACTCAAGGCAATGAAAAGATAATAATTTTTATTTTCTTTCTTGCACGAATAGATACCTATGGATTTTTTTACAAATAAAAATCGATGTGGTTTTTAAATTAGCGACAGGGAAAGAAAATCAAAATTGTCTTTTTATTTCCCTGAATTTGAAAAAAAAATTAAAAAATTATATCAATATTCCATTTCTGTAGCTAACTTTAAATATGATAAATATTCAATGTAAAGTAAATACAAAAGCTTGCTTAATTAAATTAATTAAATTAATTAAATTAATTTAAAAAAATTAATCTCAACTAGAAATTAAAAACAATATTATAAAAATTATTGATAAAACTAATTGAATTCTTGAGAAGGATTTTAGAAACATTTTTTTTAATAATTGAGTTTGTTCGAAAAATTTTATGAAATAATTTTAAAAAAAAATGATTTTAAAAAAATGATTTTAAATCATTGAATTCATGTGAGAATTTTATTATTTATGAAAATAATTAAATTCCTGAGAATAATTTTACTAAAATTATTTTCAAAATAATTGAATTTCTTTAAAGTATTTTATTGCAAATAAAAATAATTGAATTCCAGCGAAGAATTTTATTATTTATGAGAAGGTAATTGAATTCTTACAAATTTTTTTCGACGAATTTAATTAGAATTTAATTGAAAATAATTCAATTCTTATATAGAATTTTATTCAAATTTTTCAAAATAATTGATTGTCTGCGAAAAATTGCATTAAAATTTGTGAAAATAATTGAATTTCACAAAGAATTTTATTGAAATTTTTGTAATCCAAGTTTTAGGGAATTTAAAGTTGTGCAAATTCTCAAAAAAAAAAAAAATTTCTCCGAAAGGAGAAAAATTAGAAAAAAACATTTTTAATTTTATAGTTTTCTTAAGGAAGGAAATATAATAAAAGTTATCTTTCAAGAAAAAGAGTGAACGAAAACGAAATTGAAGACTAGAAAAAAATTTCCTAAATTGAAAAAAAGCGAGAAAAAAATGTTTGCTATTACAATATATTCTTTTGATAGAAATATTAGACAGAAGAAAAATTGAATTTAGAAAAACTGACAAGACCCAAACTGGCGCCCCAATCAAAATAGAACTCTCACAAAAAATACATTTTTTTTTAATACTCACCACTGAAAGAAGAAATATTGAACCAAACGAAAAGAAAGAAAATAAAAACAAACAGATAAAAACAATCGCGGATAATTTAAGAGTCCGTAAATAACAAGATAGGCTTAAAATAAACACTCCAATTATTTCAAGTGTATTTCCAGGTACTGTAACTGGGGAAAATAGTATTATTTATCTCATTCCAAGATGATGGCGAGTACATTTTCTGCGGTGGCACAGCGTGTCCGATACCGCATGAAGTTTTAATGCCTCTCGATGTAATCTTCCCGATAGTAATTAGTCCTTAGAGCATAATTATCCCCTGCTCTCACTGTTTTTCTCTTTTTTTCCTTCCACCAACATTGCAATGTCGAGCAACCCCTTTTGCTTCTACATTTCTGAACACATACATGGAGCCAAACTTCAAAAAAATACTAATTCGGAAAAAATACACAAAAAAAAGGAAAAAAACGCTATAAATATAATTCGTCTCTATTTCAAATAGGGCTTTAATAAGGCTGAAGATAGTTTTCTCAATTTCTAGTTATTATTCGAATTTTTCTATTTTACTTCAGAACGACCAGGCATTTTTTACCTATTTTCTCTCAATGTATTTGCAGAAATTTTGAAAATTTTCTATTCAGGCTCTGACAGGGATCTAACCAGTTTTTTCAGTTTCCCGCAAAACCTGTGCAAAAAATTGGCCTATTTTGCTTCAAAACGTTCCTGAATATTTTTTTCTTGTTTTATAGGAAAATTTTTGCAAAAAGGTTTTACTGGAACTTGGGACAAGTAATTAAAGTCCTGTTCCAACAGGGGTTTAACTAGTTGCCCCTATTGCAAACAAAGATATTTGTTGGAAAAAGTTCCAGTAAATCCTTTTTGAAAAAAATTTTCCTATTTCACAATCACTTTTGAAAGGCTGGAAATAATTTTTTCCGGATTACCGCAAAATTGGAGATAAATTTTCCCAACTTTCAATTGAGGCTCTAATGGGTTTCAAACTAATTTTCCCTTTTTGTATTAATGTTTCTATTTCGAGTCAGAAATATCCTAAAAAATTTTCTTGTAGGTTCAGGACGTTATCCTTGCTAAAGAATTCCCTATTTGGAATTAGGGCTTTGAACAGGGGTCTAAACTGGTAAAACAAGGGTTTAACTAGTTTTCCTAGTTTCTCATAAACTTTTTCCAAAAATTGATTTAAATTTATTTCACTTCAGAAAGGTTCTAGATAATTGTTTCCAGTTTAAAGCCAAAACACGCAGAAATTTTTTCTGTTTTTAATTTTGGGCTCCAACAGGGCTCTGTCTAGTTTTTTCTATTTCCAGCAAATTTTCTTTCGACATTTCTTTATTTTACTTCAATCAAAGGTCTACCTTTTAATAAATGGTCTTTTTCCCCTTTTTTTTATTGAGGCAAATTAAACAAAAAAATTTTTTGCAATTGGGACTCTGTCAGGGGTCTAAACTTTTAAAAACAAGGCTTTAACTAGTTTTCCTAGTTTCTCATTAACACTTTTTAAAAATTGATTTAAATTAGTATTTTACTTCAGAATGGTTCTGGATAATTATTTCCAGCTTAAAGCAAAAACGTCGAAGACATTTTCCTGAAAAATTTTTCCTGTTTTCAATTTTGGACTCTAACAGGGCTCTGACTAGTTTTTTCTGTTTGTCAAAATTTCTCTATTTTACTTCAATCAAAGGTCTAATTTTTAATAAAAAGGTCTTTTCCCCTTTTTTTATTGTGTCAATAATAAAAAATTGTTTGCAATTGGGGCTCCGACGGGGGTCTTAACTAGTAAAACAAGGTTTTAACTAGTTTTCCTAGTTTCTCATCAACACTTTTTAAAAATTGGTTTAAATTATTATTTTACTTCAGAAAGATTCTAGATAATTATTTACAGTTTAAAGCAAAAACGATGAAGAAATTTTTCCTGCTGTCAATTTTGAACTCTAACAGGGCTCTGACTAGTTTTCTGTTTTCTTCAAACTCTGTGTCAAAATTGTTCTATTTTACTTTATGAAGAGGACTACCAACTTAAAGAAAGGTCTTTTTTCCTACTATACGGCATTACCCTCGTGGAAAAATTCTCTATTTGCAAATAGGGCTCCAACAGGGTTCTAACTAGTTTTTTTAGTTTCTAAAAATACACAGCCCCAAATTAAATCGAATAAAGTGGGTCAATTTCCACAAGAGGATTAAACATTAAAGAAGCATAGGGCTGAAAGTGCGCAGGGGGGACTTTGCCCCCATAGTATATAAAATGTGCCTGTGTGTGCGGGAAGAGTACAGCCGTTGATTAAAGTCAACTTGGCGAACTCGTTTCGACTCCAGGGCCGTCTTCAATGGCAGAAGAAGACTCGTTTTCTCAAGATCGAAGTTGAACATTATATTTATTCCACGAGTATATATTCTCTCTTTCTCTCTCAGTACGTTTGGTATACATGTTGGCGGCACACGTACCTTCAATATAACCGGAATTTGTCTTGAATGGCTTTACGCACTGTTACCTTAATGTGGAAATATCTTTCTGCTGATTGTAAATTATTTTATAGCCAGTGTATTTTTCAGATAATTATGTTCGAGTGCATTAATGCCGTTTTCCATGGAAAGCCTTAATCTACGGCTTTATACTATCCATTGATGCTGATTTAGAGTCGGATTAGTGTGAATACACACACGCACATTCATTTATAATATGTATATAGATATACAACACGGCCTTGAAAATCTTCTTGCTCTTGAATATCATTTTTCTTTTCCTTTCTTTTTTTTTCTTCTTTTTTTTTTTGGTTTAAATTGAAATATACGATAAATGTCTGTTGAACATTAAAATATTCGCCACCATAAAACTAGATAATAACATTTATACTTCCCGACTATCGCGATATATATTTAAATTATGACTTCTGATAATAAATTAATCATTTTAATCCTTAACAACCCAATCGGTATATATGGGTGATAAAGAGTTTTAATCAGGCTCGTAAATAACATTCTAATAAATGCGATTATCATAAAGAGAAAATAAGAACGATCGTTTTGGGGGAGGGAAGGAGGAAAAAAATTTTTTTTATCTAAATTTACTATTTCTATGATAAAATTTACGTGTATATAAATATGTGTGTGTATCTTTTTGTGATTGCGAACTAGTATATTTATTAAGTCTATAAAGAGAAGAACATGTCTGATCATAAATTGCTTTAACTACTGCGGAGTTGGGAAAGTCGAAATACAATACTTTCTCATTAACAATACTTCATTTTCAGCTTGATTATCTTGAAAAAATTATCATCTACGCCTCTTGTTATAAATTTTAAATTTATAACGATTATAGTAACAATAATTCCTTTGCAATAATTTATACAATTGTTAATTTGTTAAAACAATATTTATTGTGATAAGAAAGGATTGTGCCAAAAATTTAATTTTCCTTTTGCCTTAATTTTCCATGATTTTAAAAATAATAGAATTTAATTTTGTAATTCACATTTTTGTCCAAAATACTAAAAAAATACAATTTTAGAAAAATTACAAATAATTGCAGAAATTCAATTATTTTCATGAGTGATAAAATTATTCTCATAAAATTCAATTATCTTTTAAATTTAAAAAAAATTCTCGTCAAAATCCCAATTATCTTTATAAATAACAAAATTCTTCACCCAAAGTTCAATTATTTTCGAATCAATTTCAAATTCCTAAAAATAGTAGGTACGCAAACATTTAATTATTTTCATAAATAATAAAAATTTCTCAAAAATTCAATTATTTACAAATTTTTTATAAATTCGTTCGCAATAATTCAATTATTTTTATAAATAATAATTTTTTTTTGAAGGAATTCAATTATTTTCAAAAAAAAATAATTTAAAAATTGTAGAAAATAATAATTGTTTTGAAATGATGAAAATAATGTTGAAAAAGTTACTGTAATAATATTCTTATAATATCAAACAATGATTTTATCACTCGATCATCGACTCGGAGCAATCGCTATCTTCATGTTTTATAAAAATATTCTTATAAGTTATTAAATTTAAAAAAATTTGAATTTTAATTCCTACGGAAAAGTAATATTTAAATATTTATTTAAAAAAGAGTTATTGATGTTTTCGAATAAATTTACAATTAAAGAAATTCGTAAATAAATATAACAAAATAGAATATGTAATGTTTCTTTTCCAAAAGAAAAGAATGAGTTTCTGAACAATATTGTTATTGAGAAATATAAATTATGCATAAAATGGGTATATTTCCTATTTCTTAATTATAATTTTTTAACAATTAATAATTTTCTCATATTTTTTATAAATAAAAAGGAGAAAAATTTGCATAATTTAGATCTGTGAAACGAAATTTGTTTTAGAAAAAAGCATATAATAAACAAAACTTATTTGTTAGTTATAATTTTTTAATATTTTCTAATTTTAAATATAGTTTTATTATAAATCATGAAAAAATACCTGCATTTTTTCGATCTGTCAAACAATATTTTTTAAAGAAAAAAAAAAACAAAAAAACAAAAGCATACACAAAAACTAACTTCAAAGTGTGGACAGACAGAATGAAAGAATAAAACAAAAATTATTATACCTAGTTAATTAATAATAATTTCTTTTTTCTTATTGGATAATAATTTTTTACCTACGATTAACATTTGCAACAATTCTAGTTTTATTCAAAACAATTAATTTTCAATTAATAGAGATTGAAATAATTCAATCTCTATTAAATACAATTTTTTTATTCCTAACAATATTTCTATTCTAAATAGTATAATTTCTATTTGAAATAATTATTTAATTATTTCAAATAGAAATTATACTTTATACTTTATACTATTTAGAATAGAAATATTCGAACTATTTTTTTCTATTCGTCATAATTTATTTCTATTTTAAACCAATTTTTTTTTATTCTAAACAATTCAATTTCTAATAAAAAAAATTTTTTCTTATTCTAAATAATTTAATTTCTATTTAAACAATGCTTTTCTATTCTAAATAATCCAATCTCTATTCGAAACTATTTTTTCCATTTGAATCAATTCGATTTCTATTTGAAATAATTTTATTCTATTCGAAACTATTTCTTTCTATTCCAAATAATTCAATTTCTATTATAAATAATTCAATTTCTGTTCGTTATAATTGTTTTCTATTCGAAATAATTTAATTTCTTTTCTAAACCATATTTTTCTATTTGAAGCTATTTTTTTTATTCGAAATAATTAAATTTCTATTCGAAACCACATTTTTCTATTCGAAACAATTCAGTTTCTAATGAAAACTATTTTGTTCTATTCCAAATAATTGAATTTCTATTTGAAACAATTTTTTTCTATTCGAAACAATTTTTTGCTACTCGAAATAATTAAATTTCTATTCGTAAAAATTCTTTTTTGTTGGAATTTATTCATTTTCTGTTTGAAACAATATTTTCCCTATTGAAAACAATATCAAACTGTGTTTAATGAACGAGAACAATAAAAAATATTTGTTTGTGCCAAAAATTTAATTTTCTTTTTGCCTGAATTTTCCCTGACATCAAGACAATTATTATTGCAATAATAATTACTAAGTGAAAAAAAAAAATAAAAATCCAATCGAATGCTTATTAAATAATATATAACAATCTCTCTAAATCACGTTATCATTTTAAAGTCACCAATTAAATAAACACCATGACAGGTGTAAAGGAAGTATTGCGCAATATTACCCCATAGAAAAACTTGTGTAAACTATGCAAATAAGAGAAAAAAGTGAATAAATCATTATTATTATAGAATATCTCCACAAGAAAATAAAACATTCAAAAGTAGTTCAATACAGATAATTCGAAATTTATAATCGTAATATGTATTCTTATCCGAAAATCTACCAAGTCATAGTTAATAATTAGTACATATTAGTTAATTATGCAAAAAGGAAATGTACGTCTCGAGAAATTGCGGATAATTTTTCTTTATCTTAAAAATTCGCAACTGGCATGTTTCATTTACGTTTTTTCATTTTTTTTTTAATTGTAGAGAACAAGCAGATATCAAGATCGTAGATCAAAATATGCAATAATTTTATTTTTTTAAAATTTTTTTTCTTTATTTCCCTTGTGAAAAAATATTACATTAGAAAATTTTCTACGAAACTGTGAATCAACTCGTTAACATTACATTCACTTGTTTAATGACGCTTAAAACTCTATTCAGAAATAAATTCCAGATTATAAATGATCCTCTATTCTTAGTTCAATTACTTACATGATGGTAGATTTTAATTTTTTGTCCCTTTTCCTATTATCAATGGTAGAGAATATAAACACGACAAGTAAAATGAACCACAATGTTAACTTGATTGTTTCTATTCAATTGCGTCACTGACCTGTTGGTTTTGTTAGAGGCAGGAAATATACGTTCAACTCACCTGAAACAAAAAAAAAAAAGAAAATAATTTATAAGTAGTAAAATTTGAATTATTAGAATTAGAAGTAATATACAAAAAGTAAAGGATGAAAATAAATAGAGGAACATAGTCAGGGTTGGACATTAGTCAAGGTAGGGCCCCTTTTTAAATAAGACCACTAGCAATTAAAAAGGTGGCCCAACCTTGACTATGTCGCCTTATTACTACAAATATATTTATATTTTTTATATATTATAGAAATTATTTCACATCATTATAATACGAATTATAATATTATAAATTTATAAACATATTTATTAATTTATTAATGTATAAATATTATTTTATTGTATAATGTAATAATTTTTAACTTGATGTATCTCCTGATTTCACACAATCTTACACGCGAGCCTTTTACTCATTCTCCTATTATATATTTATTAATCATTATATTAAAAAAAAGAGAGAGAATTTCAAATCCTTTCATTTGTGTCGATTTTATCGTTCTTCCAGGCATGAAAAGGCCTTTTAGTTAACATTACCACAAAGTTATTATACAAACGGAAATATCACAGTCATAATTATATTCAATTGCGCCAATCATTTTTGCCCTGAGCAATTATTAAATTAAATTTTTCTGTTCTTTAAAACAGGAGGCATTGCATTTTTACAATATTACTCTTAACCGATATAATGTACTTTTTTTTAACTGATCTATTTTTAGCAATAAAAAATTTTACAATATTAATTATGTTAAATAATTACATTCAAATATTTTATATTAATTAATTTTTGTAATAATAATATTATTGTTATTAATATTAATAATAGAAAATAGTTAATGCATTATTTATTAATACAAAAAAAAACGAATAAATTATTTATAAATTTATAATTACTAATACTTTTAGTTAGTATTAATTAATAGTATTATAATATTATTGAATCATTAGCAAATTTTTTTGAATGCAACTTCTATAGCAAAATGTGAAGAAAAATTTTCTGTTCGTAGAACGAAGGTAGTTTTTGAAACAAAATTCTGGTAGAATGCGGTTTCTCTTCTTACTAAGGACAAGCTACATTTTAATTGACCAAAAAAATCAACAATTTAGGAATGAATTCTCAAAAGTTCTTTCAAATACGGAATGTATTAAATAATTCCAACGAATGAAATTATTTTCTTTGAGTATTTTGCAATTATGAGGATTTTGTCTCAATCGAACTTTTTTTCCAACTACAAGAAATTATTATCAGATCACTATTATTATTATTATTTTTACGTTTTGTTATTATTATAGAAATCGTTATTAATATTACTCTTATTATTATCATTATATTACTTCTATTATTATTTTTTTAAATATTATTATTTGATAAAATTCTACACAAACTTTTAATTATTTTATTTTTAATTATTTGTACTTTTTAATGTACAATTTTCTTTTAACTGATTATTGTGAATAGTGAAAATCAGTGGTGAAATATGTAGTGGTTTTCCGCAAAGAGACTTTTATTAATAAACATAATTGTCAATAATTAAAATGAACTGACGCCTTTTAATTTATAAAACTTTACTTCCGTAATCCCAAAAAAAAAACTAAAATTTGACAAAATAATTCAAATTTAAACATGGTTATTATTATTTTTTTCAAAAAAATAATAAAAATTTCACAGGAATTTCATTATTTACAAATTTTTTTTATAAATTTCTTCGCAATCATTTAATTATTTTCATAAATAATAAAACTCATTGCAGAATTTCAATTATTTTTAATAGGTACAATTTTAATCGAATTTCTCAAAAAAATTCTTAAAAATTTTATTAAAAATTTAAAATTCGTCAAAAGAATACAGTTATTTAAAAATTTATAAATAAAATTCTTTATAAGAATTCAATTTTAAGAAACATGCAATTATTCAATAAATTATTTATTTGCATTTTATTTGTATTTAAATAATTGAATTCTAGTAGAATTTTATCATAAACATTGATTTAAAAATGGATTTCAGTTAAAATTTTAGATTATAATTGACTTTTAAAAGCATTAGGTATAACGTGGATTTTTAGAAATAATTGAATTTTGAAAAGGTTTCAGATTAAAATCTTTGAAAATTTGAATTTTTCATATTTTTAACTAACAATTTTGTGAAATTTATTTTTTTTTTTTGAGAAACTTTAATTGCAGATTTTTTTAAAAATTATTTAAAGTTTTTATTTTCTAATATATATTTAATTGAAGAATTTACGAATAATTGAAATCTGGTAAAATAAAAAATTTTAAACAAATGAATTTGAAATTTCTTCAAGAACTTTTTCAAAAATTATTAAAAATAATAGATTTATAGAAAATGTTTAGTTGAAAACACGAAAAAAAAATTCAATTTTGTAAAAGTTACAAATTATTGCTAAAATTCATTTATTTTCAAGAGTAATAATATTCTTTTCCAAAATTAAATTATTTTCAAAAATGTTTATCAAATTCTATGCAAACATTAAATTATATTCATAAATAATAAAAATTTTACGGGAATTTAACTATTCACAAATTTTTATAAATTTCTTCGCAATAATTCAATTATTTTTATAAATAATAATTTATTTTACAGAGATTCAATTATTTTTATGAATAATAACTCATATAGAATTTCAATTATTTTTAATACAATTTTAACCAAATTCCTCGAAAAATGTAATTATTCTTCAAAATTTTATAAAAATTCGTCGAAAAATTCAATTATTTAAAAATTTGTTGATAAATGATATTAAAATATTTAATTAAATTTGAGAATTGAATTTTAAGAAACATAGAATTTATTCAATAAATTGTTATTTTTGTATTTAAATAGATAACTGAATTTTAGTAGAATTTTCTCATAAACATTGATTTAAAAATGGATTTCAGTAAAAATTTTAGATTATAATTGAAATTTAAAAGCATTTTAATATTTTTAACTAACAATTCTGTGGAATTAATTTTTTTTTTTTAGAAACTTTAATTGATGATTTTTTTGAAATTATTTAAAGTTTTTATTTTTTAATATATATTTAATTGAAGAATTTACGAAGAATTGAAATTTCGTAAAATTGAATATTGCAAAGAAATGGATTTGAAAATTGTTAAAGAACTTTTTCGAAAATGATTAAAAATAATCGATTTAAAGAAGAATTTTAGTTAAAAAGTTTTGTAAATTTGAATTGTAAATGATTTTATCACTCGGTCATCTTTAATTATTATAAAACATGAAGAAATCGATAACTCCGAGTCGAAGACTCGGAGTTATCGATATCTTCATGTTTTATAGTTATGAAAAATTTAATTTATAGTTTTAAGTAAAATGTTGTTTTATTAGACTCGGACTGGTTATATTTTTGTCATTGGTCCGTAAATGGTTCGTAATTTTTAATTTTTGGTCCGTAAAGTCCGCATTTTTAAATACTTTCACTGGTTCGAGCTCTGTATATGGTATATAATAATTAATATATAATTAAATATTAATTATTTACAAGAGGTTAACAACACAGCACATGACACGTATATATATTGAAAATAGAGAATTTAAATCCTTTCTCGCAATTTGTTATGTCACCTGTTTGAGACAGTTACGACATTATTACACAGCATGAAATGATATCAAACGAAGTAGGTAGTTCACACTTGTTTCCTATATAAGTTAAACGTGTTCTCGCCAATATAAGAATCCAATCTCGGATTTAAAGATTGTAAGTAGCTTAAGGGCCAATGTCCCTGATACTTTGTAATAGAACACTGAGGATACGCTAAGATTACCAGGTATTCTCTCTCCGCGCACCACGAAATCAATCTGTGAAATAGCCTCGTCCAAAGGCAAGCACTATACGTGTAACGTAAAACCGATATCCTCCTGTTTCATTGCTTCTAACCAAGTCTGAACTTCAAGGCACGTAGTCAAAGAAAAAAAAAAACGAAAAAAAAAAAATTATTCAATACGGGGGGGAAAGCACACTATTTCTAAAGTATAACTAAATTGCTCGGTAATTTCCAGTTATAACGATCACACGTTGTACTCTCTCTATGTGTGTGTGATTTTAGCTGAAAAAATCCATAAACATAATAAAATGTAATTTATTATTTCAATTTTTTTTTTGGTTTCCATCCACTTAAAATGATTTCGTTTAATCGTTCTGGTCGTGAGAGGTACTCTTTTTTTCTTTATTAAAATAATTTATGCTTTTAATTTAAATTATTATAATAATTTACGGTTTAATTTACATTACTATAATAATTCATGGTTTAATTTAAAGTACCTATGAGTACAATTTAATTTAAATTACTATTATAATAATTTTTGATTTCATTAAAATTACTATTTCGAAATAAATTTTTTTTCTATTAACATTTTTATTTGAAACAATTCTTGTTGAAAACAATTCTTATTTTAATTCGAACCAATTTTCTTCCAAATTAAATAATTCAATTTCTACTCGTAATAATTAAATTTCTTTTCGAAAAAACATTTTCCCGATTGCAAAGATTAAACTCCATTTAATGACCGAGAATGAAAGGTGGAGGGTGAGAAAAAAATTTTAAAGAGTAAAAAAAATCCCCTATACGATTACAAAACATCGTGACGAACGATTCCTTCTTCCGGTGCTCCCATTTCTCTTGCAGCGTCGGCGTTTATTTATATATGTTACCGGCAAAGTATGTAATCAGGCATTTTATAAAATACCTAGGCAGTATATAAAATGCCTGTCTGTCTCAGGCAATGTGTATAAAAAAAAGATTTTCTATACATTGCCTAGGCATTATATAAAATGCCCACTAGACTTTAGGCAAAGTATAAAATTTAGTTTTATTTCAAATAATATACATTTTTCTGTTATAAAAATATTAACTTTCTTTTGTAATTTATTTGTTACAACACGGCATACTTGAATGACATTTCGACTGACACTGGACCTTATTTTTTATGCATAAATATTTGTTGCTTTGACAGTTTTTTACAAGAACATTTTACAAAACCTTGGCCTGTTCCTTTTTCTCGGTAGCTTTAACATTATTAACATCACTTATCAACTGCTTATACCGTTCGTCTGATAAAAATATACTGTTTTTTGCCATTGCATTTTTAATTTTAGAAAATTCGGAAAAAATCTATCCCTTGTCACCGAAACATTTCCTATTTCTGCACTCATTTTAAGTTCAAATTTATGTTTCTGCGACTGATTACCTCAAAATGTGAGAATTGACTGACAAAATTTGTATTTTCTGTTAATTAAGTATTATTCTTAAGAGTTAGAAATATTGAACTTCATTGTATAAAATTACTCACTGCTAACATGCAGCTATGTAAACATAGCTAAAATACTTATTGTTATATACTTATTATTTTCTATTTGTAATAGAAAAATCGTGGAAAGTGTTTATAGAAAAAGGTAGACGTTTCAAGCTGCTGAGACTATTATATACTTTACCTTATGCTCGATGGGCATTTTATAAAATACCTAGGAATTTTATAAAATGCCTAGGCAATATATGAAAAAATAATTTAATTATATACATTGCCTGAAATGGACAGGCTTTTTATATACTGCCTAGGCATTTTATAAAATGCCTGGATTTCATACTTTGCCGGTAACATATATATAAGGCGGCAAGGCAAAAAGTGTCGTGCGATCTTTATTTCAATTTATACGAAATTCAATGTCGCCTATAGTGAAGTTGTGCTTGGGACCGGTCGGTCGATCTCTTCTCCTCTTCGTGGTCGTTGTGGAAGATCGATGGATCGTTCCTTGATTTTGATCTGACGCTCCGCTTAAGGCAAGGCACGATCAACGCGCGCGTTTATACGAGAGAGGATTTTCTAGCGAGGAGAGCCCTTAGCGCTTCAATCGCGAGAGTGGATCGCGGCCTACGATCTTCGATCTCTTCGATCGTCGGCCTTGTACGGTCGCGCCGCGCGATCGAGCAGGTGGTTCTAAGACCGGACGAACTTGTGCTCTTATTCTTCCCCTTGCACTCTCTTTCGCCCTCTTCTATATCTCTTCTTTTTCTTGTTCTTTTTTTTCTACCTCTTCTTCTGCTTCTTCTTCCTCCACTCAATTTCTCTCTTAAACTCTCTTTTCTTTCCTTTTTATTTATTTCTTGTATTTTTATTCTTTTCTGCTATCGAACTTTTCGTCCTTTTTTGCATTTTCCTTCTTTTTTGGCCGCTTCTTCTTCTTTGATTTTGTTTTTTGGTTTCTTTCTTTTAAGCTTCTTTTAGTTTTCTTTCTTTCAGCTTTTTTGTCTTCTTTTTCCTTTATTTTGGTCTTCTTTTTCCCTTCTTTCGTTTTGGTTTTTTGCCATATTTATTTTTACATTCTTTCCTTCTACTTTTCTTCTTCTTCTTTTTGCACCTTTTATGTCTTTTTTCTACTTTCTTTTTCCTTTGTGCCTTTCTTCTTTTTGTCGTCTTTCTTCTTGTTTTCTTTATTATTATCTTCCTTCTTACTTTTGTGTTCATTTCTTCTTCTTTCTTCCTTTCTGTCTTGTTTCTTTTACATTTTTGTCTGACACTTTTCTTCTTTCTTCTTGCTTTTTTCTTTCTTTTTTTCTTCTTGCTTTTGCATTAATTTTTCTTCCTTTTTGTTTTTTTTCTCTCTTCTTCTTTGTTGTTTTTTTCTTTTTTCTTTCATTCCTTTTTCCTTTCTTCATTTCTGCTTTTTTCTTCCTTCCTTCTTTCTTTCTTTTGTCTTCTTTTTTTTCATTCTCATTGATTTTTTTCTCTTCTTGTTTCTTCCTTATTATTTTTTTTACTGTTTTTGTCTCTATTTCTTTTTGCCTTCTATCTTTTACGTTAATTTTTCTTCATTTTTGATTTTTCCCTTCCTTCTTTTTTATTGTCTTTTTTTTTCTTTCATTCCTATTTCCTTCCTTCTTTTCTGAACTTTTCTTCCTTCTTTCTTTCTTTCTTTCTTTGTGTCTTCTTTTCTTTGCATTTTTTTCTTTCTCATTGGTTTTTTTTCTCTTCTTTTTTCTTCATTATTATTTTTTAACTGTTTTTGTCTTTATTTCTTTGCTTCTTTTTTTGTGTTTCTTTTCTTTATTTTTTTGCCTTCTATCTTTTGCGTTAATTTTTCTTTATTTTTGATTTTGCCTTTCTTCTTTTATATTGTCTTTTTCTTTTTTCTTTCATTCCTTTATCCTTTCTTTTTTTTTGCTCTTTTCTTTCTTCTTTCATTTTGTCTTCTTTTATGCTTTTTTCTTCCTTCCTTCTTTCTTTCTTTTTGACTTCTTTCCTTTGTTTTTTTTTCTTATTGGTTTTTTTCTCTTCTTTATTATTTTTCAATTGTTTTTGTCTCTATTTCTTTGCTTCTTTTTTTGTGTTTTCTTGTTTTGTTTATTTTTGCCTTCTATCTTTTTGCGTTAATTTTTCTTTATTTTTAATTTTTCCCTTTTTTTAATTTAACTTTCATTCCTTTTTCTTTTCTTCTTCTCTGTTTTTCCTTCTATCTTCATTCCTATTTGTCTTATTCCCTTTGCATTTTTTTCTTTATTATTTTTAATTGTTTTTGTCTCTTTTTCTTTGCTTCTTTTTTGTGTTTTTTTGCTTTATTTCTTTTTGCCTTTTATCTTTTGCGTTAATTTTTTTTTATTTTTCAGTTATCCCTTTCTTTTTTTTCATTGTCTTTTTATTTTTTCTTTCATTCCTTTTTCTTTTCTTCTTCTCTGTTTTTTCCTTCTTTCTTCCTTTCTTTTTGTGTTCTTTTTGTCTGCTTTTTTTAACATTTTTTTCTGTTATTAGTTTTTTCACCCTTATTTGTCTTCTCTTCTTCTGTTTTCTTTCTTTATTTTTTTTTCTTTCTGAGTTGCATATTTTTGTTTTCTGTCTTCTTTCTTTCTTCTTTTTTCTTGTTTTTTGCTATCTTTCACTATTTCTTTTTTTGACATTTTTATTTTTGGTTTCTTTGTCTTCTTTTTCCCTCTCTATTATTTTTTATTTATTCCTGTCTCTATTTCTCTGCTTCTTTTTTAATTTATTTCTTTTTGCCTTCTATCTTTTTGTTTTTTTCCCCTTTTATTTTTCAATGTTTTTTCCTATTTCTTCTATTCTTTCTGCTTTCTTCTCTTCTGCTTTTTTATTCCTTTCTTTTTGTCTTTTTTCTTTTGCATTTTTTTCTTTCTTATTGGTTTTTTTCTCTCTTTTTGTCTTCTCTTATTCATTTTCTTTCTTTATCTTTGTTTTCTTTTAAAGTTTCCTATTTTTCTTTTATCTTTTTTTCTTTTTGTTTTCTTCCTAAATTTCCTGTTTTTGACTTCATTCGTTTTTCTTTGCAGTAAAACTTTCTTTTTTCTTTCTTTTTGCTTTATTTACTCTTTCTTCCTTGTAACATTCGTTCTATTTGTGACTTTGTGTCTTACTTCTCGGTTATTGTCTTCTTTATTTCTTCTTTTTTTCCATTTTCATCTTCTTTATTATTTTTATTTATTTTTGTGTCTTTTTATTTGCTTTTCTTGTTTTCTTTATTTTTCCTCTCTTCTTTTTGGTTCTATTTTGTCTCCTTTCTTTTTTCTTTCTTTTTGCTTTATTTACTCTTTCTTCCTTGTAACATTCGTTCTATTTGTGACTTTGTGTCTTACTTCTCGGTTTTTTGTCTTCTTTATTTCTTCTTTTTTTCCTTCTTCATCTTCTTTATTATTTTTATTTATTTTTGTGTCTTTTTATTTGCTTTTCTTGCTTTCTTTATTTTTCCTCTCTTCTTTTTGGTTCTATTTTGTCTCCTTTCTTTTTTCTTTCTTCTGTCTTTCTGCTTCTTTTTCGCTCTTTTTGGTTTTTCCTTCTTTTTCTTTGCTTCCTTTTTATTTTCCTCTTTTCTTTTCTGTTCTTTTTGTCTTTTCTCTCTCTTTCTTTCTTTTTGCTTCTTTTTCGCTCTCTTTCGTTCTTCCTTCTTTTATTTTTTCTCTTTTTCCCTTCTTTTATTTCTGTCTTCTTTTTTCCTTCTTTCTTTTGGTCCTTCTTTCCTTTTGCCTTCTTTCGTCTTCGCATTTGCTTTCTGCTCCCGTCAGCTGAGCGAGTCGTCGAAGTCATTGAGCTTAGCCTTGGCCGAGTGAACCGATTCTTCAAAGAAGAACTAATAGCTTTCGACTTGAACCGATCCTGGCTGAAGAGGCCGACATTCCTCTTTTGTCTTTTTCGATTTCATTCTTTTTAAATCGTCAGCTATGTCAAGAATTTTAAGTGTTTTGCGATTCGAGGAGATAATTTAGTGTCTTGTTAAGGCCCCTGCTATTTATTATACCATAGATTATTTTCTTATTGTCGTACATCAATTGTTCGAAAAAGTGAAGCGGAGAGGAACTTTGCCTAATGTTTAAAAAACACTTTAAATAAAGTATCATTTTTTCCTCCCGAGGCATTTTTTTCCATTTATTTTGTTGAAAAAGATTTTTCTTAGTTTAAAAAAAAAAAATTTCTGGTATCAATTTTTTTTGGTGAAAAAAATCTTTCTTGTATTAATTTTTTTTTTTGAAAAAAATATTTCTTGCGTGTATTTGTTTTTAGAAGAACAATTTTAGCAAAAAAATTGATGAGTCGTAAAACTTTTGAGGGTGAAATTAAATGAAAATGCGATAATTACAAAAGAGGTTCATCGACCATTGAGAACTATATGGTGTTAATTAGAAATCTCTGTTGTCAAGTGCGTGACGCGTGGGGATGCAAAAAATAAGACTTGTCTCTACATTAACAGTGACAACTTTGCCCTTGCGCGCGCGCGTGCTTATATGTTCATCGCTCAGAGATAATTAACTCAAGCGTTAATTAGGCGAAAGGGCCCGACTTTGACAAGCCAAATGATGTATTAACCGATTGGGAAAAAATCTCAACAACCTTATTATACTAATGACTCGGCAAAATTTTAACAAGCGTTGTTTGAACTTTTCTTGTTTTTTTTAAATTTTAATTCTCGTTATATTTCAATATCCACTTCATCCCCACACGTCTTTCATCAAATTATTTTTTTTTACACTTCACCCCCTCCCTCCCCATTTACTATACTCTTCATTATAAGAATCGAAAATAGTTTTATCCCTTTTAATTCTTTGAAATATTTTTAAGTACTTCAAATTAATTTCAAATATACTTCAATTTTAAATATTAATTATTTAGTTTCACTTAAAATTAATTCATAATACTTCATAATTTTTTTAAATACTTAAAAATATTTTGAAATAGTATAATAATTTAAAATATTGCAATAAATTTTGTAATATTGCGACATGTTTTTAATATTGCAAAATATTATTTCATATTGCAGAATACTGTCTTGAAAAATATTTTCCAATATTGCCAAATTCTGTCTAATATTGCAAAATATTTTCTAATATTGCGAAGTATTTTAAAATATCTTTAAAATTAATCAACATTTCAATTTATTTTTAAATACTTTCAATTTCTTTTTCAATATTTTAATATTTTTTTCATAAATATATATATATATTTTGAAGTATTTTAATTTTCGAAATAAATTTTTACCCTCCATTGACAACTTAAACCGATTTAAGAATTAAAACGTTATTATAACATCCTACAACATGTCAATAATATAGATAGTGCAAGCAGCTTATCATAAAATGTCATAAAACTGATCTTTCCAGTTTATAAAGATTTATATATTGAAAAATAAAGAAATAACACATATCAAGATATTAATCTTATCAACATTTTATGACAAAGTCAGAAATTATCTTAATAATACATTAACATTGTATGAGCAGGTATAAATGTTAATTATAAAGACAAGAAATATTACATTTTTTTTTGTCAATTCTTCTTGCAACTATCTAAATTTGTAGATAAAGAAAAAATTTGCTTTTTATCCCTCAGTATTTTGAATTTTATTAACACTGTAAGAATTATATTAAAACTTATAATGTACATACAGAAGAAACTAATTTTTTTCTGCATAGTTAGAAAGAAATTTCTAATATTTTACATTTATTTAAAAATAAATAAATTATAAATAAATTTTATAAATTAAAATAGAAATTCTAAATAATTTATGAATTACAAAATGTCTATATAATACACTCTTGAAAATGATCTTGAAATATTTTTTGTTTTTAACTTTCCTTCCCATAGAGATAATTGACATTTCTACAGAGGCATAAATTGCGAAAGAGGTGTCATTATAGGAGACGCTTTCAATTATCCCAGTTGTGCGTAATTTTTGCGTCGATTAGATTTCTCTGTTCGACACGCATGCGCGTGCGAAAGATCGGCAAGATCTTTTTATATATATATATATATAAATATATCTCGGCGGTGAACGAGTTGGCGGCGCCGCAAAGCAATCGCGATCGCATCTGTAATCTTGAATCTCATGATATTCACAGGTCCCTAACTATGCGTTACTATATATATATTTTTTTTTTATTTTTTTTTATTTTTTCTTTCACAAACGCGGATTTCTTAGACCATGCGCGACAGTCTTATGTCAACTCAACGATGGAGGACGATATGCGACGATAGCGCTAACGATTACGATTACGACATGGCGTTGGGCTTTCTTTATATACACACTCACATTACATTGAGAAGAGAAGAAGAAGGAGAAAGAGGAAACTTTTCAAGTCGGCACTAAAGTCGAAGAAATACAATCTTGACACGTGAAAAACTGCATTTAACCGAGAAAATATTCTCCCGCATATAAACTTTACGGTAATTAAAATAAATTATATAGCCACCAAAAGAATTCGGAAGTGAAAAATAATAAATTAATGAGGATTTATCTTTCTTAGTACTTACTTGAATCTTCTAGTGCATTGCAATAGGGTCACTCACCTGCAACAAAAAATCATTGGCATTCATTAGTTTCATTTTTCAATTTCTTCTTTTTTCTCGATTAAATAATTTCAATTGTTTCAATTTTACTAAATTTAGTTATTTTTCTTTATTACCCAGCTGAAAAAGTTCTATAGAATTTCACTAGAATGATTTTATAGAATTTCTAATGAATTCTACGAAATTTTAGTGATTTTTAATTAGAAAGAATTTAAATTCGTGAAATAATATTTTTTCAACTTTATATTATTGTGAAATTAAATTTTACATTTGATTTCTACGACAAATTTTAGGCAAAAATTGTTTATATCATTTAAATATACAATTAAACTTAGTCAAAGTAGAGAAAACTAGAAATGAAATTTTTCATAACTATAAAACATGAAGAAATCGATAACATGAAGAAATCTCCGAGTCTTCGACTCGGAGTGATCGATAACTTCAAGTTTTATATTATAATTAAAGATGGGAAATTGATAAAATCATTATTTTATATAATAAGAATATTGTACTTCTTCAAAATTATGTTCATCATTTCAATTCAATTATTATTTTTAGAAATTTATCACTAAAATTTTTCTTCAAATCAATTAATTTTCGAAAAAGTTCTTCAACAATTTTCAAAATCCATTTATTTACAATATTCAATTTTACAAATTTAAATTATTTGTAAATTCTTCAATTAAATATATAGTAGAAAATAAAAATTTCAAATAATATTAAAAAAATTCAATTACACTTTTTCAAAAAAATTAATTTCCAAATTAAATTATTTTTAAAAATCCACGCTATATTGCTTTTAATATTCAATTATTATCTAAAATTTTAACTGAAATTCATTTTTAAATCAATTTTCATTAGAAAATTCTACTATTCAATTATTTAAATAAAAAGAAAATAATTTATTGAATAATTGAATTAACATAAAGAATTTTATCAACAAATTTTTAAATAATTGATTTCTTTCGACGAATTGTAATAAAAGTTTTAAGAATAATTACACTTTTCGAAGAAATCCATTGAAATTGTATTAAAAATAATTGAAATTCAGCATTGAGTTTTATTATTTATGAAAATAACTGAATTCCTTAAGAAAATTTTATTATTTACGAAAATAATTAAATCCCTGTAAAAAAATTTCGTATTTATGAAAATAATTGAATTATTTAGAAGAAATTTAGAAAAAAGTTCTTTGACAATTTTTAAAATCCATTTATTTACAATATTCAATTTTAGAAATTTAAATTATTCATAAATTCTTCAATTCAATATATATTAGAAAATAAAAACTTAAAATAATATAAAAAAATTCAATTACACTTTTTCAAAAAAATTTATTTCAAAATTCAATTTTTTTTTTCAAATTTAAACTAAAGTTTATATTCAAATCAATTTTTATTAGAAATTTCTACGAGAAGTCAATTATTTAAATACAAAAATAAATAATTTATTGAACAATTGAATGTATCTTAAAATTCAATTTTCATAAAGAATATTATTAACATGTTTTTTCAATAATTGAATTCTTTCGACATTTTTTAAGAATTTTTTAATTCATTTGTTTTTAACTGAAATTCACTTTTAAATCAATTTTTTTTAGAAAATTCTACTAGAATTCAATTATTTAAATACAAAAAAAATAATTTATTGAATATTTGAATGTTTTCTAGAAATGAACTCTTATAAAGAATTTTATCAACAAATTTTTAAATGACGAATTTTAATACAAATTTTTTATAATAATTACATTACCGATGAATTCGATTAAAATTTTATTAAAAATAAATAAATAATTAAAATTCTGCGATTAGTTTTACTATTTTTGAAAATAATTAAATTCCTAAAAAGAATTTTATTATTTAGAAAAATAATTGAATCCCTGTAAAAATTTGATTATTTATAAAAATAATTGAATTATATTGCGAAGAAATTTATAGAAAATTTGTAAATAATTGAATTTCGGTGAAATTTTTATTATTTTATAAAAATAATTAAATGTTTGCGTAGAATTATATTATAAAATTTTTTTAAACAATTGAATTCTTTTGGAAAATTTTATTAATATAATAGATATTAAAAATAATTGAATAGAAATTTTTTTTTGAAAGTAATTGGAATTTTCCCAAGGATTTTTATTATAATTTTATTACTTTTGAAAATAATTGAATTTTTGCCATAATTTGTAATTTTTCTAAAATTCTCCAAATTATGTCGTACAATTTACGACCTTTTCGTCCTTTTTTAATTATTGTTATTAGGTAGAATATTATATTATTATCATATTAAATAATAATTTTTATTACCTAAATTACAAATTATAATGTGTTCATGTAATGTTTACGAGGAATGTAAATTAAATAAATACGATAAATTCTCCATACACGAGTCGAACAATAAATCCTGAGATTGAGAAAAAAAAATCTCGTGAGTAATTATCAATGAATGAATGAATGTGTATATACACGAAAGAAGGAAAATTAATATTCATATAATAATGACATTGTTCCATTAGTTATGCTCTCAAACGATAGGCACTAATCTACACATACCTTTTTCCTAAAAAAAAAACATACAAATATGCTAATATTGTTAATTTTTGTTTTAATAAATAAACAAACAAAAAAAATAAGAGAGAAAAATAGACATTGAATTGCTTAGCACTCATTAGATTGCCGGTCATTAATAACGAGCGTTGACTAATTACAACTGCAATAAACAGCGCGAATTCTGAATCATTTCCCCTTATTGCGTGGAACGTGATTCTTAAAGAGTGTACAATCTAAAAATATAAAAATCACAAACTGAAAACAAACTAGTTATACATTATTTAACGAGCGTTTATACTTAATTAAAAGTAATTGGCATATATGTGGTACACAGTCAACATTAATTAATTCGTAGACGATTTTTTTATTTTGGAAATTAATCCTATATTATTATTTTTACTGTAAAGATAATTTTTTTTTTATTTTAAAAGAGAAAAATTTACACCTGACAAATTTATTTTGCTGTATTATAATATCTATTTTTATTTTATATTTAAGTATCTGACCTTAAATTCATAATCAGCGACCACAAAAACCCCCGAATAACAAGTTTCAATCGATTTCAGGTAAATTTAAAAAAATACCGCCATATTGAATCCGCCATTTTGAATTTCGTGAATCTAACCCAAAATTCGTAATCAGCGACCTGAAAAACCCTTTTGTAGCAAATGCCAAAAAATTCTAATAAACTGAAAAAGCTTCAACCTTTTTTTCATAAAATTCGCTTTTATAAAAAAATAATAAAATTACTAAGTGAATAAATTTTTCAAGTGAAGTACTGATTATACCATGTATCATGAACAGGTTTCAGGACAATGTTGTGAACAAGTTTACGTTGCCTGGCGTATAAGTGCTTTACCATGTCAAAACTTGAACACCTAGCTACCTCATTGAGTTGATGATTTTTTGAATTCATAACCAATGATGATCGTCCAGAAAACCTAAAACCGGATCTTGTTACATCTTGCTCGCGACGATACGAGGGAGTTAATTTACCGCGGTAGCGATGTATATATAGGGATTACAATCTTTCTCTCTCTCTCTTTTCTGTACGCATGTATATAAACTATAAACGCATATAAGTTGCAAACGTGTAAAATGTCTTCGATACTCAAGATTAAAAAAAAAATAAAAATAAATAAAAATGAGAGAGATGGCAGACCAACAAACAGTAAAGTTCGCAATACGATAATAAATTTACAATTTCAAAAGGCTTTTGAGTATCATGAATTTATTTTAAATTGCGCACGTTTCACAAAGTCTACAAATCTTTTTTTTACTTCAATTTTTTCAATTCGTATTTTTACGTTTATATTCACATTTTTCGCAAAAGAAATAAATTTAATAAATATATAAAACTTCAGTTTTTCCAATTCGCATTTTTACGTTTACATTCAAATTTCTCGCAAAAAAAAAAATATATTACATAAAACAAGTACCTAAATAAAATAAATGTATATAATAAATTGAAAAAAAATAAAAAAAAATACAGTCGACTCTCGATAATTCGAACTAACAATACAGATGTTTCAACTTTGAATTATCGAGAGTCGACTGTAAATGAAAAGTATAAGATAAATTTTTTTCTTTTTAAAAAAAAAATTAATGAAGAGTATAAATTAAATTATTAATTATCTTCTTCAATTAAAACTAAAAAGACAAATTATGTATAGAAAATTTGTCTAGATTGATCATTTTAATTAACAATTAAGTGGAATAAATGTCAAAAATTTTTTTTGCTTCATCTCAAAATAACGGATTTAAAGGCTAAAATAGTGGAGAGAATGAAACGTACATTACTGTATAGGATTGAAGATGGCAATTAAAAGTACATTATAAAGATCTTGCGTGATGTTTAATTAATAAAATCTATAGTTAATGATCGAGATCGATGTCGTCGCACGACCACCGTGTTATACATAAACAAGATATTATTTTTCTATTTCGAGGGATTAATGAACAAACAACACGACCCGCATAAACTTTAATTTTTTAACAAACTTCGTGGAATGCGTAATTTCCTCACCTTATATAATTGGTCACGATCGCAAAATGTATTTCTTTATTATATACATACATAAATATATATATATATATATGTTACCGGCAAAGTATGAAATCCAGGCATTTTATAAAATGCCTAGGCAGTATATAAAAAGCCTGTCCATTTCAGGCAATGTATATAATTAAATTATTTTTTCATATATTGCCTAGGCATTTTATAAAATTCCTAGGTATTTTATAAAATGCCCATCGAGCATAAGGTAAAGTATATAATAGTCTCAGCAGCTTGAAACGTCTACCTTTTTCTATAAACACTTTCCACGATTTTTCTATTATAAATAGAAAATAATAAGTATATAACAATAAGTATTTTAGCTATGTTTACATAGCTGCATGTTAGCAGTGAGTAATTTTATACAATGAAGTTCAATATTTCTAACTCTTAAGAATAATACTTAATTAACAGAAAATACAAATTTTGTCAGTCAATTCTCACATTTTGAGGTAATCAGTCGCAGAAACATAAATTTGAACTTAAAATGAGTGCAGAAATAGGAAATGTTTCGGTGACAAGGGATAGATTTTTTCCGAATTTTCTAAAATTAAAAATGCAATGGCAAAAAACAGTATATTTTTATCAGACGAACGGTATAAGCAGTTGATAAGTGATGTTAATAATGTTAAAGCTACCGAGAAAAAGGAACAGGCCAAGGTTTTGTAAAATGTTCTTGTAAAAAACTGTCAAAGCAACAAATATTTATGCATAAAAAATAAGGTCCAGTGTCAGTCGAAATGTCATTCAAGTATGCCGTGTTGTAACAAATAAATTACAAAAGAAAGTTAATATTTTTATAACAGAAAAATGTATATTATTTGAAATAAAACTAAATTTTATACTTTGCCTAAAGTCTAGTGGGCATTTTATATAATGCCTAGGCAATGTATAGAAAATCTTTTTTTTATACACATTGCCTGAGACAGACAGGCATTTTATATACTGCCTAGGTATTTTATAAAATGCCTGATTACATACTTTGCCGGTAACATATATATATAAATAAAAAAAAATTTTTTAAATATATATATATAAATGAATATGTATAAATATAAATATATTTATATATTTATATTCACCTGATCATCTTTATTTTAGATCGAATCATATTTTTTCCCACTGATTCTTAAGAAAAAGAATTGCTTGATTAAATTTTATGACGAAATCACAAATGTTTATACTGTTTATTCAAATTCTCCAACATGTTTTTGATACTGATCAGAATTAAACAAATCATCTTAGTATTTTTTTTATCAAAATTGAATGCAAATTAGTTTTTTGTAAATTTAATTTTTTATTTCGTTCGCATCACTTTTTGTTACTTTTGCTTTTACAAATCAAATAATATTAATTAATATTATTATTATTTATATGATGACGCTGTGATTAATCAACGAAAATGTTTATCGGTTTTGAAAAAGTTTTAGTGCTTTATTAAGAATACAAAAGATCCTATTTTCTAAGAATTGAATAAATCCTTCTAAACAATTGAATTATTTTTTCAAATAGTAAAATCTTTACAAAAATTCAATTATTTTCAAAACAATTTTAATTGAATTCCTCGGAAAAATTCAATTTTTAAAACAGCTTTTACCACATTTAGAAAAAATTCAATTTTTTTCTAAAATTTTACTAAATCCATCAAAAAAATTCAACTGTTTTTATAAATACTAAAATTCTATGCAGGAATTAAATAAATTTTAATCAAATTTAAATAAAATTACACGAAAGAATTTAATTATTTTCAAAAATTTCCATGAAATTCAATTTCAACAAGAACTTAAAATTCTCTAAAAAAAATGATTCAATTATTCTCAAAATATTTTTAACAAATTCTATATAAAAAATTAATTTACTTTCAATGCAATTTTTAAATATATTCTTGAAAAAAAAAATTCAATTATTTTCAAAAAATAATAAAATTCTTGTGATCAATTATTCAATTATTTTGAATAGGTATACTTAATTTTAATAAAATTCTTTAAGGAAATTCAATTATTTTCGAAACAACTTTAATTGAATTTCTCGAAAAAATTTTATTATTATCAAATATTTTTATAAAATTTTTCATAATAATTTAATTATTTCTTAAAATTTTAATAAATTCTTTCGAAACATTTCAATTATTTTTATAAATAGGAAAATTCTTTGCAAGAATTTAATTGTTTTCAATTCAATGTTAACAAAAATTCTTCATAAATTTCAATTATTGCTTTCAAAATTTTCAATTTAAATTATTAAAGAAACTCATCCATTAGTTTCAAAAAAAAAAATTTAAAGAAATTGTTCAAAAGAATTTAATTAGGATTTTTAAAAATTTTAATAAAATTATTTGCGTGAATTTAGTTATTTTCCTAAATAATAAAAATTCTTTGAAAAAATTCTATTATTATCAAATTTTTTGATAAAATTATTTGCAACAATTCGATGATTTTCAATACATTAATTAATTAATTTTAAAATTGAAAATATTTGAAAAGAAAAATTATAAAAAAGTTAAGAAACAAAATAGCAAACAACCACTAACTTCAAACTGCGAACAGATTACCGGAACATGAACTTTATAATTATTAATAATTAATTAATGTTATAATTACTTTTATTTTATAATTACTTTAAAATTGTAATGAGAAATATAGAAATCATCAGAATTTTTTTCACTTCTTTTCATTAAAAGACTAAAATTTTGTTAAATATTATTTTTTGTCAAATTTCTATTTTTAATCTTATTTTTTGGAACAGGATATTCCACAGGAATTGTAAGACATTCAAAAACTTTAAATTCAAAAATTCAAACCTTTTTTTAAATTAAACGACTTATATATTTATAATATAATTAAATATTACCGAGTGATAAAATTATTATTTTAGATTATAAAAATATTTTTATTCTAAATTCTTCAAAAATTATTTTCATTATTTCAATTCAATTATTATTTTCTAGAATTTATAATTATTTTTTATGCAAATAATAATTGAATTACTTAAAACAATTTTATTATTTATGAAAATAATTGAATTTCTGTGAAATTTTTATTATTTATGAAAATAATTAAATGTGTGCTGACAATTTTATTCAAAAAATTTTTTTAAATGAAAAAATTTTCATTTATAAAAAATAAAAATTACTATTTATGAAAATAGTATATATTAAAAATCATTGAAATTAGAAAAATTTTGGAAAATAATTGAAATTAGGACAAGAATTTTTTTTTGACATTTATGAAAATATTTTAACTTTGTAGAAGAATTTTGTTATTTATAAAGATAATTGGTATTTTTACGAGAATTTTTTTCAAATTTTGAACATAGTTATACTTTATAAGAATTTTATTTCTTTTGAAAATAACTGAATTTCTGGAATTATTTGTAATTTTTCCAAAAATTGAATTTTTTTCCTGTTTTCATCAAAAATTTAAATTAGAAAATTTTTAAATTCTATTATTTTTAAAATTGCTAATTTTATTTTAAAAAAAAAAGGCAGTAAGAAAATAGCCGCGCGGCTTTAGCGCGCGAATTGTTGCTAGTATTTTTTTAAAATGATTTTATATAAATTATAAATTATAAATTTTGTTTTTTTTTCATTTGAAATTAAATTTACGCTTTCATTTTCCTAAATTTTAAAATAGTAATTTTACATTTAATATTTAATTACAAAATTCAATTAAATTTACGCTTCCATTTTTCTAAATTGTAAAATTACTATTTTACAATTTTCCTAAATTGTAAAATTACTATTTTACAATTTAGGTAAATGGAAGCGTAAATTTAATTGAATTTCGTAATTAAATGGAGGTCGAGGGTCAAAAGAAGAGGACGTGTAAGTAATTAAGAAGTTATTTCCATCTACGGCATCAAAGTAATTCTGGTATTTTTTTTTTCTATTTTTTTTTTCTCAAGGTTCGTTTTATTGTTATGAAGTGAAATGAGATGCGATGCTTCACGCGTTTTGAGTCTAATCTCTTGGAGAATCCTTTTGCTGATGATTCCTCTTGTTGTGTTAATGTAAAGGAGGATGAAACATTTTGTGACGTTGCACGCATACCCGCATACACATATCTCATTGGATCGTGTATCGAGGGTAGACATATAAGTGGATATCCATAGTGAAACGAGGCACTTAACTCGTCTGTAGCTTGACTTTTAAACGGGCATCTGCCACTTTGCGTAACGTTCTTTGCCACTAAGTGGCAGCGTCTACTGCCAAAGGATGCCCGTATCTCTACATGGGGCACCCTCTTATTTTACGCTACTATACGGCCCTGCTTGTCTTGTTCGTGCTCATCGAACCCGAAACGTAAATATATATATATATAGTAAACCTATATCTCTTCGATTTGCGCTTCTTTTTTTTATCATCTTTCTTCCATGGGTAATCTTTGAAAATTATGGTTGTAAATAATAGCGAACAATATAGTTGCGAAAAAAATTTGAGAAAGGGTTTTATTTGGTTTGTGTTTACCTAAGGGAACTTTTCCCTTTTTTTGTTTTTTTTCTTCTACTCTTCATCTACTGTCAATTAATCAGATTTTGAAAATTCAAAATGGCGGATCCAATATGTCGGACTTTTCTTTGAAATTGATCGAAAAATTCTGAGTTGACTACTGATTGGTAATTAGAAAAATTTATCAGAAACAGACTGATAAGAAGAGAGGAGATAAACTTTAAAAGCATATATACCACAGAGCAGGGGAAAAAAGATAATAATTGAAGTATATAATGAAAACAAGAAAGATTGCGAGAGGTCAGCATTTAAGAAGTTCCGATGCTCGTTAGATAGGGAAAGAAATTACAGTTCAACTACAGATCAAGATGGATATCAATCGAGATCTACGAGCCGACAAGGCACCGTCACGTTTCCACTTAGGCAAGAGAGTGAGAGACAAACGGACATTTCGACGTTTTCTTGGGATGGACGCACGAAGTGCCTGTCGAGCAAAAGCGGTAGCAACAGAAACAGCAGCAACAGCATCTCAGAAGTGAGCTTACGAGCTACAAGCAACATCGTGTTTCGTTTTTTGCCATAATCCCCCACCTTTCTCTCTCTCTGCTTCTCTCTTTAACTTCACTCGTTCATCATCCAGTTGCCATTCTATTCTCTCCTTCCTTCTTTCAACTTTCAAATTTCTCTCTCTCTTGCTCCTTATTTTCTCATGTCGTTCGTTGTGTATTTTACCCATTCTCTCTCACCCCTCTCTTTTTGATGACTTCACAATGTAGAAATTTTTACTTCTTTTTAATCGAAATGTCTTCTTTGGATTTTCTTCAAACATTTTTTTCCCCTACACAACAAAGAATGGACCACCTTTGTCGAAGATTATCTCGGTTATCTTCAGCTTTTGAAGACTTGCAACATTGTTCCGTCTTGTTACTTCATTTATTTCTGTCTCTTCATAACGAGCCGATTTCCTTTTTTTATCGCGGGAAAAAAATTTTTTAATTCAATTTAAAAGCTACTTTTAATTTCAAATGCCCTTTTTATTTCAAATATATATTTTTAATTTAATATTTACTTGAATCAAATAATATTTATTAAAGTCAATTAAATGCTATTTGAACCAATCATTTCAGTATTTGAAGCAAATATGAACTGAACCATTTAATTGTCCCTAATAAATATTATATGATTCAATTAAATATTTAATTGATAATAGTCAATTAATCGGTTATTTGAATCAAATTAATTTTTTTTAGTGTATTATACTTTTTAATGTATATCAGGATTCGCACTCATCTACTAAAACCTACTATTTACTACTTTTTCCCGTTATGCTACAATGTAGGTACTTTTTTTAGAATTCAGCCACTAAAAGTCACTACAATTTATTATTCTTCTTTTTTGCTAATACTAGGTATATATAAATACAAAAAACTATTTTCAAAAATTATAATCAAATTCTTTAAAAGATTCAATTATTTTAAAAAAATATTCGAAATTCAATTATTTTTAATATCAATAGTATTTTCATAAAATTTAGCAAAAGAATTGAATTATTTAAAATTGATAAATTTCATCGAAACTCCAATTATTTTCATAAATGATAAAATTTCCACAAGAATTCAATTAATTTAGAATAGCATTTTCAAAAAAGTTTCGAAAAAATCAATTATTTAACAAAATTTTTATACAATTTTACTATCACTAATAATATTTTTCATGGAAATTCAAATTTAAAAAAAAAAATTTTTGATAAAATTCTAAGCAAGAATTCAATTATTTTCATAAATAATAAAACTCATGAATTATTTTTAATACTATTTTAAATTTTATCGAAAAAATCAATTATTTTCACAAATAAAATTTTTCACAAGAATCCAATTTTCATTCACAATTTTCAAAAAAATTCAATATTCAAAATTTTTAATAATATTTATTATATTTCGCAAAAATTAATTATTTGAAACAATGTTTATAAATTTCTTAAGAAGAATTCAATTATTTTCAAAAATAACAAAACTTTTCACAGAAATTCAATTTTTTTTAAACATTTTAATAAAATTTTCCATAATAATTCAATTATTTTCATAAATTACAAAATTCATCGCAGGATTTCACAATTATTTTTAACACAATTTTACAGGAATGGCTCAAAAAATGTAATTATTCTTAAAAATTTTATTTCAATTCATCGAAAAAATCAATTATTTGAAAAAAATATTTTTTTTTAAATTCTTTGGAAGAATTGAAAAATCTACAACAATAGGTATTAGAATTTTTCACAGGAATTCAATTATGTTAAATACAATTTTAATTAAATTTTTTAAAAATAATTTAATTATTCTTTTGGATTTTAATTTTTAATAAAATTCTTCCTAAGAATTCAATTATTTACATAAATAATTCTACGAAAGAATTCAATAATTTCGATAAATATCAAAATTAATAACGATAATTCAATTATTTTGAGGGATGAAAAAAAAAATTAAAAAAAAAATTAATGAAATTAAATTAATGAAATTCTTTGCAAAATTCAATTATTTTTATAAATAACAATATTCATCACAAGAATTTAATTATTTTTAAAAGTAATAAATTTCTTCTTGGAAATTCAATTATTTTAAAAAATTCTAATAAAATCGTACCCAAAAATTCAATTACTTCCATGAATAATAAAAATTTATCAGGAATTCAATTATTTAAATAAGAATTTGCATAAAATTAGTCGAAATAAATCAATTATTTAAAATTTTTTGTAAAATTCTTAGGAAGAATTAAATTATTTTTATAAATATTTAAATTCTTTTATAATAAATTCATTGCAGGATTTCAATTTTTTAACAGGATAAGAATGAAGTAAATATTTTTGATGAAAATTTTAAATATGACATTAATTTCAAGTATGTACTTTTAATTTATAATATACGTTCCATTTGCAGTAGAAAAATTTTTTTTTTACCCTGGCTATTTTTAAAGAAATAAACATCTAAATTTTATTTTTTCTAAGCAAGTTATAAAGTTCAGAAGGTGGTTCAATCCTGACTATGTTACCCTACAATTTAAAATAAACTTGTCCGAATATATTCGTTGATTATTTTCGAAAATTTCACTTAAACGCATCATTTTACTTTGTACGTTCATCGTATAATATGTATAAATGACAAAAAAAAAAAATACAGTGAAGAATATTGAAAAAAATACATTTGTACAATTTTTCCACTCATTGATAAATATTAAAATTCATTTATAAACATTTATACGAGTTTATAAATACTTACAAAACTGGTATAGATATATATATTTATGGGCACACTTACGCATAAGGTAATGCACATAAATGCGCAAGGATAATAGCGAACATGGTAAAACGCGTTTAAATGTGGTTATATAGAATATATCTCAACTATATATATATATACGTGTTTATAAATGCGAACTTAGATTTGCAGTCGACGACAATGTCGGAAAGACGTTTCAATTTAAAAGCCCCCTGATCGAATAAACATTCGATCTAATGCTTTCGAAAGATCGATAAATCCCCTGATTCTTGGCATTCTTCCATTTGTGTTATTGCGAGTGTGCGTGTATTTGTGTTGTTTCGCGTCCTTCTCGTTTTCTTTATCTACACCCGTTGTCTTTCTCTCGCGCTTTCACGATTATATAGGGATTCGTTTTGGAATCACTTTTCCAGTGTATGCGTGTGTTTATGTGTGATTCTCTTTCATTGCCCGCGTGGTCCATTCGCGGAAATGACCGTCAAAGGTGAGTATCAACTGGGAAATAGAGATGTTGTGAATGCGAATGGCTCTCGTTGTCAAGAGCCACTCACCCCTACGTACACAATATCACACAATGTTAGAGAGAAAGTTATTTATATTTATAAACCTGAATCGGATAAAAGCATCACTTCGATATTCCCTACACTTCTTTTTTTATTCGGTAACGGATTTTTTTAATTCGTAAATATTATTCTTAATCGCGACAAATAAATTTTGTTTATTCCTGAATCAAGACAACAGAGCCAAAAAATGAACGATTTTTTATTAGTATAAATAAACGATGCTTGGGGGTTAGAATTCAATCATTGATTTTTATCATATTCCATTATAATTGAATGATTGCAAAGAAATTTATAAAAAAAAATTTAAAATAATTAAATTCCTGTGAAATTTTTATTATTTTTTGAAAATAATTAAGAGTTTGTGTAGAATTTTATTAAATTTTCTTTTAAATAATTGAATTCTTTTGGAAAACTTTTATGAAAATAGTAGATATTGAAAATCTTTGAATTGAGAAAAATTTTTGAAAATAATTGAATTTTGGAATTTTTAAACATAATTGAAACAAAGTTACGAACTTTTACGGTATTTGCGGACCTACTACGAGCCTTGTTGTCTCCGTATCGCTGTTTGCAGTGCGAATGGCTCGAAAAGCCGGTGAAGCGTCGATATTTATACTCGCGCTTTGCTCGAGTGGTGGGAGTAACTCGGTGCGCGGCGCCTAGTCAAATTTCGTCAGTTGACGCGCATCTTCGCCGATCGATGCTACTTGCGCGTGCAAAATTGCCAGTTTTGTCGATTGTTAATTTTTCGCTCGGATTTTATATTTTTATTCATATTCTTTCCGCAATTATTTTATCACAAAAAGAGGGGGGGAATTTTCTATTCCTAAGAATAGAAGAAATTTTCTTTTCATTCATTCAAATTAAATTTCGCGTCACTTTAATTTGGTGACGATCCGTCAGAAAAGTTCGCTCACAAGTGGTACAATGTCATCATGGAGTATAAATACCAGTAGATGCGTAAGGATATTATTTACAATAATACAAAATTTATTTGTAACACACAAAAAGAAATAATAATTACATTTTAAAATTACTTTTTTCAGTAGTTACCTGGAAGGTTTACGACGTAATACCGCATGAAATCCCCCCCCCTTCATGAAACGACTAAACGAGGTTTGAAAACTCGATTTGCGAATACATGGAGAATTTTTTTTTTTTTTTTCTTTTCTCCATCGCGGGTTATATATTCCCGGCGAAGAATTTAGTCGTTATACAGATCAGCGAGCGTTAAACATGGGCGCAAAAGACGATGGGGGTAGGTGTCGGTGTATATAGGCATTCTCTTGACAATTTAGTGCGCCTTAACGACCGACAGTAATTAGCACTTTGTCCCGGTGGTAATGAAGCCGTTCCATGAGACGTCCTCGATGCAACCAACGTCCATATACGGCGATACCAATGTACTGGCGAGGAGAGATCCCGACCATAAGTACCAATCCACCTTCCCTGGTAGCCTTCGTTGCTGATGTGTGCCTGCTTGCACTTTTTCTACATCCAACGATGGTACAACATCCAACACGTATATATGTATATCTATATAGATATATATGCCTCTCGTGAGTCTCCTTTTCTCATTTCTAATTGGTGGACTCATGAGGATCGAACACTTAATCAGTCCCTTAGATAACGTTCATGCTTAATTATCCCCTTTTTTTATAACGTTTTGTATTTATTTCCTGTATACGTACTTTAGTTCGTTTAGTTTTTTTTTACTTCTTCTTTTAGATTTTAAGATCCTTTTTTGATTCACATTTTTTTTAAAGTATCAATTTGATAGAAAAAAAAAGTTGGGACCTACCTTGACTATAAGGTCGAACCCTGACTATGTACCCCTATTTGTTTTCGTTTTTTATTTTTTTTGATAATTCTAATTACTTATAAAGTATTTTCTTTTTGTTACAGGTGAGTTAAACATATTTCCTGTCGAGCTAATTTCGTAAGTTTTTGAAGTTAGTTATTACAGTGATTATATAAACAAAACAAAATTTAAAATTGGAACAAAAATCTATGAATATAAATCAAATATAATTTTTCTTCTGAGATATATAACGCGCTCCTAGGAAAGGTACTTAAGAAGCAAAAAATTATGTTTACAATCTTTGGAATGAAAATAAACAAAGAGAACCAACTTTCAATTTTTAAAAAACTTATGTTTGTCTTCATTATATCTGAGCAGGGCTCGAACTAGGTCCGTAAATCCCGTAAAAGTCCGTAACTTTGCTTGAAGTCCGTAAAAGTCCGTTTTTTTGAAAAAAGGTCCGTAAAATCCGTAATTTGTTGATTCAAAAAGAATGAAAAGTTCATAAATTATACGATATAATTTGGAGAATTTTAGACAAATTACAAATGAATAAATGATTGCAGAAATTCACTTATTCTCAAAAGTAATAAAATTCTTCGCAGAAATTCAATTATGTTAAAAAATTCCAAAATTCAATTATATTCAGAAATTTTCTCCAATTCAATGATTTTCAATATCTACTATTTTCATAAAAATTTCCAAAAGAATTCAATTATTTAAAAAAAAATTTAATAAAATTATACACAAACTTTTAATTATTTTCAAAAAATAATAAAAATTTCACAGGAATTTCATTATTTACAGTTTTTTTTTATAAATTTCTTTGCAATCATTCAATTATTTTCATAAATAATAAAATTGTTAAGGGGATTCAATTATTTTCAAAAGTAATAAAATTATTTTTAGGGATTCAATTATTTTCATAAATAATAAAACTCATTGCAGAATTTCCATTATTTTTAATTTTAATACAATTTTAATTGAATTCTTCGTAAATTTTTAAAAATTTTATTAAAATTCGTCAAAATAAGTCAGGTAATTAAAAATGTAGGTATAGATAAAATTCTTTGAGATTTTTTTAAAAGAGTTAAAAATAATAAAATTTTTCTCCAAAATTCAATTATTTTCAACAATTTTTATAAAATTCTAAGCAAACATTAAATTATTTTTATAAATAATAAAATTTTTACAAGAATTGAACTATTTACAAATTTTTTATAAATTTCTTGCGATAATTCAATTATTTTCATAAATAATAATTTTTTTTTTACAGAGATTCAATTATTTTTATGAATTATTATTTTAATTATTTGTTATTTTTTACTCATATAGAATTTCAATTATTTTTAATACAATTTTAACCGAATTCCTCGAGAAATGTAATTATTTTTGAAAATTTTATTCAAATTCGTCGAAAAATTCAATTATTTAAAAATTTGTTGATAAATGATATTAAAATATTTAATTAAATTTGAAAATTCAATTTTAAGAAACATACAATTACTCAATAAATTGTTATTTTTATATTTAAATAATTGAATTCTAGTAGAATTTTCTCATAAACATTGATTTGAAAATGGATTTCAATTTAAATTTTAGATTATATAATTGAATTTTTGAAAGCATTTTAATATTTTAACTAACAATTCTGTGGAATTAATTTTTTTTGAGAAAGTTTAATTGCGGATTTTTTTTTAAATTATTTAAAGTTTTTATTTTCTAATATATATTTAATTGAAGAATTTATGAATAATTCAAATTTCGTAACATTGAATTGTAAATAAATAAATTTCAAAATTCTTAAAGAACTTTTTCAAAAATTATTAAAAATAATGGATTTATAGAAGATGTTTAGTTAAAAACACGAAAAAAAATTCATTTTCGTAAAAGTTACAAGTTACAAAAATTAAATATTGTTTAAAAATAATAAAATTCTTTTTAGTGATTCAATTATTTTCACAAATAAACAACTCATTGCAGAATTGTAATTATTTTTAATACAATTTTATTTGAATTTCTCGATAAATGTAATTTTATTCTTAAGAATTTTCTTAAAATTCGTTGATAAGATTCAATTATTTGAAAATTTGTTGATACCGATTCTTTATGGGAATTGAATTTTAAGAAACATTCAATTATTCAATAAATTATTTATTTGCATTTTATTTGTATTTAAATAATTGAATTGTAGTAGAATTTTCTAATAAAAATTGATTTAAAAATTAATTTCAGTTAAAATTTTAGATAATAATTGAATATTAAAAGCAATATAGCGTGGATTTTTGAAAATAATTGAATTTTGAAATTCATTTCTTTGAAAAAGTTTAATTGAATTTTTAAATATTATTTTAAGTTTTTATTTTTTAATATTTATTTAATTGAAGAATTTACGAATAATTAAAATATCCTAAAATTGAATATTGCAAATAAATGGATTTGAAAATTGTCAAAGAACTTTTTCGAAAATTATTAAAAATAATCGATTTATAGATGAATTTTAGTTATAAATTCTTGTAAATAATAATTGAATTATAAATTATTTTATCACTCGGTCATCTTTAATTATTATAAAACATGAAGAAAACGATCGATATCTTCATGTTTTATAGTTATGAAAAATTTAATTTATACTTTTAAGTAAAATGTTCTTTTATTTGACTCGGACTGGTTATATTTTTGTGAATAATTGGTCCGTAATTTTTCATTTTTGGTCCGTATAAAGTCTGTATTTTTAAATACTTTTACTGGTTCAAGCCCTATTCTGCAATAATTAATAAAAATTGATTTTCGCTTCATTCAATCAAACAAAAACTTTTAATTAATGTAAAAATGTTACAAAAATAACCTTAAAGTGATTTGCATCATTCCTTTCTTCAGAGCGCCACTCATATTAAAATATTGAAATTACTAAAAAATTATTTCATACGAATATATATCTATTACGATATCAGTCAAGTAATTCATTATTCCAATCAAATCAAATTTTTTCATTATTCATAAAACTGTCTAATCTAAAATTACAGTGCAAAAATTGTGAAAAAACATAATTATATAGATAAATATAATTATTCAAAATATAATGATTATTTCACAGTTAGAATATTTCGAGACAAATTGGTATTATGCACTAATAAGAAATATGTACATATATAGAGTAATTATTGAAAAAGCATGTAATCGTTATCAGTTTTAGAACCGCGAAAGGAGCAAATTAAATTGATAGAATCAACGACAAGAAATGAAACCCGAGATATATATATATATAGTATTAAATGTGTATGTGTACACGTTTATGTACATAAATACAAGTGGAGGCAATTTTCATGCAACTGGAATGTGAAAACTGATCATTCTTTGATTGATAAATGACCACTTGTTACTTATCCTAATGTAAAATTATTCAACGAGCAGCTATTTGTCGATTGGTTAACTAATGATTTAATTTTTCCCTTTTTTTCGTATTTTAACTAGGACACAACAACCCTAAGGATACAGATTACTTAAACACGACAATTAAAGGAAAAACGCCGCATTCAAGAGTGCAATAAATTTTCTCGTCGCAAATGTTCGATTTTTTTATTTAAATTTCCGTATATAACTTTTTTTATACAATGAAAAAAAGTGCGACGTAAAAAAATAGAACAAGATGAGAAAAAAGAGAAGAAGGAAAAGAATAATTATAAAAATAAATATAAATGGGGATGTAATAAATTTTGTGAAAAATTTATTTAGATCACTTCCTTAATGGGAAGAGAGGTTTCTTTCTTTTTTTTTAAAAAAGAGGTTTTTAATTTCGTTTAAAAATAAGGTAAATTAAAATTACTCGATTAAGAGAGTTTTATGCGACGGGGAAAAAGGGAGAAAAAAAATTGAAGAAGGTTATATTCAAGGGTTAACGTCACGGTAGCATAGTCGTAACACTTTTGCAGCATCCGATAAATCCAATCAGAACGCCTGTCATCACATGTAAGAGGTTTCGATCTCTCTCTCTCTCTCTTTTTTTTCTCTCTTTCTTCTCCTTGGGATGCCTTATCCTGTCTCTTTTTCTCTACTCATTCCCTCTTTACACTATCCTGTTCCTTCTCTCTTCCCGTCTCTCCTGATGTAAACTAGTTTCATCCAGATGAAAAATAAAGAGAAGAGAGAATTAAAAAAGAACGAGTGCATCCTCCGGTGATCACATAATCGTGCATTCACCTCTTCTTCGTGCCTACGCCATCCTTCCGACCTGTCTCCTCTCTTTCTGCCACTTTCCACTTTCCTTCATCTCCCATCCTCCTTGAGGCAAATTTCTTTTTTTTTCCTCTTCATACAAGAAAGATATGTATACAATTGATTAAATTTTTCTCCTCGAGAAGCAATTAGAAATTATCAAAATTTATCGCAGAGTCTTTCCTTTTTCTTCTGCTTCTTTCTTTCAATTTAAATTTCGCGCCAATTTAATTCCCTAACTGTCCGTTAGGTTCGGGAGGAAAGTTCTAAAGTTCTCTCGCAAGTGAGATACAGTCGACGAAAGTATAAATATCAGGATACAATTTCCCCAAACAAAAGGACGAATTTTACTCCTTTTGCTTCAATAACAAAAAATTCGTACTTTTTTGTACCAAAAAAGTACGAATTTTTTGTTATTTACTTTTTTGTACCAAAAAAGTACGAATTTTTTGTTATTGAAGCAAAAGGAGTAAAATTTGTTCTTTAGTTCTTTTTTGTCTTTAACTCCCAGCGGGAGTTAAAATTCTATTTTTTCTTGTGTGTTAAAATCTTAAAAAAAATTTAAGCATTCATGTAATTTCGAAACCAAATTGATGCACATTCTATATTTGCAAAAGAGAAAGAAAATCTATATATGTAATTTGAATGAAAATACGTGCGGAGAGATGTTTAGAAAAAAAAATTTATATACAATGCGCGTAACGAGCTGATAAATATAAATAAAATATCATAATGTAAAATGCATTTGAGAAATAGATTCTCCAATGTATATATATAGAAAAACATCTGATCAGCTATGCGCTACTGATCATTTTCCAAGTGAAATTCAAATGTGCCATTTGTGAGAAATAAACAAGAAGTCGCGCATAAAGTTTCTCTCAGTGTGTGTCTATGTGTGTTTATATGTATGAAAGTGTGGATAGCGCTACCAACCTACGCAAAATCATCAAAACGAGCAAACGATTTCATGCTCTTTGAATTTATTTTCAAATTGATACGAATAAAAGAAAAAAGATAACAAATTCCATTCTCTTTTTCTCAAATATATATGCAATATATTCAAAACCTGTATAGAATTTGCTCTTAATTTATAATAAAAACCATTTATTTCTAAATGTAGGTATTATATATTTTGTTCGAAAACTTCTTCACTTTTTACATTTTCGTGGAAGAAGATTTTTTATTTTTTTCTAACTTTCCTTCTTTCCTTTCTTTTTACCTTCTTTTCTTTACTCTTTTTAATTTATATCTATTCGAATTGAACAATTTGCGATAATTATCTTTTTTTTTAACCAAAAAATTCTTTTTTACAACAATAAAAAACAATAAATTAACAATAAATTTTTTTGTTTGACTCATATACTGTAAAATTACCACGAATTCTAATACAAAACCATCAATTTTTTTCAATTTCTGACAAAAATTTATTTTTAAATATAGGTAACTTAAATCTTGAACAATTATCAAAAAATAAATAAATTATTTATTAAATAACTTTACATAAATATTTCAAAATTAATTCATTTTTAAAAGAGTTGTGTTTACAATTTTCATAAATAAATGAACTTCAAACGATTTCAATTTAAAATTTTAATGAACTTAGATTTTTGAAAAAATTTAATAATTCAAAATCTTCTAAAATTAGTTAAATTTGTCAATATATATTTTTTATTAATTATTAAAAATAATGGATTTATAGAAGAATTTTAGTTAAAAACAGTAAAAAAATTTAATTTTGAAAAAGTTTAAATATTATTGCAGAAATTCAATTATTTTCAAAAGTAAAAAAAAAAAATTATGTTCAAAATTTACAAAAAAATTCCAACAAAATCTTTATAAATAAAAAAATTGTTCTTAAAAATTCAATTATTTTCAAAAATTTTCCTCATTTCAAATGTTTTTAATATCTACTATTTTAATAAAATTTACCAAAAGAATTCAATTTTTTAAAAACATTTTTAATAAAATTGTACGCAAACATTTAATTTTTTAATTATTTCCATAAATAATGAAAATTTTACATGAATTGAAATATTTACAAATTTTTTATAAGTTTCTTCTTAATAATTTAATTATTTTCAGAAATAATAAAACTCATCGCAGACTTTTTATTATTTTCAATACAATTTTAATTAAATTCCTTGAAAAATGTAACTATTCTAAAAAATTTTATTAAAATTTGTCAAAAGAATTCAATTATTTAAAAATTTGTTAATAAAATTATTTTTTAGAATTAAATTTTAAGAAACATTTAATTATTCAATAAATAATTTACTTTTATATTTAAATAATTGAATTCTCGTAGAAATTTCTAGAAAAAATTGATTTGAAAATGAATTTTAGTTTAAATTTTAAATAAATATTTAAATAAATTCTAAAAATTCAAAAAGTTTTAATTTCATGTTCATTTAAAATTATTGACAAATTGAATTTATAACCTTTTTTTGCCTTTATTTTTAAAAAACTTTGAATTTTGTTAAAACAATTGAAATTAAGAAATAGAATTGATGTATATTATTTCCTTATGAAAATTGAGAATTTTCGACAAAAATATTGAGAAACGGGAATATCAAATGTTTTTCTACCCAAAAAGAAAAAAAATGAGTTTGTAAACAATATTGTTATTGAGAAATAAAAATTATGCATAAAATGGGTATTTATTTCCTATTTCTTAATCATAATTTTTTAACAATTAACAATTTTCTATTTTTTTTTATAAATAAAAAGGAGAATAATTTGCAGATAATAATTTAAATCAGTCAAACGAACGAATACGGAGATTAATATAGTTAATTTTAAAACTCATTATTCTTTTTGCTTAAAACAAAATAAAAATTAAACTGGGTACTGATAATTTGGTGACAGTTTCAGCTTCATTCAAGAAACACTAAAACATTTGTAAATTAATTTAGAAATATAGAAATTATGTTAATTTCAGCTAACCAAGGCAAACCCAAGAATTTTTATGAATTTTTCGATCTTTTCTGATCTTCAGCAAAGTATTTAAATTTGTTTGATTGTTGTTGAATTATTTTAGCGAAAAAATTCTATCTTTTAGCCAAAAAATTTTTCGGAGCAATAAAAAAAAAAATTCAGGATCGAAAATTATTTGGATTATTCTCAAAGTGTTTTGCCTCTGTGTATGTAAAACGATATTGAGGGAGGCAAAACGTTTTACAGAGATTTGCCTCTGTTAGAAGGGAGTGTAGGTGTGTACTGACGTAGCTACGTGGTAATAGGCGGGTAATTCCATTAAAATACGTTACGGTGTCTGCATAGAGAGAAAGAGGTTGCTCCAGCCCGAGGGGAAGAAACAGAGGAAACAGAGGCCAGAAAGAGTGTTAGATGGAGAGAAAAGGATGAAGAAATGGATAGAAAAGAGAGTACATATATATATGTATCTATATGGAAGAGAGGGAGGAAGGTAGGCACAACTATACACCCCCCGGGGAGCGGAGAAGCCACCCAAGAAGCAAACTCTCCGATAACTTGTAGGACATACTACGGACTTTGCTATTCAAACTCTTCTCGAATAGTACCATAAATTCCCAACTGTATGTCAAGTCTCAACTTCTATCTTTCTTTATCGAAAATACGTAACGATAAAATATCTGTCTAAAAAGAATCCACCCCCCCCCCCCTTCTTTTTTTTACAAGAAAAAATTGCTTTTATTTTTTTTTATTTGCTATACACTTAAAGTTATATGGACCAGGATTAGAAAGTTCCTAAATTAGCAAACTAAGCTACTATATATTATCGTATCATTATTAAAAAAATTATTAATTATTATTAATTATTATTATCATTAAAAAAAATAATTATTATTTTTATTTATAATCATTATAATAATAAATTAGTTGAATAAAACAGGTCTTAGTGAGATAGGCAAATTATAATAACTCCCTTACAGTTGATTCTTGTCTCTCGCGAAAGTAATAAAAGCATTCTGCTTCTAATTAACATACAGAACAAATGCTCTTGGCATTTATTACTTTAGAAAATTTACAATCATATAACCGAAGTTTATTCTAGTGAGTGCAAAAAGAAGAGAATCGTAATTAAGCCACTAATAACTATTACGAGGAAAAAAATTATTTTTTTTTCTCCTAGTTTAGATGATTATAATCCAGTTATAATAAATTTTAATAAAGAAGAAATTAAATTAGAGAAGATGTACTAAAAGCGTTTAATATAATGTAACGAATAATTATAATTTAGTATGACAATCATAATGATAATAAAAATAATAAAAAATACGGAAATTTTTAATAGGAAACGATAAACTGTAATCCAGTGAAAAAGTAGAAAAAAGAGTTTCAGTCTTTTTTCTACTTTTTCTAAAATTAGTAGGTAATTTACTAAAAAGAAGTGAATTAATAAAAATAGTGAACTAGTAAAAATAGTGAGTCAGTAAAAATAGTGAACTATAAAAAAAATAGTCGACTAGTAAAAATAGTAGAGCAGCAAATTTTTACTATTCTGCTAGTAAATAGTAAATAGTAAACTAGTAAAAATGCTAAACTAGTAAAAAAAGTAAACTAAAAAAATACGAAATTTGTAAAAAATAATAATTTAGCAACGCCACTGAATGTAAAAATAATAATCTAGCAAAAACGTTGAACCAGTAAAAACGCTAAACTCGTAGAAAACGAAAACTAGTTCAAATAGTTATTTAATGAAAACTCTAAACCAGTAAAGGCACTTAACCAAAAAAAAGCCCTAAGCTAGTAAAAATAATAATCTAGTAAAAACGCTAAACCAAAAAAAGCCCTAAGCTAGTAAAAATAATAATTTAGTAAAAACACTAAACCAATAACCAATAACGCTAAATCAGTAAAGACACTAAACCAATAAAAACCCTAAACTAGTAAAATTACCAACCTAATAAAAAGGCAAAACTAGTAGAAACCAAAAACTAGTTAAAATAGTATTTTAGTAAAAACGCTAAACCAGTAAAGACGCTAAACTAATAAAAACCTTTAACTAGTAAAAATAATAATCTAGTGAAAACGCTAAACCAGTAAAGAAGCTAAACTATAGTATAAATCTAAAAACTAGCTAAAAAAGTTACCTAGTAAAAACGCTAAACCAGTAAAACTTAAACTTAAACTAAACCCGTAAACAGTGAACTAAATTTAAAAAATAATAATTTCGACGAAAAATAATTAAGTTTGTCCCTGTTTATTATTAAAAAAAAAAGTAAATTTTCTAGTCAAGCGGAGATATATATATATATATTTATACGTAACTGGTACAAGGATGCTGGATCTTATCGGACCAGAAAATTAATAACTCTACTTCGTAAGCCTTGTGGTTGCTAAAAATTCACCTCGCCATGCTTCGGGCAAAACTTCTACATGGTATGATCGCAAAGTACCCTTATACCCATATGCATCCAATACACATTCTCAATTTAATTCTTGAATCACATTTCATAGGATTTGTAGCTCACAAACTACCTGCAAAAGCTACCTTTATTTATTTTCAAAATTTTTTTTACCTCTTTTACTAAATATATTATCGGTTATATAAAGTTACTTAAAGAATGGCAACATTGGTAATATATTAACATCTCAGGTGAAAATAAATACATACCTATATATATTTCTGACCTTTTATTATACATATATATGTAGAATAATACTCGTTTCATCGTAACTGGACGGTATTTATTTTTTTTTATACTTTTCGAAAACTAGATATGTTTAGTATTATTATTATTTATTACTATTATTTATTATTATTATTATTATTATTTTGGTATTAATGATAATATTAATATTAATAATTAATTTTTTTTAATTTTATGCTTAAATAATAAACATAAATATATTTAATAAAATTTATTTGAGTTTAAAAATAAATTTTACTAATAAATTAGTAGAAATAGCTATTTATTAGTAAAATTTACTAATTCAAAAGCAAAAATTCAATCCCTGATTCGAATTAGCAAAACATTTTTACTAATCCGAATTTAGAAAGTAGAATTATATTTTAGAATATCGATAGTATTAATTAATGATTATAATGAATTTAGATTAATTAATGATTATAATTAATTTAGATTAATTAATTAATTAATTAATTAATTTTAATTAATTAATTTAGTTTTGCAGAGAATGTGTCCTAATAGAAAAAAAACAAAAAAATTTGCACAGAACAATTCCTCTTATAATATTGCCAATACAGAGAAAGAAGAATGACTTTGCAACTATTAATCAAAGGAGAAAATAAAAAATTCAATATACTTTTATGAAAATAATACATTTCGCTATAAATTGAATTTTTGAGATTACATACGTATATATATGTACAGTGAACAATAGAAACGAGTTGGAGTCTATTCTCGCAAGTTGTTGTCGAAGACGATAAGGCCTTTTAAATTCAAAGAGTTGCTTAATCTGTAAACGGCAGCATTGGTAGGAGCGGGCCCAGCATGAGGCCCTCGTGCAACCAAGCAATGCACGTAACCCATGGAATAAGGTCTCGCCTCTTAATCCCTCTTTATATGAGTTTCCTATCTCTCTGCGTGTCACGATTATGCAACAACAATTATCGATCGTTTGTGCCTCTTTAACGCGAAATAATAATCGAAACGTTTCTAGCGCAAGGAGACTCGATATCGAGCAAAAAGTTAATAAAAACCTCTCAGTATCTCGATAAAAAGAATAATAGTAATAATAATGACAGTGATAATAATAATGATAATGATGATAATAATAATAATGATAATGAAAATAATTATGATGATAATAAAAATAATAATACTGATAGTGATGAAAAAAAAATTTAACAACTCTTTGAGCAAAGTTTAACAATGATTTTGAGAAAAATTGTTGACAAAATTATACAACGATTTTGCACAAGATATAAATAAAAATTTAAACAAAGATTCAAAGAGAGATTTGGCCAAAGATTTAATGAAGAATTAAACAAAAATTCTACCAAAAATTCAGCTGAATTTGTTAACAAAAAATTAGTTAAAAGGTGATAAATGTAAAGAAAACTTTAACAAAGATTCAGCCGAATTTGTTAACACAAATTTAGTTAAAAAATAAAAAATAATTTTTTTAAAATTTTATCAACGATATTGACATAAATTCTACTAAATATTCTGCGAAAGATGTTGCCAAATATTTAACAGAGAATATACCAAACATTTTGACCACGATTTAAAAAAAGGATTTTGTCAAAGATTTAGCTAAAACTAGATCAAAGAATTGAACAAAAATTTTAACAAATATTCTGCCAAAGACTTTAATAAAGATGTAAAAAAATAATTTGAAAAAAATGTTATCAAAGATTTTCATAACAATTCTGTAAAAAATTTTAAGACAAATTTAAGCTGTGATCGATTTTTTTATGTTTTATAATAATTAAAGATGACCGAGTGATCGATTATTTTTAATCACTTTCGAAAAAGTTCTTTAACAATTTTCAAATCCATTTCTTTGCAATATTCAATTTTACGAAATTTCAATTCTTCGTAAATTCTTCAATTGAATATATATTAAAAAATAAAAACTTTAAATAATTTCAAAAAAAATCATCAATTAAAGTTTCTCAAAAAAAAAAAAAATTAATTCCACAGAATTGTTAGTTAAAAATATTAAAATGCTTTTAAATTTCAATTAAAATCTAAAATTTTAACTGAAATCCATTTTTAAATCAATATTTATGAGAAAATTCTACTAAAATTCAATTATCTATTTAAATACAAAAATAACAATTTATTGAATAAATTCTACGTTTCTTAAAATTGAATTCTCAAATTTAATTAAATATTTTAATATCATTTATCAACAAATTTTCAAATAATTGAATTTTTCGACGAATTTGAATAAAATTTTCAAAAATAATTACATTTTTCGAGGAATTCGGTTAAAATTGCATTAAAAATAATTGAAATTCTATGTAAGTTATTATTTATGAAAATAATTGAATCTCTGGTAAAAAATTATTATTTATGAAAATAATTGAATTATTGCAAAGAAATTTATAAAAAATTTGTAAATAAATTGTAAATAAATTGTAAATAAATTGTAAATAAATAATTTTTTTAAATTCCTGTGACATTTTTATTATTTATGAACATAATTTAATGTTTGGTTAGAATTTTATAAACATTTTTGAAAATAATTGAATTTTGGAGAAGAAATTTATTATTTTTAAATCTTTAAAAAACTCTCATGAAGAATTTTATCTATAAATTTTTAAGTAACTTAATTCTTTTGATGAATTTTAATAAAATTTTTAAGAATTTTTTCGAGGAATTCGATTAAAATTGTATTAAAAATAATTGAAATTCTGCAATAAGTTTTATTATTTATGAAAATAATTGAATTCCTAAAAAGAATTTTATTATTTACGAAAATAATTGAATACCTGTAAAAATTTTATTATTTATGAAAATATTTGAATGATTGCGAAGAAATTTAAAAAAAAAATTTGTAAATAATGAAATTCCTGTGAAATTTTTATTATTTTTTGAAAATAATTAAAAGTTTGTGTTGAATTTTATTAAATTTTTTTTAAATAATTGAATTCTTTTGGAAAATTTTTATGAAAATAGTAGATATTGAAAATCATTAAATTGAGGAAATTTTTTGAAAATAATTGAATTTCGGAAAATAATTTAATTATTTATAAAGATAATTGAAATTTTTATGAAAATAGTAGATATTGAAAATCATTAAATTGAGGAAATTTTTTGAAAATAATTGAATTGCGGAAAATAATTTAATTATTTATAAAGATAATTGAAATTTTGACGAGAATTTTAAAAAAAATTTTGTAAATAATTGAATTTTGGAATTTTGGAACATAATTGAATTTCTGTGAAGAATTTTATTACTTTTGAAAAAAATTAAATTACTGCAATGATTTGTAATTTCTCTAAAATTCTCTAAATTACATCGTATAATATTTACGAACTTTTCATTCTTTTTGAATCAAATTACGGACTTTACGGACCTTTTTTTTTTAAAAAAAACGGACTTTTACTGACTTCAAGCAAAGTTATGGACTTTTACGGAATTTACAGACCTAGTTCGAGCCCTGCTAATCTTTAAAAATCATTTTGTCCAAAAATGCTTAAGGAAACAAAAATCTTCTCTTGAGACAAAAAAAAAGGGGTAAAAAAATTTCCGTTTCGCAAATCTTTGGGAACCCCTGGACTGGTATGGTATTTCTCTAAGGCGTGAGTTGGCCAGAGCCTAACACTTTGATCTTAGACTGGTATCCGTTAAGAGAGTATATCTGCCTGAAGGCTGCGACGGTGTATATAGGATTCACCATTCCGTGTGCACATACAAGAAGAAGAGCAAGAGTTGAGAAGAAGCGGCGGTGTAGGCGTCTTCTATACAAAGTTTTATTATGTTTGGTATGTACAGTCGAAGCACGACTCCAATTTAATCTACAGGTGTCTGCGCACGGGATGCAGTAGTTGGAAAACAAGATTTCAGTAGGTGTTCTATAACATTCTTGAATTATATTTGCCTCGCTGTGGCGCTTCCGTTCTCAAAGACACGCGATGCGTGTCGCTTAGGAATGCCAATGCCTTCGATTTAATGTTTCATGGAGTCCCGCTGCGAGAGAAACAAACTCATGGAAAGGACGCAGCACTAAATGCAAAAATTTTATAGACGCAAAAGCATTTTCTCTGCTTCTTCAATTTATCCTCGTCTATTAATTCAATATAATATATCCAGTCGTGTAGTTTGATGAAAAATATGTTTACTTTAAAGAAGCGGGAGAGAAAAAGAGGTGAAAATTAATTCAAATCAACTTTTGCAACCAGCAGTTTAATTGAAGGTGCAGAAAATTATAAAGTCTGCATTAAGTCATCATTAATCAGTCGTTGTACATTGTAACGTTAATTAGTATCATACTGCTGATAGTTGTCATTTCTCTTAAAAATCATACTAATTATTTGTAGCAATTGAACCCCTTAATGCAAGAACCAGACATAGGCTATTGAAATTAAATGAGCTGTCACTGGTTCTTGCATATCAAGGCGTTCAATTTTGAAATGACTATTTTTTAGAACAACAAATTTTTAATGCCAATATTTGCAAACAACATTATTTTGAACCGTTTTGAACAAAGAACTTTTTAATCAACAAGTGAGTGATAGGAAAATTAAATACTTTCTCGAATGATAGTATTGTTTGGAACAACTAACCAAACAATGGTTAGTATAGCAACTTGTGAACAATAAATTTTCCAAATAAGCATCAGAGGCTCCGAAGAAGATCTCGAAACAAGACTTCAGAGTTAATACAAACAGTGCGGTAAAAATAAAAAAGGAGAATAAAAATAAAACAAATAAGAAATACTCTAGATGTTAAAGCACCAATGGAATGATTCAATTTTGTGTGCTAATGGAATGGAGTGAAATTCCTCTCAACCATCCCAGTGACGAAACCTCTAATTGTGGTTGCAATAAAAACGAAGCTTGGAATTCCGTCGTTACCCGTTTCCTTACATATCTATGTATATCTATATATATATTTATATATATACTATTAAAGTTTTGCGCACTGCATTAAAAGCGTTCGATTATATCGCTGAAATAGTAAACGAGAGCGGCTTATACCGTTCCATCACTAAAATTGTAAATGTCCAATTATCCAACTCACGAATGAACTCATTCCACGGTGTAGTGTTGCATGCAAAATTATTTATCTCTTGAGTATCTATCTCGCCCGCTTTTATTAAAACTCCTTGAATCTTTTGACCATCTATATAATATAAGAAGTCGATTATAACATCGATAAACTTACATTAAATTCTAATAGGAAGCAATTTTTTTTTTCTTTTCTTTTTTGAGACTAATACCAAACAAGTATATATGGTATTTTCTATATTAATTGACTTCCATATATCTTGTATACTTGAATTACACAATTATTATATTCTTTTATCCACTTTTCGATTAATTGCCATCATTTCCACATAATTATCTCTGCGCAATTATTTTCTCAAAACTATTATAAACATTACCATAGTTGTAGTAATATTTCATGCTACTGCATTTGTTTTAAACGGATGTTATTAAACATTCGTTTTCTGTATATGATTTTATTTTTTTAAAAATATTTTTTGACGAATCGAAAATATGCAGATATTTTTTCACGATTTATAATAAAATAATATTTGAAATTAGAAAATTAAAAAAAAAAATTAGGATTTTAGGATTAACAAATAAAAAATATACCCATTTCATTTACGAATATTTTTAACTGTAAAATTAATCGAAAACAATAATTTCTTTTTTAAATATTTTAAATATGGGAGCGTTCACAAATGATGTCACGCAATTTTTCGGGATCTTAGACACCCCCCTCCCCCCTGTCTCGCAATTTCACAAGTAAAAATACATTGTGTCACGTTTAGGAGATTCCCCCCCCCCCCAAAAAAAAAACGTTACATCATTTGTGAACGCTCCCTATTTTAAATATTTAATTATTATTATTTTTCCATAAGAATTAAAATTTTCAAAAATGTCAAACTCGAAAACTTTTTTGAAATTAATTAACTTTAAAAATATTGTTATAAAACATAAATTAAATTTTGATAAATTATTAAAAAATTAATAAAAATTTTTACAAAGAAGTTTTTATTAAAATTATTATGAAAAAAAAACTGAATTTTTAAAAAGAATTTCATTAAAATTTTTGAAAATAATTTAATTCTTTCAAGAAATTTAATTAAAAATGTATATTGACAATAATACTTAAATTCTAATAAATAAATTATAGGAAGGCTTTTTAAAATAATTGAATTTCTTTGATGAAATTAAATTATTTACAAAAATTATAATAAAATCCTTCGCAAGAATTTAACTATTTTTACCAGTAATACAACTTTTCACATCAGTTCAATTATTTAAAAAAATGTAATAAAATTCGTTGCAAGATTTCAATTATTTTCCTAAATAATAAAATTCTTCACAGGATTTCAATTATTTTTAATACAATTTTAAGTAAATTCTTCGAAAAATATAATTAATTTCAATAATTTTTTGCAAGAATTCAATTACACTTCACAAATAATGAAATTCTTCGCTGAAATAAAAATATTTTCAAAATCTACTATTTTAATAAAATTTCTCAAAAGAATTCAATTATTTAAAAAAAATGTAATAAAATTCGTTGCAAGAATTCCATTATTTTCCTAAATACAATTCCTAAATCCTAAATCACAGGAATTCAATTATTTAAAAGAAATGTATTAAATATCGTTGCAAGAATGCAATTACTTTTCTGAATAATAAAATTCTTTACAGGATTTCAATTATTTTTAATACAATTTTAAGTAAATTCTTCGAAAAAATTAAATGAACAATTATCAATTATTTTGACTTTTTGCAAAAGTTTCTAGAGAATTTTTAAAATGCACTTGTTTACAATTCAATTTTACGAAATTTTTATTATTCGAAAATTCTTAAATTAAATATTTATTAAATAAAAACTTAAAATAATTTTTAAAAAATTCAATGAAACTGATTCAAAATTCAATTATTTCTAAAAATTCATAAGTGGTTTCGAAATTTCAATTTTTATAATGCTTTTAATATTCAATTATCATCTAAAATTTTAATTGAAATTCCTTTTTAAATCAATTTTTATTAGAAAATTCTACGAGAATTCAATTATATGAATACAAATATAAATAATTTATTGAGGAAATGAATGTTTCTAAAAATTAAATTCTCAAATTTAATTAATTTAATATAATTTATCAACAAATTTTTAAATAATTGAATTCTCTCGACGAATTTTAATAAAATTTTCAAGAATAATTACATTTTTCGAGGAATCGGTAAAAATTGTATTAAAAATAATTGAAATTCTGTAAGAGTTTTATTATTCATGAAAATAATTGAATCTCTGTAAAAAAAAATTGTTATTTATGCAAATAATTGAATTATTGCGAACATATGAAATTTATAGAAAAACTTGTAAATAGTTCAATTCCTGTGAAATTTTTATTATTTATGAAAATAATTGAATGTTTGCGTAGAATTTTATTCAAAATTTTGTTTAATAATAGAATTCTTTTGGAAAATTGAATTATTGCGAAGAAAAATTGTAAAGGCAAATCTTTTAAAATTGAATTAATTTTGAAATATTTATGAAAAATTAGATTTCAATAATAAGAACAATAACTTTAGAAAACAATAATTTTCTAGGATTCCGATCTAAACTCCCTATGACTTTTCCCAATTTTTTAAAGGTTTATAAAAATTCCTTGACATTTCCAGGTTTTCCAGGTTGCGTGGCAACCCTGGATAGTAAAATTTCATTTATTTTCAAATTAGGAAAATATAAATTCTAATTACTTGGACAACTATTATTTGTCTACTATTATTTAGATTTACTAAATTATTTGGAACATTTGATTGTTTGTAACTATTATTCTTTGGTGCTACTGTTTTTTGGAACTATCATTAATTTTTGAAGGTACTATTGTTTGGAACTATCATTAATTTTTGAAGGTATAATTTTGTTGAAGGTTATTTGGAACAATTATTCTTTGGGAACTGCTAGTGTTTGGAGCTATTATTGTTTGGAACGACTATTGTTTAGATTACTAAACTAAACTACTATTTTTTGGAACTATAATTAATTTTTGAAGGTACTATTGTTTGGAACTATCATTAATTTTTAAAACTACTATTATTTGGAACAATTATTCTTTGGGAACTACTATTGATTGGAGCTATTATTGTTTAGAACGAGTATTGTTTAGATTTACTATTATTTGGAACTAACATTTATTAACTACATTAACACTAACATTACCATTTTTCTCGGAACTATTATTTAGAACTACCATTACCGAGAACTATTATTATGTACATAATTTTTTATAAATTCTCCACTACTTAATATCAGATTCAACAATCACTATTATTATTTTATTATTATTTTATATTGTAATTAATTCAGCAAAAAAAAAATCGGTACAGAGCACGTAGATTGGATTATAAAGGACGTCGAAACGTTTCGACACGTTTCAGTTAATTTCGTACTGTTCAGTTTCTGCCATGACCTATCTTTTCTTCCGTCTTCTTGTTCTTCGTCCTCTTCTTTTTCTATTCGTTGCATTCCTCGTATCTTGTGTCTCCGTTTCCCGTTTGAAACGTTGAATAGCATTGAGATAAAATACCACCTTTAGTCGACTTGAGTGCATCGAGCGATCTTGAAGTAAACAGTTTCACGCATAAAGAGGTAATGAGAACTTGGAACAATTTGCTCACGCGAGATTTCTATTTTACCCAAGTTTCTCTCTCTCTCTCTATCCACTATTATTATTATTGAACAAACCAAGGAAGTAGAAGCAAGAAAGGAAAAACAATTCCCAAAAAAATCCACATTTTAGAAATCGATTCGAAAATTAAATTTCTTTCAGTATTTTCAAGAAATTATTTCATTTCCATCGGTATTTTAAGGAAATTTAATTTTATTTGAAAAAAATTTCTTAACTTCGAAAAAAAGAAGGAAAACATTTGATATATGGATTGATTGGATTATATCCGGATATTAAAAGGTAAGAGATGTCTGGAATGATGTTGACACCCACATAAATACATAAAAGAGAAGTATAGAAGGAGAGTTATTATAAACGCGTCCCACATCTTATATAAAGGACCTGTCGTCGGGAAGGCGCAACCAAGAAACGAGATCGCATAATTTTCATTTGACTCGAGTTCCTGATATGTTGAACTTGAATTCTTGAAAAGATGACTAAGTACCTATACTGTACTTTACGTCAACTTTAGACCAGAAGAGGGCGACTGAATCAACACAACGATATGATGAATGAACGCAATGATTAGGTTTATTCAAAATGTTAAACATACAGAATTATCATAATATGTTGAAGCAAAATATTATTTTTACATCTTAAATATTATGTACATATATTTCTTTTGCTCAAAAATAATTTTTCTGTTTAGAGAAATTTACACATAAAATAGTATGTTCCTTCTCTATCCAAATTCTCCGATTGGAAACAAATTTTTTTTTAATTTAAAACATTTCTTGTAATTATCTTTGCAGCAAGTGTTAATTGAAACTATTATTAATTAAAACTTCTACTGTTTGGATGAAACAATTACTGATTTGAACAACTGTTGATTGGAACTATCACTACTTGGAACTACCATTCTTTGGAACTAAAATTCTTTGGAATAACTATTTTTTAGAAAAGTTATTCTTCAGAACAACTATTGTTTGTGACTATCATTATCATTACTCAGAACTATCATTATTTGGAACTGCCACTGTTTAAAAGAACTGTTAATTACAACTAATCATTATATTGAATTACCACTGTTTGGAGCAATTATTAATTGAAACTACCATTATTTGGAGCTAGCAAATAAAAACAATTATTAATTGGCTCTATCATTATTTGGAACTATAATTTTTTGGAACAATTATTAATTAGAACTACATATCTTTGTTTGGAATGACTCATTTTTGAAACAAAATTCAATTATATTCAAAAATTTTCCTCAATTCAATGATTTTCAATACCTAATATTTTCATAAAAATTTTCCAAAAGAATTCAATTATTTAAAAAAAAAATTTAATAAAATTCTACACAAACTTTTAATTATTTTCAAAAAATAAAAATTTCACAGGAATTTCATTATTTACAAATTTTTTTCACAAATTTCTTCGCAATCATTCAATTCTTTTCATAAATAATAAAATTTTTACGGAGATTTAATTATTTTTGTAAATAATAAAATTCCTTTTAGGAATTCAATTATTTTCATAAATAATAAAACTCATTGCAGAATTTCAATTATTTTTAATACAATTTCAATCGAATTCCTCGAAAAATGTCTTAAAAATTTTATTAAAATTCGTCAAAAGAATTCAGTTATTTAAAAATTTATAGATAAAATTCTTTATGGAATTTTTTTAATGATTTAAAAATAATAAAATTCTTCTCAAAAATTCAATTACTTTCAAAAATGTTTATAAAATTCTAAGCAAACATTAAATTATGTTTATAAATAATAAAAATTTCACAGGAATTTAACTATTTACAAATTTTTAATAAATTTCTACGCAATAATTCAATTATTTTCATAAATAATAATTTTTTTTACAGAGATTCAATTATTTTCATGAATAATAAAACTCTTATAGAATTTCAATTATTTTTAATACAATTTTAACCAAATTTCTCGAAAAATGTAATTATTCTTGAAAATTTTATTAAAATTCGTCGAGAAAATTCAATTATTTAAAAATTTGTTGATAAATTATATTAAATTAATTAAATTTGAGAATTTAATTTTTAGAAACATGCAATTACTCAATAAATTGTTACTTTTGTATTTAAATAATTGAATTCTAGTAGAATTTTCTCATAAACATTGATTTAAAAATAGATTTTAGTGGAAATTTTAAATTATAATTTAATTTCAAAAGCATTTTAATATTTTTAAATGACAATTCTGTAGAATTAATTTTTTTTTAAGAAACATTATTTGGGGATTTTTTTAAAATTATTAAATGTTTTTATTTTCTATTTTCTAATATATATTTAATTGAAGAATTTACGAATAATTGAAATTTCGTAAAATTGAATTGTAAACAAATGACTTTGAAAATTCTTAAATAACTTTTTTAAAAATTATTAAAAATAATGGATTTTTAGAAGAAGTTTAGTTAAAAACACGAAAAAAAATTCAATTTTGTAAAAGTTACAAATTATTGCAAAAATTCAATTATTTTCAAGAATAATAATATTCTTCGCAAAAATGAGATATTGTTCAAAAGAAATAAAATTCTTCTCAGGGATTCAATTATTTTTCACAAAAAATATTACCTATTGCAGAATTTTAATTATTTTTAATACAATTTTAATCGAATTTCTCTAAAAATGTAATTATTCTTGAAAATTTTCTTAAAATTCCTTATGGGAATTTAATTTTAAGAAACATTAAATTATTCAATAAATTATTTATTTGCATTTTATTTGTATTTAAATAATTGAATTCTAGTAGAATTTTCTAATATAAATTGATTTAAAAATTAATTTCAGTTAAAATTTTAGATAATAATTGAATATTAAAAGTAATATAGCGTAAATTTTTAAAAATAATTGAATTTTTAAATTAATTTTTTAGAAAAAGTGTAATTGAATTTTTTAAATATTATTTAAAGTTTTTATTTTTTAATATTTATTTAATTGAAGAATTTACGAATAATTGAAATTTAATAAAAATTGAATATTGTAAAGAAATGGATTTGAAAATTGTCAAAAAACTTTTTCGAAAATTATTAAAAATAATCGATTTAAAGAAGAATTTTAGTTAAAAATTCTTGTAAATAATAATTAAATTGTAAATGATTTTATCACTCGGGCATGAAGAAATCGATTATTTCGATATCTTCATGTTTTATAGTTATAAAATATTTAATTTTATAGTTATAAAAAATAATAGTTCCAAACAATAGTAATTTGAACAATAATTTCCATCTCTCGTATCAGTTACAAAAAAATAAAAGTTGGAAGAAGAATTACGATCGATAGTAATTTGCAAAAAAAAAAAAAAAATAAAACACTAAAACAATAGTACCACTTAATGATATTGTTCCCTAAATAGTTTCAATTACTATTTTTGTACAAAAGATATTTTGTCAATTTCTTAAGCATCAAAATTGTGGATGTTTTATCATAAAATAAAATTATTTATCGCGTGCATGGGAGAAGGTGGAAAATTCTATTTACTTAATCAGGCGGAAGAATAAGATGCAAGTGCATCCTTGTCTTTGATGATCGATCATTCCGTCACAAAGTTCATCTTGCGAACATAAATTCATGCAAGACTGCCTTCCTCAATGTCTTGAGCGACATAATTTGAACTGACTGTCGACTAAGCGACCCATAAACTGCATATAAAGTAAATTTTAATATGTTTTCATTCTTTAAAATCCAATTTTATTTTCTGCAAAAGAAATCTTTTTTCTCGACATACATTTTTTTGATAAAAATATTTAAAAATCAAAGCTTTTTAATTTTTAAGTTAAATTTAAATTTAAGAATTTTAAAATTTGTTTTTCTGAATTTTTCTCATAAATACCAAATATAAACTTTAAATATTTGAATATTTAAATCTTTTCATTTTAATGAATTAACTTCATCAGTTATTTCGATAAAATAAATTCTCATTGATAAAGATATTTTTCATTTATGAAACACGTATACGTACAAATAATATTTATATACAATATATATATATATATATATATATATATATATATATATATATATATATAAAATTAAATCAAGAGTATAAATTTGATTCAGGTAAATTGAAACATTTTCCTGAGTTGTTATCGGTTCTCATCGGCTGCATTCAACACCTTTGAAGTTAGGGCGTGTCCAAAACAGAACTGCGTTAATTAACCGGTTATCAAGTCCACCCCCGTCCCCCTTTCCTATAACATCCACTTTTTTTCCTGTATTTGATCGAAGACACAAAGTAACTTTTCGCACAGATTTATAGATTACAAACATTTGCCAAAGATAATTATTCATAGAAAGATATTAATTCCAGTTTTCAAGTGATCTATGCTTGAAATTTATTTAGTCTATCAGATCGTCCGCAATATTATTCAAAAAAAAAGAACCAGAAAATATTATCAAGTCCTGTATTAAATGCAAATTAATCTTGAATTTTAATTATAACTGTAGTATAAAATATCGATTGTTTCATTAATTGATTTTCTATTGCAAGAAATGAGCACGCAATACAAATATTGCTCGAGAATAAATTTTACTACACGCCGGTAAAAAGTTTTATGTAAGAATTTAGTTAATTCAGTTAATTTATTTATTTTAGTTAATTTCGTTAATTTAGTGAATATCTAAAATTAAAAATAAAACAGAAAAAAGAACTCTAACTACACTTTTTTTTTTAATAAAATGTTTAAAAAGAAAATCTTGTATGAAGAAAATTTACGTTTATTATGATTAAAAACACTTTTTCTGATATTCAAAAAGTCAATTGCGAGGTTTATATAGAAATAGAGTTAACACGATAGAAAACAATGTTATCGTTGGCAATAAAGTTTATAAAATATATAATAGTGTATCAAATCACGTATGTCGGTACATATTTTCTGTCGATATCATGCTGCGTTCAAAAGTGTTATTTTCTTTTAAAGATATTTTGTTTCGCACAATGTTCGTTGAGAATTGTGTAATCGCTTATTGAATTTTCTCTGTATATATATATATATAAACTCAAGACAATTTTGTTATTTTTATTTTTTCATTCTGTTTTTTTTTTCTTTTGCTGTTTACTATCTTTTTCTTTTGGACATTTTGCCATTTTGTGGGTGTTCTTATCAGTTAGAAAACGAGCTTGCTTCGTGTAAATGGCCGTTATGTCAATCCACTAATACTACATTATTATCCTTAGATAATTGCTATAAGAAAACCAAAGAGGTGATTCAAAAACACTATATATACATGTAAATTGTATAAGAACTCATAAAATAAGAGATTAATGTTTTTGTTGCGTGCTCACGGTGCAAAACGTCGAATTCGAAATCAAGGTTCGATTTTATTTTAAGTTGCGTATATATTGGTAACTTAATTCAGTCCTTGGTTTTGTCTCTCTTTTTTTTCAATAATAATGCTTTTATTTATTTCTTCATTATTAAAACGAGTAAAATTTATTTTATCCCTCTTTTTCAAGTTGTAATTATTTTATCATTTTCATAATTCCACTTTAGTGTAAATTGCAATATAATTTTTCTTTTATTGAAATTTTATTCAGTTGCTACTGTTATTTTAATCAGTAATTGTCACGAATTTGGTTCAAGCAAACGGAAAAAAAAGAAGAAGAAGAAGAAGAAGAAGAAGAAGAAAATAAAGAGTAAGAAAAAGAGGGGAAAAAAAAGATGAAGGAAAAAAAGAGAAAAAAAGAAAAGAGAGAAATACAAAGAAGAGGAAGAGAAAAAAAGAGAAAGACAAAGAAGAGGATAAAAAATTGAATGAGAAAAAATAAAAGAAAAAGAAAAAAATGTACTTTCTGGATGAGAACAGTTGCTAAAATCTCAACGAAGAGATTTTCGAGAAAGACACTGTTTCTTCACACTTGATGGACTCTATAAATTCTGAAACGTTTCGAGAGTTTCATTGGCAGTTTATCAAAAGAAGAAATAAAAAATGCAATGCAAATAAATCACTAAAAGTTATTTTACATTTTCGAGGAAATTTTTTTTTGCAAACAAAATTAATTGCAAACTTAATGAAGTAACGGAATATTTTATAAGAGACGAATAACAAAATAAAAATACTACTATTCAAACGAAGATGCAAATGTGACTTTTTGCTTTTGAATTGGTAAATTTACTAATAAATAGTAATTTCTACTAATTTATTAGTAAAATTTACTGATTCAAAAGCAGAAAATCTGTCACTCTTTTGTCAAATTTCTTAGATTAAATTTATAAACTAACATATTATTCTGGAGAATTATTAAATTATAAACTATTAGATATTAAAATTACCTTTGAAATAAATCAGAAGAGCTTTAATTTAGCTTTAATTAACAGAAATAATAACAATAATAGAAACAATAGTGATAATAATAGTAACAGTAGTAATAGTACCAATAATAATACTAATCATAGAAAAAATAATAACAATAGCAATAATAATAATAATAATAAAAGAGCAATAATAATAATAATATCAGTTAATAATAAAAAAGGTAGTTGACCATTGAAGAATTTTAATTGGCCGATTGTTTTTATTGTAATGTGACGTAAATATTTCAGCAGCATCCTATTTCAGCGTGTCTAAAAAAGATATATATGTCGAAAGAGAAATAAAGGAAGAGTAACGCTGTGTCATCCTGGCAAGGGTGAATGATCGTTGTAGATCGCTTTTTTTTTTTTTTTTTTGAAATAAAGCAAAAAAAAAAAAAAGAAAAAAGATCAATCGATTGATCGATATCTTCTAGAGCATATTAAACGTGCACATAGAATACTTGAGGTAGGACATATTGCTCTTTTGTGTCAGCGCAAGAAGTTTATTTGAAAACGTCAGAAGGGATTCTCTCGTTAATGATTTTTACACGGTTTTTATATTCAACTTTTTTTTTATATATATAATTACCCTGCACTTGATATTCTATTTGCGATGAATAAAGTGCGAGGAAAAAGGCATTCTTATTAGCTGAAGATAAATATCAAATTAAAATTGATCTTTTAAACAAGATTCATATCTTTAGATTTTTCTTTCTCTTAATATCATTATTTATTCTTTTTGTTAATAATTTTCAGTTAAAATTATTTTATTTTTTGTATCTTTTTTTATGTAAATTCTCTCGAAATGTGAATTAATAGTAAACCTTTGTCTAGTAATTTGGAATATAGTAAAACTTTTCACTGATTTTTTTTTCTGGAATTCAACTATACCTATTATAAATTTAGTAGTAGTAGTTGTAGTTTTTAGGTATTTTTTTCTACTCCTACTACTTTTTTTAATATCGAAAATTATTAAAAACTATTAGAAATTTCTTACGAATTTAAATTAGTACTTTTAACTAAATTTATAATTAGAAATTATAGTCAAAAACAAAATTTTGACGGGATTTTTAAACACGGAAGAAAACTATCATTTCTAAATAAATAACAATAAAGAAGTACTTGAAAAGAACAAATGCGCATATATTATACTTCAACATGTTTGCGTATACAAGATTAATAACTTGGCTAAATGTTCGAACGTCTTAATTTGATTTTCATCAATCAAATCAATGTCTCATCACATCAAGAAAATGATCAGTTTCTAAATTAATCATTCACAACCGTATATACATTATTCTTCTTGATTAATGATAATTTCATAGAGTTTAATTATTTTCAAAAATTTCACCGCGTGCATTCTCTTTATATTCTACGAGAAAAAAAAACAGAATAGAGAAAAAAAAATATTTCAAGAAGAAAATTATTTCAAAAAATTGTACTTTTTAATAATTAAAATAAAAAAAAGTTCAAAATATTAAAAAAAGAAGAAAAAGTATTTAAGAAACGAAACAATATTTTTTAAAATATACAAGAAAGTATTCGAAAAATATAAAAAGTAATTCAAAACTGAATTATATTGAATATTTATACTTATTATTAGTTTATTATTTATTATTAGTACATTATGTTTAATTATTATACTAGCAACAATTCTCGCGCTAAAGCACGCGGTTAACTTCTTACGGCTTTTTTTAAAAATAAAATTAACAATTTTAAAAATAATAGAATTTAAAAATTTTGTTGAAAACACTAAAAAAATTCAATTTTGGAGAAATTACAAATAATTGTAGAAATTCAATTATTTTCAAAAAAAAAAAATAAAATTCTTCTTATAAAATTCAACTGTGTTCAAAATTAAAAAAAAATTCTCGTAAAAATTCTAATTATCTTTATAAATAACAAAATTCTTCTCCAAAGTTCAATTATTTTTAAAAATCTCAAAAAAATTCTTGTCCTAATTTCAATTATTTTCAAAAAATTTTCTAATTTCAATGATTTTCAATATCTACTATTTTAATAAAATTTCCCAAAAAGAATTTAATTTTTAAAAATAATTTTAATAAAATTGTACGCAAACATTTAATTATTTTTATAAATAATAAAAATTTCACAGGAATTAAAATATTTACAAATTTTTTATAATTTTCTCCTCAATAATTCAATTATTGTCAGAAATAATAAAACTCATCACAGATTTTCAATTATTTTTAATACAATTTTAATCAAATTTCTTGAAAAATGTAACAATTCTAAAAAATTTTATTAAAATTTCTCAAAAGAATTCAATAATTTAAAAATTTGTTAATAAAATTCTTTATAAGAATTAATTTTCAAGAACCATTCAATTATTCAATAAATAATTTATTTTTTTATTTAAATAATTGAATTTCCGTAGAAATTTCTAATAAAAATTGATTTGAAAATGAATTTTAGTTTAAATTTTAAATAATAATAGAATATGAAAATAATTTTTAAGAAGTTACAATAACAATATTCTTATAATATAAAATAATGATTTTATTAGTTGGTCATCTTTAATTGTTAGAAAACATGAAGAAATACTTTTATAAGTTGTTTAATTTAAAAAAGGTTTAAATTTGAAATTTTTGAATGTCTTAATTTCTGTGGAAAATCCTGTTCCAAAAATAAGATTAAAAATAGGAATTGTGCAAATATTTTTCTTGTATTTCTAAAACAAAATAATAATTTTGTTATAAAAATTGTGATTTATAAACAAAAATAATGAAAAATAAATAAATTTTCTATATCTTAATCACAGTTGTTTAACAATGTTCTAATTTTGTTTAGAAGTAAAGAACAAAAATCTGCATAATTTCAATTTGACAAAACATAATATTTAACAAAATTTTAGTCTTTCAATGAAAAGAAGTGAAAAACATTCTGATGATTTCTATTTGTCATTACAATTTTGAATTAATTATAAAATAAAAATAATTGTAAATTTATAACATAATAATATAATATACAATCTATCTAAAGTTAATAAAAAACAAAAGTACAAACAAAAGACAACTTCAGAGTGTGAGGAACAGAAAAAATGAATGAATGAAAAAACATTGAAATTATTATAATTATTATTATTAATTAACTATAGTTAATTAATTAATTAATTGATTGAACTATTAAGTAAAATTTTTGTTATTATAGTTATTACTATTAATTATTTTAATAATTATTTTAATAATTATCATTATTGTTTATTATGCAAACAAGTAGTTTACGAATCTGTCATGTACTTTTAGAATTTAATTTTCAATTTTGGTACTATATTAAATTCTCCATCACCATATAATAATAATCATATATAATTATGTTAATTTAATGGTAAACAATCAAAAAAATTTGTATTACTTGTGTATAATATCTTACCGCGATATTCGAGTCCTTGGAGCATCTTTAGAATTGAAATCACTTAGTGATCACTTATGCGGTCGTTGATGTCACCAGAAGAAGAAGTACACTCAACAGTCACCCGCAACATTATACGCAGCAAAATTTTTCTTTTTTATTTGATTTATTAAATTATCCTATTATTCTTAATCGATTATTTTCAATATTGCAATTATAAATATTCGCCAATTTTCTCCATCAGTCTTGCACAAAAATACACTTTTGCATATATATAGTATCACGCACGTAAACGCGCACAGTTCATCTTCTTGTTATCGACAAAAAAAAATCTCTCATTTTCATTCTCCTTTGAAAAATGATGCAAATTACTATTTTTTATTAATTTTAATTATAGTACTATCATTTCTGTATTATTTTCAGTACTATTAATTTTGTATTATTTTCAGTACTATTTTAGTACTATTTTGGTATTATTTTCAGTACTATTTTAGTATTATTTTCAGTACTGTTGTAATATTATTGTTAGTAATATTTTAATATTATTTTTAGTACTATTTCAGTATTAATATTAGTATTATTTTACTATTATTTTTAGTACTATTTCAAGTAATATTTATTATTCATTTATTTGTCATGTATTTTATTTTTAGTACGATTTTATTACTTTCATTTGTTCATTTCATTAATTCTATTTAATACTAATCCAGTTTTGTTTTAGTACTATTTTAGTAAAATTTAGTATAATTTTCAATACTTCTTTAGTACTATTTCCAGTTTCTATCCTTTCTTCAAGTACTATTTTAATAATATTTTCTCTATTATTTATTACTTTCATTTGAATTTTATTATTTTCAATAATATTTTTGTATTGCTTTCATTACTATTTTAGTATAATATTGAATAATATTTTAGTACAACATTCAGTACTATTTTAGTATAACATTCAGTACTATTTTAGTATAACATTCAGTACTATTTTAGTATAACATTCAGTACTATTTTAGTATAACATTCAGTACTATTTTAGTATTATTCTCAGTACTATTTTTATTTTCATTAGCACAAATTTCACTTCTATTTACAGTACCACTGGAGTGAAGATTTTAATACAATTTTGTACTATTTAAACCACAATTTTAATATCATTTTTACTACATACAATTTCGATGTAATTCTTAGTATGCAATTATTACCATCTTCAGTAGCATTTAACTACCGCCATTACTCTGATTCTCAGTGTCGGTTTAAAAAATTTTCCCATTACCATCGTTTTAACATTTCTATCAAAAATAATTGCTTCGCATTATTCAATCAGTCCATGAGCCCAAATTTTTTACTTCAGAAAATCAAATTTCACCACCAAGTATCAAATTAAAATGTAAATATAGGTATTTTTCGAAAATTGGAAAAAACATTGGGAAAAAGTGAAAGAGAGAGAGAATGTGTTTTTAAAGATAATTTTTTTTTTCAAATGACAAAAAATCTTTTTTTTGTTTCTCTTCTCGTCGTCGCGATGCACTTTCGACTCGGCCAATATAACGTGAGGGCGTCCACGCCTCGATATTACGGTTCGTCGAACGTTTGTTTATCGATCGCTCGATACACGGTTACAAGGCGGCCTTTCTCTCGCGTTCCGCGCCGTTTCTGCAGCCTCGCTCGCAGGAACTTGATAAATCCATTTTTTTGCATTGCTCTCCCTCCCTCCCAACCCTTCTTCTTCTTCTTCTTCTCCTCCTGCCTCCCCCTTTTCCCTCCCACAATACTTCTCTCTATCTCCCTTCCTCCAAACACCATCATCCCTTTCCTTCTCTTTATTCACTATTCCGTATCCTTAACGAATATAGTGAATAAATTGCGATTACACTCGGTACTCTCGTCACGCACCGGAAAACATTGAATCTCCCAGATCACCAACAACTTCATCCTTCTTTCAAAAAAAAAATTTTTTTTTCTCTCTTTTTCTCCCCGAGTCACATAATCCATTTTTAAAGCACTTTTAATTTTTTTGATATGTGTGTACACTTTAAAAAAAAATTTGTCGCACTTGTTTAATTATTTTGAAAAAAAATTCTCGTTTAGTAATTATTGATCGCGATTTGTTATTTCGGGCAAAATGAGATGAGAAGAATTCGCGAAATCCGACCTTGCTCTTTGGAACGACGGCGAAAGACTGAAGAGGTGCAAGTGTTGGGACCCATCGGGGGCCCACGGACCGAGACTATACGAGTTGGGTGCCGGTTCGGGACCCGTTCGGTCGCTTCGCCTCGTTCTGCCTGGTCGGGGCTGATCCGCGGCAAGGATGCTGTATGGACCCCACCCCTCTCCCTAATCCGGATCCCACCATCCGGGGTTCGTCACAGTTGCTCCCGCTTGTGGTGAACTCACTCCTTTCTCTCTCTCTCTCTCTCTCTCTCTGCTAATCTGCCTCTCCCTCTTTCTCTACTAATCTTTCTCTTTTTCTCTCTCTTTACTAATTGTATTTCTCTCTCTCTCTCTCATTTTTTTACTAAATTGACTTTATTTATTTTTTTATTTACTAATTTTTTTTCCCTCTATGAATCTTTTCTTTCTACGAATGTAGAAAGAAAGAAAAAGGGAGAAAAGGGAAAAAGATAAACAGTAGGAAAGTGAGAAAGAAAGAGAAATAAAAAATTAGAGTGAAAAAGTTAGAGAAAGAATAAATAGTAAAAGAAACTTTTACTATTTATTCTTTTTTACTCTTTCTCTAACTTTTTCACTCTATTTTTTTATTTATCTTTCTTTCTCACTTTCCTACTGTTTATATTTTTTTCTTTTTTCCTCTTTCTCTTTCTTTCCACAATCATATAAAGAAGAGATTTATAGAGGGAAGAAAAATTAGAAAAAGAGAAAGAAAGAAAAAGATTAAAAAAAAGAGAGAGAAAGAACAAAAAAAAGAGAGGGAGAAAATGATAAAGAGTAAAAGATGGAGAGAAAAAAAAGAAAGAGAGAGAGAGAGAGAATGAGAAAAAGAGAACGAAGGAGAGAAAAAGAAAATTAACGAGAGAAAAAGAGAAAGAAAAGAGAGAGAACGAATAAGTGAAAAAGAGAAACAAGAAAAGAGAGAGAAATCTAGTGAGAGAAAAAGAGAGAGAAAAATAAAGTGAGAGAGGGAGAGGCACAAATACACACACAAGATGCCCCCCCCTTTTAATACTAGTCGATGCCCTCTCCTGTAATTTCCACTACGCCCCGAGATTCCCCCCCGACTGCAACGCTAGCCCCCCTGGCGTAGCGCAATGGGGCAGGGGTCCAACCTCTGCATCCGACAGGAGCCAATCGCTGTCTCTAACGTACGATCTAACGCCGCGTGAGGCGCTTAAAATGGGGACCGGGCCCCCTCGTCTAAAAAAAGGAGAGAGAGAGAGAGAAAGCAAAGTGGGGTGGGGAGGGGAAGAAGGGACGGACAGCAGGTGAGAGAGAGAGAGAGAGAGAGTGCACTGCAATGTAATATCTAACGCGAAAATCAACGCGTGATGGAATACAAAGTATGAAAGCGATGAACCATCGGATGATATATACATAATTAATCATACACGGCCATAAATGATAAGAATCTCGATTCAGACATCTTGATCGAGTCATTATTTTACCGATAGTCTTTTTTAAATTTCTTTTTTTTTTTAGTTTTGATTGAAAAAATTTTAAATGATCTGATTATGTTCATTTTTTACTTTTTACGATATATTAACTTCATTTATTGATGTCCCAAGTAAAGTTTAAATTTTGTCATGTTGTAAAAATTGCACAGAAAAAACGATAAAATAATTTTGAAGGATTTTTAATTCCTATGGAAAAAAAACAATGGTTAAATATTTATTTTAAATAAAGTTATGTTTTCGAATAATTTTACAATTATTTTGAGAGTGAATCAAAAGATTCTTTAGAGTCAGGGAAAAAGATAAAATTTTGTCTGAAAATCAGGGAAAAACAAAATTAAATTTTTGTAGTAACCCTGATTAAGGAAAATATAGATAATTTAAACAAAAATTTTGCATATATACGTTTTTTCGTCTTAATTTGATATCCTTAGAAAAACTGCGTGTAATATACGGACTTAGCTGTTAACTTGCGGATATAGTATTATGAGAGCTATTAAGGATTTTTCCTCGACAGCGTCTAACAACTTCTCCTTCTTGTATTAAAATATGTCAGACATTAACAATAAACTCGATGATACGCTGCTAATGTTCTGACAGATGGTTACGCCTAAAGTCATTAAAGAAGAAAAAGAAGAATATGGAAAGCAGAGTTGTTAATTTGACAAAGCGTCTTACTGTTGTCGAAGCGAGACTTGATTAATCGGAGGCGAACTGTTCAACAAAAATTGATTATAATTCAGTACCCAATGTTTGTTTTAATGACCATGCTGATCGAATTGACGGAAAGAATAATCTTGTTTTATTCCATTTTCCCGGAGATAACACTTTGTCAAATGATGGTAGTACTTTGAAATCTGTATGATTACTACTAAACTGAAAAAATTCCTAATGTGCACGTTTCACATTAACCTCTCGTTGTTTTAGAATTTTGTCTGTGCGACGGAGAAGACACAAGAAATCCTAAATAAAAATTTTGTAAATAAAACACCAATCTTTTGTACCTGCTATCATATAAATCAGCTTTCTAATAATCTGAACCCAAATATAGATTTATTTATACAGTATCGGAATCACATTTCTTAAAATGCTTGAATTAATATGTGATTCAAGCTGATTTTATTAAGTTTATTAATTTTATAAATTTTAATTTGTTAACAGTCAAGAAACGAAACAATTTAAGATTTTCTTTGTTAAAAGAAAATAATTACAGTAAAGAATTGAATATTTTCCCAACAACAAACAACGAAAAAGTGTAATTTAATAAAATACCTATAATTTTCTCAATAAAATATCAAGAATAAAAATTAAAGGAAAAAAACACTTACAATTTGATGTGTACTGTAATTTATGTTTTAAGCGAATGGAATTCTTAATTATTATATATATTATAAATCAATACACTGCAATTTGAAATACATATTAGAGAGTGAATTATCAATATTAGAATCTATACGTTTCTTTTTTTCTTTTTAGCGACCGATTTTTATTTTCTTTTTTCTATTATTATATTGAACATAAAGGAACTGTATGAAGCAATTATCGGGAAAATGGATAAATATCAGAAATTATTGTTATATGATATAGGAGTGCGTATGGCATAAATTGCTAGTAGTGTATTTCACGGTGTATATTACAATTATATATATATATTGTTTACTATAAATATGTATAATACATATATATGTATATAGTAAATAGAGAAGCATAATTTATACCGACATTGTAATATTTACGGTGGCACTGTAATTTCTTCGGCTAATGGTCAGAAACCTCCCAACAGCATAAACTTTCTATTGTTTTGAGACAACACGTTAATAATAAAAATGGCACATATCATTATCCTTGTGAAATTGTTACCTATCTGAAAATTTATTGAGAAAGAAACTGTTTTACATTTCCTATGAAATTGTTTTTCGATCGTTATTTTAATACTAATCTTCAAATAGCATCAAATATTGTCGTCTGACTAAAACAGGTATACTATTAATTAGGAATTTTTACTACAGAAACTAAAATAAAATTAGATATGAAATTTTGTCATCAATTAGAATAGTTTTGTACCTCTAAAATTAACACTGCAATAAAAAATATTCTCATCTAACAAAAACGGATTCTACTTACCCTTAGTGAATTCAAGAAACATAGAAAGTTTACTTAACAACGAAATTACCATGAATTGTCTTTTAAAATAAACAAAACTTAAAGTTGAATATAATATTTGTTATTTATTATTTTATGCACATGTACATAATAACTTAAGTGACAATATTCCGCATGATATTTTTTTTAACAAAAGAAAAAATAACCTGCTATGCTTTTAAACGACTTAGATAAGATACAAAAAGAAGCAGGTTATTTTTATTTATTTCGTTTCAAAATTTTGTATACGACGTTACTCACTTTCATCACCATTAATTATTGGCGCGGGGTTGTCGTTAAAGTATTCTCTTTCCTTCATTTTGTAATCCTCGATATTATTCGCTATTTCAGTAAGCCATTTGGAATTAGATTGAATTGGTTCAGTTACTATTTTTACAAATGTTATTAATCCGTAGGGTGTGTTTCGATCTACTGAATCACTTAATGCCTTCATTATCAATTTAGGAAATAAACAATGAACCTTTCGATCAATTTTCGTGAATTCATTGAAATTTAATATCAACCTGGGATCAGTAATCACAATTTCGAAATATACATAATGATGAGAAGAGTTACGATCATTAACGAAAAAACTCGATTGTGATTCTTCTAATATGTTTTCCTCGTTGCAAAATATGAAGTGAGTGAGTGGATAAAATTTATTATTTTTAAAGTTAGCAAACTGCCTCGTGTTGGAAAATCTATTATGAAAACAACTTATTGGTGAAAAACTAGAAATTAAATTAGGACTGAACTGTCGAATAGCAAAAGTGTATAATGCTCTTCTTATTCTCCAACCTACAGGGTTTTCCAATTTAATTTGTTGAGGATCTTTTATTAAGACCCTAATAGCATAGTAATTCTCCAATGAAATTAGTTCATCCAACTTTTCTTTTATAAAAACATCACACAATTCTTCAACTAAAACATCAGGTGAATTTTGAAAGATTGTCATTTTCAGATATGTTGCATGTTTAATAGCTTTGTTTCTACTTAGAGGAATTAATTCCACGGAAGTATCGTATCGCAATAATTCATAAAATTTCGGATTCATCAGTTTACGTGTCATGCTCCACTGTGGTAGCTTTCCAGTTAAATTTAAATGTATAGAAAATGCTTCTAATTCAATCTCGTCAAGAACATATGCACTTAAAAGATTAAATGCTACTTCAGTTTCAAAATTATGAAGGTACTCATCAATAAGGCTGTATTTCAGAGATTGTAATTCTACAAAATCATTTACTCGCTCAAATGCTGATATTCTTCTAGATTCAATTAATGATAGTGCAACCAGAATAATTGTTGTAATATAACCAAGGATGGTAATTGTTTTCATTGTTATTGAGTAATATAACAATTTTCGCAATTCAATATAAATTGGTACTTGAATATTTATACGAGTTGTGTTATTGATGTTAATTTATTTTTTTACTGATTCACTAATTTATTTATTGATTACTCTTCTTTCTGCAAAGTGTTCATAACGTAAAACAAAAAAAAATTAAATATATTTACAATAATAGTCATGTTACATAACATTCAAATTGAAATATTAAAATAATTATAAACGTAAAAGTGTTTCAATTATTTTTTTTTATTTGTATAAGTTTTTTTTAGTTCAATTCAAACAAATTAATGACAATAAAAATTATCAATCACTGTGCTTCATTACACAGTCTTTTAGGTACATGTGAGACACGTATCGTAATTATTTTATAAATTAGCTTTAATAGATTTTGTAATATTATTAAATATAAAAAAAAATTTAAATAACATTTTTAAAAAATGCAAAATTTTTAGAAATTCTTACTATTTGATGAAGTTGTCCTCCTTCTACTGATATGTAGTTCATGACAAAAATTCTCAATATTACTCACTACTCATAAAAAATTATCTTCCTAACAAATGTAATATTTCAAATTTGTTTCGAATTTCTAATACTGCAATATATTTACGATTTTCATTTATTGTTTTTTATTATTAAAAAATTTAATATTATTTATTTTTAAAATTTTTTTTATTTACTTTTTTATTTAAGATATAATTTTAATCTTTGCATGTAGTGTATGATATGCATTTATGCAAAATACTTTTAAATTGATAACAAATAATCTCTCTAAGCTTCGTAAATTTTTCAATTTCCTTAAATTTAAAAAATAATAAGCGTAAAAATAATGTTTTTCCATTTTCCAAAGGTATGGAAAATTTTTTAAACAATGATCTTAAAGCACGATAAGTTTGGTACACAAATTAGGCAGATATTATAATAATTTATAATTCCTTGCTGTGCCATTCGACAACTTTTCCTTTCATGTAAAAAAACAGAACTTTGGTATTCATTTGTTTTCCATGTTTTTTCGTGAGATTTTTTTTTTCATTCACTTGAGAAATCGATTAGAAGTTAAAAAAAATTTAGAATGTAAATAGTAATAGAAGTTAAATGTAAAAGTTGATATATTTATGTTGTTAGGTATTTATTATTTTTCGCACATATACATAACAAGTTAACTGACAATATTTCGATTAATTATATTTGTCAAACATAAGAAAAATCCTCGCTTGCTCTGCTTTATATAATATTTTGTTTCAAAATCTTGTATATACGTTACTCACTTTCATCACTATTAATTATTGGCGCAGGGTTGTTGTTAAAGTATTCTCTTTCCTTCATTTTGTAATCCTCGATATTATTCGCCATAGCAGTAAGAAATTCGGATCTAGATTCAGTTGGTACAGTTTGCACTTTTATAAATGATATCAATCCGTAGGATGTGTTTCGATCTTCTGAATCACTCAATGCCTTCAATAACAATGTAGGAAATAAACAATAAGCATTCCGATCATCAGATTTAAGGATTTCATTTAAATTTACTACCAACCTAGGATCAGTAATTACAATTTCGAAAGATATCCAATGAGAAGAAGAGGTATGGTCATAAGCAGAAGAACTCGTTAGTGATTCTTCTAATATGTATTTATCGGTGCAAAGCAAGAAGCGAGTAAGTCGAAAAGAATCATTCACTTTCATGTTAAATAATCGACTCCTGTTGGAGAATCTTCTATGAAAACAATGTATTGGTAAAAAACTGGAAATTAAATTAGGCCTGTATTGTCGAATAGCCAAACTGTATAATGCTCTTCTCATTCTCCAACTTACTGGGTTTTCCATTTTAATTTGACGATCATCTCTTTTTAAAACCCTAATAGCATAGTAATCCTCCAATGAAATTAGTTCATCCAATTTTTCTTCTATATAAACATCACATAATTCCTCAACTAAAACTTTAGGTGAATATTGAAAGACTGTCATTTTAAGATTTGTTGCATCTTTAATAGCTTTGTTTCTACTTGGAGGAATTAATTCGACAGAAGTATCGTATCGTAATAATTCATATAATTTTGGATTTTTCAGTTTGTGCGTCATGCTCCAGTCTGGTAGCATTCCAGTTGAATTTAAATGTAAAGAAAATGATTCCAATTCAATTTCGTCAAGAACATATGCACTTAAAAGTTTAAATGCTACTTCAGTTTCAAAATTATGAAGGTACTCATCAATAAGGCTGTATTTCAGAGATTGTAATTCTACAAAATCATTTATTCGCTCAAATGCTGATATTCTTTTAGATTCAATTAATGATAGTGCAACGAGAATAATTGTTGTAATATAACCAAGGATAGTAATTGTTTTCATTGTTATTGAGTAATATAACAATTTTCGCAATTCAATATAAATTGGTACTTGAATATTTGTACGAGTTGTGTTATTGATGTTAATTTATTTTTTTACTGATTCACTAATTTATTTATTGATTACTCTTCTTTCTGCAAAGTGTTTATTATGTTAAACAGAAAGAATAAAATATTTTTAAAATAATAGTAATGTTACAAAACATTCAGGAGAAAATATTAAATAATTATATACTTATAAGAACTTAAATATTTTGTTTTTATTTGTAATTGCTTTTTTAGTTCAATTAAACAAATTAATAACAAAATAAATTGTAAATTAATGTGTTTAAATTTATAGAATGTTTAAGGTACAGGTAAGACATTTCAATATATTTTCCGTTAGAGGGTTAAAGAATCATATTTTCGTTCTAGGGTTAAAAGAAAACAAAATATTAAGAAATTCTTACCTTTTCATGAAGTTGTCTTTTTTCTACTGGTTTTTCATGCATTTTTTTATTTTTCAGTATTGGATTTTAAATATTTTCTTGATAAATTATTTTTTTTACGATGTAACGAGTTTTTGTATGTCGTAATTCTTCCTCTGATATATGCATAGTTTATGAAAAGTATTTCTAAATTGATAAAAAATAATAGTTCTAAGAGTCGTAAAATTTTAAACTGATTTAAACTTGCGTGTTGAAAATGAAAAAAATATTTTCTATTTTCATGTAATTTTTTTATTACTTAAAAAATAACTGCAAATAATTATATAAAGTTGGAGTAATTATCTTCATACAAATTTTTTTAAAGCTATTGTTTTATTTTTGAAGTTTGATATTGACTTGTCTTTTGAATTAACTTTAATCTTACAATATTCTATTCTTTTCGTAAATTCAACTCGAAAATAGTAAGATTATAATTCCGTTGGGAGTCGAATTTTAGGTACTATTTCGCCAAATTTTTTTTTCTGATTAAAACATAGGAAACCTTTAAAGTTTTGTCCATAACGAAACCTAATAGTTGACTTTGTTTTTAGTTTCAATTTCAGTAAAGAGTAGAGTTCAAAAATGGCTTTTTCTGTCAACAATGTCCCCAGTTGACGATAATTAAATTTTCAGAAGTTTCTGCGCATTTCTGATTTTTTATATTTATAAAAAGAGTAATAAATCATCAAAGCAAATGTGTATGTGTGTTCTGCTTGATCTATATAAGCAACCTGTGGATATAACGAGTGACGATCGTCATCGTCCTCGTCGTTGTCGTCATCGTTTGAGAGTTGCATCGATCGAATTCAACAAATTAAAAACAGCATGACTGTATACGCACTCAAACGCTGTACATCGGCATCGGGTTCCTTTGATATTGAGATCAAGGATGATCGAGCTGGCACGATCGCCAGTTTCTAAGATTATCCCCTGCTCACTAAAGCTAGAACATGTAACTTCTATACACACACATATATACACATATATAAATATAACAAGAATATCCCTTGCTTATAAAAAAAAGAAAGGAAGAAAAAAAAATTTCTTGTAACGATTTATGAAACAAATATAGTGTCTATTTCCTGTAATAAATATACTTGCAAAAACACACTTTGCTTCTTAAGAGTTTCTTAAGAGTGCTATTAATATCGTATAATTAGCCGCATTAGCCAATGTTAGAATATAAACGTAAGTTCTCTATATATATTGAATATTCAATTTTTCCTCTTAATACAAAATTATTCTGTGGACTAATAAATTAATTTAAATTACTTCCTAATTTTTCAATTTCTCATTTTTTTTGTATGTCGTTATTACTTATGGCTCTATTTCAGCGAATATTTGTTAAATGCAAATTACGAGAAACTATCAATCAATCATGTTCGCTGAAGGTATTATATAAAACATTAAGAGTAGATTTTTTATTTACACGGTAAATTTTTATTTACTGATGAATATTTATTTAGTGATAAATATTTGTTTACCAGTAAATATTACAGGGCTCGAACTAGGTCCGTAAATCTCGTAAAAGTCCGTAACATTTGCTTGAAGTCCGTAAAAGTCCGTTTTTTAAAAAAAAAGGTCCGTAAAGTCCGTAATTTGATTAAAAAAGGATGAAAAGTTCGTAAATTATACAATATAATTTGGAGAATTTTAGAGAAATTACAAATGATTGGAGAAATTCAATTATTCTCAAAAGTAATAAAATTCTTCGCAGAAATTCAATTATGTTCCAAAATTCAAAAATTCAATTATTTTCAAAAAATTTCCTCAATTCAATGATTTTCAATATCTAGGCTATTTTCATAAAAATTTTCCAAAAGAATTCAATTATTTTTAAAAAAAAATTAATTAAATTCTACACAAACTTTTAATTATTTTCAAAAAATAATAAAAATTTCACAGGAATTTCATTATTTACAAATTTTGTTATAAATTTCTTCGCAATCATTCAATTATTTTCATAAATAATGAAATTTTTACGGGGATTCAATTATTTGCATAAATAATAAAATTCTTTTTTGAAATTCAATTATTTTCATAAATAATACAACACCTTGGAGAATTTCAATTATTTTTGATACAATTTTAATCGAATTCCTCGAAAAAATTCTTTAAAATTCTATTAAAATTCGTCAAAAGAATTCAGTTATTTAAAAATTTATAGATAAAATTCTTTATGAGATTTTTTTAATGATTTAAAAATAATAAAATTCTTCATCAAAATTCAATTATTTTCAAAAATGTTTTTAAAATTCTAAGCCAATAATAAATTATGTTCATATATAATAAAAATTTCACAGGAATTTAACTATTTACAAATTTTTTTATTTTCTTCGCAATAATTCAATTATTTTCATAAATAATAATTTTTTTTACAGAAATTCAATTATTTTCATGAATAATAACTCATATAGAATTTTATTAATTTTTAATACCTACAATTTTAACCGAATGCCTCGAAAAATGTAATAATTTTTGAAAATTTTATTAAAATTCGTTGAAAAATTCAATTAGGTACTTAAAAATTTGTTGATAAATGATATTAAATTAATTAATTAAATTTAAGAATTTAATTTTAAGAAACATGCAATTACTCAATAATTTGTTATTTTTGTATTTAAATAGTTGAATTTTAGTACCTAGAATTTTCTCATTAACATTGATTTAAAAATGGATTTCAGGTAAAATTTTACATTATAATTGAATTTTAAAAGCATTTTAATATTTTTAACTAACAATTCTGTGGAATTAATTTTTTTTGAGAAACTTTAAGTGCGGATTTTTTTTTGAAATTATTTAAAGTTTTTATTTTCTAATATATATTTAATTGAAGAATTTACGAATAATTCAATTTTCGTAAAATTGAATAGTAAACAAATAAAAATAAAAATTCTTAAAGAACTTTTTCAAAAATTATTAAAAATAATGGATTTATAGAAGATGTTTAGTTAAAAACACTAAAAAAATTCAATTTTGTAAAAGTTACAAATTATTGCAAAAATTCATTTATTTTCAAGAGTAATAATATTCTTCGCAAAAATTAAATATTGTTCAAAAGTAATAAAATTCTTCTTAGGGGTTCATTTATGTTCACAAATAATAAAACTCATTGCAGAATTTTAATTTATTTATTTATTTATTTATTTAACATTGGTCCCGCAGTCCCTATAATGGACCATACATGGGTAACTAGATTAAAGAATATAAAATATAATCTAAATTACAAAAAAAATTGTATAGCAATTTCAATGGAAGAATAATGTCATGTTGCCGAAGAATAATGTCATTAATTATATTTAATACAATTTTAATCGAATTTCTCGAAAAATGTAATTATTTTTAAAAATTTTCTTAAAATTCGTTAATAGAATTCAATTATTTGAAAATTTTTTAATAACGATTCTTTATGGGAATTGAATTTTAAGAAACATTCAATTATTCAATAAATTATTTATTTGCATTTTATTTGTATTTAAATAATTGAATTCTAGTAGGATTTTCTAATAAAAATTGATTTAAAAATTAATTTCAGTTAAAATTTTAGATAAATAATAATTGAATATTAAAAGCAATTTGGCGTGAATTTTTAAAAATAATTGAATTTTGAAATTAATTTTTTGGAAAAAGTTTAATTGAATTTTTTTCATATTATTTTAAGTTTTTGTTTTCTAATATTTATTTAATTGAAGAATTTACGAATAATTGAAATTTCGTAAAATTGAATATTATAAAGAAATATATTTGAAAATTGTCAAAGAACTTTTTCGAAATTATTAAAAATAATCGATTTTAAGAGAAATTTTAGCTTATAATTCTTGTAGATAATAATTGAATTGTAAATGATTTTATCACTCGGTCATCTGTAATTATTATAAAACATGAAGAAATCGATCACTCCGAGTCGAAGACTCGGAGTTATCGATATCTTCATGTTTTATAGTTATGAAAAATAATAAATATTTCACAGGAATTTCATGATTTACAATTTTTTTTTAAATTTCTTCGCAGTCATTCAATTATTTTCATAAATAATAAAATTTTTACAGGGATTCAATTATTTTTGTAAATAATAAAATTCTTTTTAGATATTACATTATTTTCATAAATAATAAAACTCATTGCAGATAACTCGAGCAAACTCCCTAACAATGTAATTTGAAAGGTATTTTTTTCTCCACTGGGTAATAATTTAATTTGGCAATTTTTTCGGATATTCCTCATCCCTTTCATCGATAGAGGATTAATAAATCTATAGGCACACAATGTGAATGCAAGACATGATTTGTCGTTGCCTTTTTTTCTTTTTCGTGTTTTAAACAACTTTGGTCTGTATATTATTCGACTCGACGACTCTCGGTCGTTTCAATCGTGCGAAGAGTACATAATAAATGGTGACTGAATTTCTTCGAGTTGACTTTGAATTCCACACTCGAGAGTATAATACCCACTACATGCGATGATGATGATGATGATGGCAACCGAACACCAAGGGTGGCGCCTTATAAAAAAAATCAAGATCTCTCCGGACACTTGTCTCTTGTTTTCCTTTCTTCTTCTCTCCTTTTCTGTTTTTTGTTTCTCTCTCTTAATGACTTTGTTCTTGGGAGGCGGAAAAAAAATAATTCCCAAAAAAGGGAGAGGAAGATTTCTTGTCATATCATTCATGAAATTGATGTTAAAATAATAAATATACATTTGAAATGTTATAATAGCAATTATGTGACATAAAGTATAATGAGGAATTATTAATTATATCTCGAGGGGAAAATTGTGAATTAATTAAGAAATAATCATTAGTCAATTTTTCAACATTCCACGGCGTTTAGTTTTGAGAATTAATTTTTGTTTTTGTTCTGTTAACTGCAAGTTTATCGAGAGTCCCCTTTTGAAACAACCTTCTGGTTAAACCTGTACACGGAGAAAATTTATTCCTGAAATTTTACTGAATTTAGTTCGGTAAAACTGGGATGAAGTGTCAAAACAGTAATTTTTCAAGAACTAGACTGTAAAAGAAATTGCATTGAAAAATAACGTAAAAATCATAAAGCTCACGATACATGCCCGTGCAGAAATTTTGACCGGGGCCATGGCACTTTGCCCGATCTGGCCGCCCTGTCGGGACCCGGTCGGGGCCATGGGATTTCCCCCGATCTTTTCGCTACCCAGGTAGAATTCCAATACTGACTGCATTTTATTATATTAAAGCTTGTTATTTGATTATTAAAGAATGGGGAGTATTTACTTCAATATTAATGATTATTATTAATATTTTTGTAGTAAATAAACTTTTATGAGTGTCATTAAAAATGTAAATAGTTATTAGAATTGCTTTTATTGGACTAAGTTTTTAAAAAAAATATTTTTCTTATTTTCTTTCATTAATTTAGACAGACTATCTTATTTAAATTAATAATTATTTATAATTATTATTATTGTTAATAATTATTTAAACCTATACTTTATGTAACATTATTAAGAATTATACACAAAACACTTAAAACTAAGACGGAAAAATATCGCACGCACGGGGGACCGAACCCTAGACCTCGAGGACGCAAGTCGAATACACATACCGCATAGCCACGCAAGCTTGGAAGCGACCTCGCTTAAACTTCCTTTTGAATCATGGGACCGTTATATACAGTGTTATCATAATAAATTGACTGTATCATATTTATTTATAGAAAAATTATTAAAAATGTATGTTATATATATATATATATATATATATATATATATATATATATATATATATATATATATATAAATTAATATGTTTATCATAATAATATGGTAAAAATTGTTAATTTAATTATTTATTCTATATTATTTATAATTTAACTATTTTTTAAAATAATAAAAATTTTTTCATTATTAATAATTCACAATAATACTAAAAATTATTAATTAATAATAATTTATTTTTTTGCCTTAAACATGGAATTTCAATTTAAGTGTGAAAAACAATTAAGAGTTTTTAAGAGTTATAAATGTCAAAAATAATATGTTAATATTATAACCACAAAAAAATTTAACATTTTAGGCAATATTTTTGGTTATCACCATGATAACATCGACAAATGGTTCACCTTCGACAATTGGTGCGTTTGTCCTATTGTTTTAAATTAAAGGAGAATAAATTCTTAAGACATCCCTCGAGGACAATTTTTGAGTTTTTAATTGTTTATAATTTTTATTTTCAAATTTCAATCAAAGTTAACAAATTAACACAATTTTTTAAAAACGGACGTTTATTTTCTTATTCCGTTACTGCACATGCTCTAAATCAGTTCAAATTAATCCAATATTACCAGCAGACAATTAAAAACCCATAAAGTAATATATTTCAATTGTCATAAACAACATTAATTAACAAATAGTTAACTTATGATCCTGTCCAACAGAAAATTTTTGTTGCAAATTTTCTTTTTTACTTAGGTTCTTTTAAAGAATATATGTCTTTTTTGCTTATAATATAACTTATTTAAATATTTAATATTATATATCCGTGGTCTTTTAACATTATCTAAATAAAAAAGTAAACGTGAAAAAAAAATTTTTGGTGGAAAGGAACAAAAATTAACTATTTGTTAATTAATATTATTTGTAACCATTTAAATAAGTTATTTTTTAAACAAAAAGGACACATATTTTTAAAATGAACTTAAATTAAAAAGTAGACGTGAAAAAAAATTTTTTTGGTGGACAGGAGCATAAGTTACATAACTATTTGTTATTTAATATATTGTTTATAACAATTTAAATAAGTTATTTTTTAATCAAAAAGGACAAATATTCTTTAAATAGACTTAAATTAAAAAGAAAATGTGAAAAAAAAATTTTTAGTGGAATAGGAATCAATGTTAACTATTTGTTAATTAATATTGTTTATAACAATTTAAATAAGTTATTTTATAATCAAAAAGGGCAAATATTCTTTAAATGAACTTAAATTAAAAAGAAAAGGTAAAAAAAACATTTTTTAGTGGAAAGAAATCAAAGTTAACTATTTGTTAATTAATATTGTTTATAACAATTGATATAAATTACTTTCTGTTTTATTAATTATATGGTGGTCATATTGTATTAATTTGAACTGATTCAGATCATATGCAGCAACGGAATAAGAAAATAAGCCTCCTTTTTTGAAAAATTGTATTAATTTGTTAACTTTGATTGAAAATAAAAATTATAAACAATTAAGAACTAAAAAATTGACCTTAAGGGATGTCTTAAGAATTTATTCGCCTTTAATTTAAAATAAAGAATACTGAAACCGGTTAAGAATTGTAGGCTGTAGACAGTTTTGAACAGTAAATTGTAAAAAAAATCCCATTGTGCGCTGTTTGTAGATCCTTGGGCAAACCCGGTCTGGTCCTGGTCGGGGCCACGAAGTCGGGGCCAGATCATGAAATCCCGACCGGGGCCAGGGCGGTAATCGGGAACAAAAGTGGCGATTTCTGCACGGGTGTATTAGCGCTTCAGTTACAGTTCGGTAAAACGTAAGCCAAGTGCTCGCTACATTCATATTTATTGAATAGTTCGGTAAAACGTAAGATAAAGTCTTCGGTAAAACTGACGAGTTGCAATTTATTGAAAGTTCGGTAAAACGTAAGATAAAGTCTTCGGTAAAACTGACGAGTTGCAATTTACTGAAAGTTCGGTAAAACTTGAAGAACAAAAATAAAAAATAATGTTACTTCAGTAGATCTATATTAATACTGCCGTAACTCTCAATTTACCTACTTTAATCACTACCTAAACCCCCTACAATTGTTTACGAACAAATACTAATTGATACACCTGCCTACAGTACATTCTAAACGCATACACTAATACACACATCGCACGCTTTACATTAATGCTTCAGAAAGTTTCAACTGTCCTTATATATTAATCTCAATTTTGTTTCACCGCTTGTGAGAAAGATTCAAATTAATAAACTATCGTTGTACAAAATTAAAAATTATTTATATTAATGAATCATTTCTAACTATATTCAAGGTCAATTTATGAAATATTTTTAAATTATGTTTTTATTATTATAAAGAAAAATGTTTAAATTTGTATTTAATGGAATAAAACAATAATTTATGAAAATCCTTATTATTCTCAAATTTTTGTGTTTAAAATTAAAAATATACATATTAAAAGTGCAAGTTGGAAATTATTAAATTAATTAATAGAAAATTAATCTTTCTGAAATATTAAATAATAATTGTGAGGAATTAAAAAGCGAAAAGGAAATAAGCAAGTAAGCAAATAAAGAATAAAGTAAGCAAGAAGGAAATAAGCAAGTAAGAAAGTAAGCAAATAAGAAAGTAAGTAATCAAGAAGGAAATAAGCAAGTAAGAATAGTAAGCAAGGAGGAAATAAGCAAGTAAGCAAAGTAAGCAAAGTAAGCAAGAAGAAAATAAGCAAGTAAGCAAAGTAAGCAAGAAGGAAATAAGAAAGTAAGCAAGTAAGCATATAAGGAAGTAAGTAAGCAGAAAGGAAACAAGCAAGTAAGCAAGAAGGAAATTAGGAAGTAAGCAAATAAGTAGGTAAGCAAGTAAGCAAAGTAAGCAAGAAAGAAATAAGCAAGTAAGTATGCAAATAAGAAAGTAAGCTAGTAAGCAAGCAAGTTATTTCCTTTTTGCTTACTTACTTATATTTACTTGCTTACTTACTTACTATTATTCATATTTAATTAAAATGAATAAATTTTATGTTAAAAAAATAAGTATGTTATTGCCGTTTTATATTTTCTTTTTACATGATTTAAAAGCATTTATTACATATTTGGCAATTAATAAGTGTTTAAAATAATTAATTAATTGAATTTTAATTTAAATAATAATAAAATGATTATTAATTAAGTCTAAATAAGTTGGAAAAATCAACTATTAGTGTGAAAGTCTTTCATTTGACTGCGGGACACTTGAAATAAAGTATTTCAATCCAGAAAACTAAAACTTTAGGCAAGTCAAGGAAGTTTTACCGAACTATTCCTGAAAACTAACACTTTAGGCAAGTCAAGAAAGTTTTACCGAACTATTCCTGAAACGTTAGTGCCCATCGAGGAGGTATTTATTTAATTTACATTAAACGTTCAGTTTCAATTTTTTTTCAACTTTTACAGTACTAGTTCTTAAGGAATAAAGATATCACATTAGATTTTAAATATTGTTACCAAAAAAATAATATAAAAATTATTAAAAATTACGATTATGCTACTATATCCCAAGTTTATTGAAAAATTCGGTAAAATATAAGGAACAAATTTTCTCCGTGTATATATACATAGTATGTATATGCATTTTGTAAATTATATAAAAATATTCTACTTGTAGATATCAGATCTTATCAGTGCTGTTTAAAAAGGATGAGAAACGTATTAAACTCTATGCTATATATAGGATACCCATGTCTGTGCAAAAGAAATTATACACGGGCTTTTCTTTTTAAATTCCCTAGATTTAACATATTTTGCAAATTGAATTAAATAACCTATATTTCTATTGGGTGAAAAAAAATGTAAAAAGTGGGAGTTAAATTTCAATTCCCTCTTTTTTATAATTCGAAGTAACATTTAAGAAAATAGAAAAGAATATTCTGAATTGAAATCTGTTCACAGTTTGAAGTTAGTTGTTGTTTGCTTTTTTGTTCCTTAACTTTTTTATAATTTTTCCTTTCAAATATTTTTAATTTTAAAATTAAAGTTCTAGAACATTCAAACTAAAATTCTTCTTTAGGTCAATTTTTTAAAAATAATTTTTGAAAAAGTTCTTTGAGAATTTTCAAATTCTTTTGTTTACAATTTAATTTTATGAATATTCAATTGCAATCTAAAATTTTAACTGAAATTCATTCATGTATTGAAAATAATAGGTACCCAAATTGTAATAAATAAATTATAGCAAAAGTTTTTAAAATATTTGAATTTCTTTGCTGAATTTTAATAAAATTTTTAATAATAATTACATTTTTCGATGAATTTTATTAAAATTGTATTAAAAATTAAAAATAATTTAAAGTCTGCGATGAGTTTTCAATACCCTTTTCAAAATTCCATACCTTTTCCAGGTTTTCCAGAATTTCCAAAATCTGTAGCTACACTTATTACTGAATATTAATATTTTCTTGTTCAAACTTTATCAGAAGCGTTAAAAGAAATTAATACAACAAAAAAACACATAGAAAAGAGAATAAGCAGATTCATGCAGTGGATAATAGGAAATATTCTTTTAGAAAAAAAAGGTAATTATCTATGGCGCATGGAAAAGGTCAATTTAATACTATTTCCGAGTCAGGTGCATCGCCAGCATGGATCGAGTCTTCAGGTGCAGGAGGTATATAGTTGATCGCCCACGGAAACTTGTACCGATCGTTCGCATGCATTTTTTTCCGTGTATGCTAATTTCTCCTGGTGTATATAAGTATGCATCGTCGTATAAGAAACTTGCACGACGAGACTCTGCGTTCAGAATATGTTCAATCTGAATTATTCAAATTGTCGCTCGAATTTCATTATAATATCGAAAATAGCTTTTGTTAAAATAATTTAACCTTCCGACTGAATATTTACACTTCATTCATTATTCCTTCATTCGATCTTCCAAATTTAAGGTTGATAAAAAATTTTCCAATCACAAAAACAAAAAACAAAAAAATTCTTACATCCCTTCTCGCTTGACCCCTGCGCGAAGATATTTAAATTCCCAAAATTATTTTTCTCCCGCAGCATCCATTTGTCTGCAAAACGATGTAACGTACGTGTATGCGTGCGTAGATCAACACACAAACTTGCAAATTCGCAAATGACACACGTGTGTATGAGGAGAGTTTTGATGTCATCTGCTGACCGGTCCAATCGCCGCGGTAGCACCGTGGGAAGATGCGACCGGTTTGAATGAAAAAATATTGCCCCATTAACTGCAACAAAAATCTCCACACACAAGGGTCAGTAATTTTTCGTCATTTATGAGTCTACACGGGACATTAGACGCTCCTTCGATGCTACAGGGCATCCCTCAGCTCTCCAAGATCCATGCCGATCCATCCAAATGCAGATTAATTCTTCTCATATACCACCGTTCTACTTCTGTATTCCGCAGATTATGCAAATCATTGTTTTTCTCTTTTCCTCTTCAAAAATACAAATAGAATTTTCAAATATTTTTCATTGACGATAAATTGACTAAAAGCAGGGCTCGAAATAGTGTAAGTATTTAAAAATATACGGACTTTACGGAACAAAAATGAAAATTTACGGACCAATTACTGAAAAAATATAACCACTCCGTGTCAAATAAGAGAACATTTTACTTAAAACTATAAATTAAATTTATAACTATAAAACATTAAGATATCAATAACTCCGAGTCTTCGACTCGGAGTGATCGATTTCTTCATATTTTATAATAATTAAAGATGACCGAGTGATGAAATCATTTACAATTCAATTATTATTTACAAGAATTTATAACTAAAGTTCTTCTTTAAATCGATTATTTTAAATAATTTTCGAAAAAGTTCTTTGACAATTTTCAAATTCATTTCTTTACAATATTCAATTCTACGAAATTTCAATTACTCGTTAATTCTTCAATTAAATAAATATTAGAAAATAAAAACTTTAAATAATATATAAAAAATTCAATTACACTTTTTCTAAAAAATTAATTTCAAAATTCAATTATTTTTAAAAATTCACGCTATATTGCTTTTAATATTCAATTATTATCTTAAATTTTAACTAAAATTAATTTATAAATCAATTTTAATTAAAAAATTCTACTAGAATTCAATTATTTAAATACAAATAAAATGCAAATAAATAATTTATTGAATAATTGAATGTTTATTAAAATTCAATTCCCATAAAGAATCGTTATCAACAAATTTTCAAATAATTGAATTCAATCAACGAATTTTAAGAAAATTTTAAGGAATAATTACATTTTTCGAGAAATTCAATTGAAATTGTATTAAATATAATTGAAATTCTGCAATGAGTTTTATTATTTGTTTTATGAAAATTAATTGAATCCCTAAGAAGAATTTTATTACTTTTGAACAATGTTTAATTTTTGCGAAGAATATTATTATTTTTGAAAATAAATTAATTTTTGCAAAAATTTATTATTTTTGAAAATAAATTAATTTTTGCAAAAATTTATTAGTTTTAAAAAATTGAATTTTTTCTTCGTGTTTACATCCTTTATAAATCCATTATTTTTAATAATTTTTGAAAAAGTTCTTTAAGAATTTTCAAAATAATTTGTTTACAATTGAATTTTATGAAATTTCAATTATTCGTAATTTCTTCAATTGAATATATATTAGAAAATAAAAACTTTAAAAAAATTCCAAAAAAAGCCGCAATTAAAGTTTCTCAAAAAAAAAATTAATTCCACAGAATTGTTAGTTAAAAATATAAAAAATTCAAATTTTCAAAGATTTTAATCTGAAACCTTTTCAAAATTCAATTATTTCTAAAAATTTACGTTCTAATTGCTTTTAAAATTCAATTATAATTTAAAATTTTAACTGAAATCCATTTTTATATCAATGTTTATGACCAAATTCTACTAGAATTCAATTATTTAAATAAAAAAATAACAATTTATTGAATAATTAAATGTTTCTTAAAATTCAATTCTCAAATTTAATTAATTAATTTAATATAATTTATTAACAAATTTTTAAATAATTGAATTTTTCGATGAATTTTAATAGAATTTTCAAAAATTATTCTATTTTTCGAGGAATTCGGTTAAAATTGTATTAAAAATAATTGAAATTCTATATGAGTTATTATTCATGAATATAATTGAATCTCTGTAAAAAAAATTATTATTTATGAAAATAATTGAATTATTGCGAAGAAATTTATAAAAAATTTGTAAATAATGAAATTCCTGTGAAATTTTTATTATTTTTTAAAAATAATTAAAAGTTTGTGTAAAATTTTAAAAACATTTTTGAAAATAATTGAATTTTGGAGAAGAATTTTATTATTTTTAGATCATTAAAAAAATCCCATAAAGAATTTTATCTATAAATTTTTAAATAACTGAATTCTTTTGACGAATTGTAATAAAATTTTTAAGAATTTTTTCGAGAAATTCGATTAAAATTGTATAAAAAATAATTGAAATTCTGCAATGAGTTTTATTATTTTTGAAAATAATTTAATTTCTAAAAAGAATTTTATTATTTACGAAAACAATTGAATCCCCGTAAAAATTTTATTATTTATGAAAATAATTGAATGATTGCGAAGAAATTTATAAAAAATAATTGTAAATAATGAACTTCCTGTCGTGAAGTTTTTATTATTTTTTGAAAATAATTAAAACTTTGTGTAGAATTTGATTACATTTTTTTTAAATAATTGAATTCATTTTAAAAATTTTTATGAAAATAGTAGTTATTGAAATTCATTGAATTGAGGAAATGTTTTGAAAATAATTGAATTTTTGCAAAGAATTTTATTACTTTTAATAATAATTGAATTTCTGCAATCATTTGTAATTTCTCTAAAATTCCCTAAATTATATCGTATAGTTTACGAACTTTTCATCCTTTTTGAATAAAATTACGGACTTCTTTTTTTCAATTATTTTTTCAATTATTTTTTACTAAAATATTTTGTAGTTAAAATGTTCTTTAGCTAAAAAAGTTTTTCTGTAAAGTATTTTTTAATAAAAATATATTCGTTACCCAAACTATTTTTTTAGTTAAAATACTTTTTAGCTGATAAAAATTTCGGTAAACTATTTTTTAATAAAAATATTAGTTACCCAAAGTATTTTTTAGTCAAAATATTCTTCAGCTAATAAACTTTTTCGAAAAGTATTTTTGATAAAAATATTCTTTACCCAAAGTAGTTGTAATTGAAATATTTCTTGATAAATTATCATTTAGTAAAAATACTCTTTAACTAAAATATTTTTTAGTTAAAATATTCTTCATCTAAAAAATTTTTTCTGTAAAGTATTTTTTAATAATAATATTCGTTACCCAAAGTATATTTTAGTTAAAATATTCTTCAGCTAACAAACTTTTTCAGAAATGTGTTTTTAATAAAAATATTCTACACCCAAAGTATTTTGTAATTGAAATATTTCTTGCTAAAATATAATTTAGTACAAATATTCATCAGCTAAAATGTTGTTTAGCTAAAAAAGTTTTTGGGTAAAGTATTTTTTAATAAAAATATTCGTTTTTGTTTACTCAAAATATTATCATCGAAAAACTCTACCTTCTCAAAATAAAAAGAAAACAAAGAGTATAATATTTACTTTCCTCTGGAAGACATTATTTTTCATTTCAGTGACAAAATTGCAAACAGCTAATAGGAAAAAATTTCACGGAGAAAGAAAGGTCAAACCGTAAATGTCATGATCTTTGCAGAAGGTGGATGTGACCTAGTGGACCTGGAATAGTGCGGGGTTAAAAAAGGGTTGCGACTAGAAATCTACTACTCTATTCTTAGACACCCTAAATATTAAAACTAGACGTTCAACCCCTTCTTTGCACCTTACGCTCGGTAAAATTTTCAACGCTTGAGGATTAAAAAATGACCATATTTCTATTTTCAATATTATATGCGAGGAATGGACAATAATTAAACATTCTTGCCTCCTATATCTTTGCTGGGGGTCTCTCCTATATTTTCGTACACATAAACCTATGGGAAAATCTTCCTCCACGATTTTCAGCCTACAAGATAGAGAGAGCAGCTGCGTCAGAATTTTTAAGTCTTAGCTCCATGCAAATCAGACCTTGCAACACTCGATTTATTGGCTTCGGATGTCAAGCATGCCCAACCCCTTCGCACGTGTATCAAAAGGAAAAAATTCTCAAAAACCTCATTCTTAACCTTTCACTATATCCACTTTTTTCTATTTTTCAATTTTTTCTTTTTGTTTTTTCATATCTAGACATTCTCAAAATCGAGAGAGAAGATTTTTGTGAAACATTTTTTTTACGATAAAGAAACTTTTTTTTTTATTTTCAAAGAAAAATATTTTTGGAAATAAAAAATGAAAAAAAGAAATTAAAACAGAAATTTTTTTTTTGTTTTCAAGGAAAAATATCTGAAAGTTAAATATTTTTGAGAAATTAAATTTCCCGAGTGAAATGTCAAATAAGAGGTTAAAGTTCAAGAGAAATTCATTGTTTTCAAACATGAAAAAAAAAACACTTTCAAATAGAAAAAAAAATCGAATAATTGTGAATAAGAAAACATGAGGTGTAAGATTTTTTCACGCCCCTCGCGTTTGCTCAACATCACGGATGTGAATCTTATATATGGGAGTTTTTATTTCTCCCTCGCTCTTGTAGACAAGTTCTACATCGAACGATCGTAGTCAAACATGTCGTTGGTTAGGTGGGTGTACTTGAAAAAGCTTTTAATACAAAAGACCCGCAAGAAAAAAAAAATGAAAAAACAAAATTTCCAACAACAATCCCAAAAAAAAGTTAATTGAGAAATAAATCACTAAAAATTTCAGTTTATAAAAATTTTTCCATCTAGGTAAAAAAATTCTTTCCTCGGCATTTTTTTTCACCATTCAACTACATTTTTTTTTACAAAATTAGAGATAATAAATAGAAATCTAATTTCAGTAATTTTGTTTCGTTAAATTATTTTTTTGATGAATTATTTTTTACTAAAATAATTTGTAGTAAAAATGTTCTGTAGCTGAAAAAGTTTTTCGGCAAAGTATTTTTTAATAAAAATATTCAATACAAAAAGCATTTTTAAAAATATTCGTTACCCAAAGTATTTTTTTAGTTAAAATATTCATTAGCTAACAATTTTTTTCGGAAAAGTATTTTAAATAAAAATATTCTTTACTTTAATATTCTTTAAGTATTTTTTAGTTAAAATATTTATTACCTAACAAATTTTTTTGGAAAAGTATTTTTTAATAAAAATATTCTTTACCCAAAGTATTTTGTAATTGGAATATTTCTTGCTAAAATATCATTTAGTAAAAATATTCTTCAGATAAAATATGTTTTAGTTAAAATATTCTTTATGTAAAAAATTTTTTTAGTAAAGTATTTTTTAATAAAAATATTCAATACAGAAAGTATTTTTCTATAAAAATATTCGATACACTTTCTAATATATCAAATCTGTAAACAATATTGAAAATTATACATTACCATCATGATTTCTGCAAAATGTGGACTTACCTGAAAATAAAAAAAAAATTTTTGTCAATAATTTAAAACTAAAATTTTGTTTTTAAATTTAATAAGAAATTTAAATGTAAAAAAATTTATTTAGTAATTTTCTTACAGAATAAAATTTTCTTACAGTATAAAATTTTTTGGACAGTAAAAAACGGAATAAATTCACTCATAATTTTTTTTTTATTATAATTATTATTTAACCTTTTTCGTGACGAAAATAATGAAATTAAAATTAAAACAGCAAACAAAAAGGAAAGAGTAATATATTACTTAAATCAAATTTTGAATTATGACAGGCTGGAATGTATAACGTTGTAAGAATGACATTTAATTCTTTGCTGTGACAAAACGGGTTATATTATAACAAATGTGTGAAACGCAAAATTCTTAGTTCTTTATTATCTCCATATGTGTATTCGTCGTGACTTCTTTTCTTTCTTTATTTTTTTTTTGAAAGAAATTCAGGTTCGCGGGACATCCCGCGGAGATGGGCACGCGATGGTGTTTTAAGCGAAGCTGCTTAGTTGCTTAAACGTATACGCTTGTAATTTATGGGGTGCGAGAGAAGAGAGGCGACTATCTCCATATCGCGTGGCATTACTGTACGCCACAATTTTTCTTTTCTTACCCACCAGAATCATATATGGCACTGTCCTAGAAATTTAACATTTGCATAAAGCTCAAGTCTCTCGAAAAATAAAAGTAAAAAATAAATAAATAAACCTGAGTAAAATTTGTTCTCAAAATTTTTCCTCTTTTACGAATTATAAAATAAACTTACAATACTACAACTAATTTTCGTTCCCCTTATTACTTTAAAAAATTTGATTTTTAAAATTTAATGAAAATTCGTGAATTTTTTAAAAATTTAATTTTTCTAACAGTTTTTCTTTAAATTTAATTATTTGAACAACTCGTATACAAATCAACAAGATATTTCTAACAGCATTCTAAATTTTTTTTAAATTCAAATATTTTTCAAATTTTCAATTAGAATTCTTCAAAAATACGATTATATTTCAAAATAATTTTTAAAAGTAAACAAATAAAATAATGTATTTTCAAAAATACAATTATATTTATAGAAAATTTTTAAATATAAAAAAATAAAATTATTTAAAATATACAATTTTACAAAATTTTGAATTTGAACTGCAAGTCTTTAAAAATTCATTTATTTTTTTAGAATTTTTGAATAATATTAATCAAAAGTTTTCATTTTTATGGAAGCTAAAAATTAATAATTTTTTATATTTAAATATTCTTGTTTATTTTCTCTAAAGATTTTTAAATTCTTTGTTTATTTTCCACAAAGATTTTTTAATTATAGAATTATTTTTTCCCAGAAAAAAATTTATAGATAAAATTTAAAAATTGATCCTTTTTTCAAAGTAAATTTTAATGAAAATAAAAAAAAATTACTTATTTGCTTATAGTAAAATTAACTTTTGAAATAGAAATAAAAAAAGTTAACAGAAAAATTTTTCTTTATTTTCAGTCAATAATATTTCTTTTCAACTGTAATTTTCTGATTAAAAAAAGAAAAAAAACTGTAATTTATTTTAAAAACGAAAATAAAGCAATAAATAAAAAAAAATTGAGAAGAAGATGAATTTAAATATTCTTGGTGCAAAGTTTTGTGGTAAAGGGTTGAGTGTAAAACAAACAGGAATCTTTAAATTCACTCAGACACTATTTCAAAAACCTGCTTCGTCACCCTTGAATAAAATTCAAAATCAAAATAGTAAAAAAATTTCATCAGACTTGTAAATTAATCTCAAAATACAAGTCTTCATCTGCAAGAGAAATTCAAAGAAAGAAGCAATAATTATTTTGAAAAAATAAAAAGTTTTATTGAATTTTTTTAATACTTTTTTTTGGATAATAATAAATTTTTAAATAATTCTTTGCATTTAGGTGCAAAAAATTCTTTTTTGTTCAGAATTATTTAATTACAAATAAACGAAAATTATTACAGAAAGTTATAAATAAAATAACTTGAATAAAATAAAATAAAAAAAATTAAAGAGTAAATTAAAAAGAAAAGAAATTAATGTTTTCGATTTTTGAAAGACGTAATTAAAAGTTAAAGAAAAACACTTTTTTACTTTTTAAAAAAGTAAAAAAAGAAAATAAATTAAACAAAGAAATATCTAAAAAAGATATCTAAAAATAAAGATATTTTTGTTTTTTTAAGACTTTCGGAATGTTGAAGAAATTAATAAAAATAATATAAAAAATTCCTAAAAAGAAAATTTTCTAAATTTAAAATAAAATTAGAAAACAAAATAAAGCGAAGAAATAAAAATTTTTTTGTAAATAAATAAAAATATTCTAACACGTCTGTATTATGTATACAAAAGGGACATGTTATTAACGCGAGGTCACGCAAAAAAAAGAGAAATCAGGTCCTATATGAGGTCTCGGTCCATCCATTACTGTATTCGTGGGCCAGATGTTCGTTGGGGGTACAAGAGGGTGCATCCGAGATAAATATTACCCCTTTACTAAAGAAAAATTTCACTTCACGGGACTTGCATAATGCCGGGATCACGTATTACCCCCAAGGGGCCGGAAGTTTCCCTCTCTTCACCGGAACGCACCCCTATATATATGTATACAGAATCTCGATAAAATTTTTCGATTTTATTTCTGAAATATTTTTTCCATAAAAAGCTTATGCTTTCAATTCCCCCCTGTCTCCACCACTTTAGCAACAATTATTCCTTTACTTACATTTATTTAAAAATACAATTACAATAACTTGATGTACGAATTGAATTATTTTTAAACTTAACCGTGTGAAATTACGTTACATAAATTTTCATCCCTTGCACAATTGTGCGTACGCGTATTTCAAATAAATTATTGTATTTTATTTTAAACTTATTTTCAAAATGTTTAAATTAAATTTAAATTAAATTTAAATTAAATTTAATTAAAATATAATTAAAATTTAATTAAAATTTAATAATTTTAAATTTCTAGTTCTAATTATTTTATATTAATTAAGTTATATAATTTATGTTGTTATATATAAAAAAGTATAAATACGTTTCATTTAAAGAAAGAAAGAATAAAACGAAAATTAAAATTTTTTGCATATTTTTCTTTTTATTTAATATATTTCAAATTTTTTTTATTTACTCATTAAAAATATAAAATTATTGCTATAATTAGAATATATAAAGATTAAAAATATTAAATGAAAATGAAAAAAAACTATAATCATCAAAATTTATTTTTGACTGTAGTGGTTTATTTATTTTTTCAGGATTCCAATCCAACGGACAATTGGAATTCGCCACAAACAACAGCTGCAAATTCATATCTATGGAAAGGAAATGAATTATTCAAAAAAAATTTTTCTGGTGACAGATTTATACCGTTAAGAAAAACTGTCAACACAAATGCTTTTAATTTTAAATATCAAGGAAAACTTGTCAAGGTGGAAAATGAAAATGAACTACAAGTATTGCCCCAAGTAAGAAATTTCAAACTTAATTAATATGAACAAAAAAGAATATGAATTAATATTAATTAATATTAATTAATATTATTTCAAAAGTTATAATAATTATTATAATAGAATATTAAATATTAACTGCATAATAAATACTTTTGGGTTTTTTTTAATACAAAATATTTTCGCTGCAAGAAAAAAAATATTTGTGTAAATTCAAAAATTTTTTCATTAATTCATAAAAATATGAATTTATTGCTAATTAAAATGCCTTGCACAGTAGTTCATCTTGTACATTAAAGAATAATAAATGTATAAAATTTGAATAATCGTCAGGGAATTAGCATAATACATATTAATTTGAACGAGAGGATATCGTTTCAGTTGTTCAACGAGATTTTTCAGTTTCCTGTCGTTACAAGCCAAGTATAAAGTTTCAATTGATTTTTTTCAATATCTTTTATTTCATTTTCTTTTCATATTTTTTTTCAAATTAAAACTACTTAGTTCTTCTCTTGAAAGAATCTTGTCTCGTGTAGTAAATATTCATTTCTTTTTTCTTTCTATATTTAATATATAATAAAAATTAAAAATACATAAATGAATAACTTCATTGCAATATAATGTCATAGTGAAAAATTTATTGCTCACTATTTTTAGTGCAAATGTTGGGGGATTTATACTTAATTGCCACTGACGCGACTTTAGTTACCCACGCAATGTCACATGTCATCTATGTTGCCACTCCATAACGAAATGAAACTCCCATTATTTCCAGACAATAAATATTTTATTTTATAATTTCTTACATTTGTTTCTTTGAATTTTGTAACAATATCTAAATTTTTTTTCAATTAAACTAAAGAGTATTTTCTCATCTGTCAAACAAAAAAAATGTTATAACTTTGAGGTTGTAGTAAAAAAATATACTTGGGGAAAAAATTTTGTTAATGTAGAAAATATTAAATTTTATTACTGTAAAAAAAATTTATTATTGCGAAAGAATATTAAATTTTGCTGCTGTAAATATATTAAATTCTATAAAGATTAATATTATAATAAACATAATATTATTAAATTTTAACTATAAAAAAATAATAAATTTTGTTATAGAGAAAAATAAATTTCTATGATTGCAATAATTTTTATAATTTTTGTTACGGTAGAATATTAAATTTAATTATCGAAAAAAAATTCCCAAGAGTGATAAATGAATGAAATAAATTTCAGTGTGTTACTTGTAACGTCGTAATATATAATTAATTTTTGCAATAAAATAAAACGTGTGAGTTAAATATGTCTTGATGCGTGAAATTTTCATTTGAAAAGTAAAAAGCCAAACTAGTTAATTATTAGGGGAAATAAAATATTGATGACATGGGATTTAAAACAGGTATTATGAACAGTAGCAATTCGTGTCGTAAATGAAATGAATTCACGCCTGATAACGATGCAATATTCCTTGTGCCATACTCTCTATAATAGTCTTCAAGAATGACGCCCTCAACGCTTTTACAGTCAGAATAACTTGTACATCGTAAACATCAGTTTTACGTTCAATTTATAACGAGGCAAATATATGTATAGATATGTATATCTATGTGGGTAGAAAAAAAATACCCTCCACTATTTTTTATAGGTGAAAATTCACTTTTTTTAACACAGCAATGTTTCGATTTAATTTTTAAAGTAGAAAAATGGAAAAATTTTAAAAACAATATTTTATTGGAAAATAAAATTAAAAAATCTTTAAAAATCAAAACTTTTGCTTTTGGCTTATAAATCCGGATAATTCAGAGTTTCCACAGGTCTGAGAAAATAATGAATTCAGGGAAAAATTAGGAAAATTAGAATTGGTCAGGAAAATCAGGAAAAAGTAAGGAATTTCTATTAAAAGTACTGGAAAATATTAAATTATTATTAAAAATTTAATTATTATTAAAAATTTTATTAAAATTCAGCAAAGAAATCCAAATATTTTAAAATTTTTTGCTACAATTTATTTATTACAATTTAAGTATTATTTTCAATAGATTTTCAAATAAATTTCTTCAAAAAATTGAATTATTTTCATGAATAATGAAATTCTTTGTAACAATAATTTTTTTTTTCAAAATAATTTTCATAAAATTCTTCGTAAAAATTTAATTAATTTCAAAAATTTGTCAAAATTCAAGAATTTTTAATATTTCAATAAATTTTCACAAAAGAATTCAATTATTTAAAAAGAAATTTTAATAAAATTTGTCTCAAGAATTCAATTATTTTCAAAAGTATTATAATATTCTTCGCAAAAATCCAATTATGTTCAAAAATTTGTTAAAATTCTCGTCAAAATTACAATAATTTTTATAAGGAATAAAATTCTTCTCTAAAATTCAATTATTTTCAAAATTTTTTAATAAAATTCTTGTCAAAATTTCAATTATTTTCAAAAATTGTCCTCAATTCAATGATTTTTAATATCTAGTGTCTTAATAAAATTTTTTCATAAATAATAAAATTTTTTACAGAGATTCAACCATTTTCATAATTATTATAATAAAACTCATCGCAGAATTTCAATTTTTTTTAATTCAATTTTAATCTAATTCCTTGCAAAATGTAATTATTCTTAAAAAATAAAAACTTTATTAAAATTCGTCAAAAGAATGTAATTATTTAAAAATTTGTTGATAGAATTCTTTATGAGAACAAAATTCTCAGAAACATTCAATTATTCAATAAATTATTATTTATTTTTATATTTAAATAATTGAATTCAAAAATTATAGAAAATAATGATTGAATTGAAATGATGACAATAATTTTTAAGAAGTTGCAGTAACCGTATTCTTATAAAATAAAATAATGATTAATTATTTATTCAAAAAATAAGTTATTGATGTTTACAAATAATTTTGCAATTAAAAAAATTCGTAAATAAGTGTAATATTTAGAACACATTCACAAGAGTGAATCAGAATATTCTTTACGGTCAGGAAAGAAGTTAAAATTTTGTCTGGAAATCAGGGAAAAGTCAGGGAAAAATAAAATAAAATTTTTGTGTCAACCTTGTTATTTATATTATTTATTATTAATATTATTATTAATCTAGGAATAGTTTCAGTTTTCGTATAATTATATAAAACAATTTTAAATGCATCAAGAATTTTCATTTTTTACAAATTCACGAGAACTAGAAACGTAATAATAATTTTTTATTAAATTAAATAAAATTAAATGCAAGAGTGTCGGGAAAAAAATATTCCTCTTACATTCACAGAACGAGAGAATTTTATAGTGTCCGTTAATTATGAGGGTAATGAAAAGTTGCATCAAATCTCAACAGAACTTGACGACAAATATTTTAGAAGAAATATTAACAAGCAATGAAGACATTTATTTTACAGTGTCTTTAATGATGAGTAACAATTTTATATTAAAAAAAAAAATTTACTACCCAGTTGACAGGAATTATTTTTATACTTGATTCTTTTAAAAAATTTCAAGTAAATGTTTCAATTTAATTTGCAACGAATGTTTATATTATAAAATTTTGTGTTCTCTTCTCTCTCTCTCTCTCTCTTTCCTTCAGAAGGAAGCACAAGAAACTTCTTTCGAATTAAGAAAAATGTTAAGTATTAGTAACCATAAAAAGGTTAATTACAGATAAGAAAATAAGCACTGAATTCACTTTAAAAATGTACAAAGTTGCTGAGCGTAGATAAAAGGCTCATTTAGAGAAATAAGAAAACATGAATCTCTTTTAATTTAACTAGACGTATAATAGTGTAATTTTCCACTGAAATGGTTTTTAGTATGAAAATAATTCAAAAGCAAAAAAAAAAACTTTAAATTACTTCTTTACGTTCTTCTATCTTATCCAAAAGGAATTATTTAGATACGAAACAAAATTTTAATTATTCAGAAATATCCTTTTTTTGCTTTAATTTAATTAAATATTAAATTAAATTAAAATAATTTTTACTTAAATAAATAAAAATATCCAATTAAAGTCCTTTAAGATAAATTAAAATTAAATTTAAATATTTAATTGTCTCTATAAAAAAATAACCAAACTATTTTTTTCAAAAAGAAGAAATTCAAAATTTAAAGTTCAATTTAATATAATAACTGAAGTCAAAAAAATGAAACAGTATATTTATAATTTAATAAATTAAACAAAAATTATTGATTTAAAAAAAAAAATTAAAATAGGATAAAAATACCAAAAAATTTCAGTTGAAAAAGAAATAATAAATTCGCTTTTTCTATATTTTTATTTCTTTGCAACATTCATTTATTATTAAAATTTGGTTTTTAATTTTTTTTTTCATTCACATGATTTTATTTTCATTTCAGTTAAAATTTTTAACAACTGAATGGCGTAAACGAGTTATGAATGAAAGAATGTTGGAAATGAATTTATTTCCAGGACTTCGACAAGCACGAATATTAAAATTATGTGAAATGACGACAGAAACTAGTAATAAATCAAAATATCGAACTAAAGGATATTCTGATGATAAATTCTGGGAATGTCGACCACGTAAAAGGCCATTAATTGTTCAGTCGCAGAAAGATTATGAAAATCATGATATTCATCAAATACAACGTAAATAATTTTATTGTTCTTTAAAAAAAAAAAAAAAAATCGCGAAATTCAGAGAATGATTATCGAGTTTCTGATTCAATGGAAAAATTTTCTGTTCATAACCAGATAAAGAAAAATTTTTTTTTTGATTCTTTGAAACTGAAAATTTATCCTGTATTTCTTTGATAAGTGAAAGCATTGTTTTAATTTTAATATTTTTTTTTATTTTTATTATTTTTTTTTCTAATAGAAATATTTAGATTTCCATTTCAAATACGTGGAAAATATTTGGTTGATTGGAGTATAAAAAATGAAATTGTCATGGCAATTGATGAAGGAACTGGAGTTTTTAATGCTGATTCTCCATCTTCATTGTCTTATCTCAGTTATCTTGGGAGTGAGGATGATATTACCGTTGTTAAATGGAATAATAGTGGTGGGTATAAATATTTTGATAAATATTTCGATAAACAAAAATTTTAAGGAAGATTTCACTCACATTTGGCCAAAGATTGGAAAAAAATTTAGTCAAAATTTTCACAAAGAATTTAACAAAGATTTTAACAAAGATTTCCAAAAAAATTATACTAAATATTTTAAGAAAGATTTAGCCAAAGTTTTAACGAATATTCCACTAAAGATATTACAAAATATTTAACAAAGACTGAGAAAAATATTGACCAAGATTAAAAAAGTATTTTGCTAAAAATTTAGGCAAAAATTTTAACAATGATTTTAATAAAGATTTAGACAAAAATTTAACACAGAATTCAACAAAAACGTCAACAGAGATTTTACCGAAGATGTTAATAAAAATTTGAAATATAATTTAACAAAAATTTTGTCAAAGATTGTGATGGAAATTAAATTAAATATTTTAAGAAAAATTCTGCTAAAAATTTTGCAACAAAATTTTAGCCAAAAATTCCAAAAAGACTTTAACAAAATTCAAAAATATTTTAACAATGATTTTGTTGAAAAAAAACAACAAGGATTCATTAACGTAGATATTAATGAAGAAGATGGTTAAAAAAGATTTATTAAAAATTTAATAAAGATGGTAATAAATCATTTTACAAAAATTTTAACGAAGACTTTTATCACAATTCTGCGAAATTTTTGCAAAACATTTAGTAAAAAAAAGTGACAAGTGATTCTATGAAAATTTTATCAAAAATTGTTGCAAAAATTCTGCTAAATGTTCTTGAGTAAAATTTAGCCAAATATTTAACGAAGATTCTGCTACAGATTTTTGCAAAAATTTAACAAAGACTGTCAAAAATTTTGACTAACATGAAAAGAAAGATTTTGACAATGATTTTAACAGATTTTGAAAAAAATTTTGACAAAGTTTGTTGCAAAAAATTGCTATAAATTTTTACTACATATATTTTATCGAAACAAAAAAAGAAAATTTTCCAATTTAAAAAAAAAATTTCTTTTCACAGGAACAAGATTTGCAATCGGACGAGTAGACTCAACAGTTTCGGTGAAATGTGAACAGGTTGAAGAAGATGTACTTTGGTATCGTCAATGTCCCTGTGATAAAATTCCCGAATGTGAAATTGTCATTGTCTGTTGGTCAAGTACAGATAAATTTATCGTCTCGTAAGTCTCTCTCTCTCTCCTTATTTTTGTTGTTTTCTTTCCATTCCATTTTTTTAGATTTTTTTTTTAGTTTTTTAATTTTTCTTTAATTAATTAATTTTAATAATAAATTGTTAATTTTTTTCAAAATATCAATATAAAAATTATAATTAAGTTCTTTTATTGTTTAAATATAGAGCATGTTCCAATGGAAGATTAAATAATATAGTCGCCAATACTGGCAAAGTACAAAACACTGAATTCTGCGATGCTGGAATAATTTACATCGCACTATCGCCTAATGATAAATTTTTAGCAGTTTCATTTCATGATAAATCGGTCAAAATTATTTCCTGGCCCGATTTTCAACCTTACATGAATGTTCACTATTACAAACGAATAAAGGTTAATATTTTACTAGTACATTGTTTTGTTTTTTTTTGGTCTTAATTATTTAAAAAAAAATTTTTTTTTTCTAATTTTTAAATTTTTTTCTACTTTTTTCTAGTTTAGAAAAAATCCAAATTCGTAAATTTTTAAAAATCCTAATTTTTTCCTAAGGCTATTGCTTGGCATCCGTGGAATAATCACATTCTTTGCATTGGCGGTGGACATCACGATGGCTCTTTAACTGTTTGGAATATTAATACCCAAAAACCATTACAATATCGTACAATCGATTTTATGGGCGCTGTGGAAAATTTAACTTTTAATAAATTAACTGGCGAGTTAATTGTGCATTGGATTTGCTTAGAGCACAATAGACGAGAAGTAAAAATTGTTGTTCTTGCAAGTTTAGATAGAATTGTTGATTTTATTCCCATTTACAAAGATAAAATTTTAAACTTCACATGGAATCCAGATCATACGAAAATTGGTGAGAAAAAGAAAATTTTTATTATTTATTCACTTTTTCTATTTTTTTTTCATTTTTTACTTATTATTTGTTTCGTAATACCAATGAATTCTTTGTTTTATCATTTATTACTTTTTATTTCATTTTATTTAGTAAAAACTTTTAAAAAATGGTGGTTTAATTTCTCCACTTGAGAACGTCCAGGTCATCACTAGATGGCGTAGAATCTAGTTTTTATTGAGTGCCATCTAGCGGTGACCTTGACGTTCTCAGGTGGAGAGTATCGTCTCCATATTGAATCTCAATTTAAATTAAATTTAACAAAAATTAATCTAGAATATTATTTTTTTTCACAGCTTTGTCGTACAATAACACATTATCGATTTGGAATATTTTCGGTCAAGAAGATCATTTAATAAAAAAGAGGAAAAAAGAAATACATATTCCAACATTTATACACACATTTCCCAATGAATCATATTCGAGTTTAAGTACTGTCTCTAAAGGATTACAGGATTACAATATACGATGAAAAAAAAGCTCAATGGCTGGTCCATGAAAAAGGAGAAAATTTCATCGAACAAAAAAAAAACCAAAAAGAAAAGTTTTTAAATGTATTTTTAAATTTTATTTTTATGTTAATAAACACGATTTTCGAATAATTGTTTGTTTTACATACACCATACAGATTATAAAGGTATTTTCAAGAATAAAATCTCGCGCAGGTTTAGAAATGAAATTGTAGCTTATCTGAAAGTTTGCTCATTTGTCTTTGTTTCAAAAAAAGAAGGAAAAAAAAGAAACACAAGAGTAAAGTATAGGATAGAAAGTTTAACGAAATCTTGTTGCATGTACAGTTAAGCTGCTTAACAAATACAGCAACTTTACTAAAAGAGATCTTTGAAAACATCGCAATCCAAATACTATATACCTATATATACGAATACAAGGAAATACATTCCATGATTTCTGAACGTACAACGTAATCCACGTGTCGGAAATTTACGAGCAAAACAGCAAAATAGTCTGGTAACACAAGTTAACTGTAAACCTTATCACTACTAAACAGAGCTTACACATTTCTATAAAGTTAAAATTGCCGCAAAACCCCACAGAAGCATCTCTATAAATTTTTTTAAACGAAACAAAAAAGCCATAAAAAAAAGAATATAAAGAAAAAAAGCTTAGATAATTAACTTCAATTAATTAAATTTCATATAAAATTATCATTAAATTCGAAATTGTAAAATAAAAACAAAAAAAGAATTCTTAATCGTGATGATATAATTAAAAGAATTGTAAATATATGACCAATATTGTAATTTAATTCTTTAACTCTCATAATCATGGCTTAATTACGAAAATACATTTACTTCTTATCGAAAGTAATATAAAAAAGAAAAAAATTGAAAAGTACCAACTTCAGTATAGATTAAATATATATGTATATCAAATCAGGTATTAATAGCGCAGTAGAAAATAATTTTTAGATAAAGAAAAATGTTTCCCGCGGTTGCTTCATATGCAACAGTTGATAAGAATTGAAGAACGAGAAAGAAAAAAAAAATTGAACACGATAAAGGGACAATTTAAATTGTATTCAATTATTTAAATTGCATCATTTTGATCACACGCTGGGAAAATTTAGTCCCTTTTAACAGTCAACTAAAGAAAATAAGACATATAAATAGTTGGAACAGTAGCCATTGCTCACTATCTTGCGACATTCATCATGAAGACATATACACCACTCGACTTTCACATTTTGCGAATTAACGAGGATGTCCTGTCATCGTTAGAACAAAAAAAAAAAAAAGAGAATTAAAAAAATTAGAAAACAAAATTAAACAACGAATACAATTTTGAAATTTTTAAATCGTATACAAAATAGAAAATTCGCAGAAGAATTAAAAAAAAGAGTAAAAAAAAATCTATAGAATATTTACAAATAAATTCTAATAAATATTATTATAATAAGTTTATTCTCAATTTTTTTTTAAATTCAATTATTTTCCAAATTTGCAATTAGAATTCTTCAAAAATTACGATTATATTTCAAAATAATTTTTAAAAGTAAACAAATAAAATTCATTAAAATATTAAATTTATTTCAATGAAATTTGACAAAATTTTCAATTGTTTCAATTTTTAAAAATTATTTTCGAAAATACAATTATTTTTAAAAAATTGTACCTCAAAAAAACCAAGAAACAATTTTACGGGATTTTTTAATTAAATTATTCAAAACTTCAAAAATTAAAAACTTATTTTTATTCATTTTTTGTCAGGAATTAAAATATGACATTTTAAAAAAATTTTTTAAACTGAAAAATCTTTTGAAATTGAATTATATTTCTAAAAATTGCAAATTGTAATTCTTCCAAAATTCAATTATTTTTTTTAGGATTTTTAAATTAAATTATTCAAAACTTTAAGAATTTTTAAAGAATAATGATGTAGTTAATAATTTTTGAAAATAAAACTTTAAACATTTTTATATATTTGCTTCCCTTAAATTTTCAAGAAATTTAAATTAAAAATTTAATTAATTCCTAAAATTTCTGTCATAACGCTTTAAATATTCAATTATTTTCAAAAATTTCAACTGAATTTTTTTTTAAATTAACTGCTAACAGAATTCAATGACGAGAATTTAATTATTTAAATAGAATAATTTTTGTAAATTTATAAAATAATGTATTTTTAAAAATCCAATTATATTTATATAGATAATTTGTAAAGATGAAAAAATATAATTCTTTATAATATAAAATTTTAATAAAACAGCACGTGAGTTAATAATAACTTTACGAAAGAATTCAATCATTTTTTCAAAATTTTTGATAAAATTTAATTATTAGAATTTAATTATATTCAATATATTTTTAATTAAAGGCCCTGGTAGAATTTAATTATTTTCAAAAATAAAAAATTTTAGTACAATTTTTCGCACGAATTCAACTGATTTTTATAAACAATAAAATTCTTCGAGAGAATTAAAATTCTTTTTAATACAATTTTAATTAAATTTCTCGAAACAATTCTATTATTTTCAAAAATTTTAATAAAATTTGTCACACGAATTAAACTATTTTCATAGCGAATAAAATTCTTCACTGAAAATCAAATTATTTCCATTACAATTTTAATAAAATTCCTCGCAAAAATTAAATCATTTTAAATTCAAAACTATAAGAGTTACAAAAATTAAAAATTTGTTTTAACAAAAATTTTATTTTTTAAAATTAAAAAAAATCACTTTTTAATATACAAAATGATGGAAAAGAAAATAGTTTCTAAATTTGTTTTGTTAAATTCATAATTTACAATTTAAAACACTTGAATTTTCCTCGTTTTTCAAAATAAAAAATTCAACTTTACTACCTTGTATCATAAATGGACTATGTGTGAAATTAATTTACATTCTTTGAATTACTAATTAATAAAAACTGGTTGCCTAATGGATTTCAATAAGTATATAATATATAAAATAAATTATAAACTAAGGTATTTTTCATACAAGTTATTGCTTTTGTTTTTTTCAAAGTAATAATAACTTTAAGAAAAATTCGTTAAAAAAATTTGGTTGCAAAAATATGTTTATAAATTAAAAATTATAACACGTTATAAAGTGGAAATTAATAGGTAGACTGAAAATTGTTTCTAGATGAAGATTAATGACGTTCTGGCACAACTTGATTGAAATAATTCTAAGAGAGTTGAGCATTACTTTAAGAAAATATAAACCTGGAGTAATTACTTTAAAGTAAAGCATTTAACTATACATTTATAATCTAGAACAGAAAACCTTTTTATCCTTTTGTTAGAAATTGACATTATTAGAAAATTATCAATCATTTCATTTGAATGTGATTATATTTAATTGAACACATAATCAATTCTAATTGTGGGTAAAGAATTAAAAAATAATTGTAAATCAATGACAAAAAATAATAAAATGATTAATAAAAATTAGAACTAAAAATAATCAAACTGAAATTTAATTAAATTGACGATTGGAAAAATTTCCATTTTCTAATGAAATTTGTTAGTTTTTTTTTAATAATTTCAAGAACAGTAACAAAAAATCAACCAAATAATAATAAAAAAAAATGTAAGAAAGTTTTTACAGTTCACTCTCGAATAAAAAATAATAGATTAAAATAGCAGGTGTTTTTTATATTTTAAAAAAAATCATGTTCACTTAATAAAAAAAATAGAATAAACTGAATAAAAAATAATAGATTAAAATAGCAGGTGTTCTTTATATTTTAAAAAAAATCATGTTCACTTTTACATTTTAGATAACTTTTCACCATTGCAAGTGTAGATTCTATTTGGAATTTTCGTCAGAAATTACGCTTTAGTATAAAAATTTCTACCCACTGAAAAGGTAAGATTTTCTTAAACTATTTCTAAAAAATTAAATTAAAGGAGATAAAATTTCTAAGAGACATTTTGAACCCGTTTTTTTTAATTATTAATTGTTTAAATTTTTTTGTTACTCAATGTTAACAATTTACAATATTTTTGGAAAAAATGTTTATTTTCTTATTTTCCATTGCACATGTTCGAAATTAAATTAAATTAAATTAGTATAGTATATGACCACCATACAAATAATAATGCATAGTGCAATTCTTTTAAATTGTTGCAAACAATGTTCATAAACAAATAGATAATTTTTGTCCTTTAAAAAAAATTTTTTTTCATGAAGACAAATTTATTTTTATTTACGTAATCTATGTCTATTTTGGAAAATAATGATTTTAATGTTATTAATTATATTGCTATTGACAATTATATGAACAATAATCAAGTTTCTTTTGCATTTGTAAACATTTTCGACAATTTTTAATCTTAAAATGTTTATATCATATGTTTGCAAAAACTAAGAATTTCATAACATAAACAATTACATTTGTTGTAAACAAATTATTATTTGTTTATAACAATTTTTTATTTTCTTCTTAAACAAATAAATGACTTATTTATGCAAAAGGAAAAATTGTTTTTGCTCTGAGGAATATTATAAAGAACAAGTGTGAAAAGAATTTAAGCAATTTTGACAAAAAAAAAGCGGCCATATTTGATTTGACATTTTGAATGTTTTTAACAAAATTTTGATTATTTTTTTTCAAATGTTTTGATAGATTCTCTCGTTTGAGGATTCAGCTGAAAAGAATAATTTTACAAAATTATATTGAAAAATTGAAAGAATTCTTCGATCACCATGAATACTATTATTGCCTTTGGAAGAATTATCGGAATTTCAATATTGGTGTCAACATTGCCATTATTAGATGCAATAAGGATGTCAGCAGAAGAGCGAGAATCTGAGTTTGGAAAATTGGAAGAAATAAGAAAAATTGTGACAGATTTGCATTTTCCTTTAGATGGAAATGAAGCAAGACCCATTTTAAGTGAATATATTTTAAGCATCGAGGAAATGGAGCCATTTACTGAGTATTTACATAATACAGGAAATCCACCCGAATGGAGCATTGCTAGAAAACTTAAAAATTACGAAAATTACAAGTTTTTGAAATATGATGCTCATCTTCAATCACTACCTTTCAGTGTATCATCAGCAAATGAAATTATTATGGAACTTGAATCAAATGTCTTTGAAAATTCACCTAGAATTCCGAACGATATAGCATACGATATTTATATGGAAAAAAATCTTTATGAACTACTTACATTTGAAGATTATTATGCAATAATGGTTTATCTACAAGACGAATCGCAAATTAATTTTGAAAATCTAGCAGCTTTGAGAATGAAAAGAGCATTGTACAGTTTGGCTATTCGACAGTATAATCCTAATTTTATACCGAGTTATATTTTGAATTTGGAGCCTTGTTTTTTTAAAGAAAAAAGAACAGAAAGGTTTGCTTATAGCATTCACGTTGGATATAAATTTGAAAAGTCAACTTTTAGCATTTGCAACAGCAAATTTAAAGAATCATACTCATATTCTTCTGAATATAAAATTGACAAATCGTTCTTCTGGATGCACTACGGAGCAATAATTACGGATCCTGCGGTAGTAGTAAGTTTGGAAGAGATACTGGATAATTATAATGGACATCTGTATGTATTACTTCCTGAAGTAAAACTTCAAGTTATGGATTATTCAAAATATTGGATTAATAAATACGGCAAAATTGTAAATGTAAAAGTAATAACAGAAAACATTGTGGACAGATCTAGTTGGCTAACTGCAGTGGCAAATCAAATTGAGGAATACAAAGAGATAGAAAGGGCACACTTTGTCAACGAAGACTAGCGTCGTAACATCCTTTTAAAGAAATTGCTTCAAGATTTTTAATTAAAAATGCATAATGAATTCTGTGAAAATTTTTCTCATTTATACTTTATTCGAAATTTATTTTCTGTATCAGTTATACTTTATAGGCAGTAGTGAAATAAAAAAATTTATTTTGTTTCTTACTTGTGATATGCCTTTATATTTTGCAAACCCAATAAAATAAAAACATGAAAAAATTTGCATAAATGTTTTCTATAATTTACATTTTTTTATGTATATTATTTTTTTGTAAAAATTATTTTCTGTATCAGATGTATAATATCAATAGTAAAATAGAAATAATAAAAGAAAATTTATACTGTGTTTTTTATCTTTAAATATAAAAAAACTAGAAAATTTATTATAACGATAAGTATTCAACCTTGTAAAGAAACATTTCCAGTTATCTTTTAAATACTAAAAAAATTTCACGAATGTAGAAAATATTTTTTTTTTTAATACGATTTCTATAAAAATTGAAAGATTATTTTTCATATAAATTTAAAAATATTGCGCAAATATAAAATTTTGAAGAATTAAAATTTCTTTGTACTTATTTTGTTCTGTAATTTTACAAAGATAATATAGGTAATTTATAATCAGTGCTAACTGGATATTTCTTGCTTTTCCATAAACTATTTATTTGAAAAAGATTCGAAATTCATAAAAGGATAGACTTTTTAATTTTATACTTTATTTTAAAATATGGAAATATAATAGTAATAAATCAATTGATAATAAATAATAACAAATTTTATACAAAAATTATTAATCTTATTATTTAAGGAAATTTTTTATTTTAATTATAACTTTAATTTAATTTTAATTTTAACATTTCTATTATGATAATAACCTTTGTTGCAATTTATTTGCAAAACTTGATTAATGCTTTCAAAAAGCTCTTCTTTAATAAAAAAAAGCTCCAAATTGATGAAAAAAAGCCCAAATTTGATAGTCGCCTCCAAGGTCTTCAAGATACAAATTTTTTCTGAATTGGAAATAAATTCTAAAAAAACTTTTGAGTACCTCCGTGTTTCGGAAAAAGATCTTCTTTAATAAAAAAGCTCCAATTTGATGATAAAAGCCCAAATTTGATATATGGACTCCAAAAATTGTGAATTAATAATTTTACTATTTAATAATTTTCACTACTGATTTACAAAAACCATTCTGCATATTGAATATTCATCAAATTGAAAGTTATCCAAAAAAATTAAACAATCATGTCTCATTTCATGTTTTGCAATTATTATTATTTTTTCAGATCAATCGACTGAGAAAAAGTAATAAATTTACGTAAATTAATTTGTATACATAACTAATTATACTGTGCTATAATTTAAAAAAAAATTCACTGAGAATTGTTTATATACTGTGTTTTCTATCTTTAAATATAAAAAAGTATTACATTTTTTTATAACTATAACTATTCAACCTTGTAAAGAAACATTTCCAATTATCTTTTAAATAATAAAAAAAGTTTATGAATATAGAAAATGTTTCATTATTTTTAATAAAAGTTTTATGAACATCGAATATTTACTGCATTTTAGGAAGTTTTCATAAATTTAAAAATATGTGTCAAATACTTCTAAATATTATTATTTGGTAAAATAACTATTATGAGAATTTCTTATTCTGTCAAATAACGATTCGAAAAACTGTAAATTAGAGAATTTAAATCTTAGAAAAAATGGATGTTATGTAAAATACGAATTAGGAAAAATAAAAATTATAAAAATTAATTATTTGTAAAGACAATAATTATTTGTAAAGACAAATATCAGAAAAAATAAAGTTCGAGTAATAAAAAATTATTTGAAATATAATTTCGGTAACAAAAAAATTATGCAAAATAATTATTCCAGTAAAATAAATGATAAAAACTGGTTATTATACAATAAAGAAAATCGTTTAAAAAATTATTAGATATTACAAAAATTTTGAAAAATACTACTTCGATATAATAATAATTGAGGAGCAAGTTTTCAAAACTTGATAAATCCATATTTTCTTATTTCGAGAAAATGAAACAAATGACTTTTCTCACATAACCAGTATAGTTCATTTCAAATTAAAAAATTTGTATTAATTTATTTTTATAACAATGTTTTTATATTTAAGACGTTCTGTTTTTAATTAAAAATTATCATAATTAAGTGATTCAAAGGTTTTGGGAATTTTTTCTAATAAAAAACATGAAGAAAATTATAAGTCAACTTGGTTATGTCAAAAAGTTTTTAAATTGAAAATTCGTTGTTAATAAAATTTTTTTCTTACATTTAACAGTGATAGGTCGATTTGTGAGGCCTTTAAAATATTAAATTTATGTTTATCTCAATTTTTTTAAAAATGGATTTATCAGCTTTTGAAAATTTGCTCCTCAATTATTTCTAAGAAAAAAGTTTTATAACAAATGATATTTCGATAAAATAAAATTTAGAAATCTTAGAATTTAGAAAATTTACACATTATTAAAAAATATAATTAGGAACAATAAATTTTATAAGAAGTGGTAATTGGGTTATATAAAAATTATATTCAATAATAATTCGGAAACATAATTATTAAATATATATCGTATGCTTTTTTTTAAATATTGTTTGACAGATAGAAAAAATGCAGGTATTTTTTAATGATTTACAATAAAACAATATTTGATTAGAAAATATAAAAAAATTATGATTAACAAATAAATTTTGTTTATTATATGCTTTTTTCTATAACAAATTTCGTTTGACTTATCTAAATTATGCAAATTTTTCTCCTTTTTATTTATAAAAAATATGAGAAAATTGTTAATAGTTAAAAAATTATAATTTAGAAATAGGAAATATACCCATTTTATGCATAATTTATATATTTCTCAATAACAATATTGTTCAGAAACTTATTCTTTTCTTTTGTCAAAGAAATATTACATATTCTATTCTATTTGTCAATTACAAATTTTAATTTGAAAATGAAATTTAAACTTTTTAAATTTTTAGAAAATAAAGGAAAAAATTTTACTCAAAAAAATGTTCTGTTACATTTATTTACGAATTTCTTTAATTTTAAAATTATTCGAAAACACCAATAACTTTTTTTTTAATAAATATTTAATCAATATTATTTTTCCATAGGAATTAGGAACTTCAAAAATTTCAAATTTAAATTTTTTTAAATTCAATAACTTATAAGAATATTTTTATAAAACATGAAGATAGTGATTGCTCCGAGTCGAAGACTCGGAGTGATCGATTTCTTCATGTTTTATAACAATTAAAGATGACCGAGTGATAAAATTGATATTTTATATTATAAATATATTGTTACAGTAACTTTTTCAAAATTATTTTCATCATTTCAAATCAATTATTATTTTCTACAATTTTTAATTATTTTTTATTAAAATATATGAATTCCTTAGAAAACATTTTATTATTTATAAAAATAATTGTATTATTGCGAAGGAATTTACAAAAGATTTGTAAATAATTGAATTAATGATAAATTTTTATTATTTATGAAAATAATTAAATGTTTGCGTACTATTTTTGGGAATTTGAAATTGATTTGAAAATAATTGAACTTTGGGGAAGAATTTTGTTATTTATATAAAGATAATTGGTATTTTGATGAGGATTTTTTTAAATACGAAAGATAATTAGTGGAATAAAATCCATAAATGTTTTTCTTTGATCGTAGTATTAATTTAGTAATATTTTATTATTTTCTCTAAATTATTGAAAAATTATTTTGTGTATCAGATGTATAATGTCAATACTGAAATAGAAATAATAAAATAAAATTTATACTCTGTTTTCTACCTTTAAATATTTAAGAAAAACTCGTAGAATTTAGTATGATAAGCACTTAACCTTATAAAGAAATATTTACGGTTATCTTTCAAATAATAAAAAAATTCAGGAAAATAGAAAATATTTTGCTTTTTTTTTGAAGAAGTTTGGAGGCAATATTAAATTTTACGACTTTTAGAAATATTATTCTTTTATCGCATTAGAAATATTTTGCAAATATATTACATGTCAGTTGGAGAAAACACAACACTGCAAATGTAAGACTTTTTTAAATTTTTAATTGACTCGTTGACGCATTTTATTTTTAAAGATTGTATTGAAAATTGAAAAAATTCTTCGATCACAATGAATAATATTATTGTCCTTGGAAATATTATCGCAATTTCTATGCTGATGGTAACATTTCCATTATTAGAAGCCATAATGTCAGCAGAAGAGCGAGAAGCTGAGTTTAAAAGATTGGAAACTTTAAGAGAAAGTGTGGCAACTTTGTATTTTTCTTTAGATGCAAATGAAGTAAGAGACATTTTAAATGAATATATTTTAAGCATGGAGGAAATGTTAATATTTGTTCAATATTTAAATGCTACAGGACATCCACCCGAATGGAGCATTTTTAGAAAACTGAGTGATTACGAAAATTACGAGTTTTTGAAATATGAAGCTTATCTTAAAACACTACCCTTCAATGTATCATCAGCAAATAAAATAATCATTGAACTGGAATCAAAAGTCTTTGAAAATTCACCTAGAATTCCGAACGATATAGCATACGATATTTATATGGAAAAACATATTTATAAACTACTTGCATTTGAAGATTATTATGCAATTATGGTTTATCTACAAGACGAATCGCAAATTAATTTGGAAAATCCAGCAGCTTGGAGAATGAAAAGAGCATTATACAGTTTGGCTATTCGACAGTATGATCCTAATGATATACCCAGTTATTTTTTGAAACCGTGTTTTTTTAAAGAAAAAAGAACATCAAGTTTTGTTAATAGCATTCCCGTTGGATATCAATTTGAAAAGTCAACTTTTAGCATTTGCAACAGCAAATTTAAAGAATCATACTCATATTCTTCTGAATATAAAATTGACAAATCGTTCTTCTGGATGCACTACGAAGCAATAATTACGGATCCTGCGGTAGTAGTAAGTTTGGAAGAGATCCTGGATAATCACAACGGACTTTTTTATGTATTATTTCCTGAAGTGAACCTTCAAGTTTTAAATGGTCCAATATTTCATAAGAATAGATATGGTCAAGTTGCAGGTGTAGAAATATTAACAAACCCCATTCTAGACAAACCTAATTGGCTAACTGCAGTGGCAAATGAAATTGCGAAGTTCAAAGATATGGAAGATATATTCTTTGACAACGATGCTTAATGTCCTAGGCTAATATTCTTTTCTAAAGAAATTGCTTTAAGATTTTTAATTAAAAATGCATAAAGAATTCTGTCTAATTCTTTTTCTTGTGTATACTTTATTCGTTTATTTTGTGTATCAGCTACATTATCAACAGTGAAATAAAGTGAATATTAAAAATTGTTGACTTTTTTTTGCTTATCATATGCATTTATCTTTTGAATAATAAAATACAAAATAAAAAAATTGTAAATGTTTTTTTATATTAAAATTATTAAATAACTATAGCAAATGTTACGCGCGGAAACATCGCATTCAATTTATTATTATTATGCAAGTTACAAAATATTTTATTTTCAAATATAAATTTTTGAATAATTTTATAATTATAATTTTAAAAATTCACTTATTTAGTACATAATTAATTAATATTAATAATTATAATTAATTAATAATTACAATTTCTAAATCCAAACAACCAAAACATTATAAATACAATTAATTATTATTGTTTATGGGTGATTTGTATATTCAAAAATTTGAATACAATTCTTCGGAAGAAATCAATTATTCAGTTATTTTTGTAAATAATAAAATATATTGCAAAAATTTAATTATTTTCAACAAAATTTTAATAAAACCTTCGAAACAATTCAATTGTTTTTAAAATAGTAAAATCTTAGCAAAAATTCAAATATTATTAATAAAATTTCAGAAAAGAATTCAATTTATTTCTTAATTCGTTATAAGATTTTTCGAAAGACTTCAATTATTTTCTAAAATTTTAATAAAATTCTTCCTAAACATTCAATTATTTTCAATACAATCTTAACTAAATTCCTACAAAAAATTGAAATTTTTATTGAAAAAATTATATTAATTTTCAAAAATTTAATTAAAAATCTTTGCAAGATTTGAATTACCTATTTTCATAAATAATACAATTTTTCAAAGAATTTCAATTAGGTTCAAAAATTTTAATAAAATTCTTCCTAAAAATTCAATTATCTTCATAAAAAGTAAAATTCTTTTAAAGATTTCAATTATTTTCATAAATAATACAATTTTTCAAAGAATTTCAATTATGTTCAAAAATTTTAATAAAATTCTTCCTAAAAATTCAATTATCTTCATAAAAAGTAAAATTCTTTTAAAGATTTCAATTATTTTCTTAAATAATAAAATTCTTCGGAGATTTTCAATTATTTTCAAAAATTTTAATAAAATTCTTGGCAAGAATTCAATTATCATCATAAAAAAAATTCTTTGGAAGATTTAAATTATTTTCACTAAAAATAAAATTCTTCGGAGGATTTCAATAATTTTCAAAAATTTCAATTTTCTTGTAAAAAATTCAATTTTTTCATAAATAATTGAATTCTTTGCAGGATTTTAATTATATAAAAAATTTTAAACAAATTCTTGTCAAGAATTCAATCTTTTTATAAATAATTAAATTCTTTGCAAGATTTCAATTATATTTAAAAATTTGAAACAAATTCTTGACAAGAATTCAATTTTTTTCATAAATATTTGAATTATTCGGAGGATTTCAATTACTTTCAAAAATTTTAATAAAATTCTTTGCAAGAATTCAATTATCATCATAAAAAAAAATTCTTTGGAAAATTTCAATTATTTTCATTAATAATAAAATTCTTCCAAGGATTTCAATCATTTTTAAAAAATTTGAAACAAATTCTTGTCAAGAATTCAATTTTTATCATAAATAATAATTGAATTCTTTACAGAATTTCAATTATTTTCAAAAATTCAAAATAAATTATTGTCAAGAAATCCTTTCGAAGTAAAATTCATAGCAAAATTTATTTTGAAAATTATTTTAAAAAGTTGAAAAATTTTTTGTTTAATTCAATTATTTTCAAAATTTTTAATTTTCAATTTTTTTCATTCAAAAGAACTATTTTATTTAAAATAACACAAAGAAATTCTTCAAAAGAATTTAACTATTTCCTATATTTTAATAAAATTCCTTAAATGAATTAAATTATTTTAGAAAATTGTAATAAAATTCTGAGAAGAATTTAATTATTTTCTAAAAATTTTAATAAAATTCAATAATTTAATGTTTAATTTCAATTACCTATTAAGAAACACGATTATTTTAAAAACTTGAAAGAAATTGTTCATAAAATTAAATTACTTTCACAATTTCCAATTAAAATTATTAAAAAAAACTCCATTATATTTTAAAAAAAAAATTCAAAGAAATTCTTCAAAAGAATTTAATTTTGAATTTTTTAAAATTTTAATTACATTTTTCTCGAGAAATCGATTATTTTCATAAATAATAAAATTCTGCGAAGGAATTAAAATTATTCTCAAATTTTTTCACAAAATTCTTTGCAAGAATTCAATGATTTTAAATATATTAATTTTAAAATTGAAAATATTTGAAAAGAAAAATTATTAAAAAAAAGTTATGAAACAAAGAAGCAAACAACAACTAACTTCAAACTGCAAACAGTTTACCGGAATACAACGATTATTAATATTTTTAAATTTTACTATAAGTATAAAAATAACTTTTAATCCGTTTATTTATTTCATGAATTTTTGTCATATACTGAAAATCAGTAGAAAACAAAACGCAAATAAAATAAAATATAGTCTGAATTAAAAACACTTAATTGAATGCAAAATAATAATTAACAACTCGCATTTATTATTTTAAAAAATTATTCTGTACATTTTTTTATCATATTGGAAATTATCGACGAAAGTTGAACATTGATTTTTTATTATATCATTTTAACTCAGAAACATGAAAAGACAATAATTTTTATTTTCTTTATGCACGAATAGATAAATTCAGTTGATGGATTTTTGTTTAGTCAAATGAAAATTATAGACATTTTTTTATTATTAAAGTAGATGCTTTTGTGGCGAAAGGGTAAAATTCTTATTTTCTTCTAATTTTATTATTATATTTAAAATTTTTAATAGTAGTTTTAATTAATATTTTAGGAAAAAGTATTTATGACACATTGAAGGATTGAAAGGAATAGAATAAACCAACAATTGATTCGTGCATACAAATAATTACAACATTATTAGACAAAATTTATTATTCTCAATCACAATGAATACAATTCTTATCCTTGGGAATATTATTACAATTATTTTTGTTGTAAAATTAGAATCAACAAGAATATCACATTCTGAACGACTTCACGAACTTAAAAGCATTAATACCTTAAAAAACAAAGTGATAAAAGAATACCTTTTCAATTATGATCAATCTGAAGCATTTGAAATTTTAAGTCAATATATTCTGAATGAGGTGGAAATGTATGGATTTGCTGAACATTTAAACAGAACTGGAAGTCCACCAGAATGGAGCAATACTAGACAACTCAAAAATCATGAACATTACAATTTTTTGAGATATAATGAGTATGTGGAAGAATTTATATTAAGAAGACAGCAAACAGGTATGCACGTTTCTTTTCTTAGAAAAAATATTTTTTATTTTGCACCTAGAATAAATTATCAAAATTTGGTTAAATTTTACAATGAAAAAATGTTGAATGATTTAATTACATTTGAAGACTATTATGCTATTCAAGTTTTATTAAAAGATGATTTGCAAATTAATTGGGAAAACCCCGCATCTCGGAGGATGAGAAAAGCAATATACAGTTTGGCTATTCGACAATACAGTTCAAATGCAACAATGAATTATATTCCAAAATCATGTTTTTTTAAGAAAACAGAAACGAAAACATTTGTTAATGATATAAAGAAGGGAGATAGTTTCGAAAAGACAACTTTCAGTATCTGCAGCAGCAAATTTAAAGAATCATACTCATATACTTATGAGTATTCCTTTCATACATCTTTCTACTGGACGAATTATGAAGTGTTAATTACGGATCCTATTACGATGGTAAGTTTGGAAGATATCCTGGATGTTGAAGATGAAGAACTATACGTAATACTTCCCAAGACAGATCTTACAGTATTAAGTGATCCAGAAATTTTTGTTAACAACAGTGTACCAAATTTATATGTAAAAATGTCAATATCCCCAATTTATGATAGGTCCAACTGGCTAACTGAATTAGCAAATGAAATTGAAAAGTACAAAGAGATGGAAAAAGAATATTTTAACACTAGCATTCGTCATGTATGAGGAAATTGTTTTAAAATTTAGCATTTATTAAAAACTACTGATAAAATGTGCATAAAAAAATACTTTCTGTATCGGATGTACGATATCAATGGTGAAATAAAAATAATATAAAAAAACATTGATTCTGTATTTTCTATGATTGAAAATAAAAAAGACTATTCGCAAAATTGCTGAAAATATTAGACTATTTCAGAAATTGTAATTGATACTTTGTAAATTTCAATTAGTAAATAAATTATTTTAGTAAACAACATTTTCAAAAATTATTTTGCATATTGAATATTTATCATATTGAAACTTAGTTATAAAAATTAAACATTGATCTCTTATTTCATGAATTGTAAAAACTCGAAGAAGTGAAAAGACATTAATTTTTATTTTATTTTTCTTGCATCATCAAATAAACATACGATATTGATTTTAAATTCGTACAATACAAATTCTTTATAAATTATATTTTGAATGTAAAATATTATTGCAGAGAGCGATCGATTGAGAAAAACGAAAAAAAAATATTCAGCAATTTACATTAATTGATTTGTATACCATAAATGGTAACTTCCCCAATTTATGAAAGGTCCATCTGGATAACTGAATTAACAAATAAAATTGAAAAGTATAAAGATTGTTGTCGCTTTTTGATTTTTACATATTTCTTTGAATACAAAAATAAACATAAAGATAAAGAAATGAAAAACTTACTGTCTCTTAAATAAAAAATAATTTATCAAGAAAATAGCAAAAAAAAAATTTTAAATTTAAAAGTGTTTCTATATTTGAAAAATATCATATTCAATTTTACAATTTAAATGTTTTTTTTATCAATGCAGGTGTTTTTTTTTAAATGTTCGTCATGAATTACGTGTTAGTTAAAAAAATAACCACTTACTGGAAAAGGTAAGATTTTCTTAAAATTCTCTTTCTGCATAATTACAATAACAAAATAATAAGTTTTATTGTACAATATTTCTAATAAATACAAATAAATACGAATACAAACAAATTATAGTAAAAGCTATATCAAACAATAAAAATTAATAACAATAAATTAGGAATTCTTTATGGACTAACAAATATATTGAAAGTGTAAAATAAATAATGATACTAATAACAAATGTTATATCATAATTAATTTTATTTTACACCCATTTTCTTTAATTAAATGCTTCTCTAACTAACAATTTAATTATTTTCAATAAATAATACAATTTTTCTAATAAATTAATAAATAAATTCTCTAATAAATGCTTCTCTAATCAACAATTTAATTATTTTTAATAAATAATACAATTTTTTACAGGGATTGGATTATTTTCATAAATAATAAAATTCTTTTTAGGAATTCAATTATTTTTAATACAATTTTAATCGAATTCCTCGAAAAATGTAATTGTTCTTAACAATTTTATTAAAAATCGTCAAAAGAAATCAATTATTTAAAAATGTTTTGATAAAATTCTTTATGAGAATTTAATTTTAAGAAATAGGTATTTAATTATTCAATAAAATATTTTTTTTGCATTTAAATAATTAAATTCTCGTAGAATTTTCTATTAAAAATTGATTTAAAAATTAATTTCAGTTAAAATTTTAGTTTTTATATTCATTATTCAAATTACTTAAATATTCAAATAATATTTGAATATTAAAAGCAGTTTACAATCATTTTTAACAAATAGATATTTTCGTAATAACAATTTTTATTTTTCAAATTTGTCAAAAATAATGCAAAAATTTTTTTTCCTAATTCTAAAAATATTTGTTATAAAATATGATATTTCCTGCACAATTTCCGATATTGAAAATTTAAATCGGATTATTAGAACAAAAGTTACAGATTTTCTAAACAAATAATAGGTACCAAAAAATTCAAAGTCTTGTATTTCCGCCATTTTTTATTTTTTTTCAAAAAATATATGTAGTTGTTTTTTTTATTACCTAAGAAGTAATTACCTTAAATTCTTCCACATGAAATAAATTACTAACAAGAACATAATTACTAATAAGTTATTAAATTGTTAAAAAAAGGTTGAATTTACATTTTTCCTTTTTTTCAAAAACGATAGATTGCTTTAGAATAATTTATTGAACAAATACTCTAGAAAATTGAATCATTGAAATATCTCAGTTGAAATTTCTCCTATGCGTGACTGAAATTTTCTGTTAATTTTTTAATTGGCCAATCAGTGAAAAATCGAAAAATAACTGACATTATCAGTGGAATTTCACTGATTCAGATTTATAAAGTTCTAAAATTTTTGTACATTAAAATTTTCCCAATATTCCAGCTTAATATGTTTGTTATTTTATAAAAAAAGTACACTGCAATTTAATATTGTTACAAGGTCTCTCTCGATGATAAAAAATAATTTTTTCTTTGTAGAATTAGTTTTAAAACAGTAAAATCAGAAAAAATGTACATTTTTGTATATTCCGCTTAGAATTGATAATTGTTTATCAATGTGTATTGCTTTAAAAAGAATGCTTGTCATAAACTAAAAGTAGAAGTAATATCAACTGCTCAAGAGGTAAGACATTCTGAAATTTTATATTATAAATTTAATAATAATAACATGGAAGAAGTTTATAATTTGAATAATTATGAATTTTATAATTAATAATTTATAATTATATTATAAATTTTATAAATATTTAGTAAATTCTTTCAAAATTATTTAATAAATTAATTTTTTCGATTTTTGGAAGACGTATATAAAAGGTAAAAGAAAAACACTCTTTTACTTTTACCTTTTATATGCGTCTTCCAAAAATCGAAAAAATTAATTTATTATACAAATTTTATAATTAATAATTTATTATTATATTATAAATTTAATATTTAAGATATTAAAAACAAAAATGTCTTAAATTAATATACAAATACTATTCTCATATAAATATTCATATTTTTATTATATTATTATTTTAATTAGTACTTTTGTATTTTGTGAAACTTAACATTTTTATCAAAAAAATAATATAACTAATTTTTAAGTTATGTGCAAGAACAATTTTAAGTAGAAAATATTATATAGTTAGATAATAGAAGATGATTTCAATGCTCAAAAATTAAGAAACAAAAATATATTAGTTTAAAAATATTCCAAGTTCTAAATACAAATTCTACATATTAATTTTATCATACTCAAGTTGACTAATCTTATTTTGCCTTCCAACATTTTATGGACAAGAATATAAAAAATAATTTTGAACGATTTTCTTTTTCTTACTACGCATAATTCTAGTAAAGAATTAAAATCTTTATCTAGTAATATGTTTTATCTACTGTTTTTTTCTGCAAAATAAAAAACTATTCCTGTTTAAAAATAAAAAACTTTATTGTGTTTGAAATTTACTTATTCTTTTTTTTTTACTTTTAATAATATAATTTAATGAAATTAAATATTTCTTAAATAAAAATTTATAGATCGTCAATATTGAACGTCATAGAGGCAAAAAGTGTCCTGAAAAGAAAGCAAGAAAATTGCAAAAGAATCAAGAGTAATTGTACCAATACTTATTAAAAATGAAAACAATTATTATCCTTGGAAATATAACAATTTTCCTCGTTGCATTAACAGTAACTGAATCTATGAGATTGTCTGAAAATGATCGAAAAAAAGAGTTTACTGCATTAAAAACCCTGAAACAATTGGTAGCATCTAAATATCTCCGTAAATATAATGCAGAAGAAGCATCTGAGCTTCTAGGTCAATATATTATGAACAGCCATGAATTGATTGAATTTGCTGAATATTTAAATAAAACTGGAAATGTGCCAGAATGGAGCAAGACAATGAAATTAAAAAATCCAAAATTTTATGAAATTTTGCGTTATAATAATCTTGTTGACTTCATTCCTTTAAAAAAAGAAATAACTTATCAAATTGCAACCAACCTTAAAATGACAATCTTCAAAGATTCACCAAGTATTTCAATTGAAAAATTGGTTCATTTTTATAAAACAGCAAATTTGAATGAACTTATTTCATTGGAGGATTATTATGCTATAAACGTTTTATTAATAGATCGTAATCAAATGTTTTTACCAAATCCCGTAGGTTGGAGAATAAAAACAGCATTATACAGTTTGGCTATTCGACAGTATAGTTTAAATTTGAATTTCAATTTTTCACCAAAAAATTGCTTTATTAGAGTACGTGGCGATGCGAATTACGTAAATGGATTTGAAGTTGGAAGCCATTCTAAACTTTCCGACTTTTGGTTTTTCAAAAGCCATAACGTATTTGAAGAATCAGACTCAAATTCTCCTATTTATAATGACAACAATCCTTCCAACTGGGTATCTTATAAATTTGTAATTACCGAACCCAGAGTGATAGTTAATTTGGAAGAAGTCGTTAAAAATGACAAGAAATTGTATGTGCTTCTTCCTCGTACGGATTTTGTAGTATTAAAAAAACGATTAATTTATGATACTTTCTTTGGACTAACATCATTTATAAAAGCGAAAACTACTCCTATTCTCAACAAATCAAACTGGATTACTAATATGGCGAATAAGATTGAAGAGTATAAAAAGATGGAAGAGAAATATTTTGACAACCTTCCATTATTATCAAGTAGTGGGGATGAAAGTGAGTAGCGTACAAAGTTTTGAAACGCAACAAAAATAATACATGTACCCTGCTTCTTTTTATCTTATTTGAAATATTTAATAATACAGCAAGGGGATATTTCTTTTTAAAAAAAACATGCAAAATATTGTTACTTAACTAATATTACATTATGTACAAGTTGATGAAATAATAAATAAAAAATATTCAATAAAAATGTTGTAAAATTATTCCATTAGAATTTTATAAAAATATTTTATTATTATAGTATTATTAAAGATACATTAATCAATTCTCGCGCCATTTAAATAAATCATCAATTTATTCTAAACTGAGAAATTAAATTAAACTCATTCTCAAAAAGAATACTTTGCCAATGGTGCTTAGGTTCAAAAATGAAGAAATTGCATCAGAATTTTCTATCTTACTCGAACTTTTATTAATAATATTCCCAAAAATGTTCTTAAATTTTAACAGATTCACTTACGCGAAACAAAAGAAGACAACAATATTTAAGTCTAAATATGTATTTGAATTTTCATCAATAATCTAACTGTTTTCACTTATTCGAAGTATGAGCGTAAATCGACCTATTCTTAACCCCTTATTCTGTATCGTTAAGTTTCGCTGCGAGTACATTTATGTACATAATGTCTAGTTCGTATAACTTGGTTGTATTATGGTACTAATAAGTACAGACCACCTGGCTTAAGACAATAATTGCTTGCTGGCCATTAACGGCATAGAAAACTATCCAAGATAGACCGCGAAGAAACTTTAGAGAGCGGCTTCTCTTCTGTTTAAGTTTCTAAACCTCTCGACTTAAACGAATAAACGAGAAAAATCCAATTGAGAAGAGAGGCACACTCGGGGGCAAAGCCTCGTTACGTCTCAAGACATGTTTTATTTATATATATATACATATTACTACATGCGTAATCGCGATTTTGCCGTCTAAAAACCCAACGATGATAATCGAAATCCCGTTTTGAACCAACTATTAGTGGACGTTCATAAATTATCAGTGTCCATGAGAGATTGTTTCACAAATTGAAACACAATACGAATGTGTAGAACATTAGTAATGAATGGTTCTCGAGAACCTATCAAAACGTCAGTTGTGTAAAACGTTTCTGAATTGTGGCAATTTTATCTTTTATTATTACTATTATTATAACTACTAGTTCTATTATTATATTTACTAGTTTTATTATTATTCCTATTAGACGAGAAACAGGAGAAGACTTTAGGATTGTGTTAGGCTCAATCCCTACTACAACTCAGGTGATTTGCAGACTACAAAAATTATTAAATTAAAGTGTGCTTCCTTAAGTTTCTTTGAAATTTATTTTTGCGTGTTCTAGAAAAAAATTTGCGATTTTAAAGAAAAAAAGAAACAAAAGCATACACCAAAAGTAACTTCAAATTGCGGAAAGAATGAATCAGAATGAACGAAAGACATAATTATCAAATTATTATAGTTTATAATTTAAAACAGCATTTTGATTTTTAGAATTGTTTTTCTTTCTTTCTCTTTATTGTATTTTATAATAACAAGTCTCCTAAGTGCATAATAATAACATACAATTGTTTTGAAAAAAAAATGACGAAATAAATGTGGGTATTTATTTATTTTATTTATACGTTCAAGGAATAAAATGACATATTTAAACTCCATGGAGAAAAAGATGTTTTGAAAATTATTAGCATATAATAATACTAGAACTACTTAAGTTGCAAACGGAAAGTCGTTGAGTAAACAAGTTTCATGCCCCCAAGGGGAGTGGTGGTTGAATTTTTGGGAAAAATTTGCGCACACGATGTATAACGTTTATAAAACTGGGAAAGGAGAAAAGAAGTTGCGCTCTCTCTCTCTCTTTTTCTCTATCTCTCGCAATTTAAAATAGCCGGGTCATAAATTAAAGTTGCTGGCGCGCTGCCGTTGGGTGCGCTCGAGCGCAAGTAAGCTCGAACGTGGAGTAATTATTTCCGTTGAACGTCATATTTCAGTTGGAACGTCTTAATAACCAAGAAGGCTTATAGGAGCATGTATACTTCTACAACTAGGGCCTCTATTCGATAGCAAACTCTATATTCCGCGCCCTTTTTCTCACTCTCTTGTAACGAACCTTTCGATCCCTATTGGTTAAATAACGGTCACTCTTTTTCTTCATTTCTCTTTTCTCTTCTTTTCTCTGAACCTCGTGCAACCTTCACATCGATCGGCCATTAACTTTGCAATAACCAAGCCACTGTCACGCAAAGCGCGCTACTTGCTACAATGCAACAAATCGTTCGATGATTATCTACTCGAGACAAAGAAGATAAAGCAATGTACAATGATTACCTTGATACTTTACCAGGATCCGGCTTTAACAGCAGGTGTAAACTAACCTTATTCTATGCATCTTAAAAATCAGGAAGTAAAAAAGAAGACTATGCAGATTTTAACAAAAATTCATAATTTATTGCGTCTTTTGAAAATTACTAAAATGTGTAATCGATTTTATTTAATTTGCTATTAGAAACTATTACAAACTGATTACTATAATTCAACTGCTACAAACCGTAGTCATTCTAACCAAAATTTGTCAGACGCCAGTGACTTTTTTCATCTCCATTAGTAGATTTAGATCGGCGAAAGGCAGTTTTTTCATTCCTTTTAACACAATTTAATTGATATGTCTTTAAAATTCATCTACAGCAAATTGCAAATAAACTAAACCAAATTGCCAATTAATCAAATTAACTACAAATTGACTACAAATTGATACCTTACTAGAACTCAGGTAATTTCAGGTGATTAAAATTTTTAAATTTGTATTTAAACAAATTTTTAATCTAATTTTTACCAAATTTCAATTGTCTGATAGCATTCGGGTGGTGGTGCTACTACTTAAAAATTAAAATAAAATTCTCTATTCTTCAAGATTGCGTAGGGCTCAGTCCGTACTAGAACTCAGGTGATTTTTGGATGATTAGAATTTTTATTTTTGGAAGAAATAAATTTTTTATATATTTTTTAACAAATTTCAATTGTCTGATAGCATTCGGGTGGTGGTGCTACTACTTAAAAATTAAAATAAAATTCTCTATTCTTCAAGATTGCGTAGGGCTCAGTCCCTACTAGAACTCAGGTGATTTTTGGATGATTAGAATTTTTATTTTTGGAAGAAATAAATTTTTATTTTCATTTTAGACAAATTTCAATTGTCTATTAGCATTCGGGTGGTGGTGCTACTACTTAAAAGTTGAAATAAAATTTTCTATTCTTCAGGATTGCGTAGGGCTCAATCCCTACTAGAACTCAGGTGATTTTTAGATGATTAGAATTTTTATTTTTAGAAGAAATAAATTTTTTATATATTTTTTAACAAATTTCAATTGTCTGATAGCATTCGGGTGGTGGTGCTACTACTTAAAAATTGAAATAAAATTCTCTATTCTTCAAGATTGCGTAGGGCTCAGTCCCTACTAGAACTCAGGTGATTTTTGGATGATTAGAATTTTTATTTTTGGAAGAAATAAATTTTTATCTTCATTTTAGACAAATTTCAATTGTCTATTAGCATTCGGGTGGTGGTGCTACTACTTAAAAATTAAAATAAAATTCTCTATTCTTCAAGATTGCGTTGGGCTCAGTCCCTACTAGAACTCAGGCGATTTTTGGTTGATTAGAATTTTTATTTTTGGAAGAAATAAATTTTTTATATATTTATTAACAAATTTCAATTGTCTGATAGCATTCGGGTGGTGGTGCTACTACTTAAAAGTTGAAATAAAATTCTCTATTCTTCAAGATTGCATAGGGCTCAGTCCCTACTAGAACTCAGGTGATTTTTGGATGATTAGAATTTTTATTTTTGGAAGAAATAAATTTTTTATATATTTATTAACAAATTTCAATTGTCTGATAGCATTCGGGTGGTGGTGCTACTACTTAAAAGTTGAAATAAAATTCTCTATTCTTCAAGATTGCATAGGGCTCAGTCCCTACTAGAACTCAGGTGATTTTTGGATGATTAGAATTTTTATTTTTGGAAGAAATACATTTTTTATATATTTTTAAAACAAATTTCAATTGTCTGATAGCATTCGGGTGTTGGTGCTACTACTTAAAAGTTGAAATAAAATTCTCTATTTTTCAAGATTGCGTAGGGCTCAGTCCCTACTAGAACTCAGGTAATTTTTGGATGATTAGAATTTTTATTTTTGGAAGAAATACATTTTTTATATATTTTTTAACAAATTTCAATTGTCTGATAGAATTCGGGTGGTGGTGCTACTACTTAAAAATTGAAATAAAATTCTCTATTCTTCAAGATTGCGTAGGGCTCGGTCCCTACTAGAACTCAGGTGATTTTTGGATGATTAGAATTTTTATTTTTGGAAGAAATACATTTTTTATATATTATTTAACAAATTTCAATTGTCTGATAGCATTCGGGTGGTGGTGCTACTACTTAAAAGTTGACATAAAATTCTCTATTCTTCAGGATTGAGTAGGGCTCAGTCCCTACTAGAACTCAGGTGATTTTTGGATGATTAGAATTTTTATTTTTGGAAGAAATAAATTTTTATTTTCATTTTAGACAAATTTCAATTGTCTGATAGCATTCGGGCGGTGGTGCTACTACTTAAAAATTGAAATAAAATTCTCTATTCTTTAAGATTGATTTGGGCTCAGTCCCTACTAGAACTCAGGTGATTTTTGGTTGATTAGAATTTTTATTTTTAGTAGAAATATTTTTTTTATATATTTTTTAACAAATCTCAATTTTCTGATAGCATTCGGGTGGTGGTGCTACTACTTAAAAATTGAAATAAAATTCTCTATTCTTCAAGATTGCGTAGGGCTCAGTCCCTACTAGAACTCAGGTGATTTTTGGATGATTAGAATTTTTATTTTTGGAAGAAATACATTTTTTATATATTTTTTAACAAATTTCAATTGTCTGATAGCATTCGGGTGGTGGTGCTACTACTTAAAAATTGAAATAAAATTCTCTATTCTTCAAGATTGCGTAGGGCTCAGTCCCTACTAGAACTCAGGTGATTTTTGGATGATTAGAATTTTTATTTTTGGAAGAAATACATTTTTTATATATTTTTAAAACAAATTTCAATTGTCTGATAGCATTCGGGTGGTGGTGCTACTACTTAAAAGTTGAAATAAAATTCTCTATTCTTCAGGATTGCGTAGGGCTCAGTCCCTACTAGAACTCAGGTGATTTTTGGATGATTAGAATTTTTATTTTTGGAAGAAATAAATTTTTATTTTCATTTTAGACAAATTTCAATTGTCTGATAGCATTCGGGTGGTGGTGCTACTACTTAAAAATTGAAATAAAATTCTCTATTCTTCAAGATTGCGTAGGGCTCAGTCCCTACTAGAACTCAGGTGATTTTCGGTTGATTAGAATTTTTATTTTTGGAAGAAATACATTTTTTATATATTTTTTAACAAATTTCAATTGTCTGATAGCATTCGGGTGGTGGTGCTACTACTTAAAAGTTGAAATAAAATTCTCTATTCTTCAGGATTGCGTAGGGCTCAGTCCCTACTAGAACTCAGGTGATTTTTGGATGATTAGAATTTTTATTTTTAGTAGAAATATATTTTTTATATATTTTTTAACAAATTTCAATTGTCTGATAGCATTCGGGTGGTGCTGCTACTACTTAAAAATTGAAATAAAATTCTCTATTCTTCAAGTTTGCGTTGGGCTCAGTCCCTACTAGAACTCAGGTGATTTTTGGATGATTAGAATTTTTATTTTTGGAAGAAATACATTTTTTATATATTTTTTAACAAATTTCAATTGTCTGATACCATTCGGGTGGTGGTGCTACTACTTAAAAATTGAAATAAAATTCTCTATTCTTCAAGATTGCGTAGGGCTCAGTCCCTACTAGAACTCAGGTGATTTTTGGATGATTAGAATTTTTATTTTTGGAAGAAATACATTTTTTATATATTTTTTAACAAATTTCAATTGTCTGATACCATTCGGGTGGTGGTGCTACTACTTAAAATTTAAAATAAAATTCTCTATTCTTCAGGATTGCGTAGGGCTCAGTCCCTACTAGAACTCAGGTGATTTTTGGATGATTAGAATTTTTATTTTTGGAAGAAATAAATTTTTTATATATTTATTAACAAATTTCAATTGTCTGATAGCATTCGGGTGGTGGTGCTACTACTTAAAAGTTGAAATAAAATTCTCTATTCTTCAAGATTGCATAGGGCTCAGTCCGTACTAGAACTCAGGCAATTTTTGGTTGATTAGAATTTTTATTTTTGGAAGAAATAAATTTTTTATATATTTTTAAAACAAATTTCAATTGTCTGATAGCATTCGGGTGGTGGTGCTACTACTTAAAAATTAAAATAAAATTCTCTATTCTTCAAGATTGCATAGGGCTCAGTCCGTACTAGAACTCAGGTGATTTTTGGATGATTAGAATTTTTATTTTTGGAAGAAATACATTTTTTATATATTTTTTAACAAATTTCAATTGTCTGATACCATTCGGGTGGTGGTGCTACTACTTAAAATTTGAAATAAAATTCTCTATTCTTCAGGATTGCGTAGGGCTCAGTCCCTACTAGAACTCAGGTGATTTTTGGATGATTAGAATTTTTATTTTTGGAAGAAATAAATTTTTTATATATTTATTAACAAATTTCAATTGTCTGATAGCATTCGGGTGGTGGTGCTACTACTTAAAAGTTGAAATAAAATTCTCTATTCTTCAAGATTGCATAGGGCTCAGTCCGTACTAGAACTCAGGCAATTTTTGGTTGATTAGAATTTTTATTTTTGGAAGAAATAAATTTTTTATATATTTTTAAAACAAATTTCAATTGTCTGATAGCATTCGGGTGGTGGTGCTACTACTTAAAAATTAAAATAAAATTCTCTATTCTTCAAGATTGCATAGGGCTCAGTCCGTACTAGAACTCAGGTGATTTTTGGATGATTAGAATTAGTCCCTACTAGAACTCAGGTGATTTTTGGATGATTAGAATTTTTATTTTTGGAAGAAATACATTTTTATTTTCATTTTAGACAAATTTCAATTGTCTGATAGCATTCGGGTGGTGGTGCTACTACTTAAAAATTAAAATAAAATTCTCTATTCTTCAAGATTGCGTAGGGCTCAGTCCCTACTAGAACTCAGGTGATTTTTGGATGATTAGAATTTTTATTTTTGGAAGAAATAAATTTTTATTTTCATTTTAGACAAATTTCAATTGTCTATTAGCATTCGGGTGGTGGTGCTACTACTTAAAAATTAAAATAAAATTCTCTATTCTTCAAGATTGCGTTGGGCTCAGTCCCTACTAGAACTCAGGCAATTTTTGGTTGATTAGAATTTTTATTTTTGGAAGAAATAAATTTTTTATATATTTTTAAAACAAATTTCAATTGTCTGATAGCATTCGGGTGTTGGTGCTACTACTTAAAAGTTGAAATAAAATTCTCTATTCTTCAGGATTGCGTAGGGCTCAGTCCCTACTAGAACTCAGGTGATTTTTGGATGATTAGAATTTTTATTTTTGGAAGAAATACATTTTTTATATATTTTTAAAACAAATTTCAATTGTCTGATAGCATTCGGGTGTTGGTGCTACTACTTAAAAGTTGAAATAAAATTCTCTATTTTTCAAGATTGCGTAGGGCTCAGTCCCTACTAGAACTCAGGTGATTTTTGGATGATTAGAATTTTTATTTTTGGAAGAAATAAATTTTTATTTTCATTTTAGACAAATTTCAATTGTCTGATAGCATTCGGGTGGTGGTGCTACTACTTAAAAATTGAAATAAAAGTCTCTATTTTTCAAGATTGCGTAGGGCTTAGTCCCTACTAGAACTCAGGTGATTTTTGGATGATTAGAATTTTTATTTTTGGAAGAAATACATTTTTTATATATTTTTAAAACAAATTTCAATTGTCTGATAGCATTCGGGTGGTGGTGCTACTACTTAAAAATTGAAATAAAATTCTCTATTCTTCAAAATTGCGTAGGGCTCAGTCCCTACTAGAACTCAGGTGATTTTTGGATGATTAGAATTTTTATTTTTGGAAGAAATACATTTTTTATATATTTTTAAAACAAATTTCAATTGTCTGATAGCATTCGGGTGGTGGTGCTACTACTTAAAAGTTGAAATAAAATTCTCTATTCTTCAGGATTGCGTAGGGCTCAGTCCCTACTAGAACTCAGGTGATTTTTGGATGATTAGAATTTTTATTTTTGGAAGAAATAAATTTTTTATATATTTATTAACAAATTTCAATTGTCTGATAGCATTCGGGTGGTGGTGCTACTACTTAAAAGTTGAAATAAAATTCTCTATTCTTCAAGATTGCATAGGGCTCAGTCCGTACTAGAACTCAGGTGATTTTTGGATGATTAGAATTTTTATTTTGGAAGAAATACATTTTTTATATATTTTTTAACAAATTTCAATTGTCTGATACCATTCGGGTGGTGGTGCTACTACTTAAAATTTGAAATAAAATTCTCTATTCTTCAGGATTGCGTAGGGCTCAGTCCCTACTAGAACTCAGGTGATTTTTGGATGATTAGAATTTTTATTTTGGAAGAAATAAATTTTTATATATTTATTAACAAATTTCAATTGTCTGATAGCATTCGGGTGGTGGTGCTACTACTTTAAAAGTTGAAATAAATCTCT